>NC_044310.1:16500310-17162932 GCF_007474595.2 Lynx canadensis | reverse complement strand
TGGTATAGAACGTAAATCCCCGCCCCTGCCCCCCCCCCCCACACACACACAAAGAATGTAAATCTCAAGACGACAGGAGTGTTCCGTTGACGAGTATTTCTCCTGCGCCTAGCACAGCACCTGGCTCTTCTCAAGAACTGTTTGTTGAAAGAACGAACAGCCTTGTTCTGGGAGCTCAGGGGAGGGAGGGAGCGTGTCCTGTTGGGACGGGGGAGTGGTTGAGGAAGGCATCCTGTCTGGGTAGCATCTGCGTTGAGCCTGGGGAATGAGCAATGAGCAGAAGAGTCCAGACTGAGACTGAGGGGCAGGAGGGGTAGAAGCCAAAAGTGCATCAGTGTGGCCTGGCCATCATAGCAAATGAGACTGGGCATGGGGGGGAGGAGCTGAAGGGGACCACCGGGGAGGTGGGTGGCATCCGGCAGTGGGGACAGCCATAGACCCTTGAGGCCAAGGACTGCTTTGAATTGAGAACAGAGTAAGGGAATCAGAATCTGAATCTCACTTACTCTGTTCTCTGATTCTGATTCTGATTATCATTTCTGATTCTAGATCGTTCCGAAGTCCCCAGCCTGAGCTTAGAGCCTTCTGGGGCCCCTGAGAGCCTGGGCAGTCCAGCCTCCACCCCTTCTAGCCTCACAAGCCCTGGGGAAGCTGGAGGTCCCAGCCAAACCCCCCCACCGAGCTCTGAGGAGGGCCTCTGGGAGCCCCCGGGCCCCTCCCGCCCCAGCCTGACATCTGGAACCACCCCCACGGAGATGTATCCCCCAGTCAAGTTCAGGTGAGGGCCCAGCTGGGCAAGTCTCCCCCATCCCTCTGCACATCATGTACTTCCCCACCTGTCAGTGGTGCCTACCTAAGGCCTGGGACACCTCCCTGCTCTGAGGCCCATGACTAACAGAATGCTAGCCCTTGAGTGGAGGGTGAGTGGGCCCCCTGCCCCTCACACACCTGCTCCTGAGTCTGGGAAGGAGCCTGAGACCCAGACTGCTGGAGGCCAAGTGAAGGCTTAGTCCCTCCTGTCTAGAGGCCGGAGTCTAGAGGCTCTCAGTGGGATCTCTGCTGTGTTCCCACCTCCAGCGCAGGATCCAAACCGAAAGGGATCCTTTCAGTTTGCAGTTTGGGGGGTAGATACGGGGAAATCTCCAGAGCCCTCGGGAGTCAGTTCTAAGCCTGGGGGCCTCGAGGGGTTCTCTACCCACCTGCTTAGGCCCCAGCCTATACCTGAGCTCTTTTCCCCCACACTAAGGGGCTCTCAGTGTGAGGTCACATTGGCCTTTCCCTGCCTTCCAGCTCCGAGAGCACCCGCTCCTACCGGCGGGGTGGGCCGGAGCCTGGAAGACTGTCCCTCAGCCAGACAGCCTCTGTGCAGAAGGAACACGCTGGTATGAGCTCTGGGACCATGGTTTGAGGGGCGGTGGCAGGACACGTGGGAGGCCAAGGGGGTCAACGGGAGGTGGTTGGGGTGGGGGACCTCTCCCCATGACTGGGGTACATATGAGAGCAGGTGGCCGCAGTTTGGTCAGTGCCTGCCCTTCCCACCACAGCCCAGGACACATGCAGCTGGAGAGAGCCCAGGCCTTGAGGGATGGCAGAGGTGGTGATGCCCAAGCCCTGGCTTCTCTCCGGGAAGGCTGAGCGAGCCCTTGTCAACCAGGCTGGAGGCTCAGAGAAGGTCTCACCTCCCTGCAAATGAGGCAGGATTAGGGTGGCTGTGTACCAGTCTTTAGTGTGCCCGACTGTCCCCTTGTAGGAATCTGCTGAGACTGCCAACTCCCAGGCACAGAGGCATGTGACAGGGACCAGGCAGGGGCTCTCATCCTTAATCCAACTTCTCTCTGCTGGATCACGAAGCCTCTCACAGCTACCCATAGTTAGTTGAGGAACTGGGAGTGGGCACAGGACAGAGCCAGTTGGGCTGAGAATAAAACTGCTTGTTCCTTGTTCCCCCGGGGATTCCTCAGGGGTGGTCGTGGGTGTCAGTGCTGGGAGCGGGAGGCAGCAGGGGCAGGAACCGGGTCTCTCTGAGGAATTGCCACCCTCACTGTATCAAAGTCAGGCACCAGACACAAATCTGTGTCCACAACCAGGTATCTGTCACCCAGCATTTAGCCGATACTTGTTGAGACGTGCATGCTAAGAAGAGGCCAGGCTTCAGAGTGTGGAGGCCTTGGAAAAGTGGCTTCACTTCTTTAAGCCTCAGTTTCATTGTCTGTTAAATGGGGATAATTTCATCTATCCATGACAGGACGGTGGTGAAACTGAGTGAGATAAACAGCTGGTATATAATAAAAGTACTTAGACAGGGCGCCTGGGCGACTCAGTTGGTTAAGTGTCCGACTTCAGCCAAGGTCATGATCTTGTGGTTCATGAGTTCAAGCCCTGCGTCAGGCTCTGTGCTGATACTCAGAGCCTGGAGCCTCCCTAGGATTCTGTGTCTCCCTCTGCCCCTGCCGCTGCCCCACTTGCACGTTCTCTCGCTCTCTGTCTCTCAAAAATAAATAAACATTAAAAAATTTTAAAAATATATAATATAGGTACTTAGAAACTATCAATTTTCATTCTTCTACCCCCAGGTTGGCTTCACTGAAGGAGAGGGCTCAAGAAGGGGGGTTCTCCTGGAAACTCTGCGCAGCTTTTGCAAGACTAGCTCTTTGCTGGCCTTTGCATGCCTGAACTACCCCCATGTTTGGGCCCCAATGTTCAGAGCTAGGACTTGAACCCGCAAGACTGGGGAACTGAGGCGTCCGTTCCCTTGGGTCTTGCTGTCTCTGTCCCTTGTGCCTCCGTGGCTGGCCTTCCTCCCTGCCGTGGACCCATACCCCTTGCCCAGGACACTGGGCCCTTCCATGTTAGGGCTAATGGTGGCTCCTTCCCCTCTATCCCATCACTGCCCAGAGGCCAGGGAGCCAGAGGGCTGGGTCTGAGATTCTTGAGCTACTCTCCATCTTGAGAATTCTCATCAGACCAGAACTCTGCTTCTTCTATCAGTCTGGGGGCTCCGTAAGAGTAAGACCGGCCTACCCTCATGCTTCATGTCCAGACCAGGGATTCTACCAGACAAAGGGCTGCCTTCTTGGACATTCATTAGTCTAGGACTCCTTTCCTGAGTTTCTCTCTATGTCCACATGTCACACAAGTAAGACAAGGGTCTTGCAGATGTGGTCCCTTGCTAGGAAGCTGGTCCCCAAGGCTGGGCTTGGGAATGGGCAGGGCTAGATCCCAGGGGATGGTCCTCCACCCAGGGGCAGACAGACGGCTGGCTTACACCGATGAGACCCTGCAGTTGTCTATAGCTTGCGTGCCTTCTGCTTGGCCAGTGCTCATGCTGAACTGGCTGTTAAGTAAATAATCTGAAGGGTACTCCTTTCAAGGGACAGCGCAGCCTTCCCGGGCACCTCTGTTATATTCCCCAGCCGGGAGGTAGACTAGGAGTAACCCCCATTTGCCTACTCTCCTTGATTTAGCAGGAAGAAAAGGAATGGTCGGAGATGATCGATCTTCACTTCTCTCCTTTTTCTTCGGTCAACTCAGGAGCCTTCCAGTCTTGGGGGAGGAAAGAGCTAAGAAAGGAGGAAGGAAAATAATAGGAAGGGAGAGCAGGAAATAAAGTTTCTCCTTCCCCTTGCCAGAAATTCCACCATGACTTTCAGCCCCATGTTAGAAAACAGGTACACTTAAGCCATCATCAATCTCTAACAGCTTTATGGGCACTGGGCATGAGGCCCTGGCAAGGATGGGCCAGGCCAAACAGAAGAGGCTGGAGGGTGCCAATGGCCAACGAAGCAGTCTGGCCCAGGAGGCTGAACTGTTTACCCTGGATGGAGACCTGACTGGTCTGGGATCCCACAGGAACAGGGTTGTCTTCTGAGCCTCCAGTGTCTGGTTTTGTTCATCTCAGACTTGTTATTTCACTCATCTCTAATAAAAGATTTTTGTTTTATTAAATTCCAGTGGTTTCATTTATGTGATCTGAAGAGCATTAGGGAAGGGGGTGGGAATACTAGGACCTGGAACTCTTTCTCTGGACCTGCTAAGGCAGCTGGGCCTGGTGTAGAACAGGGATGATTTTGCCCCAAGGGACGTTTGGCAATGCAGAGACTTTTTTTTTTTTTTTTTTTTTTTTGACTGTTCCCAACTGGAAGGCGCTGCTGGCATCTAGTGGCTAGAGGTCAGAGATACTGGTCACCATCCTGCAATACACAGGTCAGCCCCACAACAATGCATTATCCCATCCACAATGCTAGTGGTGCCCAGGTTAAGAAACACTGGTGCAGAGAAAGCCTGTTGGACGGGGAGTCAGGAGACCCGTAGTTGAGGTCTGCCACAGCCCTTGTCTCAGTTTGACTTTCCCTGAGACAAAGCTTTGGGGACCGATAGTTTATTGTGACGTGACCCCAGGAAACATAATAAGGAAGTAGGGAGTGGAACCGTAGGTCAAACGCAGGAGAAGTTGTATTAATGAGGGGCTACCACCGGGAACAACTAGGACTTATCTTGGGGACTGTATTGATTAGAACATATCTTCAGGCGCCTGGCTGGCTCGATCAGTGGAGTGTGCGACTCTTGATCTCAGGGCCGAGAGTTCGAGGCCCGTGTTGGGCATGGAGATTACTTAAAAAGTAAATAAATATATAAGAACATGTCTTCAAGTTGTCTCACTGAAAGTGAAAAAATTGGTGTGTTTACCAAGTCTGGTCTCTCACTGGTTGCGGGGTCCTTCCTGGGGGTGTCCATTCCCAAGCACCTCCAGCCTGCTCTGAACCCTCATTCAGGACACGTGGGAAGGTGTTGGACGTGCATCCAGGAATTGCCTGCTGTGACCTCCAAGTGAGGATAGGTAGACAGAGGGAACATGGTGGGTACCAACAGTGTCTAATATGGCTGAGCAGTGCAACCCTGGGCTCCTCTAAGCCTCAGGCTTCCCACCCATACAATGAAAAGGTTGCACTTGATGTTTTCTTAGGGTCCTTTGAGTCCCGATGATGTAGGAATCTTGGCTTCTTTTGATGTCCTACAACTCAGGGTGGGAACTGTGTGGAAGTTTGAGGAAAATCAAATGTTGTTTTTAAAAAGGCAATCTTGGGGCGCCTGGGTGGCTCAGTCCGTTAAGCGTCAGACTTGGGCTCAGGTCATGATCTCGCGGTTCATGAGTTCAAGCCCTGCATAGGGCTCTGTGCTGGCTCTCTGCTGTCGTCACGGAACCCGCTTCCGATCCTCTGTCCCCCTCTCTTTCTGCCCTTCTCCTGCTTGTTCTCTCTCTCGATAAATAAATAAACTTAAAAAAAAAAAAAAAGGGTAATCCTAAATAACCAGATGGCTGTCCCTTCAACCCAGAGGTTGGTTGGGAATTGGCCAAGAGACTGTCCCACATACCAAACTGATAAAAGTCTAACCTCAAAGTGGTCCACATTGCTAATGTAGTCAGACCCCACCCACCTCTGGCTTCCTGCCCCGTTTGCCCCCAACCTACCTCGGTGCTACAGCCCCAGCAATTTTTCAGTTCCTCCAACCCGGACATGCCAAGCACACCCCCATCGCTAAGCTTTGCACATTCAGAACTCCAGGAGGACCGTTTTGTTCCTCTCTGGATGCTCAGGGCTAGAACTGCCTGGCACATAGCAGGTGCTCAATAAATACACGTTGACTGAATGAATGTCTCTCCATCTCTTACACAAACACTCCCTTCCTCCTCCCCTCAACTCCCACCCTGCACTTCTGCCCAAAGTTTAAACTTCACTGCTTCAGAGCAGATGACACCTCAACTGGTGCAGGTCCCCTCAAATGTGCTCTTCGAGTATCCTCCCCTTCTTCCGGACCCTCGCCCCAGTTGTGATCATATGGAATTGATTGTGTCCAAATGTGCTTAGGCTTTCTCTTGCCCATAGACTCAATCTCAAACTTGCTGGGACTAGTCTGTCTTGTTTGTTGCTTGGACACTCAAAAAGCATTTGTTGAATGAAAGAAAAACCTGCCCGTTCCTACCGAAGTCCCAGGCCACACAGCAGCAGTCAGAAGCCCATGAGTTGTGACCGAGGCTGGGTCAGGGTTCTCTAGAGTTTTCTCAAGAAAGTCTGGAGATGTCACTGAACACCCCATGCCACAGTGCCCTACTCTGTACACACTATGAACCACTTTTCACGCTTCCCTCTCAGGTCCCTTAAAGCCTCTCTCCCGCACAAGGATCACTTTGTGTCAATTAAGCTCACTAGTTTAGGACTTTTCCTGGGTCTGCTGGGGACACTTGGAAGGTCCTTCCACTGGAATCCAGATGTGTGCACAGCTGTGGGGGCACAATTCTGCTTCCTTCCCTTCACCCGAGATGACCCTTCCAGACCTAATCCCAGTAGGGAGGCAGTGGCCTGACCCTGAATATAGGGCACCCACGCACCTGGGTCAGGATTTCTCAAAGCCGGGTGCACCTAAGTATCTCCCAAACCCTCGCTACTCAGAGAGCAGTCCTGGAGGGCGCTCCGCCCGTTGCGCTCCGGGGAGCTTGTTAGAAATGCAAAAACCTCACTGCAACAAACAAAATAGAAAACAGAGGGCCTGGATACACGCGTGTCCCCAGGCCATGTGCACGAATGAGTGAGCAGGGGGTACAGCAGAGTTGGATTTAATGATCGTGCACGAAATATAATCCGAGGGCACCAAGATGCCTGCACCTGGGCATAGGCGCGGAGCTAGGTCCCGCTTTGAGCTGCGATCGTGCACCGACGTGGGAGCCAGGACTCCTCCTAGAGCGCCCGGGGCACCCTCAGGCGCCCGCCGCGCCGCGACTGCCTCCTGGGTCCGGGGACCACGGCCTCCCCACTTGCCAGAGAGCACTCCTTCCCAAATCTCCCTTCGGCAGAAGGGCCCAGGTGGCGGGCGCTCTCTCGAAGCCTGGTCCCTCTCCGCAGGCCAGGCCCGCCGGCGCGGGCAAACTTTGCCCGGGCGAGTCCTTGAAGTCTATATTTAGTGCACGTCACCCCTCCCCCAGCGGTCGAGAGGCGGGCGGGCCGAGAGGGGTGTGGGGGGAGAGCCCCGCCCCCGCAGGCGTGTGTGTCGTGTGGGTTTGGGGCCCCGCGCGGTTGCGCGCGCCCTCGGCCTTTGCGCCTCCCGCAGCCCCGGCGCCCCTCGCCCCGCCGGGCGTCGTGCGCCAGCATGGGCCAGGAAGAGGAGCTGCTGAGGATCGCCAGAAAGCTGGAGAAGATGGTGGCCAGGAAGAACACGGTGAGGCTGCAGAGTTTGGGCCACAGCCCCCGCCCCCAGGAGGCGCGGCGCGTGCGAGCCTGGTGTCCCGGGGGCGCGTGTTGGCGGCGCGCCCGGGAGGCGCGTGCGGGACTCGAGGGAGGCGCGGCTGACGCAGGGCTCAGCGCCCCTTGGGGACTGCTGGGGACCCCAGGGTGGGTGTGTGCACGGCCCAGGGAGCTGGGCAGGATCTTGCGCGACCGCAAAGACGAGGCTTGTGCATGCCCCTCTGGACAAGTGGGGTTCGGGGGCGCTGGGTAGCTTCTGCAGGGCCCGGGAAAGCGAGCGAAGAGACCAGGACCTGGAAAAGGACTTTCAGAGTCCGAGGACTCACGGCGGCGTGTGCAAAGCCAGGGGAGCGGCGGCGACAGCGGGGCGGGGGAGAAAGGGGAACGGGGGAGGGGGGATGGTTTACAAAATCCTGGATGGCCCGAGAAGGGGCAAAGAAACTTGAGCTGATGTGGGGTGCTGAGCCGCCTCTATCCCCCACCCCGGTAGCGGATCTGGAGGAGAGCAGCAAGGGACCTCCGATCCCACAACCTCACAGCTTGGGGCGCCAGGAGCGGTTCTATTTGCAACTTTCCCTTAACTTGGCCGCAGGGTGGGGCCCCGGGCAGGCGGGGGCCGAACAGGTGCTGGGCAGCCGCTGCGCCCTAGGAGGGGGGGAAGGGGGGACGGGCTGGAGGCCTGGGCTGTCGGGGCCGGGGGAGGAGGAGCCGGACCCAGAGGGGAATCAGGACTGAGGGCCCTACCTGCGGATACCTGGACTCTCAGGCCGACTTGAAGTTAATGTTTGATCCTCTCCCTGATCTTTGCCTCAAGCTGGAGGCCACCGGGTTGCCTTGCCAGAGCAAACTTGGCCTTGCGTCTGCGAGGGTCTGGGCACACCCAGAGAGGGAAGAGAGGAGAGGGTAGCCCATGGGACTGTCCCCCCACCTCACCCTGTACCAGGGCCCTCCCAGTCCCATCTTCCATAGCCAGGTGCCGGAACAGGACCTGCCTTTCCAGCCCATTCTAGATGTGACTCTAGGAGCTTGGGGGAAGGGATGGACCTAAGAGAAGTTTTAGAGCAGGGAAGATGGAAGAGTCCCATGGAGTGTCAAGCTACCCTGGTGTAGACAATGAGTTGGTGTCCATACAAAGGCCAGAGTTACCAGTTTCCTCATCTGTAAGAAAGATACGAGATTATCTGTCTCCTGGGCAGGAGTGCCTCTGCTGGCAGAGGTGAGGGTGGAGAGATGTAAAACCTCCTGGAGGACTTGAACTAGTGCTGGGTAAGAGTTAGAGAATGACGCCTGCTTTTGCACAGCCAGGAGAGACACAGAAACCTGCCGAGTGCTGGGAACCCCCTCACCCACACATTCCCAGCCTCCACCCGCCCCCCATGCCGGGATCCTCCAAAACCAGTGCAACTGAGCCTCAAGTCAGAGGGCACTTTCCCAACTGGGGGTGACGGAGCTCAGCCCGGGTCTTCTGAGCTCAATTCCACATCACAGTCCTGTCCCTTGCTGACTCCAGACTTGAGCCATGAGATTCTGGGCTCCGGGGCGGGGTGGGGGAGGCCGGGACACCCGAGGAAAGGCAGTTTTGGGGAGTAGAGCTCTGGCTGAGGAGGAAGCCAACCTGCCCTGGGTTCCCTCTCGCTCCTTTTATGGCCCTATGCTCACTACTCTGCTTCCCTCTCTGGGCCTCGATTCCCTCTTCTGTGAAATGGGAAGCGGAAACTGTGTCCCTGGGGGATGGATTCCTGAGGAAGTACCCAGAGCTATCTCCCGGAAAGAGGCAAGCCTGGCCACAGGGTCTCTGTAGCACAGAGCTCGTCTGCAGCCACGTCTGCGCCTGGGCTCTTGGCAGCATCTGGGTGGGCACAGAGCTCTGGGCCTGTGGCCGACGGAGGTGGAGACTGCTCTGGGAGCAAAAGTGGGCCCGCCCAGCAGTGGTTAGGGAGAGGAGGACACACTTCCTGTAAGAAGACGGATCCTCCACGTTGCAGCTCAGGCCTGGGGTTCACTGCCAATTACTGAAGTCCCAGCAACTTTCTCAGGGCTTTTGTCAGACGCTGTGCGTGTGCGCCAACTGGAGCAGCTTCAGACATACACCAAACAGTCACAGCTACGCATACACATAATTACATGCAGCAAACAGCCACACACACGCACAGCCACACACAGCAATAGCTAGACAAGCATCTATACACATAACTGCATGTGAGTCGCGGCACTGGTACTGACATGATAGATACCCGGACCCGTATGTTTACAGAAAGACACGCACGCGTGCACAGCACAGCTACCCCCATACTTGCAGAGTTACGGACTTAGCAAATAGCCACAGTTTCACATCACAGGCATCTCCCACAGAGACAAACAGACACACGGTGCTTTGAGCTGCATATACACAGCTCCACACACGGACTAAAGATACTGCTGGCTGCACGTGCCATCCCTGTACACAGACAGACACCCAAGTCAGCTCTTGCACACGGCTTCGCAAGCCCGGCTGCACTGAGGCTCCTGGCTATTCTCCAACATGACCCAGTTGTACAGCGTGACATTCAGAGATGCACACCCCGTGGTGAGCTGGAATCCGCTTAATGTCCGTTGTTGATTTTTTCAGGAATTTTGCAAGCTGGTTGTTAAATACAGCCATTATTTTATTTTATTTTTTTAGTTGACTAGCGTTGACGCGCATTGCCACTTGGGTTTCAGGTGTACAACATAGAGATTCATCAACTCTATACGCTATGCTGTGCTTACCACGGGTGTGGCTACCTACCATCTGTCACCATACAAATGCCGTTAAAATACCATTGACTAGGGGCACCTGGTGGTTTAGGCGTCAGGCACCTTAGGCAAAGGTGATTCAGCTTTGGCTCACGTCATGATCTCACTGCTCGTGAGTTTGAGCCCCACGTCGGGCTCTGTGCTGATAGCTTGGAGCCTGGAGCCTGCTTCAAATTCTATCTCTGTCTCTGTCTCTCTCTCCCTGCCCCTCCCCTGCTCATGCTCTGTCTCTCTCTCTCTCTCTCTCAAATATAAAATAAAACATAAAAAAAATTAAAAATACCATTGACTATGTTCCCTGTGTAGAGCCATTATTTTAAAAATTAAATGATATGCTTCCAATTAAATAAATCGTATTAAAAACAAAGGACATTTAAAAATTAAAAAAATAAAAACAAAGGTAATACACACTCCAAAGTCATCACTTCTAATTATTTTACTACATTTCACTTTCCATGGTCTAGAGGTTCTGTTATATCAATATGGTGGAAATCCTAGTATAACGGCATGATAGTGTACATTTCTTCCCAGTGCCTCCTTTTAGTTCAGTGACAGCATATTGGTAGCTTGAAATTGACCTACAAATCAGGCGGGGTTTTTTTTTCCTTTGAGAGCTGGTTGTTGAATGTTGACCAACATGGCACCACACCTACTCCCTACTCACGTTGATATTCCATAACTACACACATCTAGACAGCTTTTCGTCCATACCTACACAGGTTAGAGCTGAAAGGCCTGAGTTTGAATCCCAGCTCGATGCCTTGTAACTTTGGGCAAATTATTTCATCTCCCTGTTTCTTGGGTTGCTCCTCTGTGAAAATGGGGTAATAATTCAGTAAGAATGAGAGTAGTAACAGTACCTACCTCGCAGGGCCAGTGTGAGAGTTAAAGGAACTAATGCAGGTGAGATACTTGGAGCGGTGCCCAGCACAGAGCAAGCCTTTCATTGGTGGTCCATGCCTGCAGGGTTACACGCAGGCGTGCACATCCACAGGTCACGCCTCCAGAAACATACTGCTAACCCACGTTCCAAGGGAGGCTGAGGGCTGACAGAGGGCACCCCTTGGGATGTGGTCCTGGCAAGGAAGCCTGGCAGGGCGGGCGTTGGCTGCTGGAACCACACAGTGAGACCAGGGCAAGGGGCATACAGGACACAGTCAGCTGGTGCTCCCCAGGGAACCCACCTCAGGCCAAGGGGCAGGGCTGGCCTCTAGAAAGTGGGTGCAGGAAAGAGAAGGCTGAAATGGGGCATGGGTGGCCCAGGGCCTGGCAGCCAGCAGATTTTCAGATCTGAGGCTCCTTTCCTCCCATCACCCCCTCCCTTCCCACCTTCCGCTCTCTGCTTTATTCATTCACTCAGGAAACACTGGGCTGTGTGCTAAACCCTGACATTTCAGAGCTTAAAACAGTCCTCCTTACCCAAGAGAAATGAAGTGAGAGCGTATGTCCACACAAGGACTTGTACATGAATGTTCCTGGCAGCTTTATTTGTGGCAGGCCCAACTGGAGGCTAGCCCAAGTCCCATCAACAGGTGGATGGATGGCGGAGCCTGGCTGACTCAGTCGAAGGAGTGTGCGATTCTTGATCTCAGGGCCGTGAGTTCGAGCCCCATGTTGGGTGTAGAGATCACTTCGATAAATAAACTTTAAAAAATCGTTTTAAGTTAAAACAAACAGGTGAATGGATAAGCAAATTGTGGTGCGTCTCTACAATGGAAAACAACTCAGTAATAAAAAGAACTATCGATCTACACAGAAACGTGGGTAAATCTCAGTTACCCTGAGTGGAGGAAGCCAGATGGGAAGGCCCATATGGCCAGTAGAAGGAACAGCAGAACGAGTGGCAGGGGTCAGGGTGAGCGGTTAGGGCTGGGCCCCGTTCGGAAGGGCGAGAGGCCAGCTGGGTGGTGGGAGGTGACGTTAGAGAGCTGGTCTGGGGCAGAATCTTTTGCCTCTGTCTCTCTGTCTCTTTCTGTCCCTTGCCTGGCCTTCAGCCACTTGTCTCCCTATATCGTGTTGCTGGGGCAATCTCCCCCTACCTCCTGCAGCCCTCTTTCCCACCGACACCACACAATGTCAGAAAGGGGCCCGGCGCAGAACCTATGTCCTCCGTCCTCACCTTGTGGCCTCCCACAGGAAGGGGCCCTCGACCTTCTGAAGAAGCTGAACAGCTGTCAGATGTCCATCCAGCTACTCCAGGTGGGGCGGGGGTGGGAAGCCTCGGGGGCAGTGCCTGGGGATGGGGAAGTAAAAGACGGGGTGGGGGGGAGACCTCCAAGGTGGAGTCTGGGAGGAGTTTCTATGGGGAGGACCAGGGGCAGCGGAGGTCTTGGGCTCTGAGGGTGGAGGCTGAGGCATTTAGATGGGGGCAGGGCACCTTTGACGCAGAGGGGGTCCTCTGGGTCTGTGAGAAAGATCGGTTTGCTTTCCTTGAATACCCCGATTCCTCAGGCCCTGGGGCTGTGGGATCGAAGGGGCCAGTGATGCAGGGAGAAGGAAAAGTCACCCAGTTTCAGATCCTCCCCGTGTCACCCCCACAGCCCCCAAGCATTACCAGAAGCTCTTGGCCCTGAAAAAAATCAACACAGATCCAAGCTGTAGTAGCCAGAGCTGTGTCTTAAGCTGAAGCTTGAACTCAAAGACGCCAGGAGGTGGAAATGGTGAGGGGTCATCAGCAGCAGCCCAAACCACCACTGCCGCAGCTTTTCACCGAAGCTGCAGTCATCTGTCAGTGCACAGGGCTGGGCCTTGGGCACCGGACCTCACGGAGGGCCACAGGTCAGGGCCTCAGGTACAGGACCAGGGCTGTGACCTCAGCCACGGGTTAGGGCTGAGGCCCCGGAGAGGCTGGGGCTGGGGCTGGGGAAAGAGGGTGCGGAGCCAGGGCAGGACTTGCCAGCTATGGCAGCCCGTCCTGTGTGTCCGTGCCAAGACCAGCCCCTGACCCTCTCGCTTTGCAGACAACCAGGATTGGAGTCGCCGTTAACGGGGTCCGCAAGCACTGCTCAGACAAGGAGGTGGTGTCTTTGGCCAAAGTCCTCATCAAAAACTGGAAGCGGCTGCTGGGTGAGAGGGGACAAGTTTGACTCTGGCTGTGTTTTGCTCCCAGTCCCTGGGAGGGGACCATGCCTGGCGTATAGCAGGCACTCTGTATGTTTGTTGAATGACTTGACAAATGACAGGTGACCTTGTAAGTGGGGAATGCCCGTGTTTGTCTACACAAATGCAACATCTGTAGACGTGTGAGTTTTTGTGTACGTGTGCCTATCTGTGTATGTATTTCTGTGTGCTTGCGTGTGGATGTATACAGCGCATGTCTACATACACACATTTGTGTGCAGACGTCTTTCTGTCTCGCTGTGCGAGCGTGGATTTGCACACAGATGGCATGTGGTATAAATGTATTCTTGCGTGTGTGCATGTGTGTTGGAGGCACGAGCGACTGTTCCTGTCCCTGCCCTTTGCTCCTCCCTCCCCCAAATCCCACGGGGATCTGCTGAGACAGAGGTGACTTTGAGAACAATGTCGTGCTTTCATTTCCAGACTCCCCTGGACCCCCCAAAGGAGAAAAAAGAGAGGAGAGAGACAAAGCGAAGAAAGAAAAAGGGCTTAACTGTTCTGATTGGAAGCCAGAGGCAGGCCTTTCTCCACCAAGGAAAAAACGGGAAGATCCCAAAGACAGGTATTTTTTCCTGGGGTGGAGAGAAGGGGGCCGGCGTGTGTCACGTCCTCTGCCAGCATCTCTGTGTATATAACTCATTTGATCCTCACGCCCCCGGGAGGTGGCTGTTGTTCTCATCTCCTGCAGTGCCCCTCCGTGGGTCTTGTTTGGCTCAATCAGACAGACTCAGAAGACCCAAACGGGCCATCCCTGGCACTGGCCTCACCTAGAGGGCTGCAGGGGCAGGAGACGCAGTGTGCCAGCAGGGTCGGCCCAGGCGTTTCTCATCTACTAGGGAACCAACCACACAGTGTGAAGACCTAGTCTCGCCTCCCCAGGTACAGGGTGATGACGCACACCACAATGTTGGGGGGTCTTTGTTAGAAGACAAAGCTGCCAGGATCCCAGCAAGGGCAATGACCAGCTCCAAGATTCACCGTACTTGGGGCAGCCCAAAAGCTATGCTTTTCTACCTATTATTTATATTTCATTCAGAGCCCTTCCTGTCTCGATGTCATTTACCAATCAGGGCTCACTTGCTAGAAACAGTGTTGCCTAGAAACACAGCTGCCATCCCACCCTTGTCAGAGTTCCAGGGAAATGGGGCTAGGAGCTTACTTAACCATAGAGAAAGAAAGGTGTTTTGTTGGCTCTTTGTTCAACATTTCCATTTCGTGACAAGGAAGCTGAAGGTTGGGGAGCAGAGACTTCCCCAAGATCACACAGCTGTTATGTGGCTCAGTGGGAGTCCGGTCTTTGTCAGACCTCCCCAGACTTCTGCTGAGAGGAATAGTTGTTTTTCTCCACTCTGTGCCCCTTCCCCCTTGCCCACCTAGCCAGGGTCCCCCAAACTGCATGACTTTCAGATAGACCCAGATGCCTTACCCGTGACAGTAAATAAAAGCCTTCATCAATGTAGAAATAAATCCTACCTGTTCCCTGTCTGACCGGACCACTTAATTCCTTGGGTGGGGTGGGGGGGTCTACCTGTGTTCACCTAAGAGATGAGAAGGCAATATTAGATAATACTGAACAGTCTCTGGTAGTACTAGATAATTAATGGTAGGTAATGTGGATAATACCATCTGTGATTTATCAACATCTTTAATGAACACACCTTTGACCCAGGCTAGCCACTATAAGGAATCATTTTAAGGAATTACCCAGATCAGGGGCTCCTAGCTGGCTCAGTCGAAGAGCATGCAATTCTTGATCTTGGGTGGTGAGTTCAAGCCCCACAATGAGTGTAGACATTACAAAAAAAAAAAAAAAAACCAGATTAAAGCATAAACACTATATATGTGTAATATTTTTTACTGTCATTTCTGAAACATCTTTAATCTCTGAACCCCTTTTAAATGAATGTTTATTATAATCCTATAAAACAAGTGTTTCACAGAAAACACTTTAGGGAATGATGCTATGGAAGGAAGATCTCACTCAGAGGGAGACATACCTCCTCCAGGTTACTCCCAGTTTGGGTTGTGAAAATAGCTGTGGGGCAAGATGTCCTTCTGTGCACAGAAGAATCCCACATACTGAAAAACCACCTACTGTGTTCAAAAAGCCCATGGAGAGGCAGTGCTGGATAGAAAAATATTTAATGACGTGGGAAAATGTTCACTAAGTATTACGAGAATCTGTGTGTATGATATAGTATATATAGTATGATCCCGTTTTTATAAAAATTAAGAAAGTGAGAGGCACCTGGCTGGCTCAGTCAGAAGAGCATGTGACTCTTGATCTCAGGGTCGTGACTTTGAGCCCTACGTTGGGTGTAGAGTTTACTTAAAAAAAAAAAAAGTTAAAAAAATTAAGTGAATTTTGTGTGCATGTATAGGAACAAAGACGGGAAGGATATATACTAGGATGCTAATAGTGATTATATCTGGGTGGTAGGATTGAGAGGTTTTTTTTCCTTCTTGTTAATTGCTGTCTTTCTCATTTTTTCCAATAAATACGTACTAATTTTTACAGAAGAAAAAAAAATGAAACTTAAAAAAATTTTTTTTTAAGATTTTTTTATTTACTTTTGAAAGAGAGAGACAGAACAAGCGAGAGAGAAGCTGAGAGAGAGAGACAGAGAATCCCAAGCACACCCCATGGCGCCAGTGCAGAGCCCGATGTGGACCTCGGCCTCACGAGTTGTGAGGTTATGACCCGAGCCGAAACCAAGAGTCAGATGCTTAACCGACTGAGCCACTCAGGTACCCGAAACTATTTTTTAAAAAACAAAAATATATCAGGGTGCCTGGGTGGCTCAGTCGGCTAAGCGTCTGACTCTTGATTTTGGCTCAGGTCATGATCTCACAGTTCGTGGGTTCAAGGCCCACAATGGGCGCTGCTGACATTGCAGAACCTGCTTACGATACTTTATCTCCCTCTATCTCTGCCCCTCCCCTGCTTGTGCGCACTCTCTATCTCCTCTCCCTCTCTCAAATAAGGAAGCATTTAAAAAAAATTTTTTAGGGGTGCCGGGGTGGCTCAGTCGGTTGAGCATCCAACTTCGGCTCAGGTCATGATCTCACAGTCCGTGAGTTTGAGCCCCTCGTCAGGCTCTGTGTTGAGAGCTCAGGGCCTGGAGCCTGCTTTGGAATTTGTGACTCCTTCTCTCTCTGCCCCTCCCCCGCTCATGCTCTGTCTCTCTCTGTCTCAAAAATAAATAAAAACATTAAAAAAATTTTTTTTTTAATTTTTTTTTCAACGTTCATTTATCTTTGGGACAGAGAGAGACAGAGCATGAACAGGGGAGGGGCAGAGAGAGAGGGAGACACAGAATCAGAAACAGGCTCCAGGCTCTGAGTCATCAGCCCAGAGCCTGACGCGGGGCTCGAACTCAGGGACCGCGAGATCGTGACCTGGCTGAAGTCGGATGCTTAACCGACTGCGCCACCCAGGCGCCCCTAAAAAAATTTTTTTAAACACAAAAATATATCTGTGATTATAATTAAGAAGAGCCTCATAGTCTACTTTGTACAATAAAATTGTAAAATCTGTATTGTTGGGTTTCTTTTCACAATGATCCCATATCGCTTTTGAGATCAAAACAAATAATAGCATTTAAAAAAAGTAAGCAAGTAAGAGTGATAAAAATCTGTTGTGGAAATAATGGAAAATATAGAGAAGTAAGGGAAAAATCACCCACATTCCCCCCACCTAAAGATAATCGCTCGATATTTTGGTGTATGGGTTTTTTTTTTTATTTTTATTTTTTGTGGTTTTATTTTTGAGAGAGACAGAGAGACAGAGCAAGTGGGGGAGGGGCAGAGAGAGAGAGAGAGAGAGAGACACACACACACACACACACACACACAGAATCCGAAGCAGGCTCCAGGCTCTGAGCCGTCAACGCATAGCCTGACAGGGAGCTTGAACTCCTGAGCTGTGAGATCATGACCTGAGCCGAAGTCGGACGCTTAACCAACTGAGCCACCCAAGCGCCCCTCTGGTCTTTCTAAAGTGAAATACTTGTCAGATGTTTCTGTAAACTTTTTTATGTTTGTTACTTTCATTTTGCTCATTTTGCAGTTTTGTGCCACTTGAAAAATCCTGACATTTAACTTTTCATATGGCGTGTTCTGTTTTTGCAAAGGGGCTAGAAGTTTGGCTGGCAGGGACCCCCTGAGCCCCACGGTGCCCAGTGCGGAGTTAACGCTGACTGCATATTGCTAGGCCAACTGTATCAGCATTTCCTGTGTTCATGCTCGGGCTGGTCTGGTCACATGTGGTTCTTAGCACCTTAGCTAATGAAGGACCAGGACGGAGAGGGGTCTTATGGGATGAAATTGAACGACTAGGGGCTGGACCATTGGGAAAGGATACCAAATGGGATATGGGACTAACCTGTAGAATAGGCCATGAAAACATCTGGGTAAAGATAGCAGCCTGAGCACATGTGTTTCCTTTTGCTCCATCCCTGAATCCCACTAAAGATCATTACAGCGATTTTTTTTAAATTTTTTTATTATTTATTTATTTTTTTTTCAACGTTTATTTATTTTTGGGACAGAGACAGAGCATGAACGGGGGAGGGGCAGAGAGAGAGGGAGACACAGAATCGGAAACAGGCTCCAGGCTCTGAGCCATCAGCCCAGAGCCCGACGCCGGGCTCGAACTCACGGACCGCGAGATCGTGACCTGGCTGAAGTCGGACGCTTAACCGACTGTGCCACCCAGGCGCCCCATAGCGATTTTTTTTTTAAAGAACTACAAGGATGACAAGTATGGGAGAGGAGACATGTGGAGAGCAGAAGGCCAAGTCCTGGGCTGGACTTGGTCACTTACACCCCTCCCCCCCACCCAGTCTCTGAGACTGAGTAGTGTGACCTGAAAAATAGACATTATTTTCTCAGGTTTTTTTCTTCTTAACAATAAAATGTTTTATTTATAATACATTCTAATTATATTTAATGTTTTAACTATTTTGTATTATATTTATTTTATTATACAGGTTTTTACTTGCTCACTGTAGAAAGTTTTAAAAATACAAGAAAGTAAAAAATCCATCGTCTAGAGACAAGCACATATAATTATGTATAATCATCGTGTGTTTAAATACAAATATCATTTATGTAATCATTTGTATCCTTCCAGACTTAAAAAAAAAATTTTTTTTAATGTTTATTTTTTTTTGACAGAGAGAGAGAGAGAGAGAGAAAGAGAGAGAATGAGCGGGGGAGGGGCAGAGAGAGAGGGAGACACAGAATCCGAAGCAGGCTCCAGGCTCTGAGCTGTCAGCACAGAGCCGGATGCGGGGCTCAGACTCACGGACCGTGAGATCACACCTGAGCCGAAGTCGGACGCTCAACCGACTGAGCCACCAGACTTTTTTGTATGGGTCATCACTACCCATAAAAGACTTATATCAATAACATGGAAGTATGCTCTGTATATTATTTTGTAACCTTTCTGCCTACATATATTTATTTCAACAGGAAGGCATGTGTACTGTAAAAAGTTTAGAAACTAGGGTGGCTCAGTTGGTTGAACATCTGACTTCGGCTCAGGTCATGATCTCATGGCTTGAGAGTTCAAGCTCCGCGTCAGGCTCTGTGCTGACAGCTCAGAGCCTGAACCTGCTTTGGATTCTGTGTCTCCCTCTCTCTCTGCCCCTTCCCCACTTGCTCTCTCTTTCTCTCTCAAAAATAAACAGTAAAAAAAAAAAAGTTTGAAAGTCAAACACAAAAGAACAGAAATAACCACCATTAACATTTTGATGTGTATCTTTCTCATCTTTTGAACCTATAAATGTACATTGGAAGGGCACTATATAGACGGTTTTGTAACCAGCATTTTCCATTTGACATCTTGACCACTTTCCTGGGACGTTGAGCTGTTAATGCTGGTTCACTTTTCGCTGTGAATGAAGCCGCCGCTGAGGCTGAGCGGGGAAATGGGGAGGTGGTCTCCCCACCTTGTGGGGAAAATTAAGTCAGCAGGGGTCCAATTTCAACTCTTTTGGTGAACTTTTTTGTTTTAGTTTCCTTAATGAGGATTCATTCTGATTATTTATTATGTAAACACTAACCACATTGGTGACGTTTAAAAGAAAAATGGGGGGCGCCTGGGTGGCGCAGTCGGTTAAGCCTCCGACTTCAGCCAGGTCACGATCTCGCGGTCCGTGAGTTCGAGCCCCGCGTCGGGCTCTGGGCTGATGGCTCAGAGCCTGGAGCCTGTTTCCGATTCTGTGTCTCCCTCTCTCTCTGCCCCTCCCCCGTTCATGCTGTGTCTCTCTCTGTCTCAAAAATAAATAAAACATTAAAAAAATTAAGAAAAAAAAAAAGAAAAATGGAAAATATTTGTCCACAGTGTGCCTCTTCCATCAACCAAAACATCTTCTCTTCTGGTCCCGAGCTACTTGTACGCATTGTTTTGCCGTTCCTGTAGGGAAAGTGTACAAACTATGACCTCCCTGTTTGTTTCCCTTCCTATTGTACCCTAAGCATTTTTCTTGTTCCTGAATACTTTTCATAACGCTCATTTGCCATAACTGCAGAATGTTTCTCTAAAAAAGAAGCAATTTCGAGCATTTGCTCTCAAAATGAAGCGATGAAGAAGGGCCAGAATGGGAGGAGTCTTGGAGGTTGAGGCTCATGGCTTCCCTTCTTTCGAATTCCAGCTTCCCGGTCTGGCCTGCACCTGTCCATCCCCGTGGGCATTCGGGGAGGAACGCCAGAGAGGAACTTCCGGGGGACGTGAGGGACCGGAGGGGCGTGCGAAGAAGGGTCTCTCCTCTCTCTCTCTACCTCTTCCCCCCATGTTTAAGCAGGGGTGAAGGTCTGGAGCTGGATGGGTCTCGTCCACGGGGTAATCAGACCCAGCCCCTGAGGCTGCCTCATCCACTGTCTCCCACACCACCTGGAGGACGAGGAGGAAGCTGGAAATTCATGCAGGAACATTGCACCCTCTGGAAAATGAGAAATCAGACAGCCTAGGACTATGGAGCATGGAGGGCTTCTTTGTTCTTCTTCTTCTTTATGTTTATTTCTTTTGAGAGAGAGAGACGGTGCAAGCAAGGGGAGGGGCAGAGAGAGAGAGGGAGGGAGAGAGAGAATGCCAAGCAGGCTCCATGCCCAGTGCAGGGCTCGAACTCATAAACCATGAGATCATGACCTGAACCGAAACCAAGAGTCGGGCACTTAACCAACTGAGCCACTCAGGCGCCCCAGGACTTCTTTGTTCTGGAAGCTGCTATAGGGACATAGATGGCCTCTTCCCAGCCAGCCCCTGGACGCAGATGCTTTCCTCCCCGTTTGACAGGGGAGGGAACCTATACTCAGAGAAGATTGGGATTGCAACTCATGTCATTGCCTCCCTTTTCAGAACGATAACTGTTGTATAGGCTTTATGCACATGGAAAATGAACTGCAAGGAATGACGCTAAACTTAATACTTGTTACCTCGGGGGAGCTTTCTTTTCCCACTTTTAGTTTTTATATTTCTGTATTGTTTGACTTTACGTTATCTGGCAACAAATGTTGATAGAGCACCCACTCTGTGCTAGGCACTCTCTTATTCGCTTGGGATAAGCCAGTGAATAGATTAGATTGGATTCCCCAGGAGCAGAGCCTGAGACAGATTCAAGTGCAAGGGGCTTACTTGGGAAGTGATTTCAGGAAATGCAGACCAAGGAGTGAGGGAGGGAGTGAGACAAGGAAGGGAAGGACACCGGCCCAGGGTCTGTTAGTGGGCAGGCTACTGCTGCGGGCAGCCAGGGCTTAAATCCTGCTGGGAGCTCTGGGTGACGGTGGGCAACACACCCACTGGAGGGCTGAGGATGCTAGGGCTTTTATCCACCAGTCCCTACGGGTGTGGTTGAAGGTTGCTCCTGGCACTGGCTGGCACAGAGAACTCCCTCGGGCAGACACCCAGCAGGAAGCTCTGGGATCCCAGTGCACTGGGAGAGTGAGTGCCTGAGGGGACGTGGGCTGGGCACCAACAGTGCCCCCCACAGTGAACAAACTCCCCTGCCAAGCTTTGTGCTTGTAGAACTTACATGGGAACTGGTGAGATACTCTGCGTGATAAGCAAGCCAATTATATAGTATGTTAGAAGGGGATGTGTGCATTGGACCTACAAGGAAAAGGCTGGAGAGGGGTCACCTGGCTGGCTCAGTCAGAAGAGCATGTGACTCTTGATCTGTGGGTGGAGAGTTGCAGCCCCACGTTGGGTGTAGATATTACTTTAAAAAAAAAAAAAAGGAAGTGTGGGTAAGTGAAATGGGCAGTGGGAGTTCCAATTTCAGACAGATTAATTTTATAAAACCAATAAAAGCAGGGCACCTGGGTGGCTCAGTCGGTTAAGCAGCCAACTTCGTCTCAGGTCATGATCTCGCAGTTCGTGAGTTCAAGCCCCGCATCGGGCCCTGTGCTGACAGCTCGGAGGCCTGGAACCTGCTTTGGGTTCTGTGTCTCCCTCTCTCTCTGCCCCTCCCCCACTCGCTCTCTGTCTCTCTCTCAAAAATAAATAAATGTTAAAAGTTTTTATATAAAACCAATAAAAGGGGGAAATATATTAGACATCATAAAAAGAATGTAGCTACATTAATTTTGGAAAATAGAAACAAATTTTCACCTCTGGTCCCATCAGCCTAACATAACCCTGGTTGTATTTTCTTTCTTTTTTTAAAGACGTGTTTTTATCTTTATTTATTTTTGAGAGAAAGAGAGAAAGAGGATGCGAGCGGGGGGGGGGGGGAGGAACAGAGAGAAGAGACACAGAATCCGAAGCAGGCTCCAGGCTCCGAGCTGTCAGCACAGAGCCTGATGCAGGGCTCAAACGCAGGAACCGTGAGATCGTGACCTGAGCGGAAGTTAACCCCTTAACCGACTGAGCCACCCAGGCACCCTCATATTTATTTATTTTTTAAGTAATCTCTACACCCAACGAGGGGCTTGAACTCACAGCCCCGAGGTCGAGTCGCATGCTGTACCCACTGAGCCAGCCGAAGTTGTATTTTCTTTCAATTTTTTTTTTCTCCTAGGCATTGGTTTTCCTGTGTGACTTTAGAAACAGTATACACCTAATTTTGTGCCCTTTTTCACTTGCCATTTTAACACAGCTCTTCTGTCTCCAAGGCCCATGTGTCCCTCTCCTTCTCGTAAGTAAGGTGCCCACGGGGGAGTCTGAAGCTGTTCCAGCTCCTCGTGAGAATAGGCAATCCCGGGAATTCCAGTGTCCGTGGACTGCAGCCAGCCAAGGCCTGCCTGCCTGATAGCAAGAAGGAAGGGAGCCCGCTGAGAATTACTTATTAACAATTAGTAATACCAAAAAAGGGGGGTGGGGCACCTGGGCGGCTCAGTCTGTAGAACATGGGACTGTAGACCTCGGGGTGGTGAGTTCAGACTCCACTTTGGACACAGAGATTGCTTAAAACTAAAAAGTGTTTACTTACTCATTTTTTTAGAGAGAGCGTGCGCGAATGGGGGAGAGGGGAAGAGGGAGAGAGAATCTCAAGCGGGGCTTGATCCCGTGGCCCTGGGATTACAACTTGAGCCAAAACCAAGAGTCAGACGCTCAACCGACTGAGCCACCCAGACACCCCTAAAATCTTTTTAATTATTAGTAATACATGGCATAACACAGTAACGTATCTGGTACATACTAGGCTTCCTTCCCTTGATTGCTTCGTTTGATGGAGGGTAGGTGCAGGTGACCAACCCACATCACCTGGAGCTTCCTCTCCATGCAGCTGGGGTCCAGGTGTGTTCCATCATCCTCATCCCGGCAGGCCTGGCTTCCGGAAGCTTTCTCCCCAGCCTCTGAGCTCTCTAGCTCAGTAGTGGGGCTAGCCTTCAAGAGAATCTCATCTCCAATTTCTGTTCTTTCAGGAGAGACTCTGTGGACTCCAAGTCATCAGCCACCTCCTCTCCAAAAAGGCCATCGATGGAAAGGTAAAGGAAGCCGTGGGTTTCTCCATCCCTGAGGTTCTGTTCAGCATGTGTCCCTCTCTCTGCTTCCATGGAGGAAGCCCAGGGCAGGAGAAAGGAGGAAACTTCATACATTATGTTGCTTCCAAATTCTAGGACCCACGCAGCAAGTGGGCCCCTGAATCAGAGATAGGGCTCCTTCACTGGGGTGGCTGACCAGTCACTGTTGCCCCATCACTGCCTGGGGAACATTCTCAAGGTCAGATTGAACCCAGTGAGGACAGGGGTCTTGAAAGTCTATAACTGGAGTGTGATCTCTGGGTTTGGTTACCCAAAATAGCATAAATCATCCAGTTATTTATTCATCAAATATTTATTGAGGGGTGACTATGTGCCAGGAACTGTTCTAGGTTCCTGTCCATGGACATAGCTGTGAGCAAAAGGAAAATCGCTGTGGTCATGAGGCCTATGTTCTAATAAGGAGTGACAGGTAATACATAAATAAATATGTGACCGGCGCTATGGAAAACAGCAGAGTGAGGGAGGTTGAGAAAGATGGTCATCAAGGTGGTCAGGAGAGTCCTCACGAGCAAACCCTTCAAAGAGATGAAGGAATTAGCCATGCAGATATCAGGGTCATTCCAAGCTGAGGACCCTGTGTGGCAGGGGCAAGAAGCAGCGAGGGGGCCAGGGCTGGAGCAAGTAAGCGAGGTGGGAGAATTGGGGGACAGAGTCACAGGAGGAAACTTACCGGCATGCCTTTGGCTGCTGTACTGAGTGTGGATTGTCAGGGCCAAGGGCAGGAGCAGAGACCAGCCAGGGGGCCATTCAGTAAATCAGGCAAGATATGGTGGCTTGGACCAGCACGGCAGCAGTGAGAAGTAAAGGACTCCGGATATATTTTGAAGAGAGAGCTGGCAGGATTCTCTGACAGACTGGGGAGGGGTACAAGAGAATATGAAGAGTCAAGATGACTCCGAGACTTTTTGCTTGAGCACCTGCGAGGACGGAGCTGCCCTTAGTTGGAACGGAGAAGACGGTGTGTAAATCAGGCTACGGCGGGAGATGCAGAGCTCAGGTTTGGATGCGCTGGGTTTGAGGGGTGTCCTAGTCATTCAGGTGGAGAAGTTGAATGGGCAGTTAGGTTATACTAAGCTAGAATTCAGGAAGAATGTCTTGGGCTAGAAATCTAAGTTTCAGAGTAATTAGCATGTATCTAGTATCTGAAACCACAAACCTGAATGGGATTGCTAAGGAGAGACTGGCTAAAAGAGGGAGTGTGAGCTGTGTTCCGGGGGGAGGTCCGAGGTCAGAGCAGGGAGAGGTGGCTTAGAGGTGGATCAAAGCAAATGATTAGTGTCCAGGGGCCATACTGGATGCTGGGGCAACGGTTAGGATGGTAAGGGTGTTGGCTCCTAGGAGGCTATGGGGAGCCGCTCCATTATTTTAGACCTAATGGACCAGTGAGACTGACACTGGAAAGAAAAGAGGCACAAAAATTAGGTCATTTAAGGCTTTCTGAAGATTAAACAGACCCGAGATGTTGATGGGGCTGCTGTTTGCTCTGTTCCAAAATGGCTGCCGGGGGCCAGCTGATGAGTGGAGGCTCTGGTGAGTGCTGCTTGGGAGTGTGTCTGAGGCCCCGTCCTGCCTCTGAAGAGAAGAGTCGTGTGGTCCCCTGGCCTTGTCTTCCATGAGTGAGGTCTAAGAACGGAGGCTCCGGCGCCATCCTGGCTCTACACCAGTGGTTCTCGTTGGAGAGTCATTTAGAAACTTGTGGAACACTTTTGTCACTCTGACTTGGAGGGGGTCTCAGTTCAGGGTGCTGTAACAGGACGTCATGGGCTAGGTGGCTTAAGCAACAGACATGTATCCCTCACAATTCTGGAGGAAGGGAAGACCAAGATCAAGGTGTGGGCCAACTCAGTTACTGATGAGGGCCCTATTCCTGGCTTGCAGACGGCCACCTTCTCACTGCCTCTGCACCACACACACACACACACACACACACACACACAGGGAGCTCTGATTTCCCTCCTTCTTGTAAGGACAGTGATCCTATCATGGGACCCCACCCTCATCTAAACCTAATTACCTCTCAAAGGCCTCCCCTCCAAATTCTATCACATTGGGGGTTAGGGCATCAACATGCGAATTTATGGAGGACACAAACATTCAGTCTGCAATGGGAGAGAGGGAGGAGTGCCGTGGCATTTTGTAGGCAGGAGCCAAAGATGTTAAATGTCCTAGAACACGAAGGACAGCCTTGCATAATGAAGGATTGATTGTTCTATCCCCAAAGGAAACACTGATCATTAGTCTAGCTCTGGGTGTGATGTTATAATAAAAACAGTTCATGTTTGTGTAAGGATTTATACCTCCATACTCCTCCCCTGACTTTGTCTGGTGACCTTGAAGTCTCCTGACTCCCTCCCATAATGCACTCTTTTTCTGAAGGTCAGTCAAGCAGACCATGTTTGTCTTTAGAGCAGTTGCACTATTTCCTGCTGGTTCCGTATTGGGGGTGGGGAATCCAGAGGGACAGAAGCGAGTCTTGTAAATCCACCTTGTCCACTACCCGGACTGTTTTCTGCACTCTCTTCCTCTCTATTTCGTCTTTCCCTTTAATCCATCCATCGATCCATCCATCCAGCACGTTTGTTGAGCACTTCCTTGCAAAGTTAGCATCCTCCGGGAGTCAAGGTCGTGTTCACCCAGTGGGTGACTAGTGGAGACCATGGCAGACTGGAAAGCACCTGCCTGTCTGAAGGGGGCGCTCACTGCCCAGCCCAGCTATTTGTTGCTTTATGGAAACGCAGGCTCTGTGTGCCATGTCTTCTGACTTTTTAAGGAAAGCGGGACATCTCAATTTTCATATGAAACTCCCAATTTTAAATATTGACAACATATTCCTGTTTTTCTAAGACACAGTAGGGCAAAGAAAACCCATCTGGAGCCCACCAGTTGTGGCCTCTAAGCCCAGGCAAAGATTTAAACTCATGACCTCTGCCTTTATAGAGCTAATCACTAGCATGGAGGCAGACACTAAAATACTTTGTTTTTATTTTCCAAGTGCTTTTTTCTTTTTTTCAAAAAATGTTTTTCAAAGCTATAACATTCGATGGGGACATAGGAAGAGTGTCCCAGTATGACTTGAGAAGTCAAAGAAGACCTCATGGAAGAAAGTGTATTTGTGCTCAGAACTGAAAAATAAAAAGGAGTTTGCCTGGTAGACAAGCCAAGTCTCCCGGGCAGTGGGAATGGAACATGCGAAGGTGTGGTAACGTAAGTGAGCACGGTGCTCTGGGAACTGTAGCTGGGGCATCAGGGGGCAGAGCACAAAGGGCACCACTGTGACAGTGAGGAAGTTTGCACTTTATCAGCTGCCCTTAGAACCCGGGTGTCTGGATTGACTTTCCGCGGAACAGTCGGCCTTGCCTGGCGGTGTAGTAACGGCAGTGCCCTCGAGGTGGCGCGCAGGAGCAATGAGCAGGCCTCCCGGTGCCTCTGCTCCTACCTGGGGCGGGAGAATTTTTCTAAGGGCTTGGTGATGTCAGATCACAGACTGGGTCTGGCGCTGGCACATCCGGGGAGCAGAAGGAAGCTGTTGATAAATCCGACGCCCCACCCCCACCTCCGCCAGTGATGCCTTCTCTGCAATTTGTCGCAGTTCCCACTCGTGTGCGCTGAAAGCAAAATGAGCCTGGCTGCCTGAAATGCCACCGACGCGTGAATTCCAGCCAGCCAGCCCGCTCCTAGCCGAGGGGAGGGAGGGACGCGGGCTGGGAGCGCCCTGCCAGGAAGGGGCAGCGGGTATGCAACAAGCAGCCTAACCTAACCTGAGTAAGGGGACTCTGGAAAACTCTCTGCCTTTTAGGGACACAGTGAGATGTGTTGAAAAGAATTTGGAAGGCAGGCAGATCTAGGTTTGTGGTGTAATTCTACCACTTGCTGGTTGGATGACCTTGCGCAAGTCAGTTCAGCTCTCTGAACCTCAATCTGTTGATCTGGAAGATGGGGATAATTATGACCCCCTTTCAAGGTCCTTATAAGAGTTAAATGGGGTAATAAGGGGCGCCTGGATGGCTGAGTCAGTTAAGTGTCCAACTCTTGATTTCGGCTCAGGTCACGATCCCATGGTTCGTGAGTTCGAGCCAGGCTGCAGGCTCAGTACTGACAGCACGGAGCCTGCTTGAGATTCTCTCTCTCCCTCTGTCTCTGCCCCTCCCCTGTTCTCTCTCCAAAGAAACTTTTAAACACATAAATGTGGTAACAAAATGTTTAACGCTGTTCCTAACCCATATAAATGCACAATCAATGCATAATGCTTGGTGATAATTCTGACGCTTACTGTGCAAGCTATGTAAATTACCTAACCCTGCATTACTAGAATTCTCTTAGGTGCTTTAATCCTCTCAGAAACTCTCTGAGATGGGTACTGTCACCATCCCCATTACTAGCCCAAGGTCACATAGCTACAGAGTGGTGGTGTCAGGCCTTGACCCCGGAGTGTGGCTCTGGAGCAGCTTGTTCTTAATAAGTATACCACTCAGTGTGGGCCTCCCCAAGTGAAAACTGTTGTTATCATGACTCCTTCCACACAGCATGCGCCAGGCTCCCCCGTGTCGGTTCCCTACTAATGAGTCCTATAGACACCGAGGATGTGGTGGTGGGGTTTGCAGGTTACTGAGGGGCACCAGGAAGAATCTGGGGCTCCATCATGACTGGAGATGAGTTGGCCTGGGTTGTGGGAGTTGACAGGCACTGACTCAGCTCCCTCTCTCGATCTCAGGGGGCAGGGTCACCAGCCTTCCAAAGAGCACCTGTCGCCCACCCAATTCAGCTCTATCTAGGCCCTGTGGGTGTGCCTTTCATCTCTTTGTGGGCGACTCCCTCAACTCACATTCATTCATTCAACAAAGGTTCATCAAGTGTTGGCCCAGAGCACTGTTCCAGGTGCTGGAAAACAGTGGTGAACCGGCCAAAGGAGTCCCTATACTCTGGAATCTATCGTCTGGAGATGGAGGCAGACAGTGTTTACAAACACACAAACAAGTTAATTATAGACTTGGATAAGTGCTATGAATGAAAGAAATCAGGTCATGCGCCAGAGAGTTACAGGGCAGGGACAAGCTGCTGGGCTGGGCTGGTCAGGGGAGGCCTTCCTGAGGATGTGATATGTGAGCCGGGCCTGACTGGTGGGGAAAAGGACCAGTTGTAAGACAATCTGGAGGAGGAAGAGCCTTCCAGGAGGAGGGAGCGGCCAGTGCAAAGGCACTGTGGTGGGAGTGACAGGTGTATTTAAGGAAGAGAAAAGCTGTGCAGTGGGGGGCTTCAGTGAACTGGAGTGTGGCATGATACTAGGTCAGAAGGAAGGCAGGGGCCGATGTGGCAGGGTGGGGGGCTGGGAGGCCAGAGTGAGGAGTTTGGCTTCATACTGAAAGTGATTGGAAGCCATTAGAGGGTCAGAAGCGGGGAGCTATGATACCAGCTGTGAGTTTTTGAAAGGGTTCCCCTGGGCTTCTGTGTGGCAAATGGGTTGTAAGGGGGGCAAGAGGATGTCGAGAGACCAGCTTCAGGGCTACTGTGGCTGCGCAGGTGAGAGCCCCGTGGCCAGGACTCGGGTTGGATGTGGGGAGATTCGTTCTGGTTGCAGGCAGCCCCTTAAGCTCTAGAGTTTACACCCTTCCCAGCCTTCCCTCCCCCACACCTTTCCCTCCCACTGAAATCTGACCCCAACAGACAGCAGGTTGGGGCTCACGTTCCCCATCCCCTGTGCCCACTGCCAGGCCACTCAGTTGTCAGGCAGGGTTGGGTCGAATCCAGGGTAAGTTGACCTGGAACAGAAAGGTTCAAACCGCATTTAAAAAATAAAGGCCAGGAAATCCCTTTGGACCAAATTTTTGGGAATTCCAAATATAAACCTTAGAAGAGCAGAGGCTTCCCTTCCCAGCCCACCTCACTCCTGAGGCAGCACTGAGGCACCTTTGAGGAACCTCAAGGCTCCAGAGAACACAAGAATCCCAGTGGTCCAACGGTGTCTGTGGTGACAGAGGGCATCCAAGGTCAAGGCAAACAGCAAGGGTTGAGGAACGAAGAGGTCTCCGGCAGAATCTACGTTGAAGAGGGCTCAGCAGGATGTCGGATGTACAATCTCGTAACCCCATATTTTTAACACTGCAAAGCCTAGGCTACTTGGTCAGCCTCACTCTCACGCACAATTCCTTGGGCCTGGCTTCTCAGAAGCCCAGCATCGTCTTCCTGAGGGTAAGAAGTGCATCCATACCTCCAGAGCCGCCTGGTGCAGCTGCCCAGGTTGTGCTCTGTACAACTCCGGGAGGTACCCAGCTGACAGTGTGAATGGAACTCCCTGGAATTAAGAAATGCAGCAGCCCTTGAGGACCTTCCACAAGAGTTCAGTGTGGTAAGACCCTGGAGCGGAGGAAGGGACTCAAATTTCTTCAACTCTCATGAGTCCGGTTTTCCTCGGAGGCCTGAGGGCTGGCCTGAAAGAGCCAAGACGTGAGGTCAGAGGCGTCTGACTGCCTGGCCCCACCCCAAGGGTAGTGCGGAAGCAGCTCTGAAAGGGAGGAATTCGTGCAACTATCGCTCCAGCCTCTCACCTGTACCTGTGTCAGCACTTTGTTTTTTTTGTCTAACTTTCTTTTATTGTGAGAAGATGGTGTGTAACAACATGTGCCATTTTAGCCTTTTTTTCAGCATAAGAAAAAAGATATTTCATCAGGCTGAGTGGAGTAAGGTTTACCAAATACCTAAGACAGATGAGTGATCGTTGTGTATTTCACATTTGATGGTTATTCTTATTCAGTGAAGTTCCTATATAGATTTATTTTATTATTTAAAAAAATTTCTTAACATTTATTCATTTTCGAAAGACAGAAAGAGACAGAATGGGAGCAGGGGAGGGGCAGAGAGAGAGAGGGAGACTCAGAATCCGAAGCAGGCTCCAGGCTCTGAGCTGTCAGCACAGAGCCCGACGCGGGGCTTGAACCCACGGACCGCGAGATCATGACCTGAGCCAAAGTCAGAGACTTAACTGAGTCACCCAGGCGCCCCAGATTTTTTATTGTGTCAAAATAAACATACCATAAAATGTAGCCATTTTAACCAATAAATATATTTTTTAATGTTTTATTTATTTTTGAGAGAGAGAGAGAGCGAGCAGGAGAGGGGCAGAGAGAGAGGGAGACACAGAATCTGAAGCAGAACCCCAGGCTCCAAGCTGTCAGCACAGAGCCCAGTGAGGGCCTCAAATCCACAAACTGTGAGTTCATCACCTGATCCGAAGTTGGACATTTAACCAACGGAGCCACCCAGGCGCCCCTCGTTTTAACCATTTTTTAAGTGTATAGTGGTATTAAGTACATTCACATTGTTGTGCAGCCATCACCAGAACATTCTCATCTTCCCAAACTGAAACTGTGTTCCCATTAAACATTATCGCCCCATTTCCCCCTCCTCCAGCCCCCGCATCCACCATTCCCCTTTCTGTCTCTATGCATTTAACTATTCCAGGTACTTCACGTAAGTGGAATCATACAAAATTTGTCCTTTTTTTTTTAAAGATTTTTTTTTTATTTGAGAGAGAGAGAGCATGCAAGCAAGGGAGGGGCAGGGGGGGGGGGGGGGGTGGGGGACAGAAGATCCAAAGCAGGCTCCGTGCTGACAGCAGTGAGCTCAGTGCAGGGCTTGAACTCACAAGCCCTGAGATCATGACCGAGCCAAAGTCACATGCTCAACCGACTGAGCCACCCAGGCGCCCCCAATATTTTTGTCCTTTTGTATCTGGCTTATTTCACTTATAATGTCTTCCATTCATGGACATTCATCCACGTTGTACCAGGTGTTGGAATTTCATTCGTCTATATGGATTCCACTCCTTTCTGTGGCTGAGTAATATTCCATTGTGTTATATACTACATTCTGCTTATCCATCCATCCGTCACTGGGCACATGGCTTGCTTCCTCCTTTGTTAGCAGCTCCTTGAGAACAGGAAGACAGGAAGCCTGTCTGAGCCATCCAGTTAGAGTGACCACTCATGATTATCAAATGTTTTCCTTTTAATGCTTATTTATTTGAGAGGAAAGAGCAAACAGGAGAGGTGCAGAGAATCTTCACTGTCAGCACAGAGCCCAACGCGGGGCTCGAACTCACGACCCATGAGATCATGACCTGAGCTGAAGTTGGGCGCTAAACCGACTGAGCCACCCAGGCGCCCCCTGTATATATATTTGTGGGTTTTTAAGCCCAAACCAAAATGAGATCATTCTTAGGCAGTGAGTGAATCTTACGAGTTAACAGTGGAGACTTTGCAATCAGACAGACTTGGGTTCAGGTCGCAATGATGTAACCGGTTCCTCATCTGCAAACGAGGAAGAGGAGAGTATCTGATTCCTAGAGCTGCTGTGAAGATTAAATTAGAAAATATTCCGAAAGTTGCCTGGCACCTGGTAAGGCCAGCCCTCTTCAATGGTGGTAAATTCACCATTCAAGAGGCTGCCGGCTCCTTGAGGAAGGGAGCTCTCCTAACTTGTCTGCTTTATCCAGACCTGTGGAGTAAGTGTCTAGTAAGTATTTACTGGATGAGTGAGTAAATGGTTCAGTAAGAAGATAGAGCACCTCGCATGGTATCTAATGGACTGTAGTATGATTTCCAACCCTGTTATGCTTCCCTGTAACCAGCAGAGCAGAGTGGTTGGTTAGGAGCCGAGGCACCGGATTTCAACTCCGGTGGGTTTTAGTTCTGGTTCCCCCACGTGTGTGACCAGAGTCAAATTATTTCAAATGCAACCACCTCTGCAATTCACTTTATTTTTTTTTATTTTTTTTTTTATTTTTTTTAAAAAAAAAATTTTTTTTTTATTTATTTTTGGGACAGAGAGAGACAGAGCATGAACGGGGGAGGGGCAGAGAGAGAGGGAGACACAGAATCGGAAGCAGACTCCAGGCTCTGAGCCATCAGCCCAGAGCCCGACGCGGGGCTCGAACTCACGGACCGCGAGATCGTGACCTGGCTGAAGTCGGACGCTTAACCGACTGCGCCACCCAGGCGCCCCTGCAATTCACTTTAAAGTGCAACTCGAAAATGGAGATAAGAATAGCACCAGCCTCATGGGGGTGTCGTGAGGATTAAATGAGATGATCCATGTCAAGCGCCTAAAAATAGCACCTACCTCAGAGGGCTGTCATGAGGAGTAAGGGAGATCGCCCACAGAAACATCCAGAGTGTGCTCAGTGGATGCTTTATTCGCTTAATGTCAAAATGTCTATTACTGTTTGTCATCCTCAGATCAAACAGCAGCAGATCGAAAGCAGAGACCCCCAAAACACCCACCAGCCCCTCGACCCCCACCTTTGCCCCCTCCATCTGCCTCCTGGCACCCTGCTATCTCACAGGGGACTCGGTGCGGGACAAGTGTGTGGAGATGCTCTCAGCGGCCTTGAAGGCCGAAGGTGAGGGGGCCTGGGCCAGGGGCAGGGGAGGGAAGGGCCTCCCAAGGGCAAATGAGATGCGGTCTTTCTCAGTGCCATGGGAGTGGAACAGGATGCTACAGTCCCCTGTATGGGCAGGCTCCACTGCCAAGGTCATGTCTGGCTAATGCCTGTGCTTCCTGAATCTCTTTTAGATGATTACAAGGATTATGGAGTCAATTGTGACAAGATGGCATCAGAAATCGAAGATCATATCCTTGAGCTGTGCCAGGGCTGTGGGTGCCCGGACGCCAGGAGCAGGTCTCCCGAGTGCAAGGGACCCAGGACAGAGAGGGGGAGGGGAAGGGCTCGGGGCCAGCCCCCTGCTCTGCCTCTGAACTGGAGTTCTTCATTCTAGCTACCATTTATTAAGTCTTGCACCTGCCAGCCTCTTGCTAAGCTGTGTATGAGCAGTACCTCGTTCAAGGTTGAGAACAATCCCGCAAGGTAGGTTCACCGATTAATCCCATTTTACAAGTGTGAGGTAACAGGCTCAGAGAGGTTAAGTCGCTTGCCAAAGCTTCTACAGCTAATAGTAGTGGTAGACTTGGGATTTGAACCCAGAGAGTGTGACTCTAGAAGCGGAGGGTTCAACTGCTGTGCTAAACAGGTCAGGTCATCATATGGCTGGGTTGCAATGTCAAGTGTCAGAGCAGGTGGGGAGGACAGCGTTTCTCATGCTCAGCCTTCTCCCCTCTTCCGTCCTCTGAAGATAACAGCTCCCATTTTTGATTCCCTACTATATACCAGGCACTGTGATGGGCAGTTGATACTTCCTACTTCTGCCAATTGTCACAATCTCTGTGAGGCAGGGGCTGTTGTTCCCATTTTACGGATGAGGAAACCGTGAAAACTACTGGGTGTCACAGCTTGACTAAAAACCTTGGCCTTTGGATTCCATGTCCTGAGTTCTTTACACATGGCCCGTTCTCCCCCTTTTTGGGGGGGGCTGTATAGACAGAGGAGGTGACCACTGGAGGGATGTGGGCTCATTGCACCGAAAGATTGTTGTCTTGGGAAAGAAAATCCTACAATGTGCCCCAATGAATACATGGGCTATCTTTTACTGGAGAGACAAAGCTTTGCCTATCAAAGAGGGAAGGGGACAGAATCCCCAGGGGAGAGGGGTTCTGACTGTGACTGGGCTACCTAGGGAGCTCAGTCTGTTGGGGAGAGTCCCTGATCAGTCTGGGCTGACCATGGTCAACAAGCTTGCCTGTTGCCACTTCCTGCCTGAGTCCTACCTTTATATCCTCTGACATATCTTCTGGGAGTTCCCCTCCACCATCATTTAATTATGAACGGGTATGTCCCGAGCTGTCCAGCACCTCACCAGATACATTGTCATAAATCCCAGTTGATCCAGGAGCATAGAGCACCAGGTATCAGAACGCTGAGCTTTGTCTTTGTTTCCTCCAAACAGTTGTCCCTTCAGACAGGTCCCTTCTACCTTCAGGCTCAGTTTGAAACAAAGGTGGGTTGGGGCACCTGGGTGACTCAGCCGGTTAAGCGGCCAACTTCAGCCGACTTCAGCTCAGGTCGTGATTTCGAGGTCTGTGAGTTCGAGCCCCACTTCGGGCTCTGTGCTGACAGCTCAGAGCCTGGAGCCTGCTTTCAATTCTGTAGACGCCCTCTCTCTGCCCCTCTACTGCTTGCTCTCTGTCTGTCTTTCTCTCTCTCTCAAAAATAATAAACGTTAAAAAAAATTGAAACAAAGGTGGGTGATCCGGTTCATAGTTCCACACCTGGCCTTTCCTCCTCCTCTTCCTTCACTGAATGTCCCTCTCCTGAAGGATAGGAAATCAGAGCTGCATCGAGCCCTTTGTTCTTAGAAGATGGGAGGTAAGGGGGCGCCTGGGTGGCTCAGTTGGTTAAGCGACCGACATCGCCTCAGGTCATGATCTCGCGGTCCGTGAGTTCAAGCCCCGCGTCGGGCTCTGTGCTGACGGCTCAAAGCCTGGAGCCCGCTTCGGATTCTGTGTCTCCCCCTCTCTCTGCCCCTCCCCCACGCATGCTCTGTCTTTCTCTTTCTCAATAATAAATAAACGTTAAAAAATTAAAAAAAAAAAAAAAAGAAGATGGGAGGTAAGGAGGAGGATAAGTTCGGGGGCTTGAATGCTCTGTGTCCTAAAAAGGTCTGTTCTCTTTGGAGTGACCTTGCACTGACACGGCAGTGTAGGACCGTGCTCCTCTGAAGGGGTCAGTGACCCCCAGGCCCGTGCTCCACCTCATCCTGCTGCCCTGTGATCTCAGGAAACGGAGACAGAGTCAGGGAGAGGCTGATGACAGTGCTGCCAGCCCTCCTGTCCCCCCATATCAAGCAGATACACGCCTCCAGGAATCCCAAACGCACATTTTTAAACAAATCTTTCGACTTTCAAACGCATTATGGCACGTTCTTTCTTTCCAGGCTGTTACTGTACAAGCAGCATGAACACAGCAGGAACAGGAAAAAATAGATAACAGCACCTTTCCTCCCACTGCTTGTAGCAAGTCAGCTGTTTGCATGTGTCCGTAGTCCCCAGTCTCTTTCTCGTATGTGGCTCTTCCCAGCAGAGGGCTTGCCTTCCTGACTCTGCTTGGCGTGGGAGACGGAGAACACGCAGCTGTGCTCCCTGCGCTCCTCCAGAGGATGGAGAAGGGAGGAGGGGGTGGGCGGCCTGTCTGGGAGGCAGCGTCTGGACAGAGAACTCACCGTGGTCGGTGGTCAGGGGCGACTTCCTGCTGAGTGAGTGGAGAGAGCATTACCGTCAGGAGGGGGTCTGGCTTCCAGCCCTGTCTCTGCCGGGAATTTGCCACGTGACCTTGAGCAAGGGCCCACATCCTTTCTAAGCCTTTAGCTTCCTTATCTGTTCATGAGAGAAGTAACTCTGACCAGCAATTCCCAAAGTGGGTCCCATGGCATGGTGGTCGGTATTCCTAGAAAGAAAGGGGGAAGCGGGGAGGTGTCTCTATCCTGTAATATGTTGGAAACACCCGGTTAAACACAATGATGTGTTTATTGCAATACCTCTCAGAGCCTTCAACCTGTGCCTCCCAATCTTACGTTTTCCTCCGGTAGCTGGACTCATAACGTCCAGAGGCCCTTCGAAACCGGGGGATATCTTTATCAGTGTCCTCATCTTCACAGCCCCTACGTGTTGAGCACTTGATGTCCCAGACACCAGGCTGGTGCATCACGCGGTACGGCTTGCTGAATGCTCGGCACAGCCCTGTATTTTATAAATTAGGAAACAGAGACACAAAGAAGTCACGTGACTCACCTGAGTCACACAAAAGGCTCGACAAACGCAGGATGCCCATCCCTGGGGTCCTGACACCACAGTGCTTGCTGTGGCCTGATGTCACCAGAGAGACCGTCTCTCGTTCGGGATGCGTAGCTGACCCCAGATGCCCTAAGCGAGATCGCCACTGTGGGAGTCAGAGGCCACACGGGTGCCCAACCCCTATACTAGTCCAAGGAGAGGAACCGACGGTCCTGGGGCTCCTCGGGCTTTGGGGAGTGGCTCCCCAACCTTCTGTGCCCCTCCACGAGTGGCTCGCTGGCCCTTGACTGTGTCACATATCTACCAGGAGCTCAAGAGCACGGACATGAAGTACCGGAACCGGGTGCGCAGCCGGATCAGCAACCTCAAGGACCCCAGGAACCCCAGCCTGAGGAGGAATGTGCTCAGCGGGGCCATCTCTGCTGGGCTCATTGCCAAGATGACGGCAGAGGTGAGAGTGGGGCTGGGGCCTCTGCATGGTGGGGCAGGAGGCCAGGCCCCGCCGGCTTGGCCCACGCCTGAGAGGCAGCGGCTTGTGACTCAGTGGAGATGAGCCGGGGGGCTTTTTCAGCCAGACCACTGCAGACTCCCCTTCCCTCCAGGCTTCTGGGCCATCAGGATAGCGAACACAGCACACATGAATTAAGCACTGCGCTCAGTGCTTTGGGCTCATCGGCTGATTGTATCTTCACAGGTAGAAGTTGTTTATTGTCCTCATTTTACAGAGGAGGACACGGAGGCTCCGAGGAGTTCGCTGAGTTGGCCATGCACACGGCTAGAACATGTCAAAGCCAGGGGCACCTGACTGTCTCTGCCGGTAGAGCAAGCGACTCTTGATCTCAGGGTTGTGAGTTCGAGCCCCGCGTTGGGCGTAGGGTTTTCTTTGAAAAAAAATTTAAATCTTTAAGAAAAAGAAAATGTCCAAGCTACCTGGCCCCAGAGCACCCACTCTTTACTGCTTTGTTATCTACCTCCTTCTTCTGCCTCGTTCAGTTCTATATCCCATTGTGCAGCTCTGGGCGCAAGCCAGAATAGCGGTCCCTATCTCCATGGAGCACAGCCCTAGGTGGGGAGACAGACGTATTTTCAAATTTATACATACAGAGGTGGTAAGAGCCACGATAGAGCCACCAGGGGAACTTACAGGAGGGAAGGATTGACCCAGCTTAAAGGGGTCATTAAGGGAAGGAAAAGGAAACAAGCCTGTTCGAGGAAGTCTGTGCAGTGTTTAGCAGCTTCAGCACTGTGCCAAAGTGCATGAGTTTGAGTTCTGCTTCTCTCACTTAGCTGGGTGGTCCTGGACAAGCTACTTAACCCCTCTGTGCCTCAGTTTTCTCATCTGCGAAACAGGAATAATAAGAAGAGCCGCTATCTCAGGAAGGATTGAGGAGTTAATACATGTGAAGTGTTCAAGTTAATATGTGTAGAGTGCTCCCCAGAATTTGTATACGATAAGCTCATTCACCGACCATTTTCGTGTAACCCCCAGCACCATGCTGTGGAAGAGGAAATATTATGCCCACTGTATGGCTGAGAAAACTGAGGCCACACACAACTAGTGAGTGACAGATGAGAGTTTGAGCCCAGATCTGTTTATTTCAGAGCCCACGCCTTGGAAACACCTTTTGTACACCCTTAGGTATGAGCAGCTCCCTGTTGCCAGCGTTGATAGAGGGGGTTTCCCGCAAGCACTCGGATTGCACTGCTGAAGCACCTCTCAATCCAAGTGGCCTAGACAAGGGGAGGGGAAATGCACTGGGATCCTGGCGTTCCGGGTGCGCTCAGGATGTCTGGGAACCCTCTGAAACTGGTGGCAAGGGTGTGCCTCTGTGTGTGTGTGAAATGTAGTGGGCGCGTGTACATTTTTCTGTTCGTTGGCTTCCTCAAATATCTCAAATAAGAGAGGGCCCTGGTTTTACGATAAAATGGGGAGCTTGGCACAGGTAGACCAGGATTATCTTTCTGCTTAATTCAAAATATCTGATCTTTTTAGGCAAACAGCAACACATGCCCAGAGTTACAAATCGCAACTTGGCTTTACGGTGTATTCTCTTTCCTTGCGAGGAGGAGCTGGGACTTTTCGTGAAAGCCGAGCCTTGTGTTTCCTCCTCCCTGGCCCTCACTCTATGCCTCTGGGGTCCCTCTTCTTCTTTGTGTACGCATTGTAGGAATGCTATCAAGAGACTCTTCCGGGCAATCCAAGGCATTGGGAAATCAGGCCCAGGAGAACCAAGAGCAAGGTGTAGACACAGGTTTGAGCCAAACCCAGCAAGATCGCAGAAGCTAGAGGTCAGAATGGAGCTGTGTCTGGGTTAAGGCCAAGGCAGGCTCCAGAAGTCCCAGCACAGCAACTGACCAAGCCAGACATGTGGATGGTCTAGCCCCACCCAAGGACTGTTCACTAGAACAGAGCGAGAGAATCAGGTGGTCAACCCAGGCCCAAGAAGAGGCTGACCAGACCAAGAGGAGCAAGCCAAGAACTTAGCAGGCCCTCCACAGGGCCAGCCACCAAGGACCCTGTCCCCTGCCAGTAACCCAAGTGCTGAATCAGAGGAGACCTTCATCTTGGGGTCATCTTTTGCCCCAGGCAGGAAGTTTCTATAAGAAATAGAAGACCATTTTTGCTCCAATAAGAAAAATAACGGTTCCGGGTTGGGCTATCCATTGTGCTGTGGCTCAGGGGACAGGGAGTTGCCATCAGGAAGAGCCTGGGACAGCGGATGCCTGCTGCACGGGTGTCCCTCACGGCATCCTGTGTCTCCCTGATTCTTCCTCATTCTTCCTTTTCTCTTCTCCCCTCTACCCAGACACATCACAGAATGGGGTCAATTCTGAGATGTTCTTTGGAGCTGGCGAGTGGGTCTACTGTCAGCACCGTGAGGAGACGGGTTTTGTCTGTTCTCTGCTCAGCCGGCACTGAGACCCATGCCTGACCCGTCATAGCTGCGCCACACGTTGGGTTCATATTCGGGGTCCTCCTCTAACGATGTATACACGCGAGGATCAGTGTCCTCTCCCACCGTACTTTCCTCATTTCCTACCTTATTTTCCGTAGCGCTGTACTTCCTCCCTGTGGCCTTGACGTTGCCTCCTCCTAGGCGAGGCAGGGCAGAGATAGGCCAATGGACTGGTGAGTGGGTGTTTCTCTGTTCTCTCTCACACAAGACCCTCTTTCCACAGTCCGCCCCCCAGCCACATCTGCCACACTCCTCACCTTGAACACACCCCAGACACCCTTCCCCAGATGTGTTATTCCGGTCTGATCTTTTGCGTCTGCTGTTCTCTTTCTCTATAGCTGCCATCTCCCTTGGGTACTCCTGCTTATCTTTCAAGACTGGTTAAGGTGTCTTCTTTAGTGAGCCTCCCCTGCCCCCAAGCAGTCAGCCACCGTACTCTAGGATCCCCCCCCCCCCCCCCCCGCCGTGTACTTTGTATACCTTGGCTTTAAGTACTTCATATGCTGTCCTACAATCCTGTCTAAACACTTGGCTACACTACCAGATTAGCATTGCCTGGGGACAGGAACCAGACCTTGGTATCTGAATCCTTAGGGCTCAGGGGCAATGGTCTGCTGGGGCCAGCGTTTATCAGCTCAAGAGAGGTGATTATGCGTAGCTATTCCCAGCTCTGCGCTCAGTCACATCGCATTAGCAGCTGCAAATCGGCCATGGTAGGAGTATTTACACTATGGAAATTGGTCACCCCTCTGGCTAAGGCCCGTTCATGAGCACACAAAATGCAGCTAAAGGCATTCAATAAATTGACATCCAATACATTTTGAACGAATGCATGCATTGAGCTCTGGATGTCCCTCCGAATTAAAGTCAGCTGCTTTTTGCTTGTATCGCCCCGGGTTGACTTGTTTTCCTGTATACCCCTGCCAATGGTTAGGACCTGGTCCTTGAACTTAATACGGTAGGACTTAAACATCTGCACCCACCGGAATAACTTGAGGGCACTAGTAAAATTCCCAGGCCCGCCCTTAGAATTTTGGATTCATAGGAATGTGCATTTCATCAGGAGGCCCAAGTGGTGATAACGCAGTGGTCGGCACACCAAAATCACTTGACCTTTGTGCCGGCTCTGTTTTCCGTGGTTTAAGGAGTCAGGATAGACAGCAACAATGACAATGTTTAGCCAGTACCAAGGCCTCATTTTAACGTTAGCTCCGGCTGCTCTCCCTCCCCCCAAACCAAACTTACCTAGAGCTCTCTCCACTTTGAATGGAGGACTCAGAATGGCCAGGCAGGTGGATCAAGGCAGGATAATGCAAACACTGAGTGTCTGCAGTAAGCTGATGGGAGACAGGAGACTCTGTTCTATGGGAGCTTAAAGACAAAGATGTTCTGTGATGCAGGTGAGCAGTTAAGCTCGTGCACCCAGGAGCTTCAGGTCCCACTTGGGTCAGGGTAGCAGCAGCAAGTCGTGGATAGTTGAGGTCAAGGTCCCCAGCAGGCAGAACGGACTAGGCAGTGATCACAGTTTGGATCAAGGGCCCTGGGTCAAGTCCAAACTGGAAGGATAAGGGGAACATGACAGATCAGGTGGTCACGGTCCAGCCAGTTCAAGCAGGAAGGTTTAGGCAGGTACCCGAGGTCCTGGCCGGCAGGGTAAGCATCAGATCTGAGGAAATGTATACAAGATGTTGACCCCGGGCTGGAAGCTATCTGCCTTCTGCTCTCCGGCACGCGCCCTACCGCTCGTGGCCCGCTCAGAGCCCGCTCAGGTTTGCCCGTCCACCCGAAGCAGAATGGGGGCTCTTTGGGAATGGCCTTTCCTCAGCTGGGCCAAGGCCGGGACTCCAGGCCTCCCTCCAGCTCCTTGTCCTCAAGCCAGCATGTTCCCCTCTCCTCTGTTCAGGCTCCCTAGAAACTGGATGGGGGGCAGGGCTCCTGGGACTCTTTATCCCTGAAGGGCAGACTCATTTCTTTCCAGGAAATGGCCAGTGATGAGCTGAGGGAATTGAGGAATGCCATGACCCAGGAGGCTATCCGTGAGCACCAGATGGCCAAGACTGGCGGCACCACCACTGACCTCTTCCAGTGCAGCAAGTGCAAGAAGAAGAACTGTACCTACAACCAGGTGCGGGAGAGGAGGCTGCGGGGGCACAGGGAGGGGGGGCTGGGGGGGGAGCCAGAGGGAGCCTCGGGGAGAGCCCGGGGGAGAAAGGGCTAACACGCCAGGCTGCAGAGAGAAGGGCACCTCTCAGTACATCAACATGATGCGCCGTGGCTTCTAGAAAATGCTCTGCTGCACGTAGACTCACCGAGATTCGTGTTTATGAGGCTCTGGCCTGCCCCGAAGCCAGAAGAGGAGGAAGCAGACTCACCAGGCGTAGACTTGTGTCGAGGCACAGATGGGATGGTTGGAAAGAAACTGAGCAATTGAAAACTTAGCTCCCTCTTTATACATGGGGAACGGAGGCCCGACAGGGGTCAAGCTCCGCAGCTCTGTCCAAGATGGCCAACGTGGTCCTAAGTGGCAGACATGGTGTTAAACCCAGATCCAGACTTTTCTGCCTTCGGTACGGCCAACTTGGCCAGTAAAGCTTAAGGGATTCGGCCCCAAGCCCTAAGGGTGAAGACCCCTATCCTGGCCCAGGGAATTTAGAAGGCTGGGGAACCCCCTTCTCTGAAAGACTTAATGCCCGAAAACTGCCTTCCGTTTCTGGGTTGTACGTGTTCTGTTCTTGGGACACCAATATTCCTGGATTCTAACTTGTACCTAGTCACGTTAGAACTCCACTCATCCCTCCGTCTGCTGGACATGCCAAGATTTAGCAAGAACGCCTTGCCCGCGGGAATCTTTGGCTGCAGCAGAAATACAGCCGGCCTTGCCATTCGGGAGAAGTCTCTCAAAGAATTCCCGTTCAGGAATTCAGAGGTGTTTTTGTAAGCCTCCTGCTTCCTTCCAAGCACATTTCCACGCGGAGTGATGTGCTTCCTGTGGAGTGATTACCTCCCTACCAGAAAGAAGTAAACGGCCCATCAGCAGAGCTCTCCCTGCACAGAGAAACCCCAGTGTTACCCTCCTTCAGGTGTTACCGCTCTCTGGTAACGAGGCTGGGCTAAGCGGGGTCCTCCTGGCCCGCTGCTGGGCTCCCTCGTGAGCCGGGCAACCACCTCCCACCGCACAGACTCCCAGCTCACATCACATTCACAGGCGAGTGTTGGCAGAGGGACACGTCGTGGTCATCCAGGGTCAGCTGTAGAAAATCAGAACAGCAATTGTTAAATCTGGAAATTCAACAGATTTGCCGAGAAGCCCGGTGCCTGCATCTGCATGGTTTGGGTAAGGGGATGAGAAACCAGAAAACATGGTATTAACTAGTCCCCGTGATCCAATGATCTTCAAATTCCTGTTCCTCTCTGGGCCTCAATTCTTGCAACTCTAAAATGAGGACCGAACTCGATGGTCTTTAAGGGTGCTCCCAGCTCACTCAAGTTCTGATCAGTGGAGCACAGCCACGAGGGTGTGTCCAGAGGTGAGTCAGGGAATCATTCCTGTAGGAGCTGAGCCTTGAGGCAAGAGAAGAGAGGTCAGTTCAGAAGGATCGAGGCCAAAAGTGAAAGTGCAGAGGGCTGGGTGAGCCAGAGAGGCACTAGAGGTGAACTGATGGACCTGAGAGAGGAGAGACAAGGATATGCTGCTCTCAGTGATGAGGGAATTGCCAAAGTGGGGCGGGAATCACAGTGCCAAGCTCTGGGATTTGGACCTTCTGCTATAGACAGTGGGAGCTACGGCAGGTCCTAGAGCACAGGAGTGAATTCCTGAGCGGCTCTGTTCTCTCTCAGGTGCAGACACGCAGTGCTGATGAGCCCATGACTACCTTTGTCTTATGCAATGAATGTGGCAATCGCTGGAAGGTCTGTATGTCTGTAACTTTCTCCCTCCCCTGTCATCCACAGCTGCTGCCCCACATAAGGAGTAGTATACCCACAGCCAAGGAGGGGGGCTTCCCAGCCTGCAGAGCTGGAGATAGTGGCGGGTGCTTGCTGGGGAGGCGGGGAGAGAGTGCATGTGCATGTTTTTGTTGGGGAAGCCACCCGGCTGGGGTGGGAGCAGCCGCCCACATTTTATCACAGGATGGGCAAGTCTGTCATTTGAGCACAGATGCAATCAGCCTCCTGAGATCCACAGAGGGGAGGAAAAACAATAGCACTCTGCATTTGGGCCACACCTCTTTGCAGAGTTCTTTCGCAGATGCAATTTCCTTTGAACCCTGCCCGGCACAGCCAGGGGTGAGCGCAAGGCTGAGCCCTGTCAGGGGGCATTGCCACCAAGTGCTCCCAGGTCATCTTCCCTTCATAAGGCAGCTCTGGAAAAGCCCTAAATTACCCAAGACTGTAATCTGGGCTTCTCCAGCCCCTGCAAAGGCAGAGGTTTTGTTTTAGGGCATGGGAACCAAGCAAAGACTCCTACCAGAGTGCTCCTTCCTGCCACGTCTTCTGAAAAGACTCCGTGTGGTCATGTGATTCATGTCAGTTTCCAGTACTGTCTGACTTGCACGTGCACTGTGTGCAGCCTGGGCCACCAGGCAGGCTGCAGGTGCCCCGAAAGTTCTCAGGTACTTGGCAAGGAGCCCAAGACTGACTGGGAGTTGGGAGCCCTGGTTTTAGGTCCCCCTCTGCCCTACCCACTGTGTGGCCCTGAGCATGCCATGCACCTCCCTGAGCAAAAGGGTGATGGTGATGCGTTTCTCCCATGGTTGATGCGAAGATCATCACGCATGCATACACGCTTTGCAAACAACTATGAGAAATATTCCTCTCGCTCTCAGGCGAGGAAATTGAGCCACTGAAAAATACTTAGCGAGCATAAAGCCGGCACAGTTTGGAGCACTGAAAGACAGTACTCCAAATTCCTGATCGATTGAGTTTTCTGCAACCTTACTAAAGGCCTTGATAGCCCTGGGGCCTCATTAGAACCGCTATTATTTTTTAAGGTGAAAGTCAGATGATTATGTATTTTTCCTTTATTCACTTATTGAACACTTAGGGATGGGGCCAGTGTAGTGGCCTTGGGGTTTAGAGCATGGGCTTTGATATCAGTTTCGGATTCTAGGTTTATCACTTACAAAGCGACTTTGCTAAGTGACCTGAATTTGCCAGGCCTGAATTTCGTCATTTATAAAATGCGGGTATTAATATCTAGTCCACAGAGCTGTTTTGAGGATTAGAGAAGGTAATACAAATACAACATTAACAGGGCTTCTGATAGCACATATGGTATCTTTGTCAAATCGGAAAAGGGTCTCCCTGCCTCCAAGTGAACCCAGCCTTGCACCAGGATACAGAACTAGGCAGACGGGGCAGGAGCTAAGTTTCAGCCCCAATTTGCCCTGTGGCCAGGCTCTCTTGTGCAGTGAACAACCTGTACAACTATACCAAAAAAAAAAAAAAAAAAAAAAAAAAAGCCCTGAGCACATATGTGCTGACACATAGAAACCACCACTCTTATTATGGTCCGTTTGTTACCTACTGGTATTATGGGAGTTTGAGTAAGTCACTTAACCTGTCTGAATTGCTCCCTTACCTACAAAAATGGGAGTGATAGTATAGTGTCTACCTCATACAGTGATGGTGAGGATGTAATATTGCCTATCCCAGAGGAAGTGCTCAACAAATGGTAGCTCTTGTAATTTTTACAGTTGGGAAAAGGACATTCTGCATGCCGTGAATCCAGCTCCCCGCCCTCATCTCTTAGTTGGAGAGGCAGGGCTCACTAGAGGTAGTAGCTACATGACTTCTGATTTTCAGGTAGTGTCCATTGCCATGTGGGAGGCTTAATAGTAATCACAGCGATGTTTTTGACCATGAATTAAAAGCCCACCACATACCTGGCATCAGATTTCCACTCATTTATTACCTGCTATCTTCTTGCATTGGCCAGCGCTCTGATCCCATTTTACAGATGAGTGATTTGTTCAAGGCCACACAGCTAATAATGGCAGAGCCGGGATTTGGATTCTGGTCTGTGTGGCTCCAGATACTACCTTCTTTTTCATGTCCCCTCCGTCTGCCCCCTGGCCTCCTTGGGTGACACAGGGAAAGCTCTAAAATGTTACTGCCTTTTTGATTTTGTAGTTCTGCTGATGGAACCGCCAGCCAGGATTTCAGTGAACAAGGTGAGGAAGAACAAAGAGAAAGCACTAAGCCAATCTAGCTGGAGAAAAAAAATAAAAATTAAGATGAAGAAAAATGCCGAACTCTGAATGGGGTCTTAGGGATCAGAGGGAGAAGCCTTTTGCATGTTAATAATCAGTTATTAATATATGCTAATGGGGTAGCATAATTGGGGTGCGACGCTAAGAGTCTGTGTTGACAAACCTCTTGCAGGAGCTTAGAGGCTTCATGCCCGAGGTGTCCTGTCTTAGAATGTGGGCTGGCAGTCCTTTGCTTTGAGGCGCCTCCCTCACATCCCAACCTCTCAGCTTTTTCCAAATTGAAAAATACCAGCCGGACACAAATCTTACCACCCCCCCAACCCCTCAGAGTCACACGTGCGGAACAGCACGCACACAGTTTGGCATAGGCAGATGGGACTCCCGTGCCGTGTAGAAAGATTTTTACTTCTCATCTCTTCCCAGACTCTCTGCGATGCCCTGTTTATGCTCGCTTTGGGCACCTTTAAGGACTCCAGACCCAGTCCCTCTAAGGCAGGGAGCAGATCATCTTGAGCTCAGGCTTTCTGAGCGAAAGGTACAGCAATGCCTTTGAGTTCTGCGGTCCCTGGGAGATCCGGAGGCTTGGAGCCTTTCCGGGCCCTGGCAATGCACTCTTCACAGCTTACAGGGCACAAGGCACCTTGGAGTGCTCCTCCTGCAATGATATTGGCTTGAATTTTATGCTGATAGGAACTTTAGGCAAAGCTGGAACCTTCTGGAAGAACCTTGTGAGCAGGTCTGGTGAGCGCACCCAGGGCCTCAGTCTCTGGCTATCTCTGGCCTTCTGACAGCCCCAGGCTGAGCCTCCTAGACCCTGTGTTTCCTTAAATAGCCAAAGTACAGGGGTCTGTGAATTCATGAGAGCTTGGGAAGGTCACTTAGCCTCTCTGGGCCTCTTTCTTACCTGTAAAAGTAGGAGTGGCATGAGTGCCTACTTCACAGGATCATTGTGCAGAGGCCACTGGTTTCCATCCGCCTGGGTTCACTGTTACAGCAGCTGTTGGGAGTAACTTCAGTCCAAGCTCCTTATATGCCCTGGCATCATCCGGGGATTGGTCATTGCCTTCCTCCTTCCATCCATCAAGCGCCTCCTTGTATAGATGAGCCCTGTAAATAAACCGTGCGTGGAAATCTGCCACCACCTTCAGCTTTGCAAGTCAGATTTGGGGTAGGTCCTTTGGAGGGACTGAAAGTCTTCCCACGGAAGATAAAAGACAGAGCTTGTAAGTGGCAGAACCAGGACCGAAACCCTGGTCTTCTGCTTCCTGTCACTGTGCTCAATGCTATGAAAGCCCCAGAGTCCTACACAGTGCTCAGTCCCTACCTACCAGGAATTCCAGGCCTGGCAGGGAAAGAAACCATAAGCAGTCTTCCATGCCCGACAGGATGTGATAAGAGCTGTACCTGAGGGAGGCATGTTACCCATGGAAGTATGGGCCGGTGTTGCCTCCGGAGCCAGGTGCTTCTGAAAGTTCCGTGTGGATGGGAACCCCCTGGGAATCATGTTAAAAATGCAGATTCTGATTCAGTCGGTCTGGGGGGAGGGTGAGATTATTTATTTATTTTTTTTTTTTTTAGTTAAAAATTTTTAAAAACGTTTACTGTTGAGGGAGAGAGAGAGAGAGAGACAGAGCGTGAGCGGGGGAGGGGCAGAGAGAGAGGGAGACGCAGAAACCGAAAAGGGCTCCAGGCTCCGAGCCGTCAGCACAGAGCCCGACGCGGGGCACGAAGTCACGAACCACAAGATCATGGCCTGAGCCGAAGTCGGATGCTCAACCGACTGAGCCCCCCACCCCCGGCGCCCCCAGATTGTTCATTTCTAACAACGTCCCGGGTGATGTTGTTGCTGCTGGTCTATAGAACACACTTTGAGTAGTAAAGGTTTAGATATCCACATTTTTCTTTGCATGATCTAATCCTCCATCCAAATGCCTAGAAACCAGAAGCAACAATTATCAATACATTCAGGTCAATAAATGTTACTTTGGGCTGTTTAAAGTGGCACTGAGGGGGGGGGGGTTCAGTAGTCATGGTGCCCGTATCCATTGTGCTCCCAGTGTCCCAGGGAGTTACAGCACAGGAAAAAATACAAAAAACCGAATCTCCACCCTCAATGACCTTACTGTTTACAAAGGAGATGAATCAGATTAAACAGCAAAAAAACAAGTCAGCTCCAGTCTGCACATCTATACAGTACACATCTACATTCACAAAAGGACCCAGAAAAGCATGAACAGGCCTCAGACTGTGTTCATCAGCAGACATCAATATCCTCCCAACTGGTCTTCCTGTGTCTGCTCTGGACCCGCTCCAATTCAGGCTCTCCACTGCGCTGACCAGAATGGGCTTTTCAGAATCGCAACTCTGGTCATGTTAGAGTCCCCCCACTCCCCCACCCCCGTTCCAGGCCTTCCATTTTCCCCCACTGCATTTGGCAGGGTCCACAAGGCCCTGCGGGGCTGGCCTCTGCCCTGCCCCCACACTTTGTGCTCCAGCCACACTGGCCGTGCTGTGTTCCTCCTTGTCATGCTGTCTTCTCGAAGACTGTTGGCTGGGACTCGTGATTTAACCCCATCTCCTCCTTCATGTCAGAGACAAAGAGGGGGCGAGCGGCAAGGGAGTTAGCATGAACTTCTGCTACCAGGAAGTCTTCCTGGTGGTATGTGTCGGGGGGGGGGGGTGGAGATTGCTACCTTACAGGAGGAAGAAGACCAGGTCAGGTAAGGTGGAACACTGAGGCGACACGCTTGGGATGGGGGAGAGAGCGTCTCACCAGCGATGTTATGGCCCAGAGACCTTGAAAACAAAGTACTTTCAAGATCTTATGACCAAGTTAGAAGATATTTTCAGAAGGTTACAGGATCCTCAAAGACTATATCCGGTGAGAAGTCTTTCGTAGACTATATCCAGACTACCAAATCTCCGTCTTTAGCCCTGGATTCCTGGAGCTTAAAACTTGATGTCACTTAGTATTTATCTAGATTTCTCCTCTCAATACACAGGCCCTCTCAATACAATTAATCTGAAACTGAACTCACATATTCACGTTCTTAAACACCTTCTTCTGTCTTGTGTATTTGTCAGCTGGTTCACTACCTAGAAGCATCTCTGACGCTTTCCCCTTGCTCTCATTACTTGTCAGTTACGGATCCTATAGTCCCTCCCTTGTCCAACCCTTGTCTCCATTGCTATCGCTTGCAACACTGTCTTTCAGGTTTTCTCTTTCTTGCACCGATGCAAAGACCTTTTACTGATCTCCCGACTCAAAGCATCCTTCCCTTACCTGCATGTGCCTCGCACGGCTCTGAGCATTGTTTCCCCAGTCACCTCCACTGGATTTCCACCAGCCGTCAAACTCAAACTCCTTGGTTTCACTTTCAGAGCTCCTCTCCTGTCTTGGGTGGCTTATCTTCCACCTCCGCTGCCCCTTTGCTCCAGCCTAAGGGACGTATTTGCCCTTGAAAACCTGATGGACCTTCCAAACTATGCCTGTTCTGATTACTGCTCCCCACCCCCCACCTTCACCCTAATCTTACCATTCTTCAGCGGCTCACTTGAGATGCGTGTTTTTTTTTTTTCAACGTTTTTATTTATTTTTGGGACAGAGAGAGACAAAGCATGAACGGGGGAGGGGCAGAGAGAGAGGGAGACACAGAATCGGAAACAGGCTCCAGGCTCCGAGCCATCAGCCCAGAGCCTGACGCGGGGCTCGAACTCACGGTCCGCGAGATCGTGACCTGGCTGAAGTCGGACGCTTAACCGACTGCGCCACCCAGGCGCCCCAACGTGTTTTTTTTTTTTAAGTTTATGTATTTTGACAGAGACAGAGACAGCGTAAGTGGGGGAGGGGCAGAGGGACCGAGAGAGAGAATCCCAAGCAGGCTCCATCCACGCTGCCAGAGCAGACCCCGATGAGGGGCTCGAACCCATGAAGCTGTGAGATCATGACCTGAGTTGAAACTGAGTCGGACACTTAGCCGACTGAGCCACCCAAGGCACCCGTCTCTCCACACTGGGTGTGGAGCCTGACACGAGGCTTGAACTCACAACCCTGAGATCAAGACCTGAGCTGAGATTGAGAGCCGGATGCTTGACCGACTGAGCCACCAGGTGCCCCCATCTTTTTTTTTTTTTTTTAAGTACAGTTGACACGCAGCGTTATGTTAGTTTCAGGTGTGTAGCATAGTGATTTGACAATTCCATACATTACTCAGTGCTCATCACAGTGAAGTGTATACTCACCGTCTGTCACCATACAGCATTATGTTATTGACTATAATCCCGACGCTGTACTTTTCATCACTGTGACATTTTATAACTGGAAGTTTGTACCTCTTAATCCTATTCACCCACTTCACCCCTCCCCAGATGCACATCTTCTGTGAAGTCTTCTCTAACCCCTGGCCACAAGGGATATTCCTCAGAACTCGCACAATGCTGTGAGACTGTCATAACTACACTGCATTCTACCATGAAGATGATGGTGATGGTTTCTTTGTATCACAGTATCAATAATATCTAATAATTATTGAGCATTTGCTAGCTGGGTATCTTGGACACATTATGTATGCCTCCATTTTTCATCTGTAAAATGGTGATGATCACGGCACCTGGTTCAGAGGGTTTTGAGGACTCATTACGATCATACCTGACACAAAGTACTTGGTTAGGAAACATTAGCTAGTGTAATAGGGGAGTAATTTACATTGTCTCAACTCACCCTGGGACCCATGAACTGCTTACTGTTGTTATACTCTCTTTTTTAAAATTGGGATCACATATATATAACATCAAATTTACAATTTTAACCTTTTGGGGGGATTTTTTTTTGCATTTTTTCAAGTTTTTACTTAAATTCTAGTTAACATACATGGTGAAACTGGTTTCAGGTGTCGAATTTAGTGATTTATCACTTACACATAACACCCAGTGCTCATCACAAGTTAACGCCCATCACCCATTTAGCCCATCCCTCGCCCACCTCCCTTCGTCAACCCTCTGTTTGTTCTCTATAGTTTTTTTTTTTAATTTTTTTTTCAACGTTTATTTATTTTTGGGACAGAGAGAGACAGAGCATGAACGGGGGAGGGGCAGAGAGAGAGGGAGACACAGAATCGGAAACAGGCTCCAGGCTCTGAGCCATCAGCCCAGAGCCCGATGCGGGGCTCGAACTCACGGACCTCGAGATCGTGACCTGGCTGAAGTCGGACGCTTAACCGACTGCGCCACCCAGGCGCCCCTGTTCTCTATAGTTAAGAGTCTCTTGTGGTTTGTTTCCCTCTCTCTTTTTTCCCCCTTTCCTCTACGGTCATCTATTTTGTTTCTTAAATTCCACATATGGGTGAAATCATATGGTGTTTGTCTTTCCCTGACTTATTTCGCTTAGCATAATACACTATAGTTCTATCCACGTCATTGCAAGTGGCAAGATTTCATTCTTTTTGACGGCTGAGTAATATTCCATATATATATACCACATCTTCTTTGTCCATTCTTCAGTCGATGGACATTTGGGCTCTTTCCATAATTTGGCTATTGTGGATAATGCTGCTGTAAATATTGGGGTGCATGTGCCCCTTCGAATCAGTATTTTTGTATCCTTTGGGTAACTACCTAGCAATGCAGTCACTGGTCGCTGGTGGTAGGGTCGTTCCATTTTTAACGCTTTGCGGAGCCTCCATACTGTTTTCCAGAATGGCTGCACCAGTGTGCCTTCCCACCCACAGTGTAAAAGGCTTCCCCTTTCTCCACATCCTTGCCAACATCTGTTGTTTCCTGTGTTGCCGATTTTAGCCATTCTGACAAGTGTGAGGTGGGTTGTTTTTCTTTTTTTTCTAATGGACTGCTTCACGGAGTTGTGTGTCATCCTTGCACAGGGCCATGCTAATCTCTGTATTGTTCCAATTTTCGTATATGTGCTGCCAAAGTGAGCCCCCGTCTGAACCATTTTTAAGTACGTACAGTTCAGTAGTGTTAAGTACATCCACATCGTTGTGCAGCCAATCTCCAGACCGTTTTTCATCTTGCAAAGCTGAACCTCTATACCTGTTGAACGGTTCCCCATTCCCTCCTCCTTGAGGCCCTGGCAAGCACTGTTCTACTTTCTGTCTCTCTGAATTGTTATTACTACACTCTTTTTACAAAACTGAGGATACCAAAGTCCAGAGAGCAATTTGCTTCTAGGAGACAGAATCTGGACTTGAACCCGGGTCCTTGTTCACGCGCTAAGCTGCTTTGAAATACGGCTTTATCTCACAGAGTATCTGTGATGTGTTTTACTTCCCTCATAACAGTCATGGCCGCCGTGTGGCCAGTCCCTCTCTGTGCCCATGTTTTGGAGCCATTCTCAAATGTAATCCTTACGACAGCCCTTCAGTCACCGTGAGGGCGGTGTCCTATCTCCCCGCAGTGTCTGGTACTGAATAGAGACATGTTCAGTGACTGTGGGCCTCGCGATGCCTTTAAGTAGGCTGAATAATGCTAAGTAAGCTTGTACATTTTTTAATGCAATTGTTTACATTTTTGGAAAATGTTGATCCTCTCGGGAGAAAACTAGCTGAAATGCATGGGTTCCTAAAGAACTTCCCTATCCTTTCCACTGCCCGCTCCTTCTGCAGAGTCAATCTGCTCTTCTCACCCCAGGCCAGCCCCCAGGCCGCACCCCCCCCCCCATCTGTACCTCATCACCGGCTCTGCTGATCCACAGCCAAAGGCAGAGACAGGCAGGCAAGGGGACACAAGAGACTGTCCCTGCTCGGCTTCCTCCTCCTGCCACTCCACCTCCACACCGTTCCTTCTAGCCATGCACAGTCCTGGCTATCCTGGAACAAGCTTTGTCCTTTCACGCCTCCGTGACTTCGCACATGCTGTTCTGCAAGACTGGAATGCTTTCCCTCCCCTCTCTTCTCCACCTCCGAGACTCCTACAGTCTTCGCAAGCCAGCTCAGATGTCACCTCCTCTCCGAAGCCTCCTCCCCTGCCCTCTGCTCTCAGTCCGCCCCCTCCTCGGCACAGACTTGCTCATCATGTACTACAGCAGTTGGACTGCAGGGACTCCTAGTCACTGCACGTGTCCCCGTGTCCCCAGCTCCTTGTGCTGTGATGAGGCTTCCTCTCTGCTCCTGGTGGGGGTGGGGGGCGGGTCAAGAGGAGCCCGGGGCACTTTGATTTTTTGATGTGCCTGGTATTTTTGAAAATGAGGAGATGGCAAAACAAATTCGCAAACACTGAGGCAAGTTTTTCCATGTTTAATAAATTAATGCTTCTAAGAATCCAAAAAAAAATACAACATAATTGTGCTTCTCACAAGATAATGATAGGATTTATTGAAATATAATAATTTATAATGCACCACAGGCCTAGCGGTCTGTTAATGAGAAACAAGTTTAGGGACACAGACGGAGGGTCTTTGATCAAACCGGTCAGTGGATCTGCCATAATGTGAAACCCCGTTTGGAGATTGTGTCAAAAGCCTGATTTGGAGACCCTGGCCAGAAGGTTCTTCTGGCCCCTTTCTGTGCTGATAGGCTGTGCTGCCACCTCTGTACGCAGTAGGTGCTCACTGTTTGCTGAATGATTGGCACACGTACAGCTTTGCAAGTTAATTATTGAAAATTCACATACAATAAGTATTCCTGAGAAACAATGAAGTCCTGAACAATGGGGCAGGAAGCCAGCTCCTTCTCCAGTAACCCCAACCTGAGTCCAGCTGAAGGCTGCAGCAGGAAACCCCTCACCCACTATCTTTCCTACCCTTCCTCCTCAAGGGCACCAAACGCAGCTTCTGTTCTCGCCTCTCTTCTCCTCCACCCTCTTGAGGGTCCCAGGTGAAGAGAGAGAAAAGCACTCAGAAGGAGGCAAGCAGCCAAGCTGGGCTGGGAGAGGAAAGTTGTCCTGCCCCCAGGCAGGCCTGAGGAATAAAAGAAACAGAGGGAGGACAAAGAAGGACTTAAAGCACCGGAGCAAGGGGGAGAGAGGCCTAAGGAAGTTTACAAAGCAATCTGTCAGAGAAGGGCTGAAAAGGGAGCCCTGCTGGGCTGAGTGGCGCAGGCGCTCTACTCACCTTAGGCCCAGTTAGAGATGTGCGTTTACTCAGCCAAAGTCGTCCCAGGAGCTTCCCAGAACACGAGCGAGGCCTCCACTGGCCGGGTTCTGGCAACCTCAAACACCTCTGCTCTAATAGGCTCAATACACCAGTTTGCTTGAACCCACCAAACTGGCCCAACTTCCAATTCCCTCTGGATTTCCGACAGAAACACTATGTGGGTGAAGGTCACCAGCACTCTGACTTCCCAGATTTTCTGAGCCGGTGAAAATATCCACAAGGCCTTTCTGGAAGTCTCCCCTGCCACCAAAGGCAGGATTAATAATAACAGCTACCATCTGAGTGTTCATTCTGTGTGGAGGGCTTTACGCCATCTCACTTAGTGCCCACCACCGCCTTAGGTATGATTGCCCTGTTTTACATAAAGGGAAATGGGCCTGGAGAGATTGAATGACTATCTAGAGGATAGACAGCCTGGATTCCAACTCAGGTCTGTTTGACCTCGATGCCCACCCTCTTCGCTCTATGGATATTGTCTCTTGGGAATCCTCTACAATTCTTCTTTCTTCTTTCTTTCTTTTTTTTGTGGTACCCAAATAAATTTCAGATGGGGTAGGATGGTACAATTCTGAGCTATCTAAAGAATTCCTAACCTCACAGCTGGGGATGGGAAGAGCAGTGGGAGTGGGAGTCTGCCTCATGGCTGGGTAGGGTCCTAGTTCTTTTTAGACACTTGAGTAATTTAACCATAAATAACTGGGCACTGGGAACAGGACACTCACTAATAAAAGCATAGCCTGGAGTCATGTTGGGGGGGGGTAGAATTCAAGTCACTCAGTGGGTGGATGTATCTGCAAAACAAAAGAAAAGCCCCTTTCCCAGCCCAGGCAGAGAAATCTCCTGTAAAGTTAGAGACAACAGGCTTCTGGGCACGTAGCCAAGGTTCTGGGGATATTTATAACTTGAAGAGGGTGGGAGTCCCTAATAAGCTGCTATATTCTTTTTCCATCACTTCCCTCTCCAAGGCTACAGCGAGCTCAGAGCTCTTCCCCACGCAGAATGCCTGCTTTCCCCAATGTTCGGCTTCCATTGTCTAATTTTCTCATCCTGGCTGGGGAAAGGAAAGGCTGCAAGTCCTTCCGTTCGGAAGAACTCCAGTTGAACGCAGCTTAGCCGCTGCTGGTGTTTCTTGGCTAGCTGCTGTGGTCTCGGGGATCTGCCTATGAGTGTGTGGTTTCCCTAAGCTGCTTGAGAGTCTGTGAGTCTTTGGGATCCGCCTACGATCTCTGGGCTTTGCCTGCAAGTCAACGGGTTTGAGATCTACCTGCGGGTCTGAGATATCCGGGATCTGCCAGTGATTTCTAGAATCCTTCCAAACACTCGAAGTCTCAGAGAACTCTGCGGATTTGGAACCTGTTTGAGGCCTCTCAGATCTTGGAGCCGGCGATCTAGTGGATCTTCTGCGGGGCAGGCGGTAAGTCTGTTCTTTCCCAGCTTGGTTTCTCGGTTTCCCACCTTCAGCGGGTCAGGGACTACTCGCATCCTGAGGGCCCGCCCAGCTCAGGCCCTCAGAGGCCCAAGAGCCCATCCGTGCAGGAAACCGTCAGAAATCCTCTTAGTAGACAAGCTCCCAGGGATGATCAGGACGGGTTTTTTCAGCCCTGGGGCTTGACTTGCTCCTTCTTATGCGCCCTATCCTCCACCCTCGCTTTTGATTTCCCTCGGGTTTTCTCTTCTCTGCTGGACGCAGCTCAGCCCGCCCATCAAGCGGCGCTCTCTTAAGGACAAGGTTGGATGCCCGTACAGGGTTAATAGCAACAGGGCCGGGACACCGCCTGGCCGAGCCGCGGACTCCCCTAGCCAGCGCACTGGAGGCGCGGGGCCTCCTGGGAGTTGTAGTCTGAGTAGCCGGGTGAGAGTGCCGCAGGCACTGCTGGGAGACGTAGTGCGTGGGCGGAGCTCAAAGTTCCACCGCGGCCGCCGAGTCTCCCCTGGGGAGTGGGCGGCTGCCGCTTTTCTCTCAGGCCCCGGCTGTCAAATTAGGGCTAATCCCAGCAGAACTCAACACAAGCCAGCGCCTATATTAGGCCTGACGTCGAAGTTAAGGCCTGACTCAAGACAAGCATAAGGTCGTGAGGAGATGCAGGGCAATCCCTCTGGCTTAATCGGGCCGTGGTCTCCAAGAGACGAAAGCGGAAGATACTCCTCCCTGGCTAGGAGGACGCCCTTCCTTCTTCACCCTTTTGTTCTTTTCCCTCCTTGGTTTTTGGCCTCTGACTGGCCTTTGTACGCGGGAATGGAACTCCAACTCCCGGCAGGCCACGGGAGCAGGCGCAGGCGTGATCGAGGTGCTCAGCCACGCTACAAGAGGCGGGCCTAGTGTTCAGCATCTAATTGGCAAAGCGTTTTGCAACCTTCGCTCGCTGATTGGCTGAGATAGCTGCCGGAAAGGGCCAGCCTCGAGATGGGAGAGCGGAGGCGTTCTGTGGGCTGGGCTGAGAGCCTCCTCCCCGAGACAGCATCGACTTGACCCCCGGCCCCGGAGGGCCCGAGCTAGGGGGCTGTCTTAGTAAATTCCGGCAGTGCCTCCACCCTCCGGTGGCGGAGACACAGAGGGCGGGTCGCACTCGAGGGTCAGGAAGGAGAGTGACCCGGCCCGGGTCCCGGGCCCTCCCCACCCGCCTGGCGGCCAGAACTCCAGCCCTGGGGAGTGGGCAGGGCCTATCTTCTGTGCCTCACGCCCTGCTTTTCGCCTCCTTTAGCGCTGTCTGCTAGCTGCTTTTCCTGCTCTCTCTTCTGGGAGGCGAATCCTTGAGCCCGAGATGGCAGCCACCCTGCTCATGGCTGGGTCCCAGGTAAGCCGGGGGTGGCTTCTCGGACCCTGCCTCTGCTTACCCACCTTGTCCCGGCGTTTCTTCGCTGTGCAAATCCCTGTTGGAAATTCCCTGGGATTAGTAATTCGCTCGCTTCGGTATTCTGCCTCGAGAAACCTCAGTACCAGGCCAGTATAGCCACGAACAAGCATTTATTGAACACCTGCTGTATGCCTTTAAATCCTAGGAAGACAAAAGATGGATGGAACGGTCCCTCCCCGCCTGCTCACAATCTGTAGGGAGACAGACGCATTCGTTGAACTGTGATACAACGTGATAACAGCTTTATTTGTCGTAGAAACAAAGTGCTGTGGTGTGGGAACCAAGAAGTTGGGGTGATTAATTCTAAGGAGCCTAAGGGAGGAGTGGAGCGGAGCAGGGGGCCAGGGGACACTGAAGAACTGTCTGTACTGGAACAGGGCCTTAAAGAATTGTAAATTTTCACTAGTCTGAGACATACTACAGGAATAGAGGAACAGCGAGTAAAAGGTATGTAGGGATGTAGGTGCTACGTGTGTTCTGAGAAAAGTACCGCTAGAAGATAAAGTTCTGGAGTGGACAGGACTATCTGGCCATGGGACCAGAGCAGTCAGCTGGTAAATGGATCCCTTCTCTCCCACATCTCTTTTTTTTTGCCTGCTTATTTCTTCTTTGGACTCTTCAGATCAGACTTGATACCTTTTGCCTTCGCAACAGTTCTAGCCATGTCTCTAATTTCAAAAGGAGGAATTAGTATTAACCTTCTGGATACCCAGTAATGAGGAAGCATTGTGTGATTTCAGGCACCTGTGACATTTGAAGATATGGCCATGTACCTCACTCGGGAAGAATGGAGACCTCTGGATCCTACACAGAGGGACCTTTACAGGGATGTCATGCAGGAGAATTACGGAAACGTTGTCTCACTAGGTAAGTAAGGATTCTCTGCCTTTCTTCGCTCCCACGTTTTTGAGACTCAAAAATGGCTCAGCTCTTTCAACACAACCAAGTTGTGTGATTTTTAAAGCATTGAATCAGATATTGGTTTGAGTTGAGTCCTCAGGCAGATCTTGGAGTGTGGGAACATCAAGGTCATATTGTCTAAAAGGAAAGACCGTTTCTGCTCATTTTAGAAACATTCAGATTTCTTGTGCCCTGAGTCATCTACCATTCTCCAGCCTGTTTGTACAGATCACTGACCAAACAGGTCTGACATAATGGTGCTTGCCAGGATATAAATGCCCATGTAAATGGTCGTTTTACTAGAAGATGAGGAGGGTTCTGACTCAGGTTCATGGGAGGGCAAAAGCCACATTTTTGTGTTTGTTTTGTCTTCAGAGCCTTAGCTTTGCCAGAGCTCCTTTATTTATCTGGAGCAGGTACCTGTCTAGAGATGTTTCAGAGTTGATCGTAAATTTTGAGTGTGTCAAATGTTGTTCCAGAAAAATCCTGAACTCAACGAGATCGCAAATTCTATTAGGAAGAGAAGTAATTGTTTTGATGGTTTGTAAACCTGTCTTCTCTTAGCTATCCTTTGGTCTGGGCGTAACTAGAATAAAGAGTATATTCTTGAGCTGAACAGTCTTTTGACTCACTTTGCCTCCTAGTAAGACTTGATAGAACTTAGCAATCATATATGGTTCACTAGGTCATCTGCCCTTCATTAGGACTAATTCTTATTTTGAAATCTTTATTTCTATAGCCTTTTCCAGGACAAAAGGCAAATAGGAGGGGTTTCCTTTTTACCTTGGGCTCTCCCTGATGTTCCAAGATTCTTGGATCTTTCCTTTAGAAAAGCAACTAAAATTTATTTACCTAGATGTAGTGCAGTCTCTCATCCAAATGTTCACCCCAATCCAACAAAAGCAAGCAGTGAGAGTCTTAAAGAAATGTGAATCTGTATGGCTCTGCCAGCCCAAGGAGTACTTGTTAGAAGAACGGAAGCATGGAAGGACACACACACACACACACACACACACACACACACACAGAAAAATAAGTTCTTTTCTCAAATAAGTTTGATACTGGTAAATACCAGTATTATTGGTAAATAATATCTACAGGGCATCTGGGTGGCTCAGTCGGTTGAGTCTCCAACTTCGGCTCAGGTCATGATCTCATGGTTCGCTAGTTTGAGCCCCACATCAGGCTGTCTGCTGACAGCACAGAGTCTGCTTCAGATCCTCTGTCTCCCTCTCTCTCTGCTCCTTGCCCACTCATGCATGTGCCCTCTTTTGCTCTCTGTCTGAAAAAAAAATTAGTAAATAATTAAAATTTACAAGGCTTCTTAACCTCAGGACTCTTCAGAACCTTTAATGTGTTAAATGGCGTGCCCATTTCTAAGAAGAGATGTTGAATGCACCATTTACTAAAGTAGTTTATCTATGGACCCTTTTCTCCCAGCATACATAGTAACCTCTAGGTTGATGAGTGTGCTAAGTAACACAACTTGGAAAAACAGTGTCTGGTAGAAAGTTGCTTATAGATAGTGGTTGTATATTTTCTTTTTCATTTTCATTTGAAGGCTGTGTTTAGTTAATGTCAGGGATGTTCTGAGCCAGGCATCATTTGTGCATTCTCCAACCTTCCCTCCTCTATTCACATTTAAAGGCCGCTTGGGGTGCCTGGGTGGCTCAGTCGGTTGAGCGTCAAACTTTGGCTCAGGTCATGATCTAGCAGTCTGTGAGTTCGAGCCCCGCGTTGGGCTCTGTGCTGACAGCTCAGAACCTGGAGCCTGCTTCGGATTCTGTGTGTCTCTCTCTCTGCCCCTCCCCCTCTCATGCTCTGTGTGTGTCTCTCTCTCTCTCTGTCAAAAATAAATAAAAATTAAAAAAAAATTTTTAAAGGCCACTGGAAGGAAGCAAGTAACATTTGGCAGTCACTTTTCCTGTCAACTAAGACTTGATATAGCTAGACAAAAATGTTTTTTCCATCCTAACCCAGTAGATTCATAGTAAATATCATATAATGATAATGATGAAGGCTTAGAAAGTTTAAGAACGTACACACAATGCGATCACATGTAAAACATCTAGGTCCTTGGCTTCTAGGCATTCTAATATACAGTCTTTTATGTTTTCTGTTCTGGCTCTTTGAAAACACCAGGAGCATATACAATTTTCATAAAGAACCATTAACGGTAATGGTTCAGAGCATGAACTGTTTTCAGACAAACCTGGATTTGAATCTTAGTCCCATCACTTACTACTCTGTGAACTCTTTGCAAGTCACTTCTCGGGGTCTAGAATTTAGTATCCATAGGATAGAAATCATAATGCCTGACTCTCAGGGTGATTGAAGTAATTTGGGGAAAGAACTTAGCACAATGCCTGGTACACAGGAGACAAATTTTGTGTATTTGCCGGGATTATTATTATTATTATTATTATTATTTACCCTTTATTACAGATTTTGAGATCAGGAGTGAGAATGAAGTGAATCCAAAGCAAGAGATTAGTGAAGATGTGGAATTTGGCACTGCATCTGAAAGACCTGTGGGGAACACTGAGGAAAATCCTGAAAATGAAGAAGCCTTTGAAAGCAGGGAGAGACCCGAAAGACAGTGGGGAGATTTAACAGCAGAAGAGTGGGTAAGCTATCCTCTTCAACAAGTCACTGACCTGCTCGTTCACAAAGAAGTCCACACGGGCATCCGGTATCATATATGTTCTCATTGTGGAAAGGCCTTCAGTCAGATCTCAGACCTTAATCGACATCAGAAAACCCACACTGGAGACAGACCCTATAAGTGCTACGAATGTGGAAAGGGCTTCAGTCGGAGCTCACACCTTATTCAGCATCAAAGAACACACACCGGGGAAAGGCCTTATGACTGTAATGAGTGTGGGAAAAGTTTTGGAAGAAGCTCTCACCTCATTCAGCACCAGACAATCCACACTGGAGAAAAACCCCACAAATGTAACGAGTGTGGGAAAAGTTTCTGCCGGCTGTCTCACCTCATCCAGCACCAAAGGACCCATAGTGGGGAAAAGCCCTATGAGTGTGAGGAGTGTGGGAAAAGCTTCAGCCGGAGCTCTCACCTAGCTCAGCACCAGAGGACCCACACAGGTGAGAAGCCTTACGAGTGTAATGAATGTGGGCGAGGCTTCAGTGAGAGATCTGATCTCATCAAACACTATCGGGTGCACACGGGGGAGAGGCCCTACAAGTGTGATGAGTGTGGGAAGAATTTCAGTCAGAACTCCGACCTGGTGCGCCATCGCAGAGCCCACACGGGAGAAAAGCCGTACCACTGTAACGAATGTGGGGAGAATTTCAGCCGCATCTCGCACTTGGTTCAACACCAGAGAACGCACACAGGGGAAAAGCCGTACGAATGTAACGCTTGTGGGAAAAGCTTCAGCCGGAGCTCTCATCTCATCACACACCAGAAAATTCACACCGGAGAGAAGCCCTACGAGTGCAATGAGTGTTGGCGAAGCTTCGGAGAAAGGTCAGATCTCATTAAACACCAGAGAACCCACACCGGAGAGAAGCCCTATGAGTGTGTACAGTGTGGAAAAGGTTTCACTCAGAGCTCCAACCTCATCACCCATCAAAGAGTTCATACGGGAGAGAAGCCTTACGAGTGTACAGAGTGCGAGAAGAGTTTCAGCCGGAGCTCGGCACTTATTAAACATAAGAGGGTACATACTGACTAAGTCCTGTAATTATAAGAAATGATTCACTTGAAGGTACAATTTTATTTGATAGCAAAGAGCTCTCTCAAGACGGAGCTGCTTTTACCGTAGTGAAGTTCCTTGCCGGCCATCATTTGAAACATCAAAGAAGATAAGCCATTTGAAATTCTGACCCACAACTTTGGGAACGTTCCCCCCTTCTCCCAAGGAGTGATTTTTTTTATTCACTGAATATTAATGAAGTACTTCATCAGAATCAGCTCCACAAGTAACTGGGAATCTGAAGACCAGGGGATGCATGCTGGTAAATCCTCAGGATTGGAAATGGAGTAAATCTTTAAAAGTTATCTCTCTCATCCGTGGCCCAAAGAACTATGCTAGGGGAAATGTTGGACTGTAATAGGGTGGTCACAGCTGCTTCGGAAAAAGACAACCAGAGACTGCCTGAATTGCCACACCTGTTCACTCTCCATAATTGTTGGGCACGCACATCTTCCCCTTTGAAAGGCGTTTTCCTTGAGTTGCGTATGCATTTGTATCTTTCCATCTTCCTGAGAGCAGGATTCTGCACGATGAAGGCAATGATCATAACTGTTTCCCTCATTGTTCCTAATTACCTTTATTCAAGCTTGCATCTTTGCAAAAGCTAACTACAGATGCAGATTAAAAGGAAACATGAGACACAGGTTTGGGGACCAAGGACTCATCAATGGTGGTGACTTTAGCAAGAGCTGGTTACTGTTGTTATTGCCACTAATCAAAATGTATTCCTTCTCTTTGGGGGATCACTGTAGGGAACAATGTAGGGAGGGTATCTTCAAGGAAAGATAGGACCATACTGGTGGTGGAGTGTAAGGAGCAAGTGGAATTGGCCACTCCCGGGAAGGAAACACAGAGTTCCTCCCCAAGGACCACCACCATTCCTTTCTGTGTTCTTCCCCTTCTGCCTTGAGAGATCAATTCTACTGCTAACTCTAGGATTTGATAAGGGCCACATCCCAGTGTTTCTCTTGGCTTGCATAAGGGCATGTGTATGTACAGTAAAACGTGTATTCCTGTAATTTTTCCAGTAGCGGAAACTGAATTCACACAGAATTAGCATGTTCCTGGGTGATGTTGATCATGTGACAGAACTACAGACAACTCCAGTGTGAGAAATGTCCTTTCATTTTCTTTTTTTTTTTTTTATAAAGGAAAAATGTTAAACACTCGTGCTCTAGTGTGCACGCTCCTTTAAGATCTGTCTTTGTACAGAACTAAGCACTCGTTTATGTGTATCAGTCAATTGTGGGAGATAATAACTGGACAGATAGGTTGAGTGTCCTGTTCTCAGACTGAATACTCTTCTCTTTGGCCTACTCACAAGGAATGAATAAACCCAGATAGGAATGTGTTTCTATCCTGTCAGTCTACAGATACATGTGGTTAAGATGAAAGTTGACCCAAATTAAACCTGTTAGCGTCAGTTCTCCCAATCTCAGCCCACATAGGAGTTAAGAAATACCCCAGGCATTGGTGCTTATCCAGGCATTTGGGGGTGGAAGTGTGAGGGGGAGTGGACTAAGGAATATATCTTTTTCGAGAGTGCCCCAAGCTATTTCTACTGTGCTTTATTGTGAATGCTGTAACATTTGAAAAATATTTCGCCATAGCTCTTTGGGACTTGGTGTGTCAAAGGAGCCAGTGGTCTCTCTCGGGTAGTATACTACGTCGAGTCATTAGGAGCCACAACTGTGTGGGACTGCATCCTTTGCAGGGACACAACCTTGAAAGGAACAAAATGAAACACCACTCCATCAAGGAGGTTTCTTCATGTTGCCACTCCTGTTTAAATACAAACTCAACTCGGGCAGGGAGCATGTTTTGTGTCCTGTACAAAATCTAGCCGATCGTGGGTATCCATATTTTAATTGTTGAATGACTCACATGTTCTTGATGACTGAACTCGAATATGTCCTTTCCTGTATCAGTGTTGCTAATGGTTTTAACAAATACCAGAGTTCTCCTGTTGTTTCTGTGAGGCACTCTGGGCATCAGCTGTGGAGTGGCCACAGAAGACAGCATCCTCATGACCCAAGGGTATTTCACTCCCTCTTTCTTCCCTACTCTCCTGCCCCATCCCAACCTGTTCCTGCTGCTGCTTTTGGCTTCTTAGAGGTGAGTGGCTCAAGAAGAGGCTTCTTGGTGCCCCAGCCATCTCTCCATACATGTACACTCCAGCTGGGAAGTTCAAAGGGCAAGGGCCAGACCAGCTGTCTCCTGTCTTTCTGCCAACTGCTGCCCATTTGCTGTGTTGAACTTTTGTGTAGAACTTCTGCATCAGACTCTCTTTGCTAATGCTTTCTGCATGTTTCCTGCTCCCAAGTCTCTGGCCGCTTCTGCACATACCCTGAACACTTTGTGCCTGTTTTCTATGGTTGTGGAGAGTGAGTGAACAAGTAAGTATGTAGAGCAGTTTTTCGTAGGGTATTGGTCGCAGTTATGCTAGTGTCTATCTACATCTGTATTCTAACAATATTCTATAATTAAAAGTATACTTTTTAAAAATCAAAAAGCTGAGAATTTTTTTAGTAACCCAGCACCGATTCATAAACTGGTTTCTTGTCAGATTCACTAAGAGTGGACACAATTGTCTTTACATTGATGCATTTGTACAGATGTTCTGGTAGAAATTTGGGCGCACATTATTTTCACACACTGGTGGGCCCTCTGGATATTGCCATTATTTTAGGAAGATGCAGAAATCTGGAGAGTTTCCTGTGAAGATTGGGTTGGAGGCAAAGCAGCGTGGAAGTATTTGGTATGAGTGTCTCGTTAACTTTGGAGAAGGTGAAACACAAACACATCCAAAAGCAAAAATGAAAGGAGGCCTTGTTGCTTTAAGGAGATATTTTTGGATATCTGTTAAGAACACTAAAACAATTTCTTCTGAACTAGTATTGGAATCCCAGAACAGATCCCTCTTAGAAATAGTCAAAGGCTCTCTATTCATGACACAGTTTGCCTAAGGCAGTGATTATGTATTACTAAGGTGTGGCCACAATTTTCAAATTACTTACAAGTAATTTTCTCTTATGAAACCTTTCTTTAAATGGCGGGCCAGTCTAGGCAGAGGTAGGGAGTCGAAGTGCTTTAAATTGGGGAAAACTACAAAGATGAAAGAAAAACTTCAATTAAACCTATACCCAAGACTTGGAAAGAAAAGAGATTTTATTAAAACATCGTTTAAAGCTCTCTTTTTCCTTGCTACATGTTCAACAACTTTTATTTCTGGGAGGAAACGTTAAAGGAAAATGCTGGCTCACCTGGAGCCCCCCTCTAAGGGTATTTGATATGTTAATATTTTGCCATTATTATAATGGAAGCAGATTTCCTTCTGTGTGAGCTGTTCTCTAAAAGGCCAGGTTAGGGCTTTGCTTCCAGGCCGTTAGGACACCAATGAATGCACTGAAATGATAATTTGTTAAGTGGTTTCCTACTGTTTCAAAAGTTAGTATTGTTTGAAAAGGAGTTCCTATGCCCTGGGAGGAATGGACTTTTTGAAGCATTGGTTAGATACCCGTCTCTAGTGGCGTAGCCTGGGCCCTGTGTATCTGTAGGAGACTTCAAGATAAAAGGGCATTAGTGAAACACAACCGAGGAGGAAAACTAATAGAAGAAAATTACCTTGTCGTGGCCTAAAATTGTTTCATAGTTAATTCCATTTTTAAAATATTTATTTTTTAATGAGTTTTCCATGTTTATTTTTGATGTTTATTTACTTTTTTTGTTTTTTGTTTTTTTAAAAATTTTTTAACGTTTATTTATTTTTGAGAGACAGAGCATGAGTGGGGGAGGAGCAGTGAGAGAGGGAGACACAGAATCCGAAGCAGGCTCCAGGCTCCCAGCTGTCAGCACAGAGCCCGACGCGGGGCCTGAACCCACAAACCGTGAGATCGTGACCTGAATGGAAGTTGGATGCTTAATCCACTGAGCCACCCAGGCGCCCCTAATGTTTATTTACTTTTGAGAGGCGGGGAGAGACAGAGAGACAGAGACGAGCAGGGGAGGGGCAGAGTGAGAGGGAGACACAGAATCTGAAGCAGGCTCCAGGCCCTGAGCTGTCAGCAGAGCCCGACGCAGGGCTCGAACTCATGGACTGTGAGATCATGACTTGAGCTGAAGTCGGACACTCAACCAACTGAACCACCCAGGCACCCCAAGATTTTATTTTTAAGTAATCTCTACACCTAACATGGGGCTCAAACTTCAATCCCAAGATCAAGAGTCGCATGCTCTTCCGACTGAGCCACTCAGGCGCCTCAAGCTAATCTCCTTTTTTAATGTTTTCCTAAATGCTTTGTGTTCAAAGTTTTTATCATTTTCAGTTTCTCCAAAGGTGGTTTTGTTTTTCCTTCAGGGAGAGACCTAGGCTGATGACCTCAAAATCCCACTCTGAATTTCACAACAGCCCCTGCGCCTAGCTGATTTATGGACATCCCTGTTTGGAAATTACCAGGCACCTTAAAATCAACCCCAAACTGACCTTACCGCTTTCTTCCACCCCCCAGCTGCTTTCTCCTGTATTTAACTCAGCCATTGCCTAGTTACCCAAGCTGGAAACTTGCATATCACACTCAACAGCTCCTGTTCCTTTTGGCCTTTCCCCAAAACAATAAATATTAGTTGAATAGTCATCCAGTCATGACCAACCTTGCTCTTTCTACTTGCTTTCTCACCACTTACCATGCAACCTTAGGCAAGTTCATTAATTTCCTGTTCCTTGGATTTCCCATCCATAAAATGGGGGTAATTATATCTACCTCCTAGAGTTGCAAAGATTTAAGTGAGATAATGGGCTTGAAATATTAGCTGCAGTTATTCAGACCATCACCAGGCCACATCCTGCTGACTTTTTAAAAAAATTTTTAATTTTATTTTTAAGTAATCCTACACCCAATGTGGGTTCAAACTCACAACCCTGAGATTAAGAGCCACACGCTCCTCTGACTGACCAGCCAAGTGTCCCCACCCACATCTTGTTTACTGAAACCACCTCCTAATGAGTCTCTCTCTCTCTCTCTTTACAGTTCATCCATTTGTTTTTGAGAGAGAGAGAGAGCATGCGTGAGTAGGGGAGGGGTGGAGACGGAGAGAAAGAGAATCCCAAGTAGGCTCTGCACTGTCAGTATGGAGCCTGATGCAGGGCTCAAACCCATGAACCATGAGATCATGACCTGAGCTGAAATCGAGAGCCAGCCGCTCAACCGACTGAGCCACCCAGGCATCCCATGCATCCCTTTTCCATTTGCAATCCCCTCTGGTCTATTCTGCCTAGCTGGAGCTAGATCTTTCTAAAGGGCAAATCCTTTCTTTGCCACCGTTCTGTGTAAAATCTTCTCATGCTTCCCATCGCCCGTTGCATATGGTGAAACCCTTCTGGTGTAATTTTTGAGGAGGTCATCTGTGCTCTGGCCTCTGCCGCCCTCCACTGCCCTCAGCTTCAGTTCTCTGTGCTATCAACACTACAAGCTGAATCTCTTTCTCTCCACTCCTGGCCAACTCCTTGTCCTTCAAGTCTCATTCCTAACTTGTTCTAAGAACCCTTTCCTGATCCCACAAGATGGACAGGTGTCCCGTTTCTGTGTTCCATGAGTTTGTGCCAATCAAAGCACTTTATCCCTGGTTCATAATTGCCTGCTTACTTTTTCATCTCCTCCATTAGACTTTGGTACCCCTGAAGAAGTCATTGTGTCTTGCTCGCTATTGTATCTTCAGCTATTAGCAAATGTTTGACTTAAGATATAGAGTAGGCAGGCAACAGATATTTGTTGGATAAGTGAGAGGACATTATGTGTAAACTTCATTCCCCTCAGCAGAGCTGGTGACTTCAGTTCCAATTTGTCACCACACAAGCTACTCACCAAAGAACGTTAGAAGTTCTGTCATTGGGTATCTGGTGGGGCCTTATGCAAGATGAAGAAGGCTCCCAGAGCCAATATGACCCATCAAAGACACCTCCCAGCCTGTCCCTCAGATAAAGCTGGGATAATAAAGGCAGCCACCCCTGGTGGTTCCTGTATTTGATGGGTCATTGTTATCTTCTCTCTAGGAATAGATTCTTTATGGCAACTTTGGAGCTGTGTTGCAAGGTAGGCTGTCAACACAGGAAACTTGGGCAGGATTTTAAGCTCTCTGTTCTAAGTTTGGTATTTGATCATCCTCTGAATTCTTCAAGCAGAGCACATAAACAAATAAATGGTGGGTAATCTTTTGCAGGAAGAATCCAGATTCCTATGAGAATCTAATGAAAAGTTTCAGATCATTTGCTTTTATTGAGTTTTCAGAATTCTTTATATGTTTTGGACACAAGTCCTTTATCATACATATGACTTACAAGTATTTCTCCCAGTCTTTGGCCTTGCCTTTCATGCTTTTAATAGTGTCTTTCAAAGAACCAAAGTTTTAAATTTTGATCACCTGCAGTTTTCTGATAGGATTTTTACCCCAGGTTTCCTTTTCTAGATCTTCACATTGGTATCTTGAATCATAGCACTTAAATCTTTGTTTTTTTAGCAAAGGAAGGGAGAAAGCACGCTTTCTGGACTTGATTCTTGTTTAGTTACATCCACTCTACTGGAGTTTGAGTTTTAGCCTAGATAGTACTGCCATTAGATCAGGGCAGCAGGGCCACCACCCTGAGCCCTGCTCTTTAAAGGTCCCTGATCTGGCTTAGCTCTAGTTGCACCTTCGCTCATGGGGCTAAGGATGTGCCCATCTAGAGCTCATACCTCCTCCTTCCCTTTCTAGATCACAAACTCTAAGTATCCAGGACCTTGGAATTCTTTGCCCAAATAGCTCCCTTTCAAGTGTCTTCCCCAGGTTTGTGTTCTTGAAGGTAAACCAATCTGCACGTGTGTACCCCTAGGCCTTAGGTTTGGGAGGATAGACTGAGATTACACCTGCAGGTTGCGTAGCCTCACGCATGTGGATGTTAGGGCCCACCTGGAACGGGACAGATACAGAGTAGGGAAAGAAGGGGACAGGCCTCTGTTTGTACTCTTCTTCAGTCCTGGTTCCAGCTGTCCTATCAAAAATTTCCAAAAAAAAAAAAAAATTCTGGGGCACCTGGCTGACTGAGTAGGAAGAGCATTGGACTCTTGATCTCGGGGTCATGAGTTCGAGCCCCACATTGGGTATAGAGATTACTTAAAAGAATAAATAAACTTAAAAAACTTGAGTGCCTGGCTGCCTCAGTCAGTACAGCATGCAACTCTTGATCTTGGGGTTGTGAGTTTAAGCCTCGCATTGGGTGTCGAGCTTACTTTATATTTTTTTTAATTTTATGTTTTATTTTTAAAAATTTACATCCACATGAGTTAGCATATAGTGCAACAATGATTTCAGGAGTAGATTCCTTAGTGCCCCTTAGCCATTTAGCCCATCCCCCCTCCCACAACCCCTCCAGTAACCCTCAGTTTGTTCTCCATATTTATGAGTCTCTTCTGTTCTGTCCCCCTCCCTGTTTTTATATTATTTTTGCTTCCCTTCCCTTATGTTCATCTGTTTTGTCTCTTAAAGTCCTCATATGAGTGAAGTCATATGATTTTTGTCTTTCTCTAATTTCACTTAGCATAATACCCTCCAGTTCCATCCATGTAGCTGCAAATGGCAAGATTTCATTCTGATTGCCGAGTAATACTCCATTGTATATACATACCACATCCTCTTTATCCATTCATCTTTCGATGGACATTTGGGCTCTTTCCATACTTTGGCTATTGTTGATAGTGCTGCTATAAACATGGGGGAGCGTGTGTCCCTTCGAAACAGCACACCTGTATCCCTTGGATAAATGCCTAGTAGTGCAATTCCTGGGTCGTAGGGTAGTTCTATTTTTAGTTTTTTGAGGAAACTCTGTACTGTTTTCCAGAGTGGCTACACCAGCTTGTATCCCCACAAACAACGCAAAAGAGATCCTCTTTCTCCGCATCCTCGCCAACATCTGTTGTTGCCTGAGTTGTTAATGTTAGCCATTCTGATAGGTGTAAGGTGGTATCTCATTGTGGTTTTGATTGAGCTTACTTTAAAAAAATGTATGGGCCTGGGTGGCTCTGTCAGTTAAGCACCCAGCTGACAGCGCAGAGCCTACTTGGGATTCTCTCTCCCAATTTCTCTCTCAAAATAAATAAGTAAACATTTTTTTTTGAATTTTCCACAAGTGGCTTATCGTGGGGGAGTCAGAACCTATGAAATCCAGATTTCTGAAGTAAGTTATTTGTTGGATGGATGAATATACTATGAATGGAACCAGAACACCGAAAGAGGAGGAGTCTGGGACAGGTATGAAGATTACAAGTTAAGTCATTTAACAAACATTTGTTGAGTACCAGTTTAGGTACCTGGCATAAGACTGAATGAGATGAAGACTCTGCCCTTGTAGAATTTATATGCTGGTGGGGGAGATGGACAATAAACAAAGACATATATATCATCAGGTGATAACAAGAAAAACAGACATAAGGGAAGGAGAGTGAAAGGGACCGCTATTTTGGAGAGAGTGCTCAAGGAAAGCCCCTCTAAAGAGGTGACATTAGAGCACAGCCCTAAATGAGCCACCAGAATATCTGGGGGAAGTGTTCTGAATACTTAATTTATTGAAGAGCAAACGTTAAGTGGTGAGGCAGTGGTTGGCATACTAGAGGAACAACCACCAGGTTGGTGGGGGTGGAGTTCATTGAGCAAGGGGTCAAAAGGTGGGAGATGAAAACCATCTTTAGGGACTGGCTGTTGAGTCTGAAGAACCTACTGCATCCAAACATATAGTCATATGCCCATCAGGTAGTTGCAAATGTGAGTCCAGAACTCAGGGCCAGCCAAAAGTGGGGCTGTACATAAAGAAATGGGAATAGCTGGTATGGAGATGATAGTGTAAAGGACGCATATGAATGGGCGACCCTGATAGAGCGTAAGAACAGTGTGAAGGGTGGAATCCTGGGAACACCAGTAGATAACAATGGGCAGAGGAGAGGACCTAGAGGTAATACCTAGAAGTATTACAGAGCCCAGAAAATCAGGAGACGAGAGTCACAGGGCCAAGGGATGGGGCATATTTCAAGCTGTCCAAACATAGCAAAGATGTCTAGTGAGATACTGTATTTGAAACCCTTTGTAAATGGGAAAACTCTATGTGAGTACAAGGTATTACAGTCTTGTTATTATTAATGATAATTAGAGAACACTTCCTCCTTCTAAAGCATATTTCAATTTAAGGGTAATGAGAATTTAGTTACATACACATAGTCTATTTATAATCAATTCTTACTGTCTTACTGAATTTTAAAATCAAGTCATAAGTAAGTTTAACTGAAGGAGCAGGATTCACAGTCCCTGTTGAATCTGATTTGGGTAACCATGTATTTAACTTGTATACTTGAATATGGGTAAGAATATCTTAAAATTCTCCTGGATTTGGGTTAAGAGCTTACAGTAACACTTCCGTGAACGATTTGCAGACTATAGCTCTTCTTCCCTTTAAGGAACGCCTTAAAATAACTAGAATTCAATGGACCAAATGTTATGTTCAATAGTCTCCTGGAATTTGATTTCTGGAATTTAGATAGCAGGTGTCGCCACCGCCTGTGCGTCTCTCTTTAAATGGCTGCAGAGTCCAGTGTCAATGGATAGATGGATCAAGGTTCTCGTGGTGGGTTGCCAGGGAATCTTGTTGCCAAGTATGTCAAATTCTTCCATGAGACCACGTGTTCGTCGCTCTTAAACTGGGTCTAACAATCCTAATTAGGCATGAAAGTTGATTCTTGCCTTTCTTGAGTGTGGAGGAATGGAAGGTTAGAAAGGAGCACTCACTTTTCTCGCTTTTTCCATATTCCCTCAACAGAACTCAAGGAGAACAGAGAACTCGTGAGAAAAAGTAATAAGGACAAAAAGAACTTCAAAATCAGAGACTTCCAACACAAGCTTTGGGAATATGAAGGCTTTTTTTTTAATGTTTATTTATTTTTGAGAGGGGGAGCAGCAGGGGAGGGGTAGCAGGGGAGGGACAGAGAGAGAGGGAGACACAGAATCCAAAGCAGGCCCCAGGCTTTGAGCTTTAAGCACAGAGCCCAACGCGGGGCTCCAACTCACAAACCACGAGATCCTGACCCGAGCTGAAATCAGTTGCTTAACCAACTAAGCCACCCAGGTGCCCGGGTAATATGAAGTCTTAAAAAGAGGGAGGTTTAACTTTATTGGTTTTGATTCATCTCTTCTGGCTGTGTAGCATAATGATTAAGAGACTAGAATCTGGAGTTACACCAGAGTTTGAGTCTCAGCTATAGCTCGGGCCTTAGTTTCCTTTTCTTTTTTTCTTTTAATTTTTTTTGTTTGTTTTTATCTATTTTTGAGAGACAGAGGATAATTAGGAGAGGGGGAGAGAGAGGGAGACACAGAATCTGAAGCAAGCTCCAGGTTCTGAGCTGTCAGTACAGAGCCTGACACAGGACTTGAACTCATGAACAGAGAGATCATGACCTGAGCTGAAGTTGGATACTTAACCGATTGAGCCACCCAGGCACCCCCCCCCCTTTTTTTTAAGTTTATTTATTTTGAGAGAGAAAGCGAGGGGCAGAGAGAGACGGAGAGAGAGAATCCCAATCAGGCTCCATACTGGCAGAGCGGAGTCTGACATGGAGCTTGAAACCACCACAACCTGAGCCAATATCAAGAGTCAGAGGCTTAACTGAGACATGCAGGCGCCCTGTGGGCCTTAGTTTTTTCATCGGCAAAAGGGAGTTGATACATTTTTGTACTTGTCTCACATACTTCGAGCATTAAATGAGCATTAAATGAGCATTAAATGAGACAACGTGGTTATGTGCTTAACACATATTAATAAGTATTATGAAATCCATATAGGTTTAGTCTTCATGAGTCATTTTCTTTTCTAACAAACCTATCCAGAGAACTGTTGCTTCCCAATGTTGAGACCTTTTGAGGACACACGTTTGTTCTTAGATGCCGTCATTTCTCAGAACAAGCTCCAATTGCTTTGGGAAGCCAATTTGCAAACCATGTAAGGAAAATGTTGCCATTATCCCATATCACAGTTTGCTTCGGACTCTGAATAGTATCCTCTAGCTTATCAGATTGACAGTGATGATGTTTTGGCTGGTAAAAATAGGTACTCTCTACAAGCGAAGACTCTGTCAGTGCTGAGACTTTAACTGAAAATTAGCTTGGTGAAGTAGCTTTAGACTCACACAGAGCTGGGCCTCACTGAGTTTCAGTGGTGTGGCTTTGCGCAAATGTTTTAACCTTTCTGAGACTTGTTTTCTCCATAAAATAGGAAAATACTACTCTTAAAGCTTTCATATAAGGAACATCAGTAGCATGTGTGAACACCCAATACATAGCAGAAGCTTAACTTACAGTAGGAGTGATTATTGTTTAAAATGTCTTGCAGCTAAGGTGGAGATACGCTTTCCATTTTAAAGTGGCTTTGACGGGGGTGGCTCAGTTGGTTAAGCGCCTGACTTCAGCTCAGGTCATGATCTCACAGTTTGTGGGTTTGAGCCCCGCATCGGGCTCTGTGCTGACAGCTTAGAGCCTGAGCCTGCTTCGGATTCCGTGTCTCCCTCTCTCTCTGTTCCTCCCCCACTCATGCTCTGTCTCTCTCTCTCTCTCTCTCTCCTTCAAAAATAAATAAAAACATTAATAAAGTGGCTTTGACGAATTTGAGAATTAGGAGAGAATTCAACAGTCCAGGGCAAGGATAATCTTCAAAAGAAAAAAATATGCGACAGAAATGATAAAGGAGGTATACAAGAAGGTCTTGGGGTGAATTGACTACAAGCTGTTTTCAAGTCAGCCACACTGCATATTATTTCTTAAAAGAAGCACAATCCTAGGAAGTATAAATGAAAAACAGCCCTCAGTTCTGGTCAGCTTGATTGTAACAGTTTTGGAAAGCTCCTTAAAATAATTTAAAAGAAAAAAGAGAGAGAAAGTTTGATGAAGAAAATGAAGTTTGAGGTTTTCAGGTAATGCTGGGTAGAGGACTCCTGGCACCTAATGTTAGCAGGGATCGTTTGCTGATACCCTTTCCACAACAGGCTACACGTGGTATTGGTTTCCTATTTTTTCCTCTCCTCTTTCTTACTTTCTATATTGTTTCTTTTCCCTTTCCCCTGCCTGTGCCTTTGAACTATGCCTGGGATAGCTCGTCCTTGTTAGTGGCAAGTGAAGGCACTTCAAAGAAGCTAGATTGATGTAATCGTGTTTGGAGTCTGAAGGATAAAAGGGAGAAGCATGACGATTGATCTAAGGTTCCGGTAAGAAGGGTTGATACATTAAAAAAAACCATTTTTTTAATGTTTATTTATTTTTGAGAGAGAGAGAGAGCGCGAGCAGGGGAGGGGCAGAGAGAGAGGGAGACCCAGAATCCGAAGCAGGTTCCAGGCTCTGAGCTGTCACAACACAGCCCCACGCGGGGCTCAAACCCACAAACCACGAGGTCATGACCTGAGCCGAAGTCGGACACTTAACTGACTGAGGCACCCAGGCACCCCAAGGAGGGTTGTTCATTTTAAACATTCTCTGTTAACTTTAGTTTGTAAGTAGTAAAAGTCAAAGCTTCAATTTGAATATTCTGGTGCCCTGTAATTGTTTTGAGAAGCAAAAGCACGTTCGTTAACATATCAGCTCAGACCACACATCTGGTCTGTGACAGGTAAGGGTTGTAAAACAGCCTGGCTGCACTGTTACCTAATCTCAAAAGATTAGGGATATAGCTGGTGTGCTCCTTAACCGCTCACTTTTATTATGTTTATTTATATATCTGGCCTGCTTTGTCAGCTTTGCCTGCTTTGTAAGTTCCTAGGGGATAGAGATTGTGTTTCATTCATTTTATATTTCCTACTTTTTTTTAATGTTTATTTATTTCTGAGAGGGAGAGAGTGCAAGCAGGGGAGGGAGGGACAGAGAGAGGGAGACACAGAATCTGAAGCAGGCTCCAGGCTCTGAGATGTCAGCACACAGCCCAAGTCGGACACTTAACTGAGTCACCCAGGCACCCCCACATTCCCCACTTTTAACACAGTGATTTGTCTGCAGAGGGCATACAATACGTATTTGTGGAACATCAAATTCACAGACACATATACACACACACACATTTTTTTTTGAAATTCAAAACTCCAATGACCATATTTTCCAAACTAAAAAATCAAGATACATGGTCTGAAAAGGTGGAGTATAGTTATGAGGACATATGGCCAAAATACTTGAAATGTTATTCCAGAAAATATCAGGTGATGGAATCACTTTAATTGCAGTATTCAGCCCAGGGGTTCTTATCCTGTAGTCAGTGGAGCTAAAGGAGTCTCTGGATGGAAGCAGATGGTCCTTCATCTTGGACAGAAAGAAATCTTATCTTTCTTTTCAGCAACGTCCAACTGAAACTTCGCATTTTCCACCATCGTGAATACGGGCAACAAACCACAGTAGAATTAGCATCTTTCACTCTGTCACCAGTAGAAATCACAGACATTTTCATATCACATTATAGTTATCATGGACTTCTTGAATACCTTCTCATGACTACTTTAAAATTTCAGTAGTTAGAGCGCCTGGGTGGCTCAGGTGGTTAAGCGTCTGACTCTTGGTTTGGGCTCAGGTTATGCGATCTTGTGGTGATCAGTGAGATCGGGTCTTAGTCCCACTCTGTGCTCTCAGCACAGAGCCTGCTTGAGATTCTCTCTCCCTCTCTCCCTCTCTCTCTCAAAATAAAAAACTTAAAGAGAAGGGAAAAAGAGGGGTGCCTGGGTGGCTCAGTCGGTTAAGTGTCCGACTTCGGCTCAGGTTACGATCTCATGGTTTGTGAGTTCGAGTCCTGTGTCGGGCTCTGTACTGACAGCTCAGAGCCTGGAATGAGCTTCAGATTCTGTGTCTCCTACTCTCTCTGTCCTTCCCCCGCTCACACTCTGTCTCTGTCTCAAAAATAAATAAACATTAAAAAAAGAAGAAAAGAAAATAAATACTTTAAAAAAGTTAAAAAATAAGGGGTGTGTGGGTGGCTCAGTGGCTGGACATCCAACTTCGGCTCAGGTCACGATCTCACAGTTAGTGAGTTTGAGCCCTGCGTCGGGCTCTGTGCTGACAGTTCAGAGCCTGGAGCGTGCCACGGATTCTGTGTCTCCCTCTCTCTCTGCCCCTCCCCTGCTCGTGCTCTCTCGCTTTCTCAAAAATAAACAAACATTAAAAAATACATAAAAAGTTAAAAAAATTTTCAGTAGTTATTTGATCTACTGCAAGATCTTGATATTTCATGTTAGTAAAGACTACTGTATCACAAGTTTGTTCTTAAAATATATTAATGTATTGTGTTTCAATATAAAGTTTCTTTTGTAATGCTATGTATTTTATTTTTAAATCTAGAAGAGATCCATAGTTCTTATTGGACTGTCAAAGGACACTAAAAAGGTTAAGAACCCTTGAGCTAGAAAGAGGTTAATAAAGTTTAAACTTTGAGGTCCCTCACTTTTACCATGCCCTTCCAAGATTGTGTTTTTCAATTTTTTTTTTTATCATTTTATATTACTTCTCACAAAGATCCCAGCATTTGTGTGTTTCACTAATCCAAAACTTGGATCCACTGAGACATTTAGCTTGGTACTGGGCATAGGTTTTTATTTTTTAATTTTAAAGTTTATTTATTTAGAAAGAGAGAGAGAGAGGTGAGCACAGGAGGGGCAGAGAGAGAATCCCAAGCAGGCTCCAACTGTCTGCTCCAGAGATGGAGGCCTGACTGGAACTAACGAAGGGTGAGATCACGACCTGAGGCGCAATCAAGAGTCAGACACTTAGGGGCGCCTGGGTAGCTCAGTCCTTAAGGGTCTGACTTCCGCTCAGGTCATGATCTCACATTTGGTGAGTTGGAGCCCCACACGGGGCTCTTTGCTGACAGAACAGAGCCTGCAGCCTGCTTCTGATTCTGTTGTCTCCAGATCTCTCTCCCCCTCCCCAATCCCCAGTAAATAAATAAATAAACATCTAAAGAGACGCTTAGATCACCCAGGCGCCCCCACGTAATAGGTTTTTAATAATTAATTTGGGGCTGGTCGGTTCTGAGAAACTTAATTGATCCTCTAGTGTATCTGGAAATCCTGCAGACCACGGCTTGACCTTCTCCAGTCCCTAAGAGTAGGGTATTGGATGTTGGGATAGGGAAGAGCTGGGAAGGTTGTGGGAGGAGACAGGCTTTGGACTAAGGCGGAGGATAGGGAACAAACCGGTAAGGGCGGAGGGTAAGAAATAGGTTTAGGAATAACAGGAATTTGCTTCCTTTGGGACTTAGCTCTTTCCCCCCCCCGCACAGCTCTTTTGGCTTCACGCATGCGTATGTCTGCCTCACTACTTCATAAAAAATGAGCTTCAAACCCTGTGGGAAAAAAGGTCCCTGTTCCAGCACGTGTGAGTTGACACTGCTCTTGGGTCATGCCAACTTTGGCGATTTCCCTCACATTCTGAGATGACCCAATGACGTGTGGAAGGGAGCCAGGGGGCAGTTTTCCGATCCGAGGGATGATTTTCTACGTGAAACTCTACAGCCAGACGGCCGGCCAAATCATTCTTAAGCCGCGTTCCAACCATCGCCCAAAAGATGACCCAGAGGGAGGCCCGACCGCGTGGCGGTGGGCGTGTCTGGGGCGAACGCCGGCGGCGCGAGAGGGATTAGGGACGCCTCGGCGCGGGCGAAGGGACGGCAGGGTCGCGGCGGAGCGAGGCCCGCGGGGACAGCAGGGGGCGGGGTTCCGGAGGCGGCCACGCGGCCTGAGGCCTAGCTTTTCGGTCTCGCCCCGGCGGCGGACGAGGAAGGAAGAACCCCGGCTTCTCAAGGCCTGGTGCCCCGCAGCCTCGCCTCTACCCGGGGCTTCACCACAGACCCCTTTGTGTTCCTGCCCCCGCCCCGGAGGCGCCCCAGCCGGCGGCGCTGACTTCGCTCATTGGCTCAGCCGATGGCTTCATCGATTGGCTCCCTTGTCCCCCTGCGTGAGCCGCTGCTTCTCGCTGCTATTGGGCGCCTGGGCTGCCTTTCAGGCCGCCGCGCGAAATGATTGCCCGGCCACTCGGAGTCCCTGGAAGCAGTTCCGGGAAACCCCGCGTGCTGCCGGGATCGCGTCTCTGTCCATGAGGGGGGGAGGGGGTGGCGCGCGCGCCATTTCTAGTCGTTTTCAAAGCGCCTCGCGCTGATTCTCACGGGCCCGGCCGGCGGCCCCAGCTCTGCCCTGGTGAGTCTCGCGCCGGCCCGTGGGGGGAGGGGCCGGGAGCCCCGATCCGACCCGACGGGGCCCATCCCGGGCTCGGCGCCTCGGCCCCAGTTTCGTTTTCGCACCGAGGCCCCGGGGTGGGGGTGGGGATGGGCTGGGGGCGGCTGCGGCTTCGGCCTCGTCCGGCCGCGCCGCGGAGGGCCTAGCCCCGCCGAGGCGCCTCCTCGCCCTTGCGCATCCTCCCCCCGCCCCTCCAACCCTCGGCCCGCGGTCCGCGCCGCCGGGTGCTCTCCGCGCGGCCTGCTGGGGACGGCCGTGTTTTTCCCGCCTCCGCCGGCCGCTCCACGCGGCCGGCCGGGCGGCCTAAGGCGCCCGCGGCCCCTTCGTCTCCCCCCCCCCCCGGAGCCGCTTCGCTCTCGTCTCGGCCGGCCTAGCCACGAGTGGGATGTGTTACCGATCGGGACGGGCCTGAGGGGGTGGGGTGGGCAGGGGGCGGGATGCAAACCCGGGGTTACCTGAGCCGGGAGAAAACTTTTGTGCGAGCTGGAGCCCAGGGGCCGATGTGTGTAGGAAGCCTTCCTCCCCTCCCCCACGCTGCATGCTGCGAGCCGAGATTTGAAGGAAAAAATGACTACTAGAGGCCACGAAACTTAGGCTTCGAGCGGCGTCTGAGAGGCACGATTCTGAGACTGTCACAGGCGCACCAAATTGGAAGGGCGATTCTTTTTCTTAGGCGGCAGTAACCGTGTTGCCACAAGATGAAACTTAAAGCCAAGGGGTTCTTGAAAGGTTCGGTCCTTTCACACTGACCTGTTTGAGATTTTTGCTGTCCCTCAAGAGGCTGAATTTATGTCTCGTGAGTCAGTCGTAGGATAAGGGCTTGACACTCCTAGCCCGTGAGATAACCGTTAGTTTTCATTTCTTTGGTCCTTTTAAAGCCCGTCTCTTAATATGAAGAATTTTCGCAGAGATGTTCAGAAAAAGTCAGGGAGGGGCTAGTGCTGACTTCCCAAATCTCCCAGCAGCCCTTTAAAATCTTATTTAAATGTTTCCTTTTTGCAAAAATGCTTATCAAATGACTCTAGTCACAGTACATTTGCTGCATCCAGAAATATGGTTTGGCTGTGTGGCATTGTGTTGAATTGACACAAGAGTTTTAAACGATCTCCTATGACATAAAAGACTTTTTTTTTTAAATGAGCACATTGTATTTGGCTTGAGAGAGGTTTTTTCCTTGGTCCGAAAGGTTTTATTTTCTGGAATCTAATTATTTTACTTTTTTTGTTGCTAAAGTTTACAAACTTTTTGAAAATTCCAACCAATTTCAGAATCAACTTGTAGGAGAGCCTTTGCAATGAAATGATGGTCATAAATGTTTCTATCTTGTGCTTAATGACACAACTTGTCTTTTTGCTTTACACATACTTAAAAAAAATACCACCTTACCAGATGTTCGTTGAACTTTCCTGTTAAAAATTTGCTTCTTTTCTGTGGCTAATAGAATTCCCAGGTGCAATACTGTAAGGGTCTTGTGATACTGAGAACTTTTGAGTTCTGATGATCTTAATGTTGTATTTGGGGGTGGGGGAACGTGGGCAAACAGAACTATATGTTCGCAGATTTTGGACTTTAGAGTGCATCTTTATAGAAATAGGTTGTATTAATCAGTAAACGTATTCATCTTACACTGTAAGTAGTTTCTTGATCAAAAGCGTGCCAGTTTTGAATGTTTTCGTTTTTGCCAATTCATCAGAATTTGAGGCTTGCCTTGAGAAACATTTCTCCACCCAGAGTTTAACCAGAGTCTGCGTCTGTATAGACATTAGTGGGCTATCAAGTCTTAACGTTTGTAATCATGAGAAGTCATATTTATCTTATTTTCCGAATAACCCTTTCTGCATTTTCCTCTCTTCCTGTTCTCTATTACCTCCTTCCCCTTGGTCTTCCTCCCTTTTTCATTAATGTCAACTAAGTATCTGTGGACTTGGAGATGAAAAGAAGTTGTTATAGGTCAGAAAACTGCACCTGCTGCATTTGCACAGTGGTTGATAAGCAATTTGGAAGTGTGGTTGTCGCGGGTTTTAGTGCTTTTTAGGAAGCTTGTATTTTCTTTCTAGCTAACTAGGGTACCTTGAGGTTCATCAAGAAAAGTAGGCTTCTTCTTGAGATCCACCTTCATGTCCTTTATTTCAGTATTTGTTGCAATGTCTTTATTCTGCTGCTTATTATCTTCATCACATTCACTACAGACCAGTGCACTTTAATTCCCTGTCTTTTAGAGGCAGTATAGAGACTGGCCTTATATGGTTTTATTATCTAATCTCTCTCTTCAGGGAGTTGGTCCATTTCAGCATTACATACAGGTTGAACATACAAAAAAATAATTTGGGTAGGTTAATCTGGGACATCTGACCTAAGTTTACCCTAATTTAGGTAATGTTTGTTGAAACTATTTGGAAGAAGTTAGCTGTCCATTCTTCAATATGTTTTTGGAGCTTTATTTTACTGATATGAAAAATTCAATACGTACTCATGATTTTTTTTTTTTTTAAAGAAGCAACCTCAATTATAGCTCATGTTTTATTTTATGTGGACTTAACACAATCGTTTAGCTTTTAAACTTGGTCATTTTTTCTTTTAAATCTGTGAATGGGAAAATAGCAAATTAATTTTAGAACAAAAATTAATGTCAAGTTGTGTTGTTTCTTTTTTAAGTGAGGCGGAGAAAACCCAAACCACCAGCATGTTGAACTAGAGACAGCAGAGCATTTATTTCACACCTATCCTAGATTTGAAGCAGAACTAGGATAATTTGAAAGTCCCTAAACTTTGATGAAGTGGTCTGTGGGTGTTCATTGTTTCTAAATCAAACTTTTAAAACTGTATAAGAATTGAGAGCTGATGGGCTTTTTAGGATTTTGTGATTTGTTGATATGCTTGTGAGGACACAACAGCTGCTTTTGTTAATCAGCAATTCTACCTTTAGTAAATTCAAGCCTTTTTTTAACCTGGTGTACATGAAGTTCCTTAAAGATCTGATGCTTCCATGTACATTTTTTATGGTTTTACAGGATTATTATTGCAAATTTAGGTCAGATACATCACAAAAGGCATATAATATTATTTTGATAGAGTTTATTAGCAGCATGTATACAAATTAGTTTAGATAAATCATGCATTGTCCTACAAACTAGTTATTTCTGGCTTAATGTAATATAGCTCCTGAATTTTTTCCAGCAGCATAATAAAATGGCTAATCAGGTGAATGGTAATGCGGTACAGTTAAAAGAAGAGGAAGAACCAATGGATACTTCCAGTGTAACTCACACAGAACACTACAAGACACTGATAGAGGCAGGCCTCCCACAGAAGGTGGCAGAAAGACTTGATGAAATATTTCAGACAGGTATAATATGCATTTCTTGTTTCTGACTGGTTATGAAAGTGAGGGCAAACCACTTTGAATTTTATAGATTTTTTTTTTAAGGTTAAATAATACTTATTGTTTCTGATCTATGTAGAGCTGAATGTTTGTTACTTTCCCTTCATTGAGGGCATATTGGGTTTGACTTTGATATTCTTATTTCATTATTTTGAAGCCTTCTTAGTGTTGAATATGCAGTCTTAGTTGTTTCAGAACGGTACATCAATTTGTCTTAGATTTACCACCAATTAAAATGTATGTTTCAGCATACCAAATTTTACATTTTCTTAATCTAAATCAGTCATCATTTTGCTTTTACTTTTCTACTTTTAGCTTCTTAAAGTGATTGTTAAATCAGCTTAGGTCTGATTAGGTGGCATAATAAGAGGACTGGTGAGACTGTATTGTCTGAAACGATAATAAATGTCAGACTTCTTGAGAGTTTGTGGCCTGTCTAAGTTTCTAATAGACAAAAATCCACATCTCTCAGTAATTTGGAAGTGTTTGGTTTGTAACAGCTGCTTTTAAAAAAAATCTAGAAGTCCCATGGATAAGTGCTTAAGCAAATATGAATATCTTAATATGGTTGGTTGTAAGTGGTTTGAAGTTTTAAAGAGGGAGAGAAATATTTACCCTTAGGGAGTGTTGTTCATAAATAAATGTGTCCTCCCCCTTTGGGGCCATAGATGGAAACTTTCTTCCTCTGTGTTTTGTGTGCCTATCCAGATTTGGGAGAGAGAATTGAATTGTCTGACAAATGTGTCTTAAGTACTCTAGTAACAAATATCTGTTTTTTTGTCCTTAAAATTTTTTTTTTTTCAAATCTGAGAAGCTTAGGATAATTTTAGACATTAAAATGACTTTCTAAAAATGACTCCTGGGTGATGGTTCCATTTGAAAATCAGTCCTCAGGAACTTGCTGTGACATTCTGCCATAGAGAATTGGCAGTGATTTGCTCAGAGATGCTCTCTTGTAGAGTGTTTGTTATTGATAAGAGGCTGATGGTTTGGGTGTAGGGTTGGATTGACAGAATGGATTGATGGGTGTCCTGAGTTGTGGCTTTGGGTGGTGGTATGGAATATGGAAGTAAGGAAACTCCAATTATTTAGGCATGCTCATTTTGAGCTTTTAAAACAAATCTTGGCAACATTTTCTTAAAGTAACTTTACAAATGGCATTACATTTATTTAAAATATATTTATTGTATGGAATAACGTTCTTTTTGGCTTTATCAAAATGGAGTCACTTTTGATGTTAGTTCATATGGACTCGGGTTTTAATCTGCCAAATATTTCCATTTTACATTGGATCAATTCTGAAATATATTCTTACATAGAGAGAAACACAACACAAACTTAACAGACTTAAGAAACTATATTATAAATTGAGTAGTTGTTCTGTGTGCAGTTAATATATGTATAGATTGCAGTGCCAATATATTTTCTGTATAGTTTACTTGTAAGTCCACAGTAAAGTCCTTAATGCCATTTGAAAAAAAATAGTCATTATTGACAGTGTTGTGAATGCCACAGCATCTTTTAAACCTCAGCTTGACACACATCAAGAGAACAAAAGATTGCCTTAAATGACTTTCAGAATTGATTAATCAAGCTGCACTTGCATTTGTAGAAGAGTTTAAAATTATGCCTTTCCACATTCTGATTGCAGCAAAGTGGATGCTCAGATAAACAAATCAATTTCATTTTCTCTTTGGTGCTAAGGAGGAAAAGCCTTTGATACCTTTTGGAGAGTGGAAAGAATTATTTAATAAAAATGGTTTCTTTTTTTTTTTTTCCTCCCACCTCTTGTGTGGTTAGCAACGACTACAGCAGTCCATATAATTTGAAGGTTGATCCTTGGGGAATACAGTGTATGCTTACTACTCTAACATAAATCAGAGTTTGTTATATTAATGCTTAATCTGTAGTACAGTGTGTGCATCAGATTTAACTTCCAAACCTTAAACCTTTTGGGGAGTGGGAAACGGGGTTAGGATTTTTGTGGGGTTTTTGTGGGATGTGGGGATTGAAATTTATGTTTATAAGTTGTTGACATTTTATCTCTTATTTTCATATTTGTACTCTTGACCTTTCTGTGTATATAGTATTTGTATAGCTGCCTATATGCATATTCAGTGAAAATGCAGTTTGTTAGTAATAGTGTCGAATATAACAATTCTTGATTAAACATTGATAGCACAGTTTAGATTATCCCTTTTGTTGCAGTAACATTACCCCTTTTCAATTTAATTTTTAGGATTGGTAGCTTATGTCGATCTTGATGAAAGAGCAATTGATGCTCTCAGGGAATTTAATGAAGAAGGAGCTCTGTCTGTACTACAACAGTTCAAGGAAAGTGACTTATCACATGTTCAGGTAAGGCCATTGCTAGAAATGCCTTTGAACAACTCATGATCTGAAATTACTTTACCATTACTTTTTTCCTGAGGGAGTTGGTATTTTTTTGTTTGTGACTACCTCCACTTCTTTTAAAAAAATTAGTCCAAAGAAAAGAAAAACCTGCTTATGGCAAAGAGTTTTCAGAAACAAAAGTGTAAAGTAAAAGTCTTGCCCCACTTTGCAGTAAGTTACTTTAAAAACAGGGTTTGCTCATTGTTATTAGTAGGTTTTTACATGTTTAGATTCCTGCGATCTTAAACATTTTTGGGTTCTCTGATTCTGTTTTATTATCTTGGAGGGAAATAATGTAGATAAGAATAGTTTTGGAATGTCTGGCAAAGATAATCCAGACGCACTTGAATATGAACAAAATAGAAGACTGTTTTGCCAGTGTGGAAGGTAAGCTCCCTGAGGTCTTGGCTCTTACCCTCTGCTCCAGTCTCCAGTACATAGTAGCCTCTCGGCAAATATTTGGTGGGTGAATTAATGAGTAAATATTTTGTTAAAATTCTTGTCTTTTGAAATTGTAATTTAATTACGTATTTGACCTTTCGACAATTCCTGGTAGTTCTTTTTCATGGAATTACTTGCCTGTTCTAGAACAAAAGTGCATTTTTATGTGGAGTTATGAAGACCTACAGGCAAAGGGAGAAGCAGGGGAGCAAGGTGCAAGAGTCCACAAAGGGACCTGATGAAGCAAAGATCAAGGTAAAACTTGACTTGGGTAGTCGTGGTGATACTAAGTTTAATGATGAGATTGAAGGTTTTTTTTCATGTTTTCTAGGAAGTTTTTACAGTTCCACTGTTTTGTTTTTTTTTTTTTTTTTTTTTTTTTTTTAAACTAGTGTTTTAGAAATGAGATAATCTAAGGAAAATTAAGAAGCATTTCAGGGGCAAACATTCAATTGTATGTTTGGTGAAAAGCCCTAATTCAGACTCTTGCCTCATTACTTGTTCTTCTGACTGTGCATGGTACATGTTTATTGATGCTTCTGATAATAGCTTTTTAGATTGATTCAGTCATGTCTCTTGGTTTGGTGTCTTTCTAAGCACTTTGTTTCTCTTTATCTACTTCAGTGTCCTTGTTTGTACACTGGGAAGAGTGATAGTACCCATCTCATAGAGTTGTGAGGATTAAAGGAATTAAGATATGTCACGTGCTTGGAATAATGCCTGGAATGTGGCAAGAACTGTGTAACTAGCACCCATTACTGTTACTGTCCTTGAGATAAACTTCCCTGAAAGGTGAATATAGGGCTTTTGGTGAAAGACCAGTGAACCTAATTCCTTTGTTAAATGGATGTTGATGTTTTATTGCCACAGAGATAGACTTTTCAAGTTGAAATAGTTACTTTATTTAATGAAGCTGTTTGTGCAGTCTTATGTTTTAGACAGGAAATAGAACTTGTGGCTTCTATCATGGAACTGGTTTACATAAACCTCCTTTTGTACCTTTTCCCCCCTCATCTATAAAATGGCATAACCCATTCTTTTTTTTTTTTTTTTTTTTTTTTTAAGTATTTACTTATTTATTTTGAGAGAGAGAGTGGGAGCAGGGGTGGGGCAGAGAGAGAGAGGGAGAGAGAGAATCCCAAACAGGTTCCACGCTCTTAGCGCAGAGCCCAGTGCAGGGCTCAGACTCTTGAACAGTGAGGCCCTGACCTGAGCCAAAATCAAGAGTTGGATGTTCAACCCACTGAGCCACCCAAGCACCCCTGTATTTATAAAATGAATACGTGAGGGGCATCTGGGTGGCTCCTGAGATCAAGCCCTGCATCGGGCTCTGTGCTGACAGCACGGAGCCTTCTTGGGATTCTCTCTCTCCCTCTCTTTCTGCCCCTCCCCTGCTCTCTCCCTCAAAATAAATAAGTACACTTAAAAAAATAAATACATGAAAAGCCCATCTGACATAATAGTTATTTTTAAGGAAAACTTATTAGCGTGTATTGAATAGGCCTGTGTTATTTCCCTCAGGCTAGGTATTTGCTCTTGGTAAGGTATGTATTATACATGTGATATGTGTATATGACATATTAGACAAGTAATGTGTAAGTATGTAATATATGTAGTGTGTTTTTTTCGTGTAACAACATTTATTTCTGTGCTTCAAGGTAGAGCAGCTCTTTTTGAGTCAAAGGTAGAAGAATAGAGAGCCTGAGATAACTCTGGAATTCCAGAGTTCCTCCAAAGATATTTTTGAAAACCACTAAACCTGATGATGTCTAAAATCTCTTGTTGCTTTGACATTGTGTATAGATCTTCCTCAACTTAGGGTGGAGTTACACTTAGGTAAACCCATCTTAAGTTGATGAAAATATCCTAAGTTGAAAATTCACCTGATAACACTTAACCTGGCAAACATTGTAGTTTAGCCTGCCTTTTTTTTTTTTTTTTTTTTACGAGAGAGAGAGAGAGAGAGAGAGAGAGAGAGAGAGCAAGCACCTATGTATATGTGTGCAAGCTGGGGAGGGACAGAGGGAGAGGAGAGAGAATCTCAAGCAGACTCTACACCCAGTGGGAACCTGTTCTCAGGACCTTACTACTGTGAGATCATAACCTGAGCCAGAATCAAGAGTTAGACACTTAACTGACTGAGCCACTGAGGCACCCCTAGCCTAGCCTACCTTAAATGTGTTTAGAACACTTAACATTAGCCTAGTTGGGTAAAGTCATCTGGCACAAAGCATGTCTTAATAATGAAATGTTAGATATCTCACGTAATTTATATAGAGTTCTGTACTGACAGTGAAAAACTGGTCGGTATGGGCACAGAATGGTTGTGAGTGTATTGGTTACTTACCCTTGTGATCGCATGGCTGACAGGGAGCTGAGCCTCCCTGGGCTGCCGCAGCCCAGCATCACGAGAATATCCTACTGGATATTGAAAAGATAAAAAACAAAATATGAAGTGTGGTTTCTACTGAATGCATATTACTTTCACACCATCCTGAAGCCAAAACTTGTAAGTCAGATCACCGCAAATCAGGGACCATCTCATTTTTAAGACATGAAGTGTCAAATTCTCCCCTTTTTAGGTAATTGCATTTCCTTTTTTTCCATTTTTTCTGTTTTTTTAGGCCTCTCCTATAAATATAAACCCTTACTTTCTTTTCTGTATTCCTTCAATACCTAATATAATGTTGTGGAAAAAGTTGGTAATCAGGAAGCATAAAGTTGCTTGTTTTTTGTTTGTTTGTTTTTTGTTTTTGAACCTGAGTATACTCATTTGGTAATTGCCACATATTTCGAATCCGTGCTATATGAGAAATGGTCTGGTTTTTATAGAGCTTATGATATAGCAGGAAGTAAAGACAAAAGGATTAAACAAAACAAAGGTTAAATTACCTGACTATAATAGAAAGTCAGAGTAGGAAGATGTGAGACATAGCAAATGAAGAAAGCTGCATGAAGGAGGTAGGACTTCTGATTTATTTTTTATTTTTTTGTAATTCATTTGTTCTTGAAAGAGAGCGTGATTGGGGGAGGGACAGAAGGAGAGAGAGAGAGAATTCCAAGCAGGCTCCTAACTGTCAGCACAGAGTCTGAGGGGCTCAAACCCACAAACCATGAACCACGAGACCATGACCTGAACTGAAATCAAGAGTTGGATGCTTAACCGACTGAGCCACCCAGACACCCTGGGACTTCTGATTTTTTAAGAGTAGAGAACATTTTATTTGAATTGAATCACAGGTGGATATGTGGTATATAAAGGGAACAAGTTAAGGAAAGCTCTCATTGGAGTAGAGGAGAATGCAAATGAGGAATGCTGCAGTATGTGTATGTAGATAGCCGGGGGTTAGCTTCTGTCACATTTTTAATAATCCTTACCCATCTTTCTGTTGTCGTTCGTAACAAAAATGTGTTCTGTGCTTAGAGATTTAATTTGCCTACAATTCAAGTATAAACAGATGTATAATTGTCTTTAGGCGTTGCTTGAGAGGACTGGCTATACTCTGGATGTAACCACAGGACAGAGGAAGTATGGCGGTCCTCCGCCAGACAGTGTGTACTCAGGTGTGCAACCGGGAATTGGAACAGAAGTGAGTATTCTTCAGCTGTTTGCCGAAATCTTTCCAGTTTGTAAATTATTCTATTCTATAATAGGGAAGAATACTGGATTCTTTTCAAAGTGTAGTTATAATTATTCGTTTTGGATATCCATCTGTATTTTACTGTCCTCCTAAGCAAGGAGAATCACGTGACTAGTAGATGCCCAAACACTTCGTAAAGGAATGTAGAGTTCTTAGAACTAGTTTCTAAAACCGTGCAGCCAACAACACACTGTTTTAGTTGCTTGGGTTGAGGTTATTAAGGACAAAGAATTGCTTTGTTCTGTTTTTGTTTCATGTCAGTAATTTTGAACAGTGCTTGTCCTCCCTTCTTGACCCACCCTCCTCACATAAAGGGTACTCAATATTTCCTGAGAGATTTATTGATGGGAGTGGGTTACACAAGGGAAGGATGTAGAATCAGATAAAGGTAGAGTACATTGGTTTGTCCTTGAGCAAAGAAGCAATCCTTCCTCCCGTATGAGCCTTTGTAAAGGTTTCTTCATACACCTTTATGTTAGTTAGCCGATTCTAATCCTTTAAATGGTAAAAACTGTATGCCAAAATGTAAGTTTACAGCAGGACCTTTTCTGATTGGTGTCTTTCAGGTAACCACGAGCAAAGGTAATTATTTCTAGTTTGTGAATAAAGATATCACCAATTAACATAACCTTTTAGATTTATATCAGAAGTAATTCCAGTATATTCTCTGTGTAGAGAATAGAGTTTACATTCATTGGTCTTTGTTCCCTGAACTTCTTTCAAACATAATTACAACTAGTATTCTATTTCTTAATATTTAGCAATATTAAAAGGGACTCCAAGCATTTAAACATTTTCTTTTAAGATTTTTTTATTTTTAAGTGATCTCCATACTCACGTGGAGCTCAAACTCACAACCCGAGATCAGTTGCACACCCAGGCAGTTGCCCCAACCCATTCTTCATTTTTAACATTCTACTTAGATTTTGAACCCTGTCAAATCTACGTTTATATTTTGTTTACTTTTAAACAGTAGGTAGTTTGGCCTTCTTACTTGAACGACTTCATAATGTACTTTTTTCTGATGGTTTTACCATTAAGTTTTGTTTTCTTAACCTTAGACCGTCATAAAATAAATAAAAAATGGGGGGAAAAAAGTAAAAAATGGAATTGCTCATTTGCCTCTTCCTTATTTCGAGGCAGCCTAAAACACCTCCAAGAGGGGAATACAGTCAAAAAAAGTTATCTATAGTGTATCATCCAGCAAGTGATGTCCTTGTTGATATTTACCAATTACTACATTTATTTTAGTCTTATTTCTTTAGTTATAAAATCCTTAGGAATAAAAATTAAGACTGCATAATATTGTTATTGTATATTACGTTGTTATTGTATATTATATATTATCGTATGTTATAAAATATAATTTTAAAACTATGTGTTTATAGTTGGTCTATTTTATAATTATAAAAATGAACTTTTTTAGCCCATTGGATTGGTTTTATTAACGAGCTCATTAATGGAGACTTGTTGTATCTTTGTTTTATATAGATAAGAAAGGAGTTTGTTAGTACTCTTAAGATTTCGCTGAAAGCATTTGAACCATTTAATAGGATAAGCTATTTTGAGTATCCAGTTAGAAACAAAGTTGGTATCTTAATTGTAAAATATGTATGTTCTCTTATATTGCATTGTCTCTGAAAAAGATGCATTTTCCTATATATTGGGTATCCTTGCATACAGCAAATATTGCTACAGTGAAATCCCTGTATGAGCGTAAGCCACTCCTGTCAAGCAGTTTGTTACCACAGAATCTCAGTGTAAAGGTTTGGATTCTTCCTATAAAGTTAAATGAGATTTGGTCTATACTTGTTGAAAATTAAAGTTTTTTAAAAATCAGAAAAATAAGAGGTTTTTTTAATATATTGGGTTGCTAATTTACTAAATTGGTTTTAGTTGGTGTCATTTTGATGCTGTGAAGTTTAAGTTTTTGTTTCTTTTTATATTTCACTGCAGTCATTAAAAATTTTTAGCTCTTGATTGAGAAAGTTGAAATTAGGGTCAGTGCCTGAGACTGACAGTAGTAAAATTTAGTTGTGAGAAGACGAAGGGTTCATCGTTGGGTAAAACGTACTATAAGTTAATCCTATAAGTGAGCACCCATTTGCAGACGTTGTTCTTAAACATTGCCCTGAGATGCGAAATGTACAAGAGAGATAGGTATTAATTTTGAAGTGTATTTTTTAGTGTGTCTTGGCCCTCAGATCAGGTCTGGTTCTAGTACCTGTGCCTCTTCAGCTGGCATTGTACAACTATTTTGGGAAGGAACTTCTGTTTTTATTTGTTTACGTTATAATAAGCACTTATGTGTTTAAAGAGCAGAGCACTGATGTTTTGTAGAGGAATTTAAGGGAAATGGTAGATTGAGATTTAATTCTTTGGTTGATTAATGGAAGTGTGAGAAAACCAGTATATTTAACAGAGATGTAAAAGTATATGATTTAGTAGTACCTAAATTGAATTGTGTATAAGGAAGAGCTGCTGTGTTTGCAAAATAGCAAATAAGAGCTGGATGGTGGACGAACTCCGTAGGCACTCAAAATCGATGTTGTGCTGCCTGTTACCTCTATTGCTTCCAGAGCCTCAGAGGGCTTTCTCTGTTACTGTTGAAATATTTGATGGATAGATAGTAGACAGCTAAAACTTTTTTCAAGCCTTGATGCTTAGTGAGGAAAGAAAGGACTGTTGTTACAGTGTTCATTAGATGCTGTTGGTTCTGATGGGGGTGGGGGGTAGGGAGGATTACCTGCACATGTCTGAGTGCTGACTCCAAAGGGTTCATGTGGAGCCAGAGTGGCACAGGGGCCAACAAGTTAATATAAGGAAAGCATTTCTGTTTCATTTTAGTTAATTAAAAATTGAGCTTAGAAACTTTTAAAATAATTATGCTTGATTAGTTCTTGAATACTATTTATTTTTCGCCTTTTTTTTTTTTTTTTTTAATTTTTTTTTTCAACGTTTATTTATTTTTGGGACAGAGAGAGACAGAGCATGAACGGGGGAGGGGCAGAGAGAGAGGGAGACACAGAATCGGAAACAGGCTCCAGGCTCTGAGCCATCAGCCCAGAGCCCGACGCGGGGCTCGAACTCACGGACCGCGAGATCGTGACCTGGCTGAAGTCGGACGCTTAACCGACTGCGCCACCCAGGTGCCCCATTTTTCGCCTTTTTAAGTTAATGTCCTAAGTTAAACTGATCTTGAAGTGAAGCCATCTCCTTTTTCTTAGTAAACCAGTATTGTTATTATTTTTTTTTTAACGTTTTATTTATTTTTGAGAGAGAGAGAGACAGCACAAGAGGGAGGGGCAGAGAGAGAGGGAGACACAGAATCCAAAGCAGGCTCCAGGGTCTGAGCTGTCAGCACAGAGCCCGACACAGGGCTTGAACTCACAAGCAGTGAGATCATGACCTGAGCCTAAGTCGGACGCTCAACTGACTCTGAGCCACCCAGGCACCCCTGTTTTACTATTACTTTTTCAGTGTTTAATTTTGAGAGAGAGAGAGAGGCACAGAGTGTGAGCCAGGGTGGGGCAGAGAGAGAGCGAGACACAGAATCCAGAGCAGGCCCCAGGCTCTGAGCTGTCAGCACAGAGCTCAACACTGGGCTAGAACCCACGAACCGTGAGATCGTGACCTGAACCAAAGTCCAATGCTTAACCGACAGAGTCGCCCAGGTCCCCCAGTAAACCAGTATTGTTAGCCTGTTTCTTCACGGACCCCAGTGATTATAATACTGGGGACTTTGTTGACCATGGATTTGCTGATGTTTTTTTTTGTTTGTTTTTTTTTCCAGAACATTTTTTTTCTAATCTTATTTTTTTTATTTTTTATTTTTTCAACGTTTATTTATTTTTGGGACAGAGAGAGACAGAGCATGAACGGGGGAGGGGCAGAGAGAGAGGGAGACAACAGAATCGGAAACAGGCTCCAGGCTCTGAGCCATCAGCCCAAAGCCCGACGCGGGGCTCGAACTCACGGACCGCAAGATCGTGACCTGGCTGAAGTCGGATGCTTAACCGACTGCGCCACCCAGGCGCCCCTCTTATTTTTTTTATTTAGCTTTATTTTTTATTTTTAAAAATTTACATCCAAATTAGTTAGTATATAGTAAAGCAATGATTTCAGTAGATTCCTTAATACCCCGTACCCATTTAGCCCATCCCCCCTCCCACAACCCCTCCAGCAACCCTCAGTTTGTCCTCCATATTTATGAGTCTCTCTTGTTTTGTTCCCCTCCCTGTTTTTATATTATTTTTGTTTCCCTTCCCTTATGTTCATCTGTGTTGTCTCTTAAAGTCCTCATATGAGTGAAGTCATATGATTTTTGTCTTTCTCTGACTAATGCTGATGTTTCTTTTAAAGTAAAACAGTATTCTTAAAAAAATCTGTAAGTTAGACTTCTAACATTCAAATGATATTTTAAAGTACAAGGAACTTGTCTTGTGAATCCTTTCTGTAAAGTGATTAATCAATCATTGAGTTACTTTTTCTGAAAATACAGGTTTTTCACTTTAGGTTTGCTTGATAAGGTAAACTTTCTGGTTCTAAAAATATAAGCACAGATGTGATAGAAGTAGTATAATAATCTGACACCTAGCTTCCTCACTTAGCTGTGTGTCAAAGGTTTTCTCATATTGCCACTTTCTCTGCTCTTTCTTTGCTTTATTATATATTTGTAATGGGTATGGAAGAAATAGGGGTGGTGAAAAATGCAATTATGAAGCACCACTGCATTATGTTAATAGAAGCAATATGAAACAGAATTTGCTTTCAAGAACAGTTTTTAAATATTCAAATACAAGTAACCTCAAATATAAAAACACTTTGTCCAGGTTGGGCCAGAGAGCGTAGCCACACCAAAAAATAACTTCAAAAATGAATACCAGTTATCCTTGTTTATTTTTTGTCTTAATGAATGCTCATTTATAGGATTGATAATATAGGGTGGTATAGCTGAGGCTAGTGAGAAGTGGTTAGATTCTATCAGGATTTATTGATGAGTTGGATAAGGGATATGGGAGAAGGGAGCCAAGGAAGACTTCAAAGCTTATGACCTGAGCAGCTAGAAGGATGGAGTTGCCATTTATTGAAGAATGCTGTACCGAAGGGCATTTTTACAAGATTGAAAGATTGCAATTCAGTTCTAGACATGTTAAGAGTTAGATGTCTCTTAGACCTCCAAATGGAGCTGTTGAGTGAGCAGTTGCTTATATAATCCTGGAGTTGAGGGGAGAGTTTTGGCTGGAGATTAAAAATGGTGGGAGGCATAGGCATCCAGATGGTATTTAAAAACCAGAGTTTGGATGTGGTCACCAAGGAAGTGTGTGCAGCTAAAATAAAGGTCTGAGATCTGATCCCCACAGCCCTCTACGTTTAGAGGTTCGGGAGATGAGAAGGAACTAACTAGCAAGGGAACTGGGCAGAAAGAGAAAAACCTGGGGTGTGGTATCCTAGAAGTCAAGTGAAGAGAGTTTTCACAAAAGGAAGCTTGGTCAATGATAACAAACTTTCCAAGTAAGACAAGGACTGTGAATTGCCATTTGATTGTGGCAATGTGGATGTCATTAGTGACTTTGGCAGTGGTGGTAAAAGCTGGGTTTGGAGAAGATTCAAGAGAGTGGGAGGTGAGGGATTTGAAAATAGCAAGAATGTATAGCTCTTTTGAGCACTTTTGCTATAAAGGGTAGCAGAGGAATGGGACAATAACTGGAAGGTGTATCATAGTCAAGATATATTTTTGTTTTCATTTAAACTTTAAGTGAGAAATTATGATCACTTGTGTGCTGATGAGAATGGTCTATATATAAAGGAGAAAATTGATAATCAGATTGTTGCTGGACCAAGTGTCCTTGAGTGGAAGAGAAGGAACGGGATCTAGTGCATAAGCTAACAGCATGAGGTAGATTTTCATTTGTACATTCGTCAAAGGTGAGCAGCTGTTAATGTTTCAGGCACTGTGATCCGTACTGGGAATAAAATGAGAACAAGATGTGGGCTCTCTGCTCACATGGAAATTGAACCCTCTTGATGGTGTTATTCCCAGATAGGGTATTGCAACTCACTGATTAAGAAACTTACTCAAAAGTAACTAAAATGTAGATTTGAATCCAACATAACTTAAAAGTCAGCTATTTCTCACATTCTCCCTGCCTTCACAGCTGTCAACGTATTAGTCCATACCACCATCATCCCTTGTCTGGATTGCCTTGTGAACCTGACTGGTCAGCCTGTTTCTCCATACAATCCATTTTCTACCTAGCTGACAGCCCTTTAGAACATGTCATACCTACTCACTGCCCAGAACCCCCTGATATCTTCCCAACCCATTTGGAATAAAATGCAAACTCCTAACATGGTTTAACTTAATCTGGCCCCTGTTCTCTCTTTCCCAACAGGTTTCTATTCCATCACTGTCCTGTATCTGTTTTTTCAGCTATGTCTAGTGTATTCCCATCTTTTTGCAGTTCCTTTACCTTGGAATGCTTTTTCCTCAGATTTTTCCTTAATTTTCTACCTTAAGTCTCAGTTCAAATTTACTTCTTCAAGGAAGCCTTCCTAATTAAAATATAGCCTCTTCCTCATCATTTATTCCCTTTCCTTGCTTTTTTCTTAGCCTTTAACACCTCTTGAAATCATATTGTGTATTTAACTTTTTTCTCTATCAGTAGTATTTAAGTCTCATGTTTAGACCTTGTTTGTGGTATTCACTGTATCTGTAGAACTTAGAAAAACAAACATGGCACATGAATTGAAGGTATATGCAATTCCATGTCTCATGAAAAGTTTGGACAGGTTCTATGAGTTGGGAGGAATCCAGTTATCTATATAGGCTAGGTATTATTTATTGGAACAACTTGAAGCTGATACTTAGAAGATTAATTGGATATGGATAGGGATGGGAGGGATTCAAAATATCTGAGATTTTTTTTTTACATAGGTATTATTTCTTTAGTCATCTCATGGGTGGAGGGAGCAGCAGAACTTACGTTCTCCTAAGAGAAACGGGGAAAATTAAAGGAACTAGTTGGCAAGTGTGGGTTTTACTTATTTTGTTTTTTGGAAGGTAGAAACACTTGTTACAAATCTATTATATGTACCATATAATACTTAGGAAATATAATTAAAGAAAAAGAATAAAATTAGAACAGTTTTTTCATGCACTGATAAACCACTATTAGTACTATTCTGATACATAATCATTCATGTTTATGTCTGCATCTGTATTCAGAAAACAAAAATTTGGGGCACTTGAGTGGCTCAGTCGGTTAAGCGTTTGACTTCGGCTCAGGTCATGATTTCGTGGTTCATGGGTTCGAGCTCCGCGTCGGGCTCTGTGCTGACAACTCAGAGCCTGAAGCCTGCTTCGGATTCTCTCCCCCACTCGTGCTTTGTCTGTCTGTCTCTCTCTCAAAAATAAATAAGCATTTAAAAAAAACTAAAAACACAAAATTGGCATTGCTAGACTTATTGGTGATTTGAGGTAAAATCAGGACAACCAAGAGGAAATGCTTCGTAGGCAGTTGGAAGTATAAAATTAGGTCTTGGGATGTAAATCTGGGAGATGACTATATAGTAGACTTGGGGAATGGATATGATCTTTAAAAGTGAAGAAAATACAGGGAAGATGAGATAGGGCCATAACTTTGGGAAACATGCAGATTACTACTAGGTGGCCAGAAGAATCACCATGGAAAGGATAGAGAAATAATTAAAGGTGAGAAGACCAGGCTAGTGGAGGATCCTGAAAATTTAAGGGAAGAGAATTTTTAGGAGGCAGCACCACTAATGTTAATGCTTATTGCAAAGGCAAGGAGGATGAGACTGAGGAAGCAAAGTATCCATTAGTGACATTTGGGCATACAGCTTAGCATTAGAGGAAGAAGCCAGTGCTAGTTAGAGAGAGAGCATAGATGGCAAGGGCTTTTCAGAGTGAGTTTTCGTTAGAAACATGGTTCTATAGGGATATCGCATAGATGATGCCTTAGGTGTCTAGTTATTCTCTGTAGCTGCACAGCATTAAGGATATAGTAGACGTGATGTGTTCAAAGCATTTGAAAGTGAAAGGTAAATGGGTAAAGGTTTCTTGTTTGTATATTGTTTTGTTATGGGAAATTTGGCACATTTGAAGACAAGAACCAGTGGGTAGGAAAGGATGTACTGAGCAAAATAGGAGAGTCGAAGAAATAAAGTTTGCGGTTATTTCCAGAAGAAGGTGGGGAGAAGAAGTGGGCTTAGTTATTAGGGGTAAGGAGTTAACCTTGGAAAGGAAGTAAAACTCTTTCTCTGAGGTATAAAGAAGTAAAAACAGTTACTGAGAAAGTTTTTAAGGCTGAGGAGAGAATATAAGGACACCGGTGACTTTCCCACACAATCTCCTTGGAATGACTTAGTGAACGAGGATTGGAGACTTCACTGAGACAGAAGGACTGAATAGCTGTTATGTGAGAATTATACTAGGAATTCAAAAGAAGACCTCAAGTTTTGCCAGACAGCAGTGAAGGTAAATTTGATTATTTTGAAAAGGGTTGTCTGAGAACAACTGTTACATTAACACCAGAAACTTAATATCTAGTAATAATTTGGCCATCTTTTGGATTGCTGTTTAACTAATCAGGTCATTTTTCATAGTATGAAAAGATGAAGATGTGTTTCACTAGAAAATTCATCTCTAACACAAACATTTACTCTTTAAGACTGTGTGTGGATTGCAAATGTTTTCATGTGAAAGATTATCTTTGATGTTGCCGACATGGTGGAAACTTGAAAATTGTGATCTGATATTAAATACTGAGAAGGTTTTTGATTGTTTAATTCTAATTTATGTTATAATTTAATCCTTATTACATAATTTTAATTAAGGTAGAGCACCAAATCCTCAAATGATGAATTTTTTTCACACCTTAAAATGAAATACTCTGACAGAGAAAGGGATATAGACTGAAGCTCTGGAGGGTTTTGTTTGTTGGTTTTAATTTAACATCCAAGTTAGTTAGCATATAGTTCAACAATGATTTCAGGAGTAGATTCCTTAAGCCCCTTACCCGTTTTGCCCCTCCCCCCTCCCACAACCCCTCCAGCAGCCCTCTGTTTGTTCTCTATATTTGAGAGTCTCTTATGTTTTGTCCCCCTCCCTGTTTGTATATTATTTTTGCTTCCCTTCCCTTATGTTCATCTGTTTTGTATCTTAAATTCCTCATACGAGTGAGGTCATATGATACTTGTCTTTCTCTGACTAATTTTGCTTAGCATGATACCCTCCAGTTCCATCCAGAAGCTCTCGAGTTTTAAGTGGTAAAGATACTAGAGTTGAGACAGCTTGAGGAAGAGCACTTCAGTCTTTATTCAATGAATGTTTTTATAAAAATGCAGAAATATTTCCCAAAGATACATACATGCCCTTTGTTATTTTTGTGAGAAAAGGAAAAACTATAAAAATTAAAAACTTAGAGTTGTACGAATTTTGCACACTATTAATTAGCTTCCGTTTTTCCCTATAGAATATTGTTCTATGTTAATGACCCTAAGGTAATCATAATAAATAAACATTAAGGTTAACCCCCAAAGATTCAAATTGTACTTACTCCTCCTTAACCATCTTTGTGCCCCTAGCCCCTTAGAAAAAGGGCGGTTATGCTTTATGACTCTAAAATCAAATGTTTACATTGGGATTGTAATACAGAGATTTTTTTTTCAGGTCTTTGTAGGTAAAATACCAAGAGATTTATATGAGGATGAGTTGGTACCCCTTTTCGAAAAGGCTGGTCCCATTTGGGATCTACGTCTTATGATGGATCCACTGTCTGGTCAGAACAGAGGGTATGCATTTATCACCTTCTGTGGAAAGGAAGCTGCACAGGAAGCTGTTAAACTGGTATGTGATAAAGAAATACACACCGTGTAGCAAGTCATTATTTGAGAGAGTTACCTCAATTAAAAATGTTTGCAGTTAACATTATTTTCTTCAGCTTTTGCTTTGAATGGTTATATATTGATTAAATTGGTACGTGATCTTTGCTCTGTCTTTTATGATTATAAAAGTAAAAAAGAATGAACATACCCAAGAAATAATGTGTTAGAGAAAGTCTCTCATAATTCCTAGAAGTTATTTATTAGATTGGCTAGTAACTAAACTTTCATTTGAATATGCATTTGGCTTCTGCAGTTCCCTTTTGATTTTAGGCAGAAAGGATGTCAGTCATTACTGTTAAACTTTAGGATAAGATTCTCAAAAGGGTAATGAAGGCTGGGATGGATTCTGCAGAGCATAACTGAGTAACAGCATCTTTTAGGACATAATTCAGGAAATTATTGAGACTCTTTTATTTTTGTCACCACCTAATCATACAATTTATTTTCTAAGTATATGCCTATTCTTTTCTATATTTTGTTTTCAGGCCCTTCAGCCTTCTCTGTCTTTAATCTTTCTCTCCTTTTTTTTTTTTTTTTTTTACTATTTTATAGCTAATCTTCTGTAATCTAGTAATTTCCTTTTTGCAGGGCCTTTAACCCTTTGTACTTAGTAGTACAATAGTATGACTACTACTAGGAGGAGTAGGAGTAACAGAGTTCTGCAAATGAGGTGTATCTTCACTCCTGTATTGGTACAACCATCTCAGTAACTTAAAATAACAGTGTCATTGTTTTTGCCTACTCTTTCCAGACATCTAAAAGCCTCACTTTGTCTAGTTCCAGTCCTTCTAGAATGGGTACCTCTTCCACCAGGGCTTTTGGTTTGATTAATCACTTCTAAATTACTTCCACTTCTAGCTTGACCCAGATTTTAGTTTTTATTAGGGACTTTTCCTTCTGACTTATTATTGAAAGTTTTCAAAGCTTTATTTCCACATTTTTGGTAATGTATGGATGATTTTATTTTTTAATAATCACATATCTTTTAGTAAGGTAATGGGTAAGTAATGTTAAAACCTAAGAAGCTGAAGTTTACCAAGGAAACTATCACCATAGTGATTCAAATAAAACTGTTTTTATTTCCTATTATTTCATGTAATTTTGAAGGTATTTTGAAGGTGTTTGATATGCTGTTTAAAACTTTTCATGTATACATTTAGAATTCTGTGTTTTGTGTAGAATGTGAAATTCTTCTAAATTTCTTTTGTATTAATTATACATAGTTGTTACTCTTTTTGTATTGTTATTTTGCCTTTGGCTTATCTGTATCTAATTTTATCTCCAAGGACCCTGAATGATCAGTCTTGGGTATTTTTTCTGAAGTTCTCTGGACAATTTTTCAGATAGATCACATTGAAATATTAAATAAGATACTTTAAAAAATAAAGTGAAATAACTGAGTCATTTTTATCCAGAGGAGCAGTGAAAGTTAATAAAACCAAACTAAGATGAGAGACCATAACAAGTTCTAAAATACACATTTATATAATGGTAAGCATGAGGGAACTCGGTGAGTTCATGAAGCAGGAAGTGTTTGACCTTAAATTGTTGAATTTTTTAGATTGAGATCAGTCGTCCTGAGTTTGGGATGGTTGTGGGGTATCTGGTTCTCTTCTTCCTTGCAGTGTGACAGCTATGAAATTCGCCCTGGTAAACACCTTGGAGTGTGCATTTCTGTGGCAAACAACAGGCTTTTTGTTGGATCAATTCCGAAGAATAAGACTAAGGAAAACATTCTGGAAGAATTCAGTAAAGTCACAGGTAAAACAAAAATGTATTTAGTAGAAGTTAGTTTTGGGACGTCTGTGGTACTATTTATAAGTACAAAAAAAAAAGCTGTATATTAATCTAAAAATTCAAACAAATCTTCAATGTTTAAGTTGCCTCCTTTCTACTTTGCAGTGGTTTGGACTAAGTGTGTTCTCTCTCATCCTTAATTTCTTGGAATGACCCCTTCACTTCTGTGCCTTAGCTTTTGCCATAGTCTTGCCCTGAAGGCTTCCCAACATTAAGTGTGCTTCAGGGCCAAGAGGGTGAGAGTTCTTATCCTTCCTGTTGCCTTGTCTAAACCAGATTTTGGAAAATTTCTGATTCTAAATCCATGGAATTGAGAAGTTTGTTGAACATCACAGGTCTATATACATTTATAACTGAAACAAAATTTAACAAAACTGTTAATTTCACTTTTTATGCATGATTTAGCATGGTATTTCCTGTTCCTTTTTTTTTTTTTTTTTTTTTTAATGTGGGTAGGGATATACTGTTGCTGGCTATGGTTTAAAAAAACATTCATTTAGACCATTACTTCCCCTCATAAAAACCATGTTTTTGTCTTCCAGATATATTATCCTTTCTCCTCCCTTGATGCTGTCATCTATTGCTCTTCTGGTTTCAGTCTTTCATTAATTGGAGATTGCTCTGGCTCGTAGTGTTTCTCTTCTGCCCTAAATTGACTTATTTGTAGTACCTTTAACATGTATATCGATGAACTGTCCAATCCCCTAGCCTCCTAGTTTAATGACCACCTCATCCCCAGTTCTTTACCTCAGCTCCCCCACATCCAGATCACATTCTGGATCTTGCCGCCAGAAATTCTCCCCACTCCAAAATCTTGATTTCTAGCATTCCGCTTTGTAACCGCTGCCACCGCCTGTCACAATTGTGTTGGTTACGTACCCCTAATGGTGCAGTTCTTTGACCTCATCACTTTGTTAGTTTTCTGGCTTCTTACCCATTTAGTCATTCCTTCAGCAAGTGTTGATATCTAGTGCCTGTTAAGTGGTGGCATTGTGCTATTTGCTGGGGTACAGTGGTGAATAAGATGTATTATCTGCCCTTGTAGAGTTTATATTCTGGGAAAGGAGATAAGACAAATTAAAGAAATATTTATACATTGGGGTAAGCAGTAAGCACTGAGAAGAGGGAGATGATACCTAGCTAGAGAATAGCTACTATCCTTGCTTTGATGGTTATGGAAGGCTTTTCTGATAAGATGACATTTCAACCAAGACCCAACGAATGAGGAGGATGTAGCATTCAAAGAGCAAAGGGATGTGCGTTCCAAGAGAGCAACACATACCACGGCTCCAAGGCAAGAGAGAAGTTGGTGTATTAAAGTAACTGAGAGAAGGCCAGTGTTCTTCAAATTACAGTAGAATTAAGGGTAGAATTGTATGAGATGCCACAGGGGGCTTTTGTGGACCATGTAAGGAGTTTAGATTCTTTGTGTAATGAGAAAGTATTTGGAGGTCTCAAGCAGGGAGTAATGTCTGTTTCATGCTTATAGAATATTATCTCTGCTGCCATATGGATAATGGTTTAGAGGGGCTTAAGAGGAGAAGCTAATTAATTAGTTGAGGCTGTCATGGTAGTTAAGATAGAAGATTGGACTAGGATAATAGCCATGAAGGTGGAAAGAGGTAGATGGGCTCAGAATTGGGTAGGGGAGTACAGGAGATAAAGGAAGAAATCAAGAATGAGTCCTCAATTTCTGTCTTGAGAACCAGGAGATGGGACTGTTTGTTAGAGAAGTAGAGAAGACAGATTTAGGGAGCGGTGACTGTGGTTTTGGACATGTTAAATTCGAAATGTCTTTAAGTCTGGGCTAGAACCAAAACCTAAGCATTCTTAAGGATGTAGATAGCTTTTAAAAGTACAAAGTAGCCGATACTACCTAGAAAGAACATATGTGGAAAGATGAGAACACAAGACAGTAATATTTAGCAGTCATTTTCATTCTTGGCAAAAACCTTAATTTTTAAGTTAGATCCAAGGATGATTTTTGATAATGAGTATTTGTTGAATGTAAGTTCTCTTGGGTTTATGTTAATAATTTGGGTTTTAAGTTCCTTGGTAGTGTTTTCATAAATTACAAGGTCATGTTATATCAAACACTCCAACACTATAGAATGTTATACGTCAGCATACAGTGGTTGGACCTGTTGTTTATGGCTGTACCCTCAGGACCCTGAAAAATGAAAAGGGAACATAAAATACTGTGTCAAAACCCATATCTAACAATGCTGATTTAATTGTCTACTAGGTAATTAGGGAACCCTTTTGAGGCTTCTTCAATATTTTTTGCTCTTCGGCAAATGGATTTAGGTCTGCCTAATCGCTAGATGTGTGGTGGATGCTTTTGGCTTATATATCTGGCTGTTGGTTTAACAGAGGGTTTGGTGGACGTTATTCTCTATCATCAACCCGATGACAAAAAGAAGAATCGGGGGTTCTGCTTCCTTGAATATGAGGATCACAAGTCAGCAGCACAAGCCAGACGCCGGCTGATGAGTGGAAAAGTAAAAGTATGGGGAAATGTAGTTACAGTTGAATGGGCTGACCCTGTGGAAGAACCAGATCCAGAAGTCATGGCTAAGGTAAATGCAGTTGCTTGGGATGGGGGTGAGATTATCATTTAAATTTTGTACTTAGAATAAAGCTCAATTTTTAAAGGTTTTATGATAAATATAGATTGTAGCGCTTGATCTTAATTATTTAGGCAAGGACCTGCTTTAATACCAAACTTAACATCTTGTCTTGGTATCCAGAAGTTTCTTTTAATCCTCCCTTTTCCCAGAGATGAAATGTGCAAAGGAACTGAAATGAAATCCCTTTAAGTATTTTCATACACGCTGAGAATTTGTTTAGTGCTAGGCACTAGGAGGGATACAGAGGTTTATAAAAGACCAGGACTTGTTGAATAAAGTAATGTTTTGGAGATTATGAATTGTAATCTTCATTGACCATACTATGACTTTTTTCATTTAATGGTCAAGCTCCCTTAGAGTATTGTCTCCAAGAAGAAAGACAAAGGGTTATCATGTTTGCTGTTACGTGATAGTGGCAAAATATGCATGGCAAGTCCTGTGGCAGGCCCTTGCTTTCCTCCTGAATCTTATACTTGCATTGCTGTGATCTTTGCCTGGTAAATAATGGTGCCATGAGATCTGACGGTTAGGCTTTCTTTTGGGTGACTCCAGGGATTGAAGGGACACATCAGAGTGGCATCTCTGCTGGTTCTAGTGAGTTTTTGTGTATTTTGGTGTGTCTCTTCCCTTCTTGGTAATAAGGCAGCAACTCTTTGATGGCCAGAAATTAGTGGTTGAATTCTTTTAGACTAAGAAGTCTTTCTTTAAAGGTTTTTTTTTTTTCCAGGTTCTGAGCAAGTAGTCTTCACTCTAACTAGTTTGAAGGAGAGCCAGCCCCAGTTTTTACTAGTATGATCAAGTTTTTGTAGGCACAGACCTCTTTGGATTAAGAGAAGATCCATTGAAAATGAATCAGAGGCTTTCAGATGTGCTGCTCAGTATCTTTTTCCCATTTCTTGAATAGATTTGTGTTAAGGCAGGGACGGGGAATTTAAATAGCTCTGATTTTTTATTTTTATTTTTTACTAACATTTTAATTCCATTTGTTTATTCTAATGCAATTTGACTTTGGGCAAGCTACTGAACTTTGATGTTCTCTGTTTTACTGGAATTGGATAAGTCTCTTAAGAACCCTTACAACTTTGACTGCCTTGTAGAAACAGTATAGTTTGTATTACCTTTTCTATAAAAACGTGTTTAAAATAGCATGTGTAATGTGTAATATATCTACACATTATAAGAGGTGAATAAAATTCCCAGAGAATGTTAAGTGTAGCTGGTAATTTGCTCATCAACACTTTTCACATACCTCTTGTAACCTTTCAGATTGAAATTCATCCTAAACTTTTTTCTGTAGGGTTAGAAAACGTCAACATTTTATGCGAGGAAATATTCTTCTGAGGTCATAAACAAGTTTCAGAAAGAAAGGGAGGCCTCAATAAACTTGAATAATACTTATTGAATAAATTTGATCAAATAATATTGATTTCTTTATTGTTTTCTAAATTCCACCAGGGGGGGTCCTACCCTAAAGAGTAAAAGCTTCTGGTATTACTTCATTCTATCAGTGTTGTAATTCATTGAAGATATTTTGTCAACTTGGGTCAGTTTTATAATAAATCAAAACCTAAGAGCCTAAATGTATTTTTCTTAAAGGGACTTTGTTCCTTTGGAACGTTTTAAACAAAGTTTCAACAAATAATTTTTATATAGTATGTTGTGGTTTCATCTCCAAAAAGAATAAAAGATCTATGTTGAATTTTTTTTAGAAAAGTAAACTGACGGAGGCCTGCATAACATAGAGTTTGACCTCTGTGACAACACTGCAAAAATAAAGGGGGTGGAGGTGAAAGTGGACGATGTTAGGTTTTTTCACCTTGAATTAATACCTTTCCTCAGATAATTTTTATTCATATAGCCCTTTATCTAAGGTAACAACTTACTCAGTGAGTGTGTTAATTTTTTTCTTTGAATAGGTAATACAGTTCCTTAGTTCAAAAATCAAAATTATGAAGAAAGGTATAGTCAAAGAAGTCCCACTTCTACTTAATCCCATCTATCATATTCCCTGTCCCTGATACACACCCAGTTTTAGTAGTCTCTGGTTTATTCTTTTAGAGGTTCTTTCCTGACTTTACATGATGGTTACAGGTAACCTACTATATTCACTGATCTATATTTGCTTTATTCACTATCCTATTTCATCAGCTCTAAGGAAGTGTACCATTATTATGCATACCACTAAAAAATTATTAAATGTTGCCAATTAAATTATGACATAGTGCTTGCATGTCACATCGACTATAAGTTGGATCCCTATTTCGGAGCTGGAAAAAAGGGAAAAAATGTCTTGCCAAAAGTGTGTCCTGTTAGTCTCTTCATATCCACTCTTAGAACTCTTCCTCATTTTTTATGGTTACATAATAGTTCCATTCTGTGGATTATACTGTGCTGTGTTCAGCCAACTAGACATTGGGTTGTTTCTAATGTTTTATTATTACAATGCTATGATGAATGAGCTTGTATCTTGTTAGTTGATACAAGTTCACATATGCCTGTAGAATAGATTCTCAGAGATAAAATTGTGGGCCAAAGAGTAAATGCATCTGTAATTATTAAGATACTGCTATATTCCCCTGGTACTGTTTTACTCACGCACCAGCAAAATACAAGAGGCCCATTTTCCTCAACGTTGTTAAAATAGTGTATGATCTTATTTTGGGTTTTGCCAGTCTGGTAAATGATGTATCTCAAAACCATTGTGATTGCTTCTCTTCCTATGCATGGGTTTAAGTTTTTAATATGTTGAGGGCCATTTGTGTTTCTTTATATGAACCATGTATTTGTGAATTATGCATATCTTTTTGTTTCCATTGAGCTTTTTTTTTTTTCCTTTTCCTGGAGCTCTGATACTAAAAAAGAAAGATGAACTCTAATATAAGTCATTTGTCTTTTGGCTCCATTTCTGGTATTTTTTGCCATATGAAAGTCACTTATTTCTAGTAGTTGAATTTTATCACTCCTTTATGTAATAGATTTTAAATCACAGAGCCTTCCTTAGAGCAATGTTTACATAAAGGAATTACCCTTATTTTCTTCTAATATTTTTCAGTCTCTCCCCATCCCCACCCCTGTCCACCCCTTTGGAAGTTTTTGATCTATTTGGGGTTTATCCTGGTATATATAGTGTGAGGTATAAATCCAACTTTTTTTTGTTAAGTTTTTATTTTTAAGTAACTTTACACCCAGCATGTGGCGTGAACTTATAATCCTGAGATCAGCAGTTGCATGTTCCACTGAGCCAGTCAGGCGCCCCCCCAACTTTTATTTTTACCCAGATGAACACTACACTGTTCCAGTGATTTAAGAGTTATAATTTGTTATATGTGGTAGGGCTAGTCTCTAAATTTTGTTCTTTTGTTCTTTTTTTCCCCCCTATTTCTTGTTTATTTTTTCATATGAACTTTGGAATCTGCTCACTCAGTTCTAGGGGGGAAAGCCCCAAAACATACTGTTTTAGGGGGTGTTGAGGGACGATGTTAAATTTTTGAATCAACCTAGCAATTATGTGTTGGTTCCTTGAGGGTTCTGTTCACAGTGTTAGGGATTTTAATGGCAGGGCAAGAGAAGGACCCAATAATCTATATAAATTGGTAACTGACAATAATTTTCTTGGTAGTTTTCATACTTTCTGTGATGTACTTTTAATATTTAATGTTTTTGAAAAGGCAAGGTTGCCATGAGGATAGGAAGAAATACTTTTAGTGTAAGACTTCAGCTAAAATTAAGTAGCCAGTGCCAATTTTGTGTATTTGTTGTATTAGGTGAAAGTTTTATTTGTGAGAAACTTGGCTACTACAGTGACAGAAGAAATATTGGAAAAGTCATTTTCTGAATTTGGAAAACTCGAAAGAGTGAAGAAGTTGAAAGATTATGCATTTGTTCATTTTGAAGACAGAGGAGCAGCTGTTAAGGTAGAGATTTTGAAATTTTGCATCTTGATATTCGAATTTTGTTGTTGAAACTTGCTAAGCCCATAAAATGACTTTAAAAACTGAAATAAAATTGGTTTTCAGCTTTTGCCGAGCTCTGGAACTATCTTTTAATTATCTGAAGTGGTAATAGTTTAACAGGTAAGACTTCATATTTCAAAGGCTGATTATTACTAACTGGGTTTGTGATTTCAGGCAAGTATTTTTAATCTCTGTATTGTTTTTGTAAACCTAGGGTTTGATAGCGTGATGCCTTGGAAATATTACAGGGTGTATTAATTAGCTGTTGTAAATGGTAAAACAGGTAATGAATGTACTATAACTACTCTGTGGATTTATGAAGGAACCTGAGCCTTGTACATGACTTCACACACAGTACAGCATATTTAATTCAGCAGATGTGTTCTGAGAGAATGGTTAGTTCCTTTTTTTTTTGTCTTAATGTTTATTTATTTTGAGAGAAAGAGACAGATTATAAGTGGGGGAGGAACAGAGAGAGAGACCCAGAATCCAAAGCAGGCTCCAGGCTCTAAGCTGTCAGCACAGAGCCCAGCACAGAGCTGGAATTCACAAACTGAGATCATCACCTGAGCTGAAGTCAGACGCTTAACTGACTGAACCACCCAGGCACCCCTTTAGTCTTGCCTTTCTTCAGTCATTTTAGAATTCTAACAGTATTAACTGCTTTTGCTGGTTTCAGTAGTTGTTAGAGATATTTCTTGCATGTAATAGTTGATTTGATGATAGTAATGAAAATGGTGAAAAAAGTAGTTTCGTGTGGTGGCTATGACATCAAAGCTGAATACTCTGCTGTTTTTCTCTCATAATGGATCAGTATCATTTTTAATGTGTAAAATTTCTAGTTTCTTGTTCCTCTTGCCTTTCCTAGTGGGGGAAAGAAGACAAAACACTAAAAAAGATTTTTATGTATTTGGGGAATTACATTCAAAATCCTCAGTGACTCATTCAGGCTTAGTTCTTTTCCTACATGTTCTGTTGGTGGAGTGGTGCCACCTCTAATTTGAGCAGTTTTTGTTTCCTGCCTAGGGTGTACTGCTTTAAAGTGTGCCTTATAGAATCTTTGACTCGTTAGAATTTATTAGTTTGCTGCTTTTTTTTTTTATGTTTGTTTATTTTTGAGAGAGATCACGTGAACAGAGGAGGGGCAGAGAGAGGAGGGACAGAGGATCTGAAGCTGGTTGTGTGCTGACAGCAGAGAGACCCGTGCAGGGCTCGAACTCACAAATTGTGAGGTTGTGACCTGACCCGAGGTTGGATGCTCAACCAACTGAGCCACCCAGGCGCCCCTGTTGGTTTGCTTTTTGATGGAAACTAATTAATGAGATAGCACTGCTTATCAAATTCAGTCTAGTACAGAATCTAATGCTTGGTTTCTGAAACTGCCAAAGGTATGAAACGGATAACTGATAAATTTATACCTTCTAAACACTCATTTTCATTCAGTCCTTATTAAATAAATAGTTGCCTCTAATTAAAAATAATCATAAAAATTGATTGGGTGGTTTGCCACATTACAAAATTTATCAGCATCTGGGAAGCTTTTGTAGACTTGACTTAGTTGCTTTAGGTGAAGGAGCCAAAAGCTAATGTGGTAAAGGGGAGAAATTAGCTTGTAGAGGAGGACTGATTTAGTCTTTGTTCAGATACTTTTTATCACTGAATGCTCCTTATAGATAGAGCATTTTATTCTGTTCATCCAGAGAAGAAAAGGTTGTGTAAGAAAACAGAAAAGCTGTGGTGAGGAGGTGATACCTTGTTACTGAGTTACTTGAACTTTGATGTATGGCAGAGGCTGTTAGGTGGAACAGTGTAGATAAAGGACAGAGCATAGAATACTTATGGTTACTACTTCCCAGGTGAGTACTTGAGTCTTCATTAGTCCACGCCTGTTCTGGCCTCTGTGCTCTTAACTGTTCAGGGGAAGTATGTTTTAGGTGAAGTGTTGTGGGGGAAACCTAGGCAATTTTTGGTCAGTATCTTGTTCCGTTTAATTGACAACCGCATTCAGTAACGTCATTTGTCTTTAATATCTTTTAAGATTTTTATGGAAGAGTAGTTTCAGATTTACATGTTGAATGCCATGTTTTTTATTTAAAAATTTGAATCCTGAAAAGTTTGTGTTAATACTGGTGCTTTTCCCAGATGTGGATTTGCTTCTTTGGTATGGCTCAACTTGGAGGGGTTAGTTATTTAGAATTAAGGAGCAGTGATAGGCAGCCCTCGAAGCCCCTTTACCTTTTTATTTTTTTTTTTTAATTTTTTTTTCAACGTTTATTTATTTTTGGGACAGAGAGAGACAGAGCATGAACGGGGGAGGGGCAGAGAGAGAGGGAGACACAGAATCGGAAACAGGCTCCAGGCTCTGAGCCATCAGCCCAGAGCCTGACGCGGGGCTCGAACTCCCGGACCGCGAGATCGTGACCTGGCTGAAGTCGGACGCTTAACCGACTGCGCCACCCAGGCGCCCCAACCCCTTTACCTTTTTAAATATAATAGTAGGACATCAAGTTTGTTTTCAGTATAATTTGGCAGGGGGGCGGAGTGAGGGCAAAGGAACAGGGAGAGAGAGAATCCTAAGAAGGCTGTCATTGTAGAGCCTAATGCAGGGCTTGAACTCACAAACCATGAGATCATGACCTGAGCTGAAGTCAGACACTTAACCGACTGAGCCACCCACATTCTTTTGCCAGTTAAGATAGTTGTGAAATAAATTGCTTATTAATTGTATTAAGTGGCACAGACATGTTTTTGTAATTATGTTTTAAAGTACTAGTTTACTTGCAACATAAACTTATTTTTGTAATTTTGTATAGGCCATGGATGAAATGAATGGCAAAGAAATAGAAGGGGAAGAAATTGAAATAGTCTTAGCCAAGCCACCAGACAAGAAAAGGAAAGAGCGCCAAGCTGCTAGACAGGCTTCCAGAAGCACTGCGTGAGTCTACATTTTAATAAATACATCTCTGAACAAGGAATAACTTGGTAATAGAGATCAAGTTAATAAAAAATTTAGGATTGGTCTTGATGTAAGCTAATTGTTTTTTTCTTTTCTCCCTTCCTTCCGTTGCTAGGTATGAAGATTATTACTATCACCCTCCTCCTCGTATGCCACCTCCAATTAGAGGTCGGGGTCGTGGTGGGGGGAGAGGTGGATATGGCTACCCTCCAGATTACTATGGCTATGAAGATTACTATGATGATTACTATGGTTATGATTATCACGACTATCGTGGAGGCTATGAAGATCCCTACTACGGCTATGATGATGGCTATGCAGTAAGAGGAAGAGGAGGAGGAAGGGGAGGGCGAGGTGCTCCACCACCACCAAGGGGGCGGGGAGCACCACCTCCAAGAGGTAGAGCTGGCTATTCACAGAGGGGGGCACCTTTGGGACCACCAAGAGGCTCTAGGGGTGGCAGAGGGGGTCCTGCACAACAGCAGAGAGGCCGTGGTTCCCGTGGATCTCGGGGCAATCGTGGGGGCAATGTAGGAGGCAAGAGAAAGGCAGATGGGTACAACCAACCTGATTCCAAGCGCCGTCAGACCAACAACCAACAGAACTGGGGTTCCCAACCCATCGCTCAGCAGCCGCTTCAACAAGGTGGTGACTATTCTGGTAACTATGGTTACAATAATGACAACCAGGAATTTTATCAGGATACTTATGGGCAACAGTGGAAATAGACAAGTGAGGGCTTGAAAATGATATTGGCAAGATCCGATTGGCTCTAGATCTACATTCTTCAAAAAAAAAAATTGGCTTAACTGTTTCATCTTTAAGTAGCAGTTTGCTGCCATTTGTATTGGGCTGAAGAAATCACTATTGTATATATACTCAAGTCTTTTTATTTTTTTCCTCTTTTCATAAATGCTCTTGGACATTATTGGGCTTGCAGAGTTCCCTTATTCTGGGGGTTACAATGCTTTTATCGTTTCAGGCTTCATTTTAGTTTCAAAAACAAGCTGAGCACACTGTTAAATCATGATTTTGCAGAACCTTTGGTTTTGAACAGTTTCATTTTTTTGGATTTGGGATAGATTACATAGGAGTATGGAGTATGCTGTAAATAAAAATACAAGCTAGTGCTTTGTCTTAGTAGTTTTAAGAAATTAAAGCAAACAAATTTAAGTTTTCTTGTATTGAAAATAACCTATGATTGTATGTTTTGCATTCCTAGAAGTAGGTTAACTGTGTTTTTAAATTGTTATAACTTCACACCTTTTTGAAATCTGCCCTACAAAATTTGTTTGGCTTAAACGTCAAAGCCGTGACAATTTGTTCTTTGATGTGATTGTATTTCCAATTTCTTGTTCATGTAAGATTTCAATAAAACTAAAAAATCTATTCAAAACATTACCTATTTCAAATTCAATTGTGTCCTAAAACATTATTTTATTCGTAATCCTTGCGAGGAATATTGTTTTCAAATTATAACTGCCTATGTGAGTGATCAAATTCATGCAAAATTTCTTGTCTATTCCAATATGTACCGTGGCTATCAGACTGAGAATTAGTCTAAATTCTAGTATTTATTCCAAATAACACTTTATTGGTTGGTGTTCTCTCATAGTCTCTTCTAATTTTGAAATTTTATCCTTTATTTTTATAAAAACAGGTTCAAAGGCTTTTGAACATTCTTGCAGGCATTGGATAATTTGCGTTAAATAAAAGTGGGGCTGGGGAAGCAGACTGCAATTTATTTTGACCCACATTCTTTCTATAAAGGATAATTTGTTGCCTGAAGAACTTACTTGCTGGATAAGTGAACGTATAACAGGAAAAAATGTTAGTACTGTGGCGTCAATTGCACTGCGGACTAAACATCAATTTTAGCGTACATGATTGTGACTGTCACTTCAGTTACTTGTTTAGGAATATAATTTCCAGTTGTAAATTTGCTTTGAGAAGCACTCATGCCTTTTAAGAGAGGCTTAAAAATACCCACTTCTGACTTTCTGTTAATACCTCTTACTTTTATTTTATTTTTTTTTTACTACCCTCCTGGCTAAAGTTTTTATTGGCCGAGTTATAACACCTATTTCCCTGTTTCCTTTAGAAATTCTGAATTATTGCAATGGCAGTTTTACTTGAGAATAAGAGGAACAAAAGAATCCCAACTTGACAGTGCAGAAAAGTCTGGATCACTTTCAAATTACCATAAAATTTTCCCTTATGTTTTATTCTTAGGTGGGTCTAAAATGTCGTTAAATTATAAAAATAAGCCATTAGAGAATAATTAATTAAAATGGACACACCTTTATTATGTGTTTTGTTCCTGTTTGGTGTCTTTTATGACAGCAGTAGTAAATTTCAAAATCATAAGCCACTTAATATGAATGTGCTTAGATCATATTTTGGGTTTCATGGCTTCTCTTTTGACTTCAAATAAGAGAATACTTACTGATGAAAGTCTGTATCTCATTTCTCTTTAAAAGTACACTTATTATATAATTCAGTAAGTTAATAGGCCTTAATAATATTCCTTTTGTTTTTGGAAACTCATAAAGGAATTATATAGTCTGTTGTATTTTCAAATTAACATGGGTATCTGTTTGGTAAAGCTTAGATCTAGTTGTTTTTCTTATGCCCATGTATGCAAGTAAAGACACCAAACATTCTTTAAATGCTGCTTTTAAACTTTGAAAATACAGTCTGTAGTTGTAGCAATAAGCCTAAATTAGACTTAAATATAATCCTGAATTTTCTTGGAAAGAAGAAAGCATTTACAAGTAAAACTTGAATTGTTTGTATTTTTTAAAAATTTGATGTTACCAGCTACAAAGTCGCTATGAAGAAAATTAGGAATGGGAAAAACAGTGATTCTGAAACAGATTAATTTATTTTGCTTCCCCTACCCATCCTAAAATATAAACCCTAGCAAAAACATAAGACTAAATAAAATTTGGGTCCCATGTCAAAATCCTTTAATTGCAAATAATATTTTACTCTCATCTATTAAAATATGCCTGAGTTGTCCCTCTAATATTGCTTTATAGGGTTTTTGTAGCTATTTTATTCAATAGAAAAACACAACTTTTTGAGCATTAAATCTCATTTTAGAGCTTTTTCCCTTGTTGATGTCTTGTAAACTATTGCGGTAGCAGCAGAGAAAATAGATTAAGAGCTTAACTTTTCACAGAAATAAATCTAACCATCTAATCTATAAACCTCAAATATGTCCATTGAGGAGGTCTTTGTTTTAGATCTTCATTAGGTGTTTTATTTTAATGAATTTTTTTAATGAGTTCTGGGAAATTTCATTTCCTGCTCTTGTGCCATCTTTTTTGTTCCCCAACCTAATTCATTTGCTTTTACTTATGAGCCTGCTGCAGTAATGTGCGTTGGGAAATCTATTTATTTCATATTGAGGCCAACCTCTTCATAGGTACCCTCCTGAGACTGACATAAATATACCCCTTCCCCATAATGGAATGCTAATTTTTATTTGATCACTCATTTATAGCAGTTGCTTAAATGTATGTATTTATATGATGGTGTTTTAATTTTTTAAAAGCAAAAAAGTTCTAATAAGTTGCCAGATTTCTAATAAATCCAAGTTTATTTGATCAATTGATATGGAAATTGAGTTACTATGGTTCTGTAGTTAGTTTTTTAAGCGAAAGTTCAGCATAATTGTTTTTCAGTTTTCTTAGTTACTGGGGTTATTCTGCATAAGAAAGCCCAATGCTTTCTGCTAGTAGACAATTTTTCTCTCATTTGACTTTGAAATCTGACTTAGGAGGTGAACCCTCTTTTTAAAAAGAACATGCATCAAAATAAATTCTGTTTTAAATTCCAAAAGAGAAGAGACCTAAAATTCCATTCCTAGCATAAAGCCACATAATATTCTTGAAACTCATTACATCATTTGCCTCCTGCCCATTTGGATAATCATACCTATGTTTTATTAATTGTGTATTATTTGTAAAAACCAAAACCCTTCCAGTAAATACTTGCTATAAGGCTATTATTTGTCAATTATAAAGACTTTTACATATGGTAAAATTTGCAGTTTTGATTTTCCAAAGAGGATTTTGTTACATTGAGCTATCCAGTATTCTTAAAGAAAACCAACTGAAGTATGTGGAAGAAATTTTAATGTTAGTTTTGTCCCTTACCGTGTGGCACTTCTTAAGTGAGCAGCTAAGAAAAAGCCTTATAGAAAGAGTGCACTGGATTTATAAGTGTGTTTATGTTTCTCTAAGAATGGGAGCTTCTGTTAACTTAGTTCTGAGTAAGCCTGGGGATTGGGTGACTGACTAGAGAATTCAGAATGACAAATCCACTAACCAAGCATGTTTACTTTTGCACTAGAAGTTTGTGATTAGTTTTGATTTTTGAAATGCAAACACCAAGCCTTAAAAGTACTGCATATTTAATGTATTAGTCAGTAATTAATATTTGTATTTAATTTGAAGTGTAGTTACTGTTAATCTTTCTAGAATAGTTTTTTTTTCTTTTTAAATATATATACATACGTATTTTTTATTTAGAGGTTACCAGAAGCTCTGGGTTTTTTGTTTTGTTTTTGTTTTTTAACCATTTTCAGATGTTATCCAGAAATCTGCAAGTGTACTTTTCCTGTTTTAACTCCTTCCTTTTATCACCTGACTATCAGGGAAGCGAGGTTGAGGCTGCCCTGACCTGACATGTCATGATGTCGACTTGCTAGGTGGGGTTCGCTGGGGACGATAACCAGTGGAATTGTTGGTAAGAAATTTTTTTTTCCTATTTTTTTTTTTATCAGTAGTGGGGCATTAAGTGTGGGAGGATGCCCATATTTTATAAGTGGGCATTTATGTTGGCCTTGTAGACAAATAAGACATAATATTAAATAATTTTGTTCTTAATAGGAACATATAATAAGTACTTCATACTTTGTATTGTCAAATTATAGTTTAGCAGGAAAGGCCTGCAAGTATGAAGTAATGAAATACTCAGGGTATATTTTAAGTGATCGAAATAGACACCTTACAAGATAGACTCTAAAGTCTCTTAGACAATAAATTTGCTTTTATTTTACTGTGATTTCAATCCCTCTAATATCTTTATTATGTTTGCATTTTTATTGGGTAACTTAACACATAGTTCATCTTAAGAGATGTTTATTGCACGCTAATTTTAGTAAAAGTAGGAAGGTGTTGATAGAATGGAGGGTTTAATAAGCATTAGGAGAAATTATTTTTAAATCTTCCAGAAAATTTTAACATTGTAAAATGAAACTTAAAAGTTCTAGCAGTTTCATAAACGGCAGAGGGCTTGTTTTAAAGATACATTTGATATAATGACTGGGTCAAGAGGAAATTACATAGCTAAAATACTAGGACCTTGAACAGAGTGAAACCACAGATCTGTCAACAACTGTGTTTTGTCTGAAACCCAGGACAGCTGCTGGGATTAGTAGACACTGGTAGAATTTAGGAGTCTGTTTTTAGATGATTACTTAAGATTAAAATCTCTCATAATGGAGGATTCCATGATAGTAAAGTATAAATTAAGGAAATTACCTTTAATAACTAAGCATTTCTGACCGTAACCCATAAAAAATAATTGTAATATGTCTGATTAAAAGTAATTATTCATGCCTGAAGAACCTCCCTAATATTCTTATGCCTTCTTTCTCAGTTGAGTGTATCAGTCTAGGAAGAATCTCTTAGATGTATGTTAAACGTTCTAGTGTCCTGAAATCTTGTCTGTAAGCTTGCTATAGATTACCTGTAAATCGCTACAATGAAATTGTACTTTAAAAATTGCAGTAATTGCATTATTTTGTTGAGGTACTTGTTTCTCTTTTGACATATGTGTGTATCAGTGATAGAAAAGATAGAGATTGCACTAATAATGGTGCTCTTTGGAAAACTTGTTATAGTAAGTAGTAGGAACACTCAAGTAATTCTGGGGGGTTCATCTAAGTTAAGGAAAACGCAGTACAAACTCTAGTTAGCTTTTATATACTAACAGTAAAACACATTTCGTGGGGTCAGAAAAGTAGATATTACGGGGGAAGACTTAAATTCCTCAAATATAAACAAGGGCTTTCATTTTATGTAGTAACTTTGTTAGGATCCTGTGAACATTACTTTTCTTGATTTCTCATCTATGATGGTTGGACAAAAGGGACTTTTCTAGCTTGTTCAGTAACATAGGTAGAATTGTACTTTAATGAATCCAATTAAGATGTTTAGTACTATGTTATAAGGCTATTTATATAATTGAGCTGAAAGCTCCTGCAGACACTACATTGCTATATGCACACAGTAATATGAGAATATCAAAATAGGACCATTTGCAAGACCACTTAATCAGTTTAATAAAAATCGTGCTTTTGGTACAGTGTTCAGGTACCATAACTGTATTGGAATATTTGTACAATGTTAAATATTCTTAATAAAATCTAACATGTTCAAAATGTTGTGTTGGTGATTTTGGGTGGGGCGTGCTGATTTCAATTGTGGAAAACAGATTCAGTATTTCTATAATTGAGACTTTTGTGGTCAAATGGAGTTCCTGTCTTCAGATTCAGTACTAGATATTGGGCACCTTTTGAAGGAAGGTAGTGAAGGAGTGGGAAGAAGTAAAAATAAAAGGGCCGAAATTGAGGGGGTTATTAAAGTGTCAGGAAGTAGCTTTACTGGGGGGTTAGACCTGGGTCTACAGGTGTAAGATGGGAATGTTGGCTTTGGCATAACAGGCTGCCACTAACTTTTTCTGATATAATTATGGCATTTGGAAATGATACCAGAAAACATACAGAGGTGGACAAAAGTAAACACTTAACGCAGTGTTTTCAGTAGGCATTTTATTCCCCTGGTGTTCTTGACCCCTTGACATAACGTGTCAGCAGGTGAAGAAGTGGTGAGGGAATATTTCAGGAAGGCTGTGTTGGAGGGTTTAGATGCATCATTGGGAAATGTCTCCAATATACAAGAAGTACCATATCAAGAGCTAATTCTTAAACTTTACGAGGATTTCTTTTTTTTTTTTTTAATTTTTTTTTCAACGTTTTTATTTATTTTTGGGACAGAGAGAGACAGAGCATGAACAGGGGAGGGGCAGAGAGAGAGGGAGACACAGAATCGGAAACAGGCTCCAGGCTCCGAGCCATCAGCCCAGAGCCTGACGCGGGGCTCGAACTCCCGGACCGCGAGATCGTGACCTGGCTGAAGTCGGACGCTTAACCGACTGCGCCACCCAGGCGCCCCATGAGGATTTCTCTTTTAATACTGTATTAGGAGAGCCCTAATACAGTACTTATTCTCATGAGTTCTTTCTACCAAAAGAGGTAGAAATTTTGCAACTCAGATGGAAATTTACTTGAAATAATGTGCTCATTTTTCTGCAGATACGTACCAGTAACAGCAAAAAAAGATCTAGGAGGAAAGTGATAGAGACCTAATGATCTATAAACAAATTGAGTGAGAAACCCTTCACAGGGAGTATTCTGCCTTGTTTCTTTGAAATGAAGACTGTTAAATAAATGTGAGCTAATAGAGGGGAAAAAAAAGTGATTGCCCTATTGTTTTAATATAAGAAGAGTAGACAAAATACTTCCTCTAGGTCAGTATTTTCCAGAAAGATTTTATTGTTTTATTGTTTTTGTTTTCCTTTTGTCCAAAATCAACAGATCATTCACTGAGACAGGAAGGAATGTTCTAACAGAAAAAAATATTTAAACTTGGGCCGCTTTGAATGTTGACAGAGTTGGGGTTAGGATCGGCAGCTTACTGATTTATGGTGTGTTTTTTTCCAAAAATAAGAGACCTTGCTTTTGACAATGGATTTAGGCTTAGGCTCTTGGTATCTTTTGGCTCTACCTAAAGCCCTGAATTTATTTAGTTTATGTTTTAGAAATAATTAGTTTTATTAGATATTTTCAGTGGAGTGTATTATATTCACGTAGGGGACTATTTTCTGCCTATAGCTATGAAAAACGCATTTCTATTGACTTACATTTGAAATTTGTGACTGAACTCAATCATGTATAGGGATTTCCTCAAAAACTAAGAAGCAAAAGTAGTGTTTTATTCAACTATTTAGCTAAAATTCCCAAAGGGTGATTTTTAGGTCCGCCTAGCCATTTATTAGGAGGGCAGGAGCTTAAAATTAGTTACAAAATCGTACAACTCAAATCATGCCTTTAAAATAACAGGTTCGATCACTTTAAAATTATTTTCTACAAGGATAAAGGTGAGGACCTGTATTGTCAAGGATAGTGACATTGGGGCGGGGGGGGGGGGCGGGAAGGAGTTCAGCTTCAATTTTCAGTAAAAGGGAACATATTTCCTTAAATATGAAAATACTGCATTATCAAAGATTTCATATACTGTATCAATCAAGCACTGTTGAATAGAATTTGGAGACAAAAACATGCCTATACTTCCAATACTTGAGTCAGGAATCCTTTAAATCTGCACATATCAGTTGTCTGGCTTTGTATGTAAGTAGATCAAACAGCAGTGAATATTGTTTAAAAAGCCATTACTGTTTTTGTCAGCTAAATGGTTATTTTGAAATATTTGTGTTTTATATTGATCAAAATATTATCAAAAATTGTTTTTGTTAAGCCTATTGATTATAAAGGGGTTTATATATTTTGCTGAATTGGTGTGGTCAGAGCAACTTGGGTATATTTCTGGCAAGTTATGATATAACTAAATATTTTTGGTTAGATGTTTAACCAAACATGTTTAACATTGGCTGGTCATATTGAAACTTTCCATGCTTCCTGTTAAGCAGAACCTTACCAGGTTAATCATATTTCAGTATAACCTACCTAGAGTTGGTGTGGAAAAATCTGATCTGTCTAAATACAACCAACAATTACTATTTTTATTAAAACTTCTTTTAAAGTAATGAGTAAGTATGTTAGTTGTAACATCGTTTCTATTTAACTTTTCAAAATTGAAAAAAGATAAATGAGACCATTTGTTGCATTTGTCAAAATAATATTGAAAAAGCTTGTGATTATTTTAATTTTCAAGTTAAAAACTGTTTAGGTCCCAATTCATCATTCAACAGTATTTCTCAAACTTCAGTGTGGGTGGAAATCCCTAGGGATTTTTTTTTTTTTAAATACATACTATAATTCAATGGATTTGCAATGGGGTAGGAATTTGCATTTCTAACATGCTTCTAGGTGATGCCAGTGTCCCTGACTACACTTTGAGTAATAGATTATCTCACACCCCTCTGGGGATTCAGAGTAGACCTTAGTAGAAAAGATACCAGCAATAGATACTTGCAGTGGTTGGCAGGATCTGGTTGGTCCAGTTGGAAATTTAAAACTTTGGGAAAGGCCACCACATATATTAATAGTGTTCAAGATCCAGAGGAAAGTTTAGGAGCATAGTTTGCAAGAAAATGAAAGGAGTTTAGAAAAACAGGCTTTAATAAAGTTTTAAACAATTAATGGAAAATAACAATAGGAAAGAGCAAAAAAGATCAGGTCGCTAAGGACATGTCATGGCCTGTTTGTTTAGGAATTAGATCAGGAAGTGTGTTACAAGAGTCATGGAAGATAAAATAACTTCTGAAAGCTCAGAAAGGGAAAGCTGATAGGTTACTAAAAAATACCTGTGTGTTTTTATTTTTCTTGAGATTTCAGAACTTTGAAAGAAAAAACGTGGTTAATATTCACTAATTAGATCAAAGTAAATCTAGAGTGGGCAGTGAAAAGCTAAAGCAGATTAAGGAAAATCCTTAAAGGTGACTTTAAAATCAATTTATATGGATTAAGATCAACAGATGGGAAATGCTTGTGAAGAATAGAAATGGCAGGTATGTCTGTTTTTATATAAAGAGAGGCTAGAAGGTAGGTAGTCCCTGATAAATTTGGCAAAATAATTGGCTTTTTGACTCTCAAACTTTATTTTATTTTGAAAAATAAAAATACAGATGAAGTACAGAAAATAAATACTCTGCTGTTTCTTTTCCTTAGCCAAGCTTTTTTCTTCTTATGGTGGGTTAGTCATACTATGGTGTGAGTACTGTATACCAGGCACTGTGCTAAGGAATTGCTTGACATTGTATATTATGTAACCAACAACCCTTTAAGGTAGGTGGTATTGTCCCCACTTTACATATGAGCAACTCAGCAATTGAGATTAAGGAATTTATTATATATAGCTAGTGGTTCACCTGTCTATGAAGTGGCAAAACCAGGATTAAAACCCTTTTCTGCCAGACTCCCATCTGCCAGACTCCCAAGTGTACGTTCTTAACTGCTAGGTTGGAAATAGGCCAGATAATGTGAGGTCAGAATTGAATGTTGAATTTTATGTTTACTTTAAAGTTTATATTTTTATGAACAATTTTATGTTTAGTTTAAGGCTCTTGTAAAAAGTTATGCCTCAAATAAAGCCAGCCTAATTTGAATTTAAAATCGTTTTGCCCTAGCTTAACGTGGATGCTTAAAATGTGTTTTTATGTCTGTGTTATGTTGATAGTTGTCATTTGTTTTGTTTTTCATCTGTCATTCATCTATAAAAATTTAGGCCAAAGTATCATTGCATTTTGTTCTCTGAGAAAGCCATTTTTTTTCACCTAGTCAAAATTATACTTGATTTAGAAAGAGGTGCCACTTTCCACATTATTTGAAAATTTTAAATTTCACTTCAACGTATTTTATTCACAGAATCCAAATTTATTTTCCTTTTTGAGTTCTGTCTGTACCAGTATTTTGGCATTTTTAAAGTATTGGTATATTGGAATGGCTTATTCCCATCATCTAATATTTGTTTTCAGCCCTTTCTGCATTTTTCAAGGACTTGGTGGAAGAGTCTGTTAAACAGCTTCATTTATCTGACCTGAGTGTGTGTGCGTGTGTGTGTGTGTACGTGTACATACGCAAGAACACAAAAAAAATCACACATAAATGTAGTCAGTATGCTCAGCCCTAAAATTGGTGATGTGGAGAACCTACATAATGCACTCTTACAGTAAATATTCTGTCCCCTGATGCAGAAAGAAAGGTGGTCTTAGAACATTTTTCTAGATAAAATAATATGGCGTTAGATTATTCCAGGTATTTTCTGCTCTATTTCATGAAAATCTGAGCCCTATAGAAATAAATAGGTCACTAGATACCAGTATTTTTGTTAAAAGCCTATTAATTCTTGCTTGTAGAATTCTGTGTCATTTGATCCACTGCTTAAAGTAATGGGTATTTCAGAATAGAATCAGGGATTCTCTGTATTTATCAGTCCTGAATTTAAGGTCACCATGATAGTAATATGAATGTATATTTGGGAGGAGCCCAAGGCTTATTTATCATGTCCAAATTCACAAGTCACTTCTTTGAGTTTATAACTGACCAAGTTGGTCTGGCTCTAAGAACACTAGTTCTCAAAATGTTTGCAAGGTTTTGTTTGGGGTAGACTAAATGTCTGCCAGAGGGAGGTTATTAATAATGTGAAATACCACATTAATAATGATCTGGCCAATATTTTCTGAAAAGTCACTGGTTTTAAAAAATAATATTTAGTATTTTAGTGTTGCTTTTGTTTTAATCTGGACAAGAGATCAAAGCAACAATAAGTGCTTCTTACAATTTACCCAAAGATTTTGTCTAGGGCAGAATATTTAAGTGTCTGTAGATGGATATAGTAGCCTTGAAGAAAGAAGTTTGGTAACTGCTCTAGGAGCTGAACACTGAGTGTAAATTCTCAGTATAGAAATCATGTGAGCTTGTTGAATCAATAAACATTTGGAAAAAAATGTTTAAATCTAATAAGATGACCAACCCAAAGTAAGCCTTCATCATGTCTTCTGGTGTTAAAAATTCTTTATCTTCTTTTTATTAATGTAACATGATGTTTTCCACCTTAGAAGATTGCAAAAATGTGTACAACAGTTGTTTATTTCTCCGTAGTGTGAGCTCTCAATGATAGGAATTACCAAAAGTTCCAGTTCTGGATTTTGTCCTGGAAAGGTATTATGAAAGCTAGTAACTTGTTTTTCTTTTCAGAAAGTACAGTAATCTTAAGAAGGGATATTAAATGGATTGGTGTTACACGTCATCAATCAAATCTAGAGAATTGGCTAAAAGTTAGCTATTTTATTGAAAAGGTTTAGTTTTTGCCTAACATTGATAGTTGATACGTCATCCATTTATTTCACGACTACTGAGTATTTAATGTGTTCGGAGTTAGAAATACACTATTAGTAAGTCGTGATCATTATCCTCAAAGAATTCAGATTAGATTCCGGGAGGCAATAATAGAATTTTATAGTAGTGCTAATCATCAAATCTTCCCGAAATGCCACTGGAAATTTAAAAGGTGTTTTGTGCTCCTGTTGCAGCGCTTTATTGGAACACATGAATAACGGGTATGATTTAGATTTACTCCTGGAGAGCAGAAAAGTTTGTAAATTGTGTCCATGATTTTTTTTGTTTAGTTAACTAAAAATAAGTTTACTGTCCACTGGATATGGTCAGAGTAACTTGATTTTAAGAATTTTAACCTATACATAGTTCAATTTTTAATTAAAATATAAAAATACAAAGGTGAGGTGACTTGTGTCTGAATCGGAAAGAACAAATGTGAAGGTAGGTTTCCTTACATTTTTATTTTTCTGTTACTGAAAACTAAGCCTGTAAATGAGAAATCTGTGGTCATGGTTGAATTAAGCAGTTCTTTGAAACATTTCTTCCCTCCCTGAAGATAAACAGACATACAGATACTGCTTCGTGCAGATGGGATAGATTTACTAAAAATAACTTTTTTCTCCATTCCCTATAACTCTTGACGTTTGTTACGAGGTCAAGCTGTTTCATACTTCATTATGTCTTTTGAACCTGGTTAATCTAGTGTCTGATAACACGTTTTTTTGTCGCAGTATTACAGTGTATTCATATATTTGACAGGAGCGACTGCTGAGGTGGTTGAGAAAGAAGGGAAATAATGGCTCCTTTTCAAAAGACACTCAGGACTACGCGTCTCTTAAGACTATATGGTTTAACCCACTGGCTTACCAGTCTTTTTAGCTGCAGCCTCTTTATTTTTCGCTCATGAACATTTTCTTTTTTAAAAAGTTCTAAGGTGTATAACTGCCAGCTGGAACTTCAGTCAGGAAGAGAGAACTGAAGTTAACACGTTGAACTGGTTATAATTTCAGTCAAAAATAAATGACAGAAGAGCTAGTACTGAATATCTCCAATGGGCTGTCATTGTCTGAAGTTATTGAAACTTAACCTTGTAAAGTGTAAGTGTGGAAATGGAAGTACAGAGATATTTTGGTCTAGCCTCCTAACTAGTAGTAGCCAATCTGGTTTTGAACCCAGGGGGTCTGATACCAGAGCTTACATTTTAACTACCACTCTGTACTACCTTGTGAATTTTACTCGCTCTGTGCAGTTTTACCGGGTAAATGTCATTCGGCTTCTTTGAAATATTGAATAAATGGGATACTACTATCTAGTTAAAGTTAGACTGGTGGTTCCCCCAGCTCAGAACTATAGATGGGGCCAAAAGCTAGTTTTAGGAATAAGAGCAAAAGAGCTGTTTTGTGTTGTGATAGTAAAACTACTGACAGCCACTGAATAACTGGAAAACTTGCCCCTGGAAATAAAAGCTAACTGTGTAGCCTCCATTCATTGAATAATGCTTCTTAAACTTGTTTGTGGTTTTTCAGACTACTCTCTTTTTTTGTACTTTTGACAGAAGTCACAAACATCTTGTGTTTTGAGGTTTCCTTTTCTAGCTTTAAAACATCTCCTAGTTAGAGTTTCAGGATTCATTTTCAATTACTTTTAATAAAATGGAGCCAGGCTTGTTGGTATTTTATCTGCAATCATCATGATTTTACATGGAATTCAATTTTACTGTCTTAACTTTCTTTCCAGATTGGAGTTCTTACTCTTTGAAGGTAAAAGCCACTTTATTTTTGTAAATACTTCTTAGTTGCCCTGTTTTGTACCTTCCCTGGCTTCTATGTCTTTGAAGTGGCTACCTGAAGGTCATGAAGTATGCTGGGTGCATACATAACCATGGCTTTGTGTAGTGTTGATTATCCTTTTTTTTTTTTTAAACACCTTTCTGATTACAGTTGTTCTTTCCATTTGTGTGTGTGCGTGCGTGCCTGTGTGTGTGTGTGTGTGTGTGTGTGTGTGTGTGTGTGTTTTAGAAGTGGGGCATTATTGTTTCCATTTCACTTCATAACTCACCTGGTTTGCCTAGGCTAGAGTTATACAATAAAGATAGAGCAGAACCAGAACTCCTTTCCTCTCACTTTGATTCCTGCAGAAGGAAGCCTGTGGAAGTGCTTAAGCAAAGCTTATTGGCATCCTTTGGGAAAGTCAGTTCTCTAATAATAACAGCCTATATATGTATGCGTATATAATATATACAGACACTTGGCTGGTGATTAAACAACTTAGTAATATCAGAACTGGGGTTTACTTAATGACCTGGAAGCTATTAATCAAAGTCAGACTGGCTCTAGTTAAACTTAGCACCAAGACCAGCTCAGTTACAAATGAGATCTGATAAACTAAGGACCCCTCCGTTGCTTTGGGGTTCCATCTAGCTAGTTTCTGCCTAGAAGATTCATAATTATCAATCATTTTCGTTGCTTTTCAGTCAAAACCAGTGTGCTAATGGCAGCAATGACTTTCATGCCATTTCAGTTGCCTTTTTTCTCCCTATTACTATTCCTTGCTTGTTATTTTTGATGCAGACCTGAAACTTCTGTAGCCTTTTGCTGGCTTGGTTTGATACACACTTCTGTGAATTTCCTTGTCCCCTGTAATGTCCCCTTCCTGTCCTTTGTCCCTCTGTAGGAACTTCAACCACTGTTAGGACTATTGGATTTTATATCTCTTGACCTCAGTCTTTCACTCTCTCATATGTACCTTCAGATCACATGAAACTTGATAATGTTGAAAAATAGTTACGAGTATGTGTTCATTTAACAGATGCGTAGTGAGTACATATGTTCCTGGCCCTGTGCTGGTATTGGGGAAACAAGGTGGAGCATCCGGCATAGCGAACAAAGGCTCATAGACACAACTGTAAAAGAATTATGTGTTTGGGAAGCACGTCTTAATCTTACAGATTGCAATTTTAATGGTCCTTCTATTGGATTTTCTGTTAATTGAGTCATATTTATTCTTCTATGTCTTTTACTTAATTTCGCTAGTAATTAATCTATCCTAGGGTGGCAGTTCTTAATCTTACAAGAGAATGACTTGGCACTAATGTAGGAAGAAATGCCAGGCCAGTCGTTAACAACTAACAGTTGGTCCTGTAATACTTCAGTTAATTGGAAAATTTGTATTAAAAGATGCTAGGAATTCAGCAATATCTCATAAATGAATTGTGTTTTACTAATTACAACAGCATTTACATTCAGATCTAGATGGTAATTTTGGAGAACTTCCTTTGTGTTAGATAATATAATAGGTACTGAAAATACAGCAGTGGTTATAAGTCAGTCTTCTCCCCTTTTGGAGCTGGTGTTCTGTTAAGGGAGAAAAAAATCATATTTAATCTGCTGGATGTACCCCCCAAGTCCAAGACTTGCTCTGTGATTTCCAAGTCAATTCCTAGATTGTTTCACCTCTTCCTAATTGTCCTACTGAAACTCTCTTGCTACTCTTTGTCCTATACGATTGCCATAATTGTCACACAAATGCCAACATTCCCATTACATCATGGTAACAAATCTAAATTCTTAAACTTTGAGGCCTTTCATATATATACTACTTGTCTTTCCTTTCACACCTTTTATTCTTTTCCTAATCTGACTGTGATTCTGCTTAAACTTCTGTTAGCTTTAGGAAAGTTACACTGCTTTGTCTGTCTCACTGCTTGCTAGCAACTACTTTGGAGAGTGTTCCATTTTCTTAAAAGACTTGGTTTGAAATGGGTTATTCATGAAATAACAGGAATAGATTGTTGAGCTATCAAAATTGCCGCATACAAAATGATTTCTAGACTCCAACCAGTACTCCAAGGAACGTTTAGAAATTTAGAATTACTTAAATGGCATTTTGACAAGACGGTATCTTACCTTGTTATCTAGATGCTGTGGGTAACAATCTGTAAGTAGAAAATGCAGCAGGGTCCGAATTAATCATTTGGAGATGAACGTTTACTGTCTGGTTTTGAGGCTGAACCTAGTACTCAGAGATTCTCTGCTCTTAACTATTACAGAATAATCTCTTCACAGTTATCAAAATCTCACCTCTTGAAAGTACATAGACCAAACAGTAGAAAAACAGTCTAGTTGGCCAGTCCTGGCCTAAAAATTGCACAGGTGAGTACATAAATTTTCACATGCTTTTGTGTTTTCTGAAAGTATAGGGACTGTAATGTTACTGCAGTAGTCATCCGTACTATAGGTGAAATTAAAGAGTTTTTTACTTTAGTCACCGTGATAAGTTTCCTTAAAGTCCATTAGACTTGACTCATGACATCTGTGCTCCAGCTGTCTCTTCCTGGGGAAATTAAAGGGCAGAAAGAAAGGGTCCTTGATATTTTGACCTTTGATTGCTACCTAATCCAACACCCCTCACGTAGTCAAGGAATAGCTCCTGTTCATTGAGTTCCTGTGTCTGGCAGTACACGAACCTACATGCTTTATATTTCTTTAATACAGTAACTCCTGACTTAGGTAGTAGTACGTGGGGAAACCGGCCTTGCCAGGGTTGTGCAGCTAGTTTGTGATAAAGCAAGTATTATACTTTGATTTTTATCTTTCTCTACAAGTATATATTTAGGTTTTTAGATCAGGAGACAAAATCTTTTTCTTACGGTAGATTTATTGAAGGGGCATTTTCAATGACCAGCTTTTTTAAGAGCAAAAGTTTAGCATGTTAGGTTTAAGTTTGTAGAAATTAATTTGCTTTTGTGTACTTCTCTTGCCCTACTCTTAGCATGCTAAAATATTTTCTTTTTTGCTTCTTTATATGTATAAAAGCTTCAGAGGAAAAAAGTTGATTTTATACTTGGAAGTATGTAGCCAGTCACTTTGATGATCTCTAGAGCAATCTTGAGCATTCAGTTCACCTGTCGTTTAGCATGCAGACACTGTATGTGTAAGGGCGCACTGCCTACCATCTCCTTCTGATATCAGTAACAATAATTGATGCCAGGTAAGAAGTGGAGCGATACCTTATGCTGAGGTCCTCTACTTACATTGTAAAGACAGCATTTTAGAGAATTGACCTGAAGCTGTTGGGAAAGTTAGAGTATCATTAGATACATTCTTAAAATCCGGACTCAAATGCTAGCCAGTCAGAGAGATCCCTGCTTTGCTCTTGCAAAATTAAAAATAATAGACAATAAAAAAATATTTAAGTGAATTTATGCTTAGTGCTAGTAGCATTTGTTAAGTGCTTCCTGCATGCATGTCAAGTACTTATTCAAAGTGCTTTTTGGGCAGTCTCCTTTAATCTTCACAGATGGAGACACTGAGATGCAGGAACGTTTTATAGTGTAGTAGAGCCATGATTCAGATACCAAATAACTGATTTGTTCAAAGCTAAAAGCGCCAGAGTATTGTAGAGCGTTCTTGTTTTGGTTTTAATTTTAGTGTTTCTCTCTTTGTTCCCTTCAACTTCCCTCTACCACATGTTCTGCGTTGGTTTTTTTCTCCCATATTTAAATGATTTTTTTTGTTCATTTTGTTTTTGCTTTGCTTTTTCAAAGGATTTTAGCATCCTTAGAAGTAGAAAACTCTAGAAACTCATTCATAATTGAGAAATCTTCTAAAAGACTTAAATAATTCTACTTCATTGGCTTATATCTTGTTTTAAAATTTTTCATTTTAAATTCTGTTATTTAGGGGGAGGGCTATTAAAGTGTTCTCTCTACTCATGTGTGATACATTTTAGATCTCCCACATTTTTTCCTGGATGTTTGTCAGGAGATGGTATAGAGGTTTGGTAAGTAATAGTTTGATTTCATGTTTCAAGGGTTTCTCATTTAGTCACACATTTGAGTTTTCTTTACTCTGGCCTTTTTTTTTCCTGGTGATTCTGTTTGCAGTATTAACTGAAAATCCATGTGCTAATGCTAATTTTGATTTTTTTTTCCCACTAGCATGTATTGGAGCACTCAGACTTGAAGAAGGACATAGGTAAAAAATACAACATGGAACATTTTCTAAAAATCAGGCTTATGAAATCTCTTTCCTCTAGTTGCATACTTGCTGTAATCCATCTAAAAATTACAAAACAACCTAAGTGGTATAGATTTTGTCAAAATGATTATGGATATTTTGATTACTTTTTTATTTTATAAACATAGCATCAGTTCTCTTAATCCTTAAGGTCAAAAAAGGTATTCTTATATTACATCAGGAAATAGTTACGACTTTGAAGTGTTTTTCCTTTGTGTGAAGTTTTATGCAGGACTTAAATTATTTAGTTGTAAAGTGAAAAGCAAAGATTAATCTAAAACACATTTTAGATTCATCAGACAGAATCAGGTGTTACTGCTGCTTTGTCCCAAATGCTTTCTTATGTACCCAGAACCCTCATTGGGTTCTAAACCCCACATCGTGTCTCTCACGTTTCTGAGCCAGCTATACCTAGGTAATCCTTCCTGCATGGCCTTATAAATTCTCCTCTAGAACTAGAAGATGTAGAAGACCAAAAAATCTTGAAAGTGGCATATTCGTTTATCTGCTTCATAAAGTTGTTTTAAAACATCCTTTATTTTAATATCAATATATTGATATCTATGTCAATATTTAAAAAATTTTTAAGTTAATTTAGTAACACCAAAAATTTTAACATTTATTTTTCTGTCAAACTTGTTCTTTGAAAACTACACATCTGTAGTGTTTTTTACTTGGTTACCTGAAGTTTGCTTAAACTCCATTTATTTACTGTAGAACTTTGTAGTGAATGACTGACAAGGACTGGGGTCTTCGGCAAAGTCAGAACATGAGTGTCTGCACATGCATAATATATATTCTCCCGTTTCCTATTTTGTCTTGATAATCAAATCTTTTAGAAACAAGGCTGATGGCGATCTAGAAAAAATTTAGAATAGGACTGTATACAAATACTCCACATTCTACGTCTCATGGTAACCTAATTTAACAAGATCAAATTGGGAAATTCACCTGAAGTATTTGATAGAACCATTTCAGTAGTCCATTGAAGAATTTACTTAAAAACAAAACAAAAACTAGTGGAGAACAATCAAATACTAAGGCATCTTTGAAATTAGTTGGTCATCAGTAAGAAATCCATCTGGTATATAAAAAGTTTATGTTTATTCAGTGGATTTTTAGGAATTTACCTATTTCATAAAGCAGGGAGATTTGGAAATACTGTGTCCATTTATTTCTAAAAGTGACATTCCAGGATACAGAACAGTTGCTGCTAAAATACAATCAAATCCAGATACACACATACATACACACACATATATATATATATATATATATTTTTTTTTTTTTTTGAGTGTGAGTGGGGGGGGAGGGGCAGAGAGCAAGGGAGACAGAATCTGAAGCAGGCTCCAGGCTCTGAGCTGTCAGTACAGAGCCTGATACGGGCCTTGAACTCCCCAACTGCGAGATCATGACCTGAGCTGAAGTTGGATGCTTAACTCACTGAGCCACCCAGGCACCCCACAAATTCATATATTCTAACTTCTTTGCTTTGGCATTGTTTTTTAAAGTTACCTGAAGATTTGATTTAGATTGGAAAATGAGGGCTTGAAAAATGGAGCTGTGTGTGAGTGTTTTCATGAAAAAGGGAGTGCAATAACGGACTTGCCAGTGATTAAGACATTTAGGATTTCTTTTTCTTTGAAGTTTAGGTCAGATGTTTGTAGCCTTTAGCTCATGAAACAGCACCAGCTTCTGTCCCTGCTTCCACATCTCTACCTAAGGGGGAGGGTCACTGTTCTTGAGAGTAGCCTCCATTCACCTTGTCCCTTTCCCTGGATTTAGCCAAAAAGACTGAGAAGCAATTCACCTTGTCCCTTACAATCTGCCAGTGACCATGATTTCTAAGGTTTGCTCTTGGAACCAAAGGCAGGAAGAAAGGGGAAATTGCTAATTCCATAAATTCTTTGCAGCCTCTGATTTAACCCTTTGGGTGATGTACATGAAAAGTAATGTTTGCTTTTACTACAGATTTGCCTCTAGTTTCAACACTGAGTTTTTCCTAAAATTTCCAGGAGTTTAGTTGAATGTCTTTCAAGGAAAATGGCAAGGAAAAGCCCACAAATGTTAGAAGAAGAGAATTATGAAAGGAAAATAACTTTTCTCAAATGAAATAATAAAGAGGTTGCAGGGAATGGAGTGAGGTCAGCATTAGGGAGGTAAGAGACGATACAAATATTAATTTGTAGTCTGATTTTGCTTTCTGTGTAGTGTACTTGCAACCAACAAAATGAGTGTTTCATTCTGTAAGCATTCAGTTAGGGGAGAATAGAGAGCAGCCTGGAGACACACGTTTGCCACAGATAATCTGTATCCAGGTAGCAGAGATGCTTGTAATGGCACTCAGTCCAAGAAGCATCATCCTCTCCAAAGGAAAAATCTCTTAGATAATCAGGAGACTGATCACCTTCACCACCTTCCCCTAACAGATAGGGTAACACCTCATGAAGGGTATTCTGATGGTTTTTAGATGTTATGTCCAGAGCATCCCCCAAATTGGGAGAGGTTGAGTCTTGGTGGCTGTTTTCCTTCATTGTTAACAAAGCCTAGCCTACATGTTCGGTTTTTCTCTGTAGCCCTAAACCTGATTGAGAACCGAGTCGAGAGAATTGGGTGGAAGTTTTAGGACAAAGCCAGCAGCTGTACTCAAAATCTGTGCAAGTTGTGATTTTTTGAAAGGTTATTGAGCCCACCTCAGGGATGCTGAATATTGGGTTTAAATAAGTAATGTTACTCATTTTTGCATGTTGAAATTAATTTCAAAGAACTATGCAAACACTTAAAAATGTAGCTAGATTTGTTGTAGGCCAGAGAAATAGGCCATTATCATGTGGTTCTCAATTATTTACACCATACAGGACAACACAAATATGAATAGCACAAGGTAATCTGACTTTGAAGTGAGAGATTATATGCACCTTTGTGTGTGGGTTAGCTGATCGTGGAATTTACTTCAAATAAATGAGGAAGATACCTGTGAAAACTTGGCACGAGGACCTTGACTTTTTCTCCTGTCCAATGGTCAACTTCCTGTAAACCAGGCACGAAGAGACACAAAAACTAAAATCTGCAGAGGTTTGGGAGGTTTAACGGAATAGGTATAGTAATTCTATTTCTCAGAATCTTCTCTCCCCAGACTCCAACCACCTTTTGAGTCTATAGGGACAGTTGAGATGTCAGTCAGGCTGTGATTAAGTAGATTAGGTTAGAGGATTTCAAATATGGATGTGTTTTTTAGGATAGGGGTTATCACTGACCTTGAAGGTAAGATTTACCATAAAAATTAATAAAAGACTGAAGAGTGATCAGTTTCAAAATACAAACCTTGAAACTTAAGAATTGTTGGCTATTAATAACAAAATAGCACAAACCAGGATATCTAAGAGCAGAGGTCTGTTATTGCTAACTCCCACCTCTTCTTTTAGCAGATCTATTCTAGGGTGCATCTTAGCCCTACAGCAAACAATTTTATTTTTGCCTTATTTCCAGATAGGAATTCAACACTGGTGCTTTGCCACTGTTGAGTAGCTTTGAACAGTATCTTGCTTCAGAAACTTACATGTACATTTTGTCTTCCCTTTGAATGTTTATTAACTGCAAACCAGCATTCCCTGCTTGCTCTCAAACTGTTCTACTTAATTTCTCAGGTTATTCAAAATGGTGATACCTTTTTTTTTTTTTTCCTTAAACTGAATTTTGCCTTTTGTTTTTCTTTATAAAGTGAAAACATGAGTACCTCTTCTGCTTTGCTGCTGGAATTCAACATCAGGAGCAGTTGTTGCCATGTTTGATTCTTATCCATTGATTTTTCTGGGATGGAAAGCTTATCAGGTCCAGTGTTTATTACCTAACAAGGCACCATAAGCAAGTTCAATGGCTCTTCCTGTCTAGTGAACACTAAACCATTTGATACTCTAAGGAATATACAGTTCTGGAATAATACACTTCTGGAATGCTAATCCAAAAATAGAAGTGGAGAGGAAAGAGGGTACTTTGATCATTATTTGATAAACACATTTGGAGGTTTGTTTTCCTTAAAAACAAACGTAATTCTAGAGGACCAGATGTGTTCAGTAAACTTTTTTTTTAATTGCTTATTATGCTTATCATTTGTGAATTAGTATTCTGCCCTAGTCCCTAAAGGTAGTTTTATACGCTAACTTTTGTTTTGCCTTTCTAGCTGCTAAGATAGATAATGATTATTGCAAAGTGCACCTTTTTAAATGGTCTCCAGTGCCGACTACTGAGCCAGTGATGGAATGAGTACATTGAGGAAGAATGTGTCATTTGGAATCCAGGACCATTCAGCAAGAATAACTGCCTGATATATGGTCAGAATGTTCAAACTCTTATGGCATACCGATGGCTTTCTCTTCCATTCCCCTAAAAAGCAAGTTTTGTTGGCCTGAGTTCCCCTAATCTAGCTCTTCTCATTTCCATTCCCAAAGTAGTGACCTAGTTCTGTCATTTTGGGGTTGAAGTTTCAGTGTGTGAGTATAGCAAATGTATTTAATGATTTATAGGAAGCAAATAAAAAAATTTTTGTTTGCTAACTACTTGAAGTGTAGAAAGTTTTGATTTTCAGTTTATGGTTTTGCATAGCATAAAGACCTTTCCTGCTTGTTAATTCCACATGAATTATTCAATACTTTTCTCCTCTTACCTAGTTAATTCTAATGCTAATTTCCTATAACAAAGCAATTGAATGGAATAAGCCTTTCATTTAAAGTTTGTACTAATGATAATCAGAGAAAGTTCACCTTTTTTCTGACTTAAGTGGTACGTAAATACCAATTTCAAATTTGATTGGCAAATTAGAAAATCACTTAGAACAATTTGGCATTATTTTTTTACTCCCTTTGTTAGAATTGTTTTTCCTTTGCATATACACTGCAGAATAAATCAAGGATGCAGACTGATACTAAATTGACCAACTTCTATTTGGTCTTAATGAGAATTATGTCTTTTTTAAATTTATTTTTTAAGTAAGCTCTATCCCCAACATGGGGTTTGCACCCATAACCCCAAGATCAAGAGTCGCATGCTCCACCAACTGAGCCAGCCAGGCGTCCCTTCATAGGATAATTCTTTTTTCACTCAACCTTTATTAAAGGAGCAAACATAATTTTAGGCTGTAGCAAGCTAATCCCTTTTAGCCTAAGCTGAATTTCATTAAAGACTAGAACATGTAATTCATTTCCACATACTTTAAGGTATGACTCATCCCTTTTGAAGTTGTGAGACTCAAAACTACGCCCGAATCACTTAATTTTATGTCCTTCCCTGTTTACTGTGTCTGACCTTCAAGATTTCGTGACTGATGCTGAAATGGAAGCCAGCCAATGCAGAAATTTGGGGGAAAATGAACCTGAAGAATGCAAAGGGAAGTAGGAATTCATTTCTAGCATTCCCAAACCTGCTTTGTCGTGTCAACTCCACTACAGTCAGAGGAAAAGAACTGAGTTCATGGAAATTACCAGCTAAGCCTTACATCTTCTTTAATGTTTTTAGGAAATATTCTGAAAAGGTAAGTGAGATGTCATTTTTGAAGAAAGACTCTATTAGGTATTTTTAAGCTAATCATTCCATGTTAGTAAAGATAGACAACTTCTTTATTCTGAGCTTCAAAAAGTCTTGCTCCCATTTGGTTTGGTTCTCCATATTGTGGGGAAGGCGGGTTTTCTGGCCAACATGGAGCTTTTCCTCTACTTCTCAGCAGTGAAGCTGGAACTTGCATTGAAATGTACAGAGTGCTGACTTTTGTTGTTTTGTGCTCAAATTCTTTCTTGAATTGTTTTATTGTACTTGGAATGTCCTCCCTCTCTATAGAAAAACTTTTTAAGTGCTTCAGAGTTCCTACCAGAACTACATTTGCATTGTGTGCAGTGGAATTAAGAGTAAAATTATGGGTTTTTATAGGTCTCTATTAGCTAATCCACCGATATGGGTCTTACAGATAATTTTTAAATTACTAGGATTAAATTGTTCCACATTCATTACACATCTGTATACTAGGCACCGTGCCAGACCCTGGAACACAAGATGGACTACCACACAGTTCATGTCTTTAGAAGCTCGTTTTTATTGCTGTGATACAGATGGAGTTCTAGTTTAGGAAATCAAAATCTAACAAAATGAGGCTAATTTCGTTTCCCCACCAACAATCCATTCTAACTAGCTTGTGAATCTGAATATGACAGATTGTACTTGAAAGATCCTGTGCACGTGTGTGGGTGTGTGTGTGAGAGAGAGAGAGACATTTGCAAAACACTTCCTATGTGTTAGGTATTGTTCTAAGTTCTTTACATAGATTTTTTTTTTTTAATCCTCACGACTATCCTACGAGATGAGTGCTACTATTAAAGCCTATTTACTAAGTCATTAAGGCAGAGGAGTGAATTAACTTGTCTGAGTTTGCACAGCTACGATCTAGGACCAGTATTTGAACCCAGACAGGCAGATTACAGAGCTTGCACTCTTAAATGGAGTGTATGCAGTACCTGGCTGTGAGTACCCATAGAACATTCCAGATTCTTTTTTTTTTTTTTTTTTTTTTTTTAAGTAATTTCTGTGTCCAACATGGGGCTCAAACAAGAGTCGCATGCTCTACCAACTGAGCCAGCCAGGTGCCCCAAAGTATCCCAAATTCTTAATGAAATTTTTAAAAAGGAAAGTTCTAATAGCATTTCCCTCTCCCCCAGAAGAGTGTGTGCAGACAAAATCGAAAGAACTGGACCAGAGAAGCGGAGCTTATCAGTTATACTCAGTACCTGTTGTCCCTAGGTTTTACCCCTTTCTTTCTGGAATGTGGACATTTTCTTTAGCTGCTAAATCATGAGAAAATATGACTGCTGAGACTTTGCCTGGGATTCTTAGGCAAATAGATTAGGCTCCAGTGCAGAAGTAAAAAACCACTCTGAGAACCCCAGGTAGGTACTTTACTTCCTGTTGTGTGCTGGTTTATTTGGAGCTTCTGCGCCTCTGCCCCCTGCTGTTTTACACTCCTGTAAATCTCATTTGACCATTAATAAACTGTTTTCTGAAGTGAGTGGTTTTTTGGTCTCATTTCCCATTTGGCTGTGTATCTCCTTTTGTCACCCACTGTATGTTAGAGCCACCCCTTTTCATAATCGGTGGCTAATAATTAAAGTGAGAGCTACTATTTACCTAGTCCTCCTGAGAGTTTAAAAACCTATGTGCCAAGGTTTTGCTCTTAGCTCAATGCACATGCCACCCAGTACTAAAACTTGGCAGATTTTTGGAGGGGAAAACAGATGTTATAAAATGAATGTGAACAGTGGTTGAATAAATGAAGCAGTGTTGACAAGAAACACCTGCCCTGGTGAAATCACATTAATTATTCCATGATTAATGAAATTAACCGGAGAAACAAGTTTGATCCTATTTCTCCTAAATCAGTGCTTCTCACACTAACGTGTATGTGAATCACCTGTGGATATTGTTAAAATGCAGATTTTGATTCAGTAGGTCAGGGGTCAGTCTGAGAATCTGCATTTCTTTTCTCTCAAAAAAGTTTTGTTGAAATAAAATCCATATAAAATCCACTCTTCAAAAATGTACAATTTGGTTGTTTTTAAAGCATGCAGAGTTATGCAACTGTCACCACTGTCTTAATGCTGGGACATTTCCATCATAAAATACAAACCCTGTACCCATTAGCAGCCACCCCTCTTCATCGCCACATCTGCCGCCAAGTCTCTGGCAACCACTGATATGCTTTCTGTCTCTATTTACATTTCGTATAAATGGAACCATACGTTACGTGGATTTCTGTAACTGGCTTCTTTCATATAGTGTGTGTTCAGGGTTCGTCCAGGTAAGATGTATCAAGTACGTCATGCCTTTTATGGCTGAATAATACTACAGTGCACGGACGTACCACATTTTGCTTATTCATCAGTTGATGGACATTTGGGTTGTGCCTACCTTCTGGCTCTCATGGATCCTGCTGCTATGAACATAGGTGTACAAGATTTTGTGTGGATGTGTGTTTTTGTTTCTGTAAGAACTAGACCTATAGGAGTAGAATTGTTGGTCATGTGGTAACTTAAAAAAATATATGGTAAGGACACAACATGAGATGTACCCCTTAAATTTTTTTAAGATTTTTTTTTTTTTAAGTAATCTCTGCACCCAGCATGGGGCTCAAACTCACAACCCCGAGATCAAGTCACCTGCTTTACCAATCGAGTCAGCCAGGTGCTCCAACCCTCTTAAATTTTTCAGTGCACGCTGCAGTATTGTAAACTTCAGCGCATCTCAGCCATATGGTCACTTTAAAATCTTGAAGAGCTGCTAAACTGTTCTCTGTACCATTGGAGAGTGCATTTCTGGTAAGCTTCCTGGTGGTGCTGAATTGCAGGCTCTAGATTACATGTGGGCACCTATCAAGTAAACAATTAGGAACATGAACTTCGTTCAACTGGCAATGACTGGCCAGCAGCAAAGATGGTGTTTTGGCTTCCACGGGGCTCTGTGCCTCATTTCCTCATTTCTTCTCACATCAGTCTCACTGCACCTGGGCTTACTCATCTAGCCTTTGAACTCTTCATGTGGATGGGTATATCTAATCTCTAAGAGGGAAGAGAATATTCCATTTTAAAGGCAGCTCTAAGTTGAGAATGACCATATAATTGGCAAAATATTTTTAAGATCTTTGATAGAGTTCTACAAAATTTCTGGGTGGCTTTTCAATATGCTGATGACAACATCTGGGGGGAAATAGATGAATGAAAAGAGCAAGAAGGGTGTGTACATTCCATTGAGTTCCACGAGATGTTTTGATCTTGTCTAGATACCTTTAGGGAAAGAAGGGTATCGTGATGGAAAAATACACATAAATAATTTTATACATTCTAGTGAACATTAGGATAGATCAAAGGAGAGCAGACTCAAGACTTAGGAGACTGGGGACTCCTCGATTCCTTTATTCACTCAACTAAGATTTGACTTGTTAAAGATTTGGATTCTGGGCTGTGGCTCACAGTTTGCTAGGTGGGCGTAAAGCAAGTAACAATGCCAGAAAGAGAGTGAAGTATAGTTTAAAGATCTGTGGGGATTCAGATGAGGTAGAGATTACCTCCCTTTTGTGTGAGGTGGGGTGCCGCTGGGGATAGGAGGTGGTAGAAATTAGATTTTTTGGAGGTGACGCTCGAAGCCAGGATTTTAGAAATAGAGGTGTATGAGAAAGGTGTATTCTAAGATGATGCAGCAGAAGGAACTAAAATATTGAGGTCTTAAACGGTAGCATATTTACCAGCTACCCTTTACTGAACAGCTACCGTGTGCCCAACCAGGTGCTGTGCTAAGCCTTGGGTATGCCAGAAAGGAACAAAACAAGACCTCTGCTCATACTAAGTGATCACGTAGATTTCAAGTGTAATACAATGTGATCTGTATAAAAATAGTGTTAAGATGTGCAGAAGTAGTTTTAGAAAGGCATAATTCTGGGGACTAGCCATTCTGTTTAGCTGACTCAATGGTGCCTGAAGTGAAAGGAGTAGGAAATATGGGTGTAAAAATAAATTGGGATGTCATTTACTGCCTTCTGCTTTGAAGAAGTGGTCTAAGAGTCTGAGCATGTGACTAGGAGTAAGGGGAGACAGCAGGAGTCTGGGTTTGGGGTTCTTTGGTGCCTGTGTGGCTCACGCCTGTAATTGTAAATTGATGGCTTTAGTGGGGATGCAGGGTACTTGGTCTGGTCGTCAGCTTTTTGTTTTTGTTTTTGTTTTTTTTTAAGTGAATTACCTAGTATACTATAGGACTCAACTTCTACATCCCATAGTTAGAAGTTGTGAGCTATCTCACAAAGATCGATTAATGGGGTACTTTTCAAAATAACTTACTTTGGCAGATACTTCAACCTCTTGGCTGTTTACAACCAAGAGTCTTTGATTGCTTTCTCCATTCCAGTAGGTAATGCATTGTGTTGAATAGGTTTTCACACGTCTTAGGGATTCTTGTGTGTTCTCTATTGCCTCATTACAGACAACCCCCAAAATTTAGCAGCTTGTTTGTTTATTGGAATGTAACTTAAGGTTAGTTTTAGGGGATAGCTATAGACATCAGTTCAGAAAATCTAAAAATTAATTCGCAAGTAACCCCAGTCTAAGGAAGAGTATTGATAAAGATAACGTACTCCTAACATTTATACTTTTTGATGCCAGTGTAAATTATCTTGTGGCCGTTCAGTGCAGAGCTGAGGCTGAGGCATCCTCCTATTTATTAGCTTCCTAGGATTTCCCTCCAGTATGAGTTCTTGCACGTCAGTAAAGACAGGAATCACTGAAAGATTTTTCAGAATTAATACCCTCCTAGGTTTTGTATTCAGGGAGAATTTTCCTAGTTTTTGTAAGGCAAGTGGCTCCATTAAAAGCTTTCCCTTATTCTTTACATTTGTAAGTTAACTTGCAGTGTGAGTTCTCACAGTTTTCCTAAAGAGGGTGGAAAAATGGAAGACTTTCCAATACTGCTGACATTCAGTAGGACTTTTTCTCCAGAATGAATTCTCCTGTTCCTTAGAAATTGAGAGAACAGGGGCGCCCGGGTGGCTCAGTTGGTTAAGCATCCGACTCTGGATTTTGGCTCAGGTCATGATCTCAGTTTGTGAACTTGAGCCTCATGTCAGTCTCTCTGCTGACAGCGTGGAGTCTGCCTGGGATTCTTTTTCTCTCTCTCTCACTCTGTCCCTCCCTGCCTCCTCTCTCTCTCTCACTCACAAAGTAAATATTTTTTTAAAAATTGAGAGAACATTCAAGGCTTTCCCACAGTCATCACATTAAGTATTTTACCATCATTTGCTCAGTAACCATGCTTGTACTGTAGGATTTTCTCCATTCCTTATAGAAGTGCCAAAACTTAGTTCAAAACAAACATTTATTATTGCATACAGTTACAGTGGGTCAAGAATCCAAGAGTGGCTTGGCTGAATGATCTGGCTCTGGGTTTCAGGAGGTTGCAATCATCTGAAGGCTTGATGGGTTGGAGATGTTGCTTCCAGTGTGGCTCACTCACATGCCTGGCAATTAGTGCAATTCTCAGCCAAGTGGACCTCGTCATTGGACTGATTGAGTGTTCTCATGACATGCAGAGCTGGCACCCACCCCTCACCCCTATTCACCCATGAATAATGTAGCAAGCCTCCTCCACTTTCACAGTATCCCACCGATCATACAGGTCAACCCCATTCATTATAGAGCGGACTACAGAAAAGAGTACCGGGAGGTGAGAATCACCAGGGCCATCTTGGGGACTGGCTGTCACAACTTGGGATGGATTTGAGGCTATTTGCTGTTCCATTAGAACAAGTTTATAAAGCTGGCCCTTGACATGCAAATTTAGAAATGCCTGTCAATGACTCCTAGTACATCTTAATACTCTACAGTTACTTCTCCAAAACTCTTTTTGACCTAAATGTAAACATTTAGTATGTTGAACAACTGGGTTGGCAGACATTTTTGTAAGATCCATAGGCTGCGTAATATCTACGCTGAGGTGCATTTTAAGTGTACATAAGGTACTCTGATCATCTGACAAGAGGGAGAATTTTTTTCCCCCACATGCTTATTTGATTAGGTAAAGGCAAGAATTAGGAATTGATTTGGAGGGATGGGGGCTCAGCTGTGACTACTAGGTTTCTAGTTAGATTATCTAAGTAGGCTGTAGCTATTTACTGAGATGGAGAATACCCAGCATGCCTGGGCTCAAGAGAGGGTGACTAAGGAATTTGATCGCAATTAGTTTGATGGGTGTTAGCTTGACAGAGATACCAGCAACTTGATTCTGGAAGTTTGTCAACGTGTAGTCTGATGCTTGAGAGTTCAAGGCTGTAGATAAACCTCCAGAGGAATTAGGGAACAGGAGCAACACTCAGCCCAAGAAGAGGAGTTTAAAGGAGAGGAAGGTCAACAGGGCCAAATACAGCAGAGAATGTGGGAAAGATGATGGAGATGCGTCCGCAGAAATGGGCAAAATGATGTCAGAACAGTGAGGAAAGAACAAACTGCTGGGTGTTCGGTAAGTGGGAGGTGAGAAAGTGTAGTGAGGAGTACTTAAGCTTGCTGAAAGAGGAGGGAGTGGTGGGAAACAGGATAGCTAGAAGGGAATGGAGGGATGAGGGGTTTTGTTGTAAGATTGGGAGGGCCTAGGGGCACCTGGGTGGCTCAGTCGGTTGGGCGTCTGACTTCGGCTCAGGTCATGATCTCACGGTTAGTGGGTTCGAGCCTGCCTTAGGCTCTGTGCTGACAGCTCAAAGCCTGGAGTCTGCTTCTGATTCTGTATCTCCCTCTCTCTCTGCCCCTCTTTCCCTTGTTCTCTCTCCCTCTCTCTCTCTCTCTCTCAACAATATTTAAACATTAAAAAAAAAAAGATTGGGAGGGCCTATTGAGAACAAGAAGGGCGAAAGGTGAGGAAGGGGATGATGACCGCTACCCCAAGGCCCCAGAGAAGGTGGGGGTGCATACGGTGGGAGGCCCTGATGAAACAGGACCTTGGACAAAAAAAACGTCGTATCCTCTGACACTGGAGGTAAGAATATATGTTTGTAAGATGAGAAGGGGAGATTTGAGACTTTGCCATATTTGAAATTTGTGTGCTTTAAGTAATGAAATTTTCAGAAATAATGGTTCCATTTTGTCTAAAAGTCCGTAGAAAGAGGAATGTAGTATTGTTGGTAACGTGCCAAAAAGCCTTGTTACAGCTAAAATCAGTGTCTTCAAGCTCATCAGACTGACTAGCTGGGAGGCCTGGGTCGTGCCCCTCGCCCTCTCTGGACCTCAACAGTCTCTAGAAACCACAGTGTACTAGGTGCTCCTTGTTACTGTAATTAATCCAGCTCGATCACATTTCCCCATGAATGTGTTGCGGGCCTCCAGTTTGGCTCACTGCTCTTAAGTATGTTTCCGTGATAACTGATAACCTTTAAATTACTCTGTCGTGTCGTGTATGCTCTGACGTGCCACATACGCATTTTGCAAGATCTACCCATTTCCAGAAACATTAACCTGAGCTGTGCTGTGTGACTAGGCAAATGATTTAACCTGTCTGAGCCTCTGGTGTCTCTACAAAAATGTGAAAGGGCTGATACCTACTGTATTTAATCTTCACAGCAAGTCTGTTGTGTGTGTACAACCCTCAGGAGCGCTAGAAACACTGTAAGAATTCAATAAATGATAGATCCAGGATCCCATACCAGTCTTCTTGTGGCAGGGTGTGTTCAAGAATTCAGAAATTTTCTGATTTTAGGAAGCTACCCTGGGGCATAGGTACTTGAATATTCTTCTCTTCCAGCTGGGTCTGGGTAGCCTCCCAGATCATAGTCCCAAACCATAGCATCCCACAGTCAAACATTAATGTTTCTGCAGGGAGGGGCGCCTGGGTGGCTCAGTCAATTGAGCATCCGACTCTGGATTTAGGCTCAGGTCATGATCCCGGGTCATGGGATCAAGCTCCACATCGGCTTCGTGCTGAGCATAGAGCCTGCTTAAGATTCTCCCTCTGCCCCTTCCCCCACCCCCCCCCCCCGCTTGTACTCTTGTCTCTCTCTCTCTCTAAAAAAGGGGAAAAAATTAAAAAAACAAAGCCCATTTGCTAAATTAAAAAAATATATTTCTGCAGAGAAACATGATAAAAACGGATAGCTTCATATCAGTTCAGGTTTTGCCTCCATGTGAATTTTGTAGTAAACTGAAAAAAAAAAAATTGGTTTCCCTAAACTTTTGGGTTTGGGGCTTGCCAGTAAGAATTATGGACCCGTGCCAATCAATCAGCACCCGTTAATTAAGCTCCAGTGTGCAGCCAGCTCTGGCTAGTACTATGAGTATTACACACAAAGAGTAAGTTTTGGTACCTGCCCTCTGCTCTGTGCCGTTTGGACCATATCTAGAGCCCCTTGTGAGGCACAAAGTAGAAAGAAAAGAAATAGAAAACTGGGCCAAAGACTTGGATCCTGAATCAGCACACCCTAAAAGATGTTCCAGTGATTACTGATCATAGGAAAGTGTTCATCTTCATTTGTAATCTGGGAAATAGCTTTCCAAACCACAATGAAAGGCCACCCTGATGAGTGGTGGAGAGAACAGTTACAAATCTGATGATAGTTAAGTATAGAACAACCACTCCCCGGCTTTATTGAGATATAATTAACATATACTGTGTAGGTTTAAGGAATACAACGTGCCGGTTTGATACACATATACATTGCAAAATGGTTACCATCATCGGTTAGTAGTTAACTCCAGCACATCGCCTAATTAACATTTTCTGGGCCTTCTAAGAATGAGCAAGCCCCTGCAAGAATTTAGGTTCAAAAATAATACTAGGAAAAGAAAGGATATAAACAAAGTTAGGGCAACAGGTTCTTCTGTCTGCATGTTCTTGCTTTCTAGTATTCCAGAGGTTCTTTATACATGTTTGTTGAATAACTAAAAACAGCAGAAAAAATAAAGAATAGACCATCTTCTCCAAAGACATTGCCAGACTATTCCCTGCTCTGACCACCAGGTGGCACTATTTTCACAGGTACCAGGGTCTTGACTGCTTTCTAGATTAACGCTACTTCCGCGTGAGGGTATGAAATTGTCAGTAGCTCACGGAGTATTTTTGTCTTCAGATTTCAAAGATTTGTGTTGTTTTGTTTCTACCTCGACATGTTTTGAACTTTGTGTGTAAAAGAATAAGCATCAGCCTTGAACTTTGCCAACTCCATATACCGCTAGTCCCAGGATTTGAATGAGAAGCCCTCACATTCAAAACTCTCAGCTCTAGCTTCCGTTTTGGACTTCCTGGCTAAAAGACGGTTGCTTAATTGTACGCTGCCCTTCATAGATGCTTGTTTTACACAAGCACCTGTTAGGACAACCACAGCCAATGCCAAAACATCAAGTGACATCAGTAATTTGGTGTTTTTGAAAAGTTCTTTTGGGTTCCCTTTGACACCAAGGTGTATTTCAATAATTTCAACCCAGTTCAATCAGAATCTTCTGTTTTAAGCAGCTCTCAAGGACAGAGGTGAGAAAAGGAATCAACTTAGGAATAGCACTAAAGATACTATTCTCTTCTGCCTCTCTTCCCTTTTTATCCCTTTTCTTCCTTTTTCTATCCCTTTTTTTTTCTCTTCCTTGTTCTCTCATCACGTGATATGCCTATAAGTTTACTCCCAACAATTGATTATGAAAATTTCAAGCTTCAGGAAAAGTGGAAAGAATTTAGTGACTACCCCTATACTAACTACCCCAATTCTACAATTGTGTGACTATACATGCTTTATACAAGTCTATGCATCCTTCCATCTATCAGTTGATCTTATTATTTTTTTAAGTCTATTTTATTTTCAGAGAGAAAGCATGAATGGGGGAGAGGCAGAGACAGAGGGAGAGAGAATCCTAAGCAGGCTCTGTACTGTCAGAGCAGAGCCCAACATGGGGCTTGAGCCCACAGACCATGAGATCATGACCTGAGCTGAAGTCAGATGCTTAACCAACTGAGCCACCCAGGCACCCCAGTTCATCTTTTTGCTTTGCTTGCTGTCTCTTTCTTTCTTTCTTTCTTTCTTTCTTTCTTTCTTTCTTTCTTTCTTTTTCTTTTTCTTTTTCTTTTTCTTTTTCTTTTTCTTTTTCTTTTTCTTTTTCTTTTTTTATTATTGAGAGACAGAGAGAGACAGAGCATGAGCATGGGAGGGGCTGAGAGAGGGTGAGACACAATTTCTGAAGCAGGCTCCAGGCTCTGAGCAAGCTGTCAGCACAGAGCCTGATGTGGGGCTGGAATTCACAAACCGTGAGCGCATGACGGCCAAGTCTGACACTTAACTGACTGAGCCATCCAGGCGCCCCAGTTCATCTTATTTCTGTGACCCATTTCAAAGTAAGTTGCAAACGTCTGTATACAACCTCTCAAGTAATTCAGCATATGCTAGGCCTTTCAGTCTATCTGCCAACATAAATTTTATGCATTTGCAACGTACTGTGTACTTTAGTGAAGTTTAGCGGAAGTTTCTTTCGCTTAAGGTCTTAATTTCTTGCCTTGATTTGGCCAACCATCATAATGTTTCTTGCAATATAAAGACTTTTTTTTTAAGTTTTATTTATTTAAGTAATTTCTACACCCAACATGGGGCTCGCATTCATGACCCCAAGATCAAGAGTTGCATGCTCTACCAACTGAGCCAGCCAGCTATACCTAAAGATTCCTTCTTGGCAGGGATCCCTTCTTGGAGCCCATTCAAAATGGTCAAGGGTTGGTCAGTCATTCAGTGGTGTCCACGTTAGGTTCATTGTCTTTGGCAGGACAAAAGTCCTTAATAACCATCTCCACCCTTAACTCTCCAGGACACATCTCCCACCTGCTGTGAGTCTTCTGGGAGAAGTTCTTATTCCTTCCCACATGGATTAGGGAACAATGTCAGCTTCCAGAGCAGAGTATGTTGCTATGGGAACCTAGTTATTTGGAGATGCAATGGAAGCGAGTAATCAGTGACACAACCTGAAACACTCCATAATTGTCCCTGGAGAATAATAGGGTAAGATGTTTTATTCTTAGATGAGGGAGCTTCTGTGCTTTTGTCCTCTGGGGAGCTCCTGGGAGACAGTGATGAGCTGCTGAGTGAGAAAGCTGGGGGTAGGGAGAAAGTTTCTGGTGGTTAGATAGACAACCCTGGTGTGTCCCTTAGACAAGTCACTTCTTATTGAGCTGCAGGTGTCTATTCTAGAAAATGGGGTGTCAGTCTAGAGCTGAAAGGGACCTCAGAGGTAATCTGGTGTGTGATTCTCTGAAACAGACGATGCCTACACATTCTGTTGGGGAAAACCCTAGAAATGAGAAACCGGTAGTGAGGGGGAAAGGCTGTGCACACAAACCTGGTCTTTACTGTGTCTTTCTTTCACGCAACTCACACATTCACACATTACGCTTTGACAGTCCCTAGCATTTTGATCTAGATGCAGTACTCAGGCTAGGCTGTGACTAGTGCCATCACAGAACAGTATAATTATTAACTTGTGGCCCACAAAATGTAATGCTTGCATTTGAGAAGATTATAATGCATTTTTCAGAAGATATTTTTGTTCCAGTATTGTTAAAACTATTCAGGGGCACCTGGGTAGCTTGGTCAGTTAAGCGTCTGATTTTGCTCAGCTCATAATCCTGCAGTTCATGGGTTTGGGCCCCATGTGAGTCTCTGTGCTGAAAGTTCAGAGTTTCGAGCCTGCTTCAGATTCTGTCTCCCTCTCTTTCTGTCCCTCCCCTGCTCATGCTCTGTTTCTCTCAAAAATAAACTTAAAAAACATTTATAAAAAAAAAAATAAAGCCGTTCATGAACTTAAAGGTGCAGGTAGGAGATGAAGTCAAAAAGGTAACAAGGATAAGGTCTGTAGGAACTTCAAGGCTGTTGCAAGAATTTTTGAGAGAAATAGGACTCCCTCACTCCACTGCAGCCAGCAACTGGGTGACTCCTACCTCAGGGCCTTTACCGTGGCTGCTGCTTCTGCCTGGACAGCTCTCTCCACAGATATCTGGAAAGCTCACTTCTCACCGCTTTCAAGCTTCTGCACGATAAGTCTCTCCTGACTGCCCCGTTTAAAATGACTGGGTGGCTCAGTCGGTTAAGTGTCTGACTCTTAGTTTCGGCTCAGGTCATGATCTCAGGGTTTGTGGGTTCGAGCCCGCATTGGGCTCTGCACCGACAGTACAAAGGAGCCTGCTTGGGATTCTCTCTCTCTCTCTCTCTCTCCCTCTCTCTGCCCCTCCCCCACTTGGGCACTTGTGCTTGCTCGCTCTCTCTCGCACGCTGTCTCAAAATAAATAAATAAAAACTTAAAAAATATATATGGAACAGTGGCCTGGCCTGACTTCCCCTTGTGCTTCTGATCCCCCTTACCCTGCTCTGTCCTTGCTGCAGCACTCGTCATCTTTTTGTTTTGTTTTTTTTCAACGTTTATTTATTTTTGGGACAGAGAGAGACAGAGCATGAACGGGGGAGGGGCAGAGAGAGAGGGAGACACAGAATCGGAAACAGGCTCCAGGCTCTGAGCCATCAGCCCAGAGCCCGACGCGGGGCTCGAACCCGCGGACCGCGAGATCGTGACCTGGCTGAAGTCGGACGCTCAACCGACTGCGCCACCCAGGCGCCCCGCACTCGTCATCTTTGAACCCATAACGTATGACTTACTTATTCATTACATCCATTGTCTGTTGTCTGTGCCCCTCAGCTAGAACATGAACTCCCCAAGGGCAGGGAGCTTTGTCTCTTTGGTTCACCAAACACCTAGAATGTGTCTGGAATATATGAGGCTCCCACATATTTGCTGCAAGAATGGTTTGGAGGAGTAAGTTTTGATTGTGTGGGAAGCTTAGCTACGTTAAATTAACCCACTATTTTTGTTATTTATTTTTATATAATTTCAAACTTACAGAAAAGTTGCAAAAATAGTACAAGGACCTCCCTGTAACATCCATCCAGATTCATCAATTGCTTTTGCCCCATTTGCTTTATCATTCTGTGTGCGTGTATATTTCTGCAACTTGAGAGTTAATTGGAGACAGTGTGTCCCTATACCCATAAATATTTCATGTGTATCTTTCAAGAGCAAAGACATTTTCTTGCTTAACCACAGTACAATTATTGAAATCAGGAAATTGAACATTGATAGAATACTATTATCTAATACACAGCCCATTTCCAGATTTCATCAACAGGCCCAATATTGCCCATTACAGCTATTTTTTCCCCACTCTTGGATCCAAGCCAGGATCACACATTATATTTAGTAATTTGTCTCCTTTGATTTGAAAATGTTCTCCAGCCTTTTTTGTGCGTGTTGTTTTTGAAGGGTTCAAGCCAGTTGTTGTATAGATTATCCCTCAATTTGGGATGGTTCTGATGTTTCCTTGTGATTAGATTTGGGTTAATATTTAGCAGAAAAAGCACAGAAGTGATCTCATATCTTTGGTGCATTGTATCAGGAGGCATATTTGTTGGTTTGTCCCAATATTGCTGATGTTAGCTTTAATCATTTGGCTAAGATGGTTTCTGCAGATTTCTCCACTGTGGAGTTACTGTTTCTCCCTTTGAAATTAGTAAGTAATTTGTGGGGATATCCCTTGGGACGACATTCCTCATCAAAGTTTCATTTACTGATTTTAGCATAATCCTTTTGTATTTATTAGTTGTTAATCGACTGTAACAAAGAACATTCCCTTCTCCTCTATTCATTTATGTCCGTGTGGACTTATGGATTCTTACTTGATTCAGTGGTTTCTGATCCATTACTATAATTCATTATTTTAGTGCTCACATGGTCCCAGATTTCTGGCCAGCCATTTGCCTTTGAAAACAATTTCACATAAACCATAGCCCCTAGTTAGGGTTCTTAACATTATTTTTTAAGTTTATTGATTTATTTTGGGACGAGCAGAGAGAGAGAGAGAGAGAGAGAGAGAGAGAGAGAATCCCAAGCAGGCTCCACGCTGCCAGTGCAAAGGCCCATGTGGGGCCTGAACTCACAAACTGTGAGATCATGATCTGAGCCAAGATCAAGAGTTGGACGCTTAACTGACTGAGCCACCCAGGCACCGCCCCCCCCCCCACCCAGTTAAGGTTTTTAAAGAAGAAATGGGTCCAAATTGAAAAGGTGGAATTTGGGTTACTGGAAGGTGGAAATAATTGGGTAAGAAAAATCACTTTGGGGGTACCTTAGTGGCTCAGTGGGTTAAGCATCTGATTTCAGCTCAGGTCATGATCTCACAGTTTGTGAGTTTGTGCCGCACATCGGGCTCTGTGGTGTCAGCACAGAGCCTGCTTCGGAGCCTCTGTCCCCTCTCTCTCTGCCCCCCCCCCACTCTCTCTCTCAAAAATAAATAAACATTTTTTTTTTAAATAAAATTCACTTTGGGCATTTTACAGTAATAAAAATACCCCATACGCCAAAGCGTGTTAAAGAAAAATAGCACAGCCATTCAACAGCGATCAGAACAGTTTTAGTCTAGAGGGTGAGCATAGTTGTGTCCTTACTAGAGAAAAGACAGGAGTGCGGCTTGTGTAGGTGACATCAGCCCTGGAGCCGTGGGGGTGGCACATGGATGTAGCAGGAGGGGTGATGGCCACTCATAACATCAGACTGTCCGTGCTGGCAAGAATCTTAAAACCCATCCAGTTCAGCTGTTCGTAGCCTCTGTGAGGACACAGCCACCTTGGAGAGTCTGATGAAAGCTATGAACCACTTCTCTGCAAAATGCACATCCAATATCAGGTACAAATTCAGAGGGTCCAGAAATGTATCCATGGATCTGAGGTCTATCCGATTAACTTCATTTTTTCCCATAACCTTGCAATTAAAGAAGAGTGTGATTTTCTCACTCTTAGAACAAATACAAGTATGATCTATGAGTATGACCATGAGGTCATCTACGGATAGATTTTGGTTTACTCTCAGGGTTCTCTGAGGGTCCAACCATCAGCTACCAGCCAAGAGTGTATGACTTCAGCAGAGAAGGACCATCTGTCTCAGAGTCTCCCCTTCCCACCCAGCAGAAAAGAACTGTACTCGGGTACTTCAAACTGTTGACACTTTAAACAGTAGTCTCTTAGGTACAGGCTTTTGGTGTCCTCACTTAAACAGCTTTCAGACCATACCAGTGGGCCAAGTTAGGATTTCCAGAACTCTTTTATGTTTATTTGTTTATTTTGAGAGAGAGTGGGGGGGCAGTGAGGAGGGGCAGAGAGAGAGAGAGAATCCTAAGTAGCTTCCATGCTGTCAGCACAGAACCCGAGGCGGGGCCTGAACCCACGAACCCTGAGATCGTGACCTGAGCCGAAGTTGGACCTTAACCGACAGAGCCACCCAGGCACCCCGAGATTATTATTATTTTTTAAGTTTTTATTTATTTTTGAGACAGAGAGAGACAGCACGAGCAGGGAAGGGGCAGGGAGAGAGGGAGACACAGAATCTGAAGCAGGCTCTGAGCTGTCAGGACAGAGCCCGACGCAGGGCTCGAACTCACAAACTGCGAGATCACGACCCCAGCCAAAGTCGGACGCTCAACCGACTGAGCCACCCAGGCGCCCCGAGATTATTTTTTGATAAAAGGGAGTATATTAGTTTCCTATTGCTGCTGTAAGAAATTATCACAAACTTGGCAGCTGAAAACAACATAAATTTATTACCTTCAATTTTGGAGATCAGAAGTCAAAACCGGGTCTGGCTGGGCTAAAATTGTGTCAGCAGGGCTGTCTGTGTTCCTTCTGGAGACTCTCCAGGAGAAAGCATTTCCTTGTCTTCACCAGGTTCTAGAGGCTGCCTGCATCCCTTGGCTCAGGCCCCCTTCCATCTTCAAAGCCAGAAATGGCTGTTGAGTCTTTCTGATGCCCGCCCCCTCTCTATTCTGACCCTTGTCTACCTCTTCCCCGTTTAAGAACCACATGGGATCACATGGGGCCCACCCACATAATCCAGAGTGATTTTCCATCTCAAAGTCATGTGTTTAACCACCTGCATTCCCCCCCCCCCACCATGTAGCGTGACATATTTATTCACAGGTTCCAGGGACATATGTGGGGGGACATATTTGGGCAGGGGGGTCATTACTCTGCCTACCTCAAGGAGAGACCATAGGAGAAGCTTCGTGCTGCAGTAGAGAACTATATTGTCTAGAGTAGGATTGGCAAATTACTGCATCTGGGGCACATACAGGAGCCACTGGGTTTTGTATTCCTGTGAGTGGATTTTACATTTTCAAAGGGTTGCCAAAAACTAAAAGAGGAAGAATATTTTGTGACATGTGAAAATTATAGAAAATTCAAATTTTGTGCCTATAAAGTTTTTTTTTTTTGGATGCAGCCATGCTCATTTATGTGTTGTCTATGGCTACGTTCACACCCAAAGGACAGAGTTGAACAGATGAGAAAGAAAACATGGCCACGACTTGACCATCCACAGTCAGTATGAGAGCCCTGGTCTCGCACACACCCTTCCGGTCTGTCCGAGTCTTGCTCTTCTTGGCCTTGGAGCTATTTTGCAATTCTGTAAATTGTAGAAAACCGATTGAAAAGTAGAATAATGCTTGTCTGCTGACATGTACGTTCTGTCTGGCAGAGGTTCCGTTGACTTTACTGCCCAGCTGCGGAAGAAGCCAGGTTTGCTTGCTTTGCATACTGATATCAGTATTTCTGATCAATAAATGTCTATTCTTTGAATTCTCCTTTGAACTGATTTTAACATCCTACCTGTTCCCTTATTAATAATGAATTAAGTAAACTCTTTCTTTTAAGTTGATTTGTTTTGAGAGAGAGAGAAAGAGAGAGAGCACAAGTTGGGGAAGGGCAGAGAGAGAGGGTGAGAGAGAGAATCCCAAGCGGGTTCCATGCTGTCAGTGCAGAGCCCGACGTGGGGCTTGAACTCACGAACTGTGAGATCACGACCTGAACTGAGATCAAGAGTCAGACGCTTAACCGACTGAGCCACCCAAGGCGCCCCTAGCAGATGGCTTTTGGAGTCAGACAGCCTAGTGCCTGCCCTAGTTCTGCCGTCATGTGATCTTGGACAAGTGACATTAATTTCCCTGACCCCATTTCTTCTGTAAGGTGGGCGTAATACAAATTACTTACAGAGCTGTCTTGAGAACTACGTGGTCCCGGGCCTCTCGCATGGCAAGAAAATAAATATCGATCCATAAATATTACCATCAGTGAAGGTAACAACTGAGGTTGATGGGGCGCAAGAATGCTGTTTTCAAATGGCAATAATCTTTGGTGACGTTTACTGACTCCTTATTATTTAGTCCTCGTGGTGTCCCTAGGCAGGTGCCACTATTATAAAATGTAGTTGACTGATGAAGTGACTGCCATGGGGAGAAACGACTTGCCTTATCCGAGTGCCTCCAAAGCCCGTACTAACCCCAGTGGGTGGCAGTTGCACAGAAACTTCGGGGAAAGACTTTAACCTCAAAGCTGTTGCACAGCAGCCGCAATCGATGTGAGGTAATGAGTTCCCCGTCACACACAGTGTTCAAGCAGAGACCGTACAAGCTCTGGATGACACTGAAGATGGGGTTGATGTGTTCTATGGGAGTTTGGGCTAGATGACCTCCAAGGCTCCTTTCCATTCACACTCTGGATCACTTTCTTTCCCACTTTGTCATTGATCCCCCTCAGCCCCTGCACTGTGCTATATACCCTGGATCCTTCCTTATCACTCAGAAGCTGCCTATTCCTTGTGGTCTTTAAAAAGTGGCCTTTCATGTTTGTCTCTATTGTCTCTTATAGTAGATACATACTGGGGCATGGGCACCCCCATGTCACTTCTCCCTGGCACCCCTGACGGTGAGGCCTCCTTTTCCCCCCCAAACAGGTCCCCTACCCCCGCTGCCATCATAAGAGTCAGCTTGTAACCCAAGCTAGGCCACTCATTACTGCACCCCTGGCCACAGTGGCAGACCAGGTCCGTCAGCGTCCCTCTCCCAGGTTTCTTTTCAAACTGGAGCTTGGAAGAGAAGTTTTCTTTCTCCTGGCTAGAGGGGTGGAGTTGGAGTTGTTTGTGGCCATTGTCCCTAATACGTGGAAAAAGTCGTCATGGGATAGGATAGAATAAAGCCAAAATGTTAGCAACAAAAGTGGGCAGAAATACAAGAGCCTGCTGGCACTGAGGCTCAGCCCATTTAGCCCTGCTCTTTCCACAGCTGGGTCAAGAGACCCCCAACATCTCCGTTTTGAGCTTCAGCTAGTGGGGTTCCTCGCAACGACGTGTTCTCTGCAGCGGGCTCACCCCTTCGCACACCAGCCGAATGAACACCGTACGTTAATGCGCCCGAAGTCTAATTCACGCCACAATTATCCTCTCCCAAAGCCCTGAGGGGGTCTGCAGTTCCATCCTCCACACCCTGGCTCACCCACCATATCTGACTTTCCTTGCCTGACCAGAAAACTCCAAGAGGAGCAGGGACCTTTCCTGGAGAGCGGAGGTTGATCCTAAATGCCGCCGTCCCACCCATACCCCTAACACCTGCCCCTGTGCCCCGCGTCAGAAACATTTGAAAGAATGAATGAAAGAGCCAAAGACTGAACATTGCGGGGTCTTTGTCAAAAGCAGCATCTACAGCCGTCAGGATTCCCCAGGCTGATTACTGTGACAGGACCCTAGGTCCTCATCTGCATTCTACCGCCTACTTGTTAGGTAGATTTCGGCACGTGAGCGCCCCTTCCAGAAGCAGACTCCCCGAAAGTTCACGAAGGTTCATCTTCAGGACCCTCCTCTGGACAGACTGTTCACGACCCTGTACCTAATTCTGTATTTGTAATTTTGTATTCTTTACTACTTAAAAAGGGCCCTCCAAATTCTCTGTGCTTCAAGACTCATGAATCCCAATCCACTTGGGCCCCTGTCTTGACCTTTGTTTCTAAAGATGTGAAAAAAGGGGGTTGTTTTAGATGATCTTGAAGATCCTTTCGGATCTCGCCGTCCGAGACTCTGTGCCTCTGCCACTGTAGCCAAAGTGGAGTTCTCCCAGACTGTAGACACTGGGAGAGAAGTCGTTGGCATTGGGCGTAAAACAAAGAAATCACATATCCCACTTAAAACAGTGGTTTCCCATTGCTGCTTAGGTCAAAGGTGAAACTTCTTACTTTGGCGTGTGAAGCCCTGCCTGGCCCGGCCCCACACTCTTCTCTGGCCTGCTCTCGAGCCTGTGCTCCCCCACAAACCACAGGGCTTTTGCATATGCTATTCTTTCTTCCTGGAAAGCTTTTCCTCACTCTCATTAAAGTCCCCTGGTTCTTTACTTCATTAATTCCTACTCCGTAAGGTCTTAGCTCTTCCCTGACCCCTCTGAGCCTGAGGAGATCAATTCCCCTGTGACATGCTCCTCCTGTTACACAATGCACCTCTCCTTTTGGCACTTAGCACCATTATAACTTTACATTGATCTCTGCGGTTGTTGAATTAATATCCGCTTCCCTAACTAGACTGCAAGCTTCCTGAGGGCTGGGACTGGGCTCCTTCTGCTCATCAACACAGTTTTTAAAAAAAAAAAAATTTTTTTAACATTTATTCATTTTTGAAAGGCAGAGACAGAGCGTGAATGGGGGAGGGGCAGAGAGAGAGGAAGACACAGAAACAGAAGCAGGCTCCAGGCTCTGAGCTGTCAGCACAGAGCCCAACACGGGGTTTGAACTCACGGACCGCGAGATCATGACCTGAGCCGAAGTCGGCCACTTAACCGACTAAGCCACCCAGGCGCCCCGCATCTCCACAGTTTCAATGCCTGGCTCTGTGGCTTTCAACAACAGGGACAATTTTGCCCCCAGGGGACATTTGGCAATGTCTGGAAACATTTTTGGTGGTCAAGACCGGGGTGGGGGGTGCTACTGAGCCCAGGATGCTGCTAAACATCCTTTGATGCATAGCACAGCCCCCACACCAAAGAATTGCCGAGAACGTTAACACTGCAGTCTGAGAATCCCTGGCCCAGTGAATGCCGAGTGAGTGAGTGAGTGAAAGCAGACCATCCAGGTTTTTGAGTGTGTTCCCTTTATTTTTTTTTTATTTTTATTTTTTTTTAATTTTTTTTTTTTTGGTTTTTTTTCAACGTTTATTTATTTTTTTGGGGACAGAGAGAGACAGAGCATGAACGGGGGAGGGGCAGAGAGAGAGGGAGACACAGAATCGGAAACAGGCTCCAGGCTCTGAGCCATCAGCCCAGAGCCTGACGCGGGGCTCGAACTCCCGGACCGCGAGATCGTGACCTGGCTGAAGTCGGACGCTTAACCGACTGCGCCACCCAGGCGCCCCTCAACATAGTTTTTTAAACTATCTTTTTAATGTTTATTTTTTAAGAGAGAGATACAGGGACAGAGCATGAGCACGAGCAGGGGAGGGGCAGAGGGAGAGGGAGACACAGAATCCAAAGCAGGCTCCTGGCTCTGAGTTGTTAGCACAGAGCCCGGCGCAGGGCTTGAATCCATGAAACTTGAAATCATGACCTGAGCTGAAGTCAGATGCTTAACTGACTGAGCCACCGAGGCGCCCCCACAATTTTTTTGAATAGGAGGGGAAAAAAAAAAAAAAGAAAGAAGATTGAATTATCTGGATAATTTCCCATCTGGGCAACTCCGAATGTGCAGATCAAGGAGGTATCACCTCCTTACCTATGCCAAGTACATCATTTCCACCTGGACTGTGGCTCTGGCAGTGACTTGGGAATTAGGTTAACTTGCACCTGTTGGTAGAAGTCAGAGGTGTGCCGAACCTTTCACGTGTTGTCCTTCCGAATTCACTGTGAGCTTCCCTCGAGAGAGAGGGGCTGTGGCTTCCAATGTTTCTGACCTTGCTCAGCCACCCCCTGCAGGGGGACACAGGTTAGGGGCAAAGTGTTTTGGGGTTCCCTGCTTCATCCATCCTGAGTGCAGCAAGGACTGAATAAAAAGCTTCACCATAGCTTTGTGCGTGGGAGACCATGCCCGGAGGAAGGCAGCCTGAACAAGGGGAACTAGAGCATCTCCTTCCCCCCCTCCAGGTGAGGGGAGAAGCTTGGGCAGGGCCCCCTCTCGTGTTTCCTGATGCAGGGATTCCGGGTAGTGTGATTCGAAGCAAGGAGGGGGAAAGGCACCTGTGGCATAGTAAGAGCGAGAGCGGAGTTATGGTTTCACATAACAGCCAGCGAGCAGGCTGGAAACCAGGGGGAGAGGAGAATACCAATTTCTCATTGAGATGAGAGAGGCGTGATCTCCAGGAGGAGCCCGGCTCCATGGTGGAGGGGAGTTTGCTTTCAGATAACCTATCACACTAGACAGCCTGCAGCGGAAGCACCCGCCGCCCTCTCCCCTTCCAGGGAGCCAGGGCTCACTCGCCCTTTGCATGGGGCAGGGAGGGCCTACAGAGAGCTGAGAACAGGAGGAGAGAGAAGGGACGGAGTTGGGGAGCACGGGAGTGTCTGTGCAAGACGCCTTCCCTTGCACTCCAGTCACATTTGTAATGTCAAGGGCTGAGCACCCCATTCCCCGCATCCCTTACCCCCTTCCCCAGGGCCAGAGACCACGACCTCTGAGTTCCTCACTCTGGCACAGTTTTCTCAGCTGGGGCACCACTGACATTTTGGGCTAGATAATTCCTCCTTGAAAATACTGCTCTGGGGGTCCTGGGTGGCTCAGTCGGTTAAGCATCCAACTATATAGCTCAGGTCATGGTCTCACGGTTCGGGAGATCAAACCCCACGTCGGACTCTGTGCTGACCGCTCAGAGCCTGCTTCGGACCCTCTGTCCCCCCCTCTCTCTGTGCCTCCCCAACCCTCTCTCTCTCTTTCTCAAAAATAAATAAATAAACATTAAAAAAAAAAAACCTATCATAACCACGCTTGGGTCCATTTCTTTGGGCTTTTCTTGTGAAGTCTCCCATGTCATGTAAGACTTCTATTAAATAAACTTGCGTGCTCATCCATTAATCTTTGTCAGACCCAGCCAGGGACTCTAAGAAGATTGAGGAAAACTTTTTCCTTCCTTCATCCTTGAAATAACCTAAGCTTCAGGCTCCACAAAAGTCAGATCTGACCTCGGAGTTGGCCAACCCTGGGTTCAAATTCGGACTTTAGCCCCATCCTGATGAATTTATTCAAGACTTTTTTTTAAACAAATTTATTTACTTATTTTTAAATTTTTTCAAATTTAAGTAATCTCTACACACAGCGTGGGGCTTGAACTCATGACCCCAAGATGGAGTCACTTGCTCTTCTGACTGAGACAGCCAGGCAGCCCTATTCAAGACTTTTTCATTTCTTTGAGCCCCAGTTTCCTCATTCGAAAATGCATCGGAGCACTTGGCTGGCTCAGTTGGTAGAGCACGCGACTCTTGATCTCAGGGTCGTGAGTTCAAGCCCCACAATGGACACAGTGCTTACTAGAAAAAGAAAGGAGTACCTGAGTGGCTCAGTCAGTTAAGCACCAACTTCAGCTCAGTTCATGATCTCACAGTTCATGAGTTCGAGCCCCACGTCGGGCTCTGTGCTGACAGCTCAGAGCCTGGAGCCTCCTTCGGATCCTGTGTCTCCCTCTCTATCTCTCTCTCTCTCTCTGCCCCTCCCCAGCCGCCTCAAAAATAAAAATAAACATTAAAAATTTTTTAAATAAAATAACAAAAGAAGGAAAGAAAGAAAAGTTTGTTAATGGTGATTCCCCTGAAAATTTCAGGGTGATTCCCTGAAAATTCCCTTGAAAACCGAGAAAATGCATGTAAACTGCTTAGCTCCCTGCCCAGCACAACTGACCCCTCAGTAGATGGGAACTCTTATGAAGGCGGTGATGTTTGCTCTTCTTATTGGTGGAGAGCCAATGTGGTGACCTCTTGAGTTGGGGGAGGCACCACCAGCTTCCCCAAAGTGGGAGACCTAGGTGACATTAAGGGGCTAAAACATTTGCTAAAAGTGCTACGAAGGAAAATGTCTTTTTTTTTTTTTTTTTAAAACGATGATGGGTATTCAAGCTCATAGTCTGGGCTCTACCACAGAATTCCAGAGAACAGAGGACCCAGAACTACCTTTGTGGGTGTCTTACTAGGAAGAACCCTTCTTTTGATGGGGCCCCTCTGTGTTCTATGGGCAGTAGACTCCTTTGCAGAACCCCCACCCCCCACCCCGTATAAATAGACGCAGTGCTAGGGGCTTCACAGGTATTGGTATTAATTCTATCTCTGAAACTGCATGGAGAGTTCAGGGATTTCATTACGATTCTGCTATTTTTTTTTTTAAGTTTGAAAAACAAATATACAACATGGTTCTCCCTCGTCTCTGCCCTTGATTCGCCAGAATCTCCTGGGCCTCAGTTTCCAGTATGTAAAATGGACCTCTCTAGGGTCCCTTCCGGTTTTAACTGTGTCTGAAAGTCTATGAAAAGTCTCTGCCAAACCAAAAAGAACGTTAAGAACTCGAGTCTGACAGCCCGTCTGAACGCCTCCCCGCTCAGCAGCAGAATGTATTTCTGTCTTTGACATCTAAAATGGAAGCTTAATTGCTGATAAGTGGCTGACAACTGATAAAGGCATCTGAGTGGCTTAGGAGAACTGAATCTATAATGGGCGTCAGATGCTGCTCTGGGAAGTTGGGCTCTCAGGGAGTGAAGTGAGGGGCTTACGCACGGTGAGGAGATTGTCAGCCTGGCCGGGGGAACCGTGGGGTCCAGAAACAGCAGCCCTGTCGTCCACAGCCACTCAGCAGGAAGTGACAGCAGAGACAACACGTGCCATTTATAGGACACTTACCGCACCCCGGCACGACACCGAGTGCTTTTGTGAATTATCCCCCGTCGCGCTGCTAACAACCCTATGGTGATAGTCTCTAATGACGGATATTATTTATTGAGCCCTTCATGTATGTCAGGCTCTCTCCTAGGCATTTGTTGTTTTTTTCAATATATGAAATTTATTGTCAAATTGGTTTCCATACAACACCCAGTGCTCATCCCAAAAGGTGCCCTCCTCAATACCCATCACCCACCCTCCCCTCCCTCCCACCCCCCATCAGCCCTCAGTTTGTTCTCAGTTTTTAAGAGTCTCTTATGCTTTGGCTCTCTCCCACTCTAACCTCTCCTAGGCGTTTGACGTAAAATGCCTTTCAATCCTTACAACTCTATAAGGTAGGCACTATATCGTCCTCATATTACAGGTGGAGAAACTGAGGCACAGTTGCCAGAGTCAAACGGTTAATGTCTAATGGAGCCGGGATCTGAATCAATCATCTGGCCCCAGAGCCCATGCCCTTACCTTCTGTGCTGTATCTGTATTGTCTAGGACCATTCTGAGAGAAGTGCTATTATTATTTCTATTTTATGGCTAATGAAACTGAGGCTCACAGAGGTGAGGTCACTTACTGAAGGCCGCCTGGCATGTGAGTGACTGAGCCAGGATTCAATCCCAGGTTTTTGTGTTTTCAAGGCCCACGCTGTTCACCAGCACGCCATATTGCCTCTCTAGGTAAGTCACCCGAGGGTCACTGTATGCCCAGCTCTGTGCTAGGAGCAGGTGGGAACACACAGTAGGAGACAGAAGCTGTACGGTCAGGTGGGACACACCTGTCTTTGCCCCGGAGCTGTCACCAATTCACTGGGTGACCTCAGGCAAGTTGCGGCCCCTCTCTGGGCCAAGTCCCATCTGTAAATGAGAGGTTGAGTGCCTTCTCAGGTTGTGGCCGGGACACGTCCAGTGACACAGATAACGATAGGGAGGGCTGGCAAAGAGCAGAAGAGGCTTTAGATGATCCAGCTGCTTCTGACTCTCAAGGAGGACAGGAGATCTCCAGGGTGGAGATGTCCCATCGTGTCACTCAGGGAAGCCTCTTATCCCCTGGTCTCCTCACTTCCTGGAGGAGAAAGACCAGGAAAAGGAGTGATGAGTTCGTTTCCTGTGACTGCCGTAGCAAGTGCCACAGACTTGGTGGCAAACAACAGCAGAAGCTCAGTCTCTCGCGGTTCTAGACGCCAGAGGTGGCACAGGGCTGCGGGCCCTCAGGAGGCTCCAGGAGACAATGTTGCTTGCCTCCTCCAGCTTCCTTCCTGGGCTGGTGGCTACCTCTCCACTCCATTTCACCTCGCCTTCTCCTCTGTGTGTCTAATCTCCCTTCGTCACTCTATTTACACTGTTACTGGTCATTTGGGATTTTATGGCCTTTTTGTTTGTTTGTCCTTCAGAGTAATGTTGGCATCCAACATGGCGCTTGAAGTCACAATCCTGAGACCAAGAGTCACAAGCTCTACAGACGGAGCCAGCCAGGCACAGGCACCCCTTCCGACTTGGTTGTTAATTCCATTGCTGTGTCTTTTGCCCATGGATCCTTCCCTCCCCCCCCACACACCGAGTTTTTAAATTGTGGCAAAATACGCATAACAGAAACCATGACCATTTGTAAGCGTGCAGTTCAGAGGCATGAAATACATTCATAAAGATGTGCAGCCAACACCACCAGCCATCTCCACCACTCTTCATCTTCTTCTTCTTTTTTTTTATAGTATTAAAACGAACTATGGAGAGAGAGAGAGCACAGGGAGAGGGGCGGGGGGAGAGAGAGAAAGAATGGGCTCGATTTCGTGACCGTGGGATCATGACCCGACTGGAAATCAAGAGTCGGAGGCTCAACTAACTGAGCCACCCAGGCGCTCCATCACTCTTCGCCTTCCAAAACTGAAACTCGACGCGTTAAATAAGAACTTCCATTCGCCCCTGGAAACCCCCATTCTACCTTCTGTCTCTGTTACGCTGATGCCTCGAAGTACCTCATATGAGCGGAGCCAGCCACACTATTTATCTTTCGGTGACCGGCCCCTCTCACTGAGCATGCTGTCTGTCCTCGAGTTTCTTCCATGTTGTAGCCGGTGTCAGAATTTCCTTCTGTTTTAAGGCTGAATAAATAACATTCCACTGTATGCATACACCACATTTTGCTTACCCATGCCTCCATCTGTGGACACTTGTGTCGTTGCCGTGTTTTAGCTACTGTGCGTAACACCGCGATTCTGCCTTCCTCGTATGAGGTCACTTGGGACTGCATTTAGGGCCCACCGGGATAATCTAGGATAATCTTGTCAGCCTCAAAATCCTAAACTTAATTACATCTGCAAATACGCTTTTTCAAAGCAAGGTTACGTGCAGAGGTTCTGGGAATTAGGACAGGGACATGCTTTTGGGAGTATTAGCAACCTGCCACAGGGTAAGAGGGTCAAGACAGGGAAACAAACGAAAGGGGTGTGTGTGTGTGTGTGTGTGTGTGTGTGTGTATGCGCGCGATGCCATCGGTTCTCATTGTAGGACCCCTCGTGTGCGCCAGGATGTCTAATAATTGCCCTCTACTGCCTTGCCTGCCATCCTTAGTGAGTCTGTACGAATCTCCGGGACACTCCCAGCTCAAGTGTCCACACTCTGTTCTCCCGAGGCCCATGGGACGTGCGACAGTATTACGATCCTCTTGGGCTGGGCTTGCTGCTTCTGAGCACCCTAATGGACAGGGCGGCGTAGGTTGAGGGCCTGGGACCTGGGTCCGAGGCCTGCCTGTGCTATCGGCTCTCCAGAGGACCTTGAGCAACATACGGCTCTTCTGTGACCCTCACTCCTGTCTACGTGTCTTTGCTCATGCTGTTCTCTCTGCTTGGATCTCCTTTCCACCCTCTCTCCTCTACCCCAAATCTCAGCTTATGCGTCTCTTCCAGAAAGCCTTTTCTTAGCAACTAGGGTGAGGCTAGCAGCCCCTTTCTGCATCCTTGAAATGACCGGTTTCCTTAACTATCATCCCCACAAATGCACCAGATTGTGGGCACTTTACAAGGACAGTCACAGTGACCAACGTGGTGGCGTCAAACCTAGACTCTGCCATTTACTGTCTGGGCGGCTTTGGGCATGTTCCTCAACACTGCTGAGCCTCGGCTTCCTCATCTGTAAAATGGCAATAGTAATAATTGCATCTATCATCTAGCATGACTAACAATTAAAGGCACTATTTTATATCTGTGAAGCGCTTAGAACGGCACCCGGTGTGAGGTAAGCACACACTTAACACTGATGATCGTCAACCTCAGGGTCTGGCACACAGTGAGCACTTGTGGAAATGCTGATCAGAACCAGGTGATTTCCAAGTTCTTTCCAGTTCTCTGTAGTTTCCAGTTTCGCGCCAGTGACCAGTTGGGCAGGAGAAGCCAGGCAGAGCTATGGTGAAGAGTGATCTGAGTGCATCCAAACTCGGGGTCTGGCAGGGAGCACAGCTGAGCACTTCATCTGTGGCCCCAGTTCTTCCCGGAAATGGTTCTGCTTCCTGTTTCTCTTTTCAGGCTCAGCCACCCCTTTGTTTGTTTGAAGGTTATTTATTTATTTTTGAGAAAGAGAGAGAGAGCATAAGCAGGGGAGGGGCAGACAGAGAGGGAGACACAGAATCCGAAGCGGGCTCCAGGCTCTGAGTTGTCAGCACAGAACGTTGATGCGGGGACTGAACTCATGAACCACGAGATTGTGGCCTGAGCCGAAGTCGGATGCTCAACCGACTGAGCCACCCAGGCGCCCCTCAGCCACCCTTTTGGGTGCTCTCCGTAGAACCACCGTCTGAAAGCTGTCATGAGCCTGGGGCAGGTCAGAGGCTGGAAGGGCCGGTTCCCTCAATTCCATTGGGTGACCGCGGTGGTGGGTAGCACCGGAGGAGGGGGGCTGGGCCAAAAGGGCCTGCAGCTTTGCAGGGCAGCCTTGAGTCTGCTGTCACTGAACCATCTCTCCCTCCCACACTCCCGCCCACCTCCCCCCTACACACACATTTACACACAGGCTGCTGTCCTTTTTTTTCTTTCTGCCTTGATGACCAGTCTTGGAACTTACATCAATGGATGGAGAACCAGGAACACACATGACCTGTATGGCCTATAAGAAGATTTCTGTTAGGGAGCCTGGCTGGTTCAGTCAGTACAGCATGTGACTCTTGATCTCGGGGCTGTGAGTTCAAGCCCCACATTGGATGTAGAGATTACTTTACAAATTTTTTTCTTAATTCTTAAAAAAAAAAGGCGGTTTCTGTTATTTTGTTTATTTTTATATACTCTCCTTTCTTCCAAAAATAGATTTGAAGCACCGTGAGGTTGTTGAGAGTGACCTAATCTAAGCTGGTACTTGGCAAAGTTGTGTTTCCATCTTCCTGCCCCGAGGACATATACGTTCCTGCCCCAGACCCCTAGATTGCGGCCCTTCTCCGCTGCACATCACCCAAACCCAGCTGAAGGTTGACTGGTCAATGACCTTTCTCAGGGGTGTTTGCATTTGAAAAGCAAATGCTGGGAAGCCCCAGCATCCTAGCGCTCGCAGGCCATAGTTTCCAAGAGCCCTGTGTTCTGGAAGGTGGCACAAGACAATCTTTCGTACATTCAGTCAACAAATATTCACTGGTGCCAGGGTCAGGGATACAGAGGAGTGAGTGAGGGTCCTGCCTTCAAAGCCTAACCAACAATTAGGGAGACACACAAGTTAGAAATAACATCACTGCAATATTGGAAATGGGAACACAATACCATAGGATATAGGAGGCAGTGACATTTACTGGGCACTTATTATGGCCAGGAGCTCTGCTATGTGCTTTATTATATACATTATTTAAAATGTTTTTAAATGTTTATTTTTGAGAGAGACAGAGACAGAGCACAAGCAGGGAAGGGGCAGACACACACACACACACACACACACACAGAATCTGAAGCAGTCTCCAGGCTCTGTGCTGTCAGCACAGACCCCGACGTGGGGCTCAAACCCATGAACCCTAAGATCATGGCCTGAGCTGAAGTCAGATGCTTAACCAACTGAGCCATCCAGGCACCCCTTGTTATATACATTATTACACTGAAACCTCATGATGACCCTGTGAGGCCCCCATTTCACAGATGAGCAAATTGAGGTAAAAATAGGTAAAGCAATCTGCAAGGCTCCGCAGCTCTGAGCCAGATCTGTCAGACTGAAATGCGCCTGAGAAATCAGGGAGGCTTCACAGAGGAGGCAGTTTTTTAATTGAGATTTGGAGGGTGAGTTGGGAGATGGCCAGGGGAGAAAGTGAGGGGGTGGGGGAAGAAGACATCATTTCAGTTGGTAGGAACCAATGAAAGCACAGCAATTTTCAGCAATGGGGAGGAGTGACTGCTTCCCCTTCCTCCCTCCCACAGCCCATGCCCTGGAGGTGCCCACCCCTGGTACAGAATCTTCACAGGATATTCATACCAACCTGGAAGGCTGCGGCTTCTGGGGAGTGATGTTCTCGCTGGCTGAAAGCCTTTCCGAGTGGAGAGGCCGTGTGACAAGAGCACATGCCTTGGGACTAAACCCACCTGGGTTTAAATCCCAACTTTGTCGCATCCTAGCTGTATGGACGAGTTGCTTTCCCTTCCCGAGCCTCAGTTTCCCCACCTATAACAGAGGGATAACACCACCTACTTAATCTAATGGTTAACTGAGAGGATGTGGCCAAGTCTCCCGGCAATGATCATGGCCGCTGTTATTCTTATTAGGAAGTATGTGTATGAAAGCTTCCATTCCAAGTAGTTAATTTGGGGGCCGAAACAATTTCCATGGGAGTAGATGCCCGGTGGCTCTAATGACCATCTGTGGGCAAAAATCTCTGCAGGATGTAACAAGGGTAAATTGAAGGAGGCAATTCATGTATGCAAAGCACTTACTCCAACGTCTAGCACGTAGCGGGTGGTGCTCCGAAAATGAGAGCTCTCCCTGATATTTATAATTCAACAAGCTTTCTTATGCAGACTTAAAATGGTTTTAGCACAATGTAAATAGCCATGATTTGCAGAGGATTTTTTTCAGAAATTCATCTCATGCTCTCTATCCAGGGACCTCAGTCTTGTACAACCACTTTAGCTCTCTTTACAAACCTTGCTAAGTTCTGTGTCTTTTAAAGGAAACGTTACTTTTTTGGCAAGCTTGAATTTGCAACTGGAAACGGGATATGATTGCTTTAGAGCCAGAGAGCCCGTGTGGGAGGTTGCCATGGAAACGATTTAATGTAAACTTTATTTTATGGTATGCCCAGCTAAGTAATTGGTCAGGAGGGAAGGGGAGACGCTAGAAGCAGTTTCCTCCAAAAAAGAAGAGAGAGACAGGCAGGAAAAAAAAAAAACAAAAAACTAAACTAAAGAAGGGCTAACAGGGGCGCCTGGGTGGCGCAGTCGGTTAAGCGTCCGACTTCAGCCAGGTCACGATCTCGCGGTCCGGGAGTTCGAGCCCCGCGTCAGGCTCTGGGCTGACGGCTCAGAGCCTGGAGCCTGTTTCCGATTCTGTGTCTCCCTCTCTCTCTGCCCCTCCCCCGTTCATGCTCTGTCTCTCTCTGTCCCAAAAAAATAAATAAACGTTGGGAAAAAAAAAAAAAAGAAGGGCTAACAGAATGAAGAGAAGACTTTTTCTGCTCAGGAAAAAAGATAGGTTAGAAGGGTCATGGTCTGTCTGGTGAGGGCAGAGACTGCGTAACTTGGGGCTTTCTTTTCTTGTTTTTTCTTCGGTGTGCAGATTGAGATGGTGGGGGGGGGATAGGAGTAAAGAAAAAAGGGAAAACAGTAAAGCTAATTAGTACTCCCAACTAAAAGTATAGAGTGTTTATGGCAATGAGGACACCACTGGCCAGTAAGAAAACTACATCAGGTCTCTCGTTAAGGGGTTTTTAAGCCCCACAGAGACGTTTAGACATACGCCCCAGGAAGTTTTAGACAGGTAAGAGATGAAAAGTGAGTTGAAGATATTTTCTCTTCTCGCCCTAAGCCAAGGTTAAGCCTAGAGATAATAAATAACAGTGAAGAACTAAGGATCCCTGGCTACTTGTATTAAACTAATGCTTCCTCTAACTGTGTATGTATATTTTAATATGGTATTATATAGAACATTAACATTTTGCTAGTGTTGCATTGGTCTTTTTAAAAAGCAAGACTTCTTGGGACGCCCGGGTGGCTCAGTTTGTTGAGAGCCCAACTCTTGATTTCAGCTCAGGTCATGATCTCCTGGTTGTGTGATCCAGCCCTGCATGGGCCTCCACCCAGAGCGTGGAGCCTGCTTGAGATTCTCTCTCTCTTTCTCTCTCTATCCCTCCCCCACTTGCTTTACGTGCGCATGCTCTCGCTCTCTCTCTCAACATAAATAAATTAAAAAAAAAAAAAAAAAAGCAAGGCTTCTCAGGGCGCCTGCCTGGCTCAGTCAGTAGAGTGTGCAACTCTTGGTCTTGGGGTTATGAGTTCAAGCTCCACGTTGGGTGTGGAGATTATTTAAAAATAACGTCTTTAAAAAATAAAAAGTAAAAAGCAAGTCTTCTCTATTCACTGAGCACACCTTCTGCTAAGCTTGTGAATCATCCGCCATTTGACAGATATTCACTGAGTGTCTAATGGGAGCCAGGCCCTACGCCTATGGGTAGCTGGAGATAATCAAAGTAAACAGGGCCCCTCCCTCATGGGTTTTATAGCCTAGCAAGAGAGGCAAACATTCGATGCAAATTTACATAACTAAATGCTAAAAAGGACAAGTCCAACAATGTGCAATTCGGTGTGAGAAGAATATGAGAAGTATGAGCCTAAAATCAAGCACTAAAATATCACTCATTCAGAACACGAATCCCAAAACTCCAAAGCGTGAACATCAAGAATTAGAATTCTTGGGGCACCTGGGTGGCTCAGTTGGTTAAGCCTCTGACTCTCCATCTTGGTTCAGGTCATGATCTCACAGTTTGTGGGTTCAAGCCCCGTGTCGGGCTCTGTGCTGACAGCTCGGAGCCTGGAGCCTGCTTCGGATCCTGTGTCTCCCTCTCTCTCTGTCCCTCCCCTCCTCTAATGAATAAATAAACATTAAAAAAAAGAATTAGAATCCTACTCACATTTCTGAATTCAACAGATTTAATTCTTTTTAGTATCCTTCATGAACAGGATATAACATAGACACCATCCTTGTTCTCAACAAGCTTGCACTCTAAGTAGGGGGACAGATACGTGGTATGTGGTAATGACCTATTGTGGTTCTGCTTTTAGCTGACCGTCACTGAGCGCTTATAATGGGCCTGGCAAGAGGCAAGCACTGACTTACAGTATCTCAGTTAAACTTCACACCTACAACCCCATTATATTGATACAGCATTATCCCCACTTTTCATATGGAGAAACTGAGTCACAGGTTGGTGAAGCAACTTACTCAAGGTCACACAACTTGTAAGCGGTGGGTTGGGGATCTGAGCCCAGCTACCAGGCCACTGCTGCCAATCAGAATGGGGGGGCCTCTATTTGAACCTGCTTTAGACATGGCTATTGGTTAGGAATTTGGAAACGTCATACTACGGAGGTGTTGGGAATGGCCAAAATTCCAAGCAGAAGCTCCCAGAATTCAGAGGGGCTCCGGCATAAAAAGAGAATCCTTCCATTCCCCGATGTTGGGGTTCATCTATTGTTCAGTTGCGTCACCATCTGGTCTGCTCTGGCAGTGTGGACAAGCAGGGAGTAGTTAGTTACGGAGCCTAAAGTGTTGGAGGGGGAAAAGTCTCACGGAGATGGCTGGTCGGCTGGGCAGGTGGCAGGCTTAGCTCCAGGATGGCGGGAAGAGAGCGGCCACCAAACACATGTAGCCCCTGGAGATGGGCCCGGAAAAGGAGAGAACCATAGGAAGCGCTGGGAAGGAGGGCAGAGATAGGGGTGACACCCCTGGGTTGGGACCCTCGAGAGTCCCATTTGCCAGTGACCACTGGCTGGCCCCAGGCAGCCATTGTGCTTCCCCGGACCTTGTTCCAGATGGTCCCACTGTTTCCACAGGACGGTGTTTCCAAACTCCTGACCAATAGTCTACGATGAGGAAATAGAATCAAGAGGTATGACCTTGCTCAAGGTCACATGGCTAAGATGTGAGGGGCCTGGATGCAAATCCTGGCTCTCTGCCCCAGCTGCCGCAGCCCTTCCCAGGCCCAAAGGCCCCGTCCCGCCACTGAGTCAGCGCCCCAGAGCAGAGGCCGGAATTAGGCACCGCTCCCCACCCAGCCCAGCCTACCACTGAGCACTCAGCCGAACGGGTCTGCGACTGATGGATGCAACTATTTCCCTGAAAAATAATTAGAGCCAACTGGGCATCTGGAGCCTCAGCTGTTGGGGTAGCAAGTGCTGCCTCGGTTATTTCTGAAATAATTAATGACTGTGCTTGTCTAATCTCACTTGAGGTGTGAGGAGCAGGGGCGGGGGGTGCTGCCTGTGCCCCATGAGGGACTTGGAGGGTTATTTTTGTCAACTGGGCCTCAGAGCCTTTGCTGAGACAGCCCCTCCCTTCCAGCTGTGCGGGCTTCAAGATGGCACACAGTCAGCCTGCAGTTCTGGCCCAACCAGCCAGTGGCGTTAAGCCCCCGCAAGGGACAACTCTAGACACCCTTTCCCTCGTGCTCAGGCCCACAAACCCCCACAAAAGCACTTGTGCACTGTCCCTGGCCACCTACACCCATGACGTCACACTATGGGTCACAGTACAATTAGAGCCAGAGGCAGGCTGTATCCCCTTCCTTCCATAGTATCTCCCCCCACCCTGCTGTAACCCCACAGTGTCACCCCCCTCGATGTAACCCCACAGTGTCACCCTCCCTTGCTATAACCCCACAGTGTCACTCCCCCTTGATGTAACCCCACAGTGTCACCCCCCTTGATGTAACCCCACAGTGTCACCCTCCCTTGCTGTAACCTCACAGTGTCACCCCCCTCGATGTAACCCCACAGTGTCACCCTCCCTTGCTATAACTCCACAGTGTCACCCCCCTCGATATAACCCCACAGTGTAACTCCCCCTCGATGTAACCCCACAGTGTCACCCCCCTTGATGTAACCCCACAGTGTCACCCTCCCTTGCTGTAACTCCACAGTGTCACCCCCCTCGATGTAACCCCACAGTGTCACTCCCCCTCGATGTAACTCCACAGTGTCACCCTCCTTGATATAACCCCACAGTGTCACCCTCCCTTGCTGTAACCTCACAGTGTCACCCCCCTCGATGTAACCCCAAAGTGTCACCCCCCTCGATGTAACCCCACAGTGTCACCCCCCTCGATGTAACTCCACAGTGTCACCCTCCTTGATATAACCCCACAGTGTCACCCTCCCTTGCTGTAACCTCACAGTGTCACCCCCCCTCGATGTAACCTCACAGTGTCACCCCCCCCGATATAACCCCACAGTGTCACTCCCCCTTACTGCAACCCCACAATGTCACCCCTCTCTTGCTATAGCTCTACATTGCCACTCCCACTTGCTATAACCCCACAGTGTCACCCCCTTACTGCAACCTCATGGTGTCCCCCTCTCATTGTAACTCTCCAGTGTCACCCTTCTTGATATAACCCCACAGTGTCACCCCCCTCAATGTAACCCCACAGTGTCACCCTCCCTTGCTGTAACTCCACAGTGTCAACCCCCTTGATGTAACCCCACAGTGTCACCCCCCTCGATGTAACCCCACAGTGTCACTCCCCCTTGACGTAACCCCACAGTGTCACCCTCCCTTGCTGTAACTCCACAGTGTCACCCCCCTCGATGTAACCCCACAGTGTCACTCCCCCTCGATGTAACCCCACAGTGTCACCCCCCTTGATATAACCCCACAGCGTCACCCTCCCTTGCTGTAACCTCACAGTGTCACCCCCTCGATGTAACCCCAAAGTGTCACCCCCCTCGATGTAACCCCACAGTGTCACCCCCCTCGATGTAACTCCACAGTGTCACCCTCCTTGATATAACCCCACAGTGTCACCCTCCCTTGCTGTAACCTCACAGTGTCACCCTCCCTTGCTGTAACCTCACAGTGTCACCCCCCCTCGATATAACCCCACAGTGTCACTCCCCCTTACTGCAACCCCACAATGTCACCCCTCTCTTGCTATAGCTCTACATTGCCACTCCCACTTGCTATAACCCCACAGCGTCACCCCCTTACTGCAACCTCATAGCGTCCCCCTCTCATTGTAACTCTCCAGTGTCACCCTTCTTGATATAACCCCACAGCATCACAGCCCCTTGCTGTAACCCCACTGTGCCAAAGGCCAGTGACTTAGCTGTCCTATCGACCACATGCCGGGCTGGCAGCTTCATTTCCCCCCACGGCGTCCTCATGGAGAGGAGCTTTGTCACCTCACCCCCACTTTGCACACAGGGACACTGAGTCTTAGGGTGAATCACCCCCAAGAATCCCATAGGTGGTGGGTGGTGGAAGTAAACTGGAAGACCGGGTCTGTCGGACCCTGGAGCTCTTACTCAGTAAATTAATCTGGGAGAGCCAACAGGTCCGTGGAAACCAGGCTGGCTGGAAAGCGCACTGGGACTAGCCATTTGAGATTCAGCCCAGCCCTTCACACTGTGAGAGCAAAGTGCTATAGGGATGTCACTGGGGAACAAAGTCACCAACTAACTCTTCCAGAAATAATGAAAATATGACTCTTGGGGAGCCGGAACAGCTCTCCGGGGACTATACACGTGGACAGCCCTGGGCAGCTGGAAGAAACTCTGACCAGCCAACCTCCTTGAGGGCAGAGGCTGACACAGCATCCCAGAACAGGGTCCCTCTGCTCCTCACCCTGCTCGTGTCTCCCCTGTTCTGTTTCCTGAACACGCCCCCCCAAAATCCATTAACATAGGGGGAATGCATGTTTCTTATGCTGGGCAAGGGAGAGGGCCAAGCCTGCTGGGTTAAAAACAGAGAACCTGAAACTCCTGAGGACGAAGAAAGCGATGCGTGTCCTACTGGAATAGACTCAACCAGCAGAGAGAAGCCCTTCCCGCCGAGGCTCAGACAACCAGGAGTTTGCATGGAAATCTTCCAGATCAGACACCTCAGCTCAAAGTAAATTAAGCATTGTGACTAAAAAACAAAACAAGTCAAAGCAATGGAGATTTATTTTTTTAATTAGAAAAGCTATGCATGGTCATGCGTAAAAAAATTTTTTCTTTTTAATCCCTAAACAAATACATATGCATGTATGTGTGTATAGTGTTAGAGACCTCCGTGCCTTCCTCCCTTCCTTCCTTCCCTCCTCCCTCCCTCCCTCTCTCCCTCCAACCCTTCCTCCCTCTTCTTTCCCTCCTCCCTCCCGCCCTCCCTTTCTCCCTCCAACCCTTCCTCCCTCTTCTTTCTTTTTCTACAAAAAAAAAATTAATAATAATTCTTTATTGTTCTGGAATATACTTTTTCAATTTTTTAAAATTTTATTTATTTTTGAGAGAGAGAGAACATGAGACAGCAAGAGGGGGAGGGACAGAGGGAGAAGGAGAAAGAGAATCTTAAGCCCTCTCAGCAGCATGGAGCCCCACTCGGGGCTGGATCTCACGACCACGGTGAGATCAGGACCTGAGCCAAAATCAAGAGTCAGATGTGCCCCAGGCGCCCCCATACTTTTTCATTTAACAATGTATTATGGACACCTCTCCAATATATTTAGATCCGTGTATTCTTTTAATTAAAATGTTAATAACTGTGGCGCCTGGGTGGCTCAGTCGGTTGAGCGTCCGACTTCGGCTCAGGTCATGAACCTGCGGTTTGTGATTTCGAGCCCCGCGTCAGGCTCTGTGCTGACAGCTCGGATCCTGGAGCCTGCTTCAGAACCTGTGTCTCCCTCTCTGTCTGCCCCTCCCCTGCTCATGCTCTGTCTCTTTCTCTCTATCAAAAATAAATAAACATTAAAAAAATGTTTTTTCAATGTTAATAACTAAAAATTCCCCTTGGTCAAAATTCCAAACATACACAAGAGCCTTCAAAGATGAGTTTCCCTCCCACCCCTCTCCTCCAGGCACCCGGTCGGCTCCCCAGAAGCCACCAGGGTTCACCTTTCTTGTGTGCCCGCCAGAGCAGAGCTATGTGAAGCCGGGATAGGCAAACGTGTCTAGGCAATATTGTCCCTCCCATTTTATGTAACAATGTATTATTATGTGTACAAACCATATAATATATACAGTTCCGCATCTTGCTTTTTTTAACTTAATCCATGTCTAGAGGTCATTCCTATCCATATGCAACATTTTCATTCTTTGTTGTGGTCAAGGAGGGTCTGTGGTGAGAATGTGGACTGATGTACTCAGCCCTTTTCTCCCCGATGGACCTTTAGGTGGCTTCCAGCTTTTTGCTTTCTGCTGTGATGAAGAGTACGTCAGTGGGTCTCCTGCACACCCATCTTCAGGTGCTCATGCTTTACTTCCATCTGGCCGATTCCTAGAGGCGGAATGGCCGGGTCAAAAGGTGTGTCTGCTTTAAATTTTAATAAATCGTGCCAGATTATTTCCCCAAAGGTTGTGGCAGTTTGTGGGCCCACACTTATTTTTATCTTATGTTACTCTTATTATCTTATTAATTTCTGACATTTTTGCCAATCCGATGGGAGAAAATAGCATCTTCTGGTTCTGAATGTGTGTTCCCCTGACTTCTCTGTGAGGCTGAGTATCTTTCCATAAGCCTTTTGGCCATTTGCAGCCAACTTCTATGACTTGTCTGTGTTCTTAGCCTATTTTTCAGTGAGTGTTTTTGTCTTCTTCCTAGTTACTTCTTAGGTATCAATCCTTTGTCTTATGTAGAAGTATTTCCCCCTAATTTGTTGTTTTGACTTTGTCTATAGTATCATGTGCCGTAGAGAAAAGTTTATTTTTTGTGTGTATAGCCAAATCTGTCAAACTTGACAATATTTTAAGGAAAAGACATTTATTTTTATCTTAAAAGATAAACATTGTAAATTTGGATAATGTAATTTCAGTGTGAATGCTGATTTTGCTTGCCTGCCAGATGCCTTACTGTGAAAGGGAAAATAGCAGAAGTCAATTGATCAGATCTTTTTACACTGCTTTGTTTCAAATGAGGAGACTCCCCATCTCCAGATGATGATGGTGGCAGGGGTGGTGGTGATAAAAATCACCTACCCTGGGTCAGGTGCTATACTCTACCTTATCTCGTTTAATCCCTATGACAGCTTTTGGAAATAGGGTTTTTTCCTTAAAATTTTTTGTAATGTTTATTATTTATTTTTGAGAGAGAGACGGACAGACTGAGAGCAGGGGAGGGGCAGAGAGAGAGGGAGACACAGAATCCGAAGCAGGCTCCAGGCTCTGAGCTGACAGCACAGAGCCTGATGCGGGGCTTGAACTCATGAACCGCGAGATCATGACCTGAGCCGAAGTCGGATGCTTAACCCACTGAGCCACCCAGGCACTGCTTCCTTTTTTTATTGAAATGTAGTTCATAGATCATAAACTTTACTCCTTTAAAGTGTACAACTCCCTGGGACTCCTGGGTGGCTCAGTGGGTTAAGCAGCTGACTTTAGCTCAGGTCATGATCTCGCGATCTGTGAGTTCGAGCCCCGCTTCAGGCTTTGTGCTGACAGCTCAGAGCCTGGAGCCTGCTTGGGATTCTGTGTCTCCCTCTCTCTCTGCCTCTCCCCTGCTTGCACTCTGTCTCTCAAAAATAATAAACATTTAAAAAAAAAACTTTTTTAAGTGTACAATTCCCTGATTTTTAGTACATTCACAAGGGTGGATAACCATCACCAGTATTTAAATCAAGAACACTTTTAACCCCCAAAAGAAACCTATGGTGGGTACTGTTCTCATCTCCATTTTCCAGACAAGGAAACAGACTCAAGGAAGTGATATAACCTTGCCAAGACCACACGGCTAGGTCTGGATTTGAACTCAGCCTTACTGACTGTGTTGGCATCCTCCTGACTGAGATCTGCTAAGCTAGACCAGGGATTGGCACACTTTTTCCGTAAAGAGCCAGATAGTAAATATTTTAGACTCTGTGAGTCACTCAGTGGGTAAGTGTTTTTTAAATTGAATTTAGGGCAAAACAAGGATAACTCCATATGAGGAAGCAATTTCTTTTTTCTAAAGACTGGGTGTTTTTTTTTTTTTTTTTTGCATAGACCTAAAATTTTTTTTAATGTTTATTTTTGAGAGACAGAGTACGAGAAGGGGAGGAGCAGGAAGAGGGAGGGAGACAGAATCTGAAGCAGGCTCCAGGCTCTGAGCTGTCAGCACGGAGCCTGAAGCGGGGCTTGAAATCAGGAACCGTGAGATCACTACCTGAGCTGAAGTCGGATGCTCAACTGACTGAGTCGCCCAGGCGCCCTGAGGAAGCAAGTTCTAAATGTCTGACAGTGGGTCAAGATTTCGCAGACGTATTCAAGTGGAGGGCAGCCAAGTAGGAAGAGCTTTAGAGAGTTGGGTCCAGGATAGACCTAACGGAGCCAGATCAAAGTCAGGAGCAGCAAATGTCTGAGACATCTCCATCCCAGTAGCTCCCAAGCCGAAAAGCGAGCACACCTGGCATAGAGTAGGCCCTTCAGAGGGTGTGTTAGAAGGTCTAAAGTGTCCTGTGCTGCCCTGACATCTTTGAGCCTCAGAGGGCCTCAGAGACAGCTTCCCCTGCTCCAGATACGCCCCTCACCCAGCGGGAATGGCTCCCCACCCCGCTAGTTCCCCTATCCGTCGGGCCAGCTGCCCACCTGTCTTCAACCTAACTGAATTCAACTCCCTGCCAGCCTGAGGAATTATTCAAACAAGCTAATCACACCCTCCCCAGGAAACCAGGTGTCGCCCCACCTTCTGGTTTACTACAAAGCGTACCTCCCACAGCCCCTGCTGGTTCACCCTGTCCCTGAGTGCGACACCCATGTGGCCTTGGGGGGGCAGGCTGTGTCCTCCTCCAGGGCTAGGAGTATGTTTGATTAATAGCTTCTTGTTTGAGTTCATCTGTGCTGTGTCAGGGTCACGTGTGTTTAGCCATCTCGTACTGTTCAGGGCAGGGTTCCTCCCTCATCAAGCAGGTGAATAGGAGGCAGTCGAAACAGAGGGCCTCTGTTGTCCTTTCCCATCAGCATCCACGTCAGTGACCTGGTTTTCCCTCGGGGCACCCCCTCCCCAAGCCTTGTGGTTCAGGTAAGACCGGCTCCAGCCATAACTCAGGCATATCCCACCCATTTTGCCTCAGTAGTTGCTTCACAGACAGATACGTGACCCGGCTTGATCCACTGAGAGCCGCTTTCAAAACTTTTTTCTGGAACTATTGAGAAAGAGTCATTTTCTTTCTACTGAGGTAGCTAAACAGGGGAGACAGTCATCTGAAGTTGCTGGTGGCTGCTTTATTACACTCATGGAGGGCCTGTGTGAGAGTGAATCTGATAGAGTGGAAAACAGAGCCTGGATCCAGCTATACCTGAAGTGGTGCTAGTCTCAAAAGAGTCTTGACTAACAATACACTCAGTAAATACAAATCGAATGAATAAATGCATTCTCAGTGCTTGCTATACTCCTTGGTATATGGTAGGTCTTAATCTCTATTGAATGAAGTCTTCAATTGAAGAGAGAAGAAATCTTATCTATTGGAAACAGAGCCGGGACTGAGACAAAGAGCCTAAGATGGTGTGAAAAATTTGGGGTTGCACATTTTTCACGCACTCAAGCCACCCAGTGAAGCCGCCAAGAACCAGCAAGGACAGGTCTGGCCCAGGTGGGACCTCCCTGCATCAGTATCATGTATCTCTCGGTGGTCCTAGTGCCTTGAATGGCTCAAACAAAAGGCATTTTCCCCCAAGTGTGCACAATGAAGTTGGACAGCATCACCCACTTGGTCGAACATTTGGTCTCCAGTGAAATTAGCCATTGGTATATTACCAAAGCACAACAATGTCTGATTTCCCATACAGCTCTAGTGACCACAGTTATAATCTAAGCAGTGGCTGTTAACTTGGGTCCATAGCCCCCCCCCTACCCCCCCAAGAGCCCCATGGACAGAATTCAGGCAGAACACGGACTTGAATAGGGGAAAATCACATCTGTGTTTTCACTATCTTCTATCTGAAAGTTAGCATCACTTCCGTTATGAATGAAGGCAATAAGCCACATATTACTAGCAATTCCTGTGGCTTTGTCTCCAATAAAAAATCATGGATATTTTGGTATCATATTATGGTTATTGCAGATATCTTGAAATATTGCTCATGATCATCACGACTTTGGAATGAGGATAGTTATTAGACCAGCCGCCAGATACTTGTTATTTAATGTGTTAATAAAGAAGCACTTTTCTTGTGTCATGGTTTTAAGAAAATACATTGTGACAACTGTATTTCATTATAATTGGTTTCCTTTGCAACACTATATATTTTATTTTATGCATTGAAAACATGTTCTGAGGAGGAGTCCATAGGTTTCACCAGATTGCCAAAGGGGCCACGGCACAGAAACCGGTTGGGAGCCCCTAAGCTAGCCCTTTTGTGTTATTACACCCTGAATTCAGTTTCCTCGCCTCGATAAACTTCAGTCTGTCCATCTCTAAGACAGGAAGATCAATGGCTATGTTACAAGATTATTGTAATGTTTAAGTGAAATACACATAGTGTCTAGCCTGCTACTTAACACGTAGGAGGAAATCTGCACGTTTCTTTCCTCATTTCAAGCGGTTCCCAGCTGGTAGGGCGGCGTGAAGCACAGAAATGTGATGACCAAGCTTCCTGGGTTCAAATCCCATGTCTGCCTTGATCTTAAATCTCTAAACAGATCTCGAAATCTGCTTCCTCATCCTTGAAATTCCGTCATTTGTTTCCAGCAGTGTAACAAGGGTGAAAGATGGTATATATGTAAAATGCCCCACATAGTGCCTGGCGCAGAATAGGTTTCAAAAAACAGAAGCTGCTGTTATCAACAACCCCATCAACTTCTATATGAAAAAAAAAAAAAAAAAACTGGACAAGTTGTCCTTTCTTTGCCCCAGAACTATCCTCAGCCCACCCCTTAGTCCTGGTCAGACTCTTCCAGTGATGAGCAAGTGTCTGGGGATTTCTACTCCCCTGAGGTCATCCCATCCGGAAGAACTCTGGAGGCAGCCTGGGGCTGTCATCATGTATCATCAGATCAAAGGTGGTCAGGGCAGAAATGTCCTTCAGACTTCGTGTTACAGGAGCGCCTGGGTGGTTCAGTCGGCAGAGCAAATTCAACTCTTGATCTTGGGGTCATGAGTTTGCGCTCCACGTTGGGGGTGGAGCTTACTTAAAAAAACAAAAAAACAAAACAACTGTGTTCTAACTGGGAAAGCTGAGTCCGGAGGGGGTGAAGGGACTTCCTCCAAGGTTGTGAAGATTTTCCTCAGGAACACAGGTTAAGTTGCTGTCCCTTCTAGAAATTGTTTCATCTCCTCTCTGCGCCCTTCCTGCCTGAGAAAGAATGAGGGCGTCGGCCCTAGGCCTTTCAGGAAAGGGTGGGTGAAGAATAATGAGAAGTTAAGAGAAGCACTAACTCCTAAGCACTTAACCATGCCTGGCCTCGTGTTCCGAGCTGCATAAGTCACCCCGCTCCTCCTCCCCTCCGACTACGACAGAGCTGTTACTGCCTCCGTCTCACCGAAGGGGAAGCCCCAGAGAGGGCTACCTATCTTGTCCAAGGTCACACAGCCAGTAAGTGGCCAGGCTTTGAATCCAGAGCTGTCTGATTCTGTACCGTGTGCTCTTTCCATGCTGCTACCCCAGAGACCCTTCTGCTTTTCACAGTTATTAAGTGGCATGGAGTCAGCACTGCCCCAGCCGGGGGCCCCCACTCCTGCAGCCCCTCCCTGCAACTGCACTGTGCCCTCCACCCGCGTGCCACGCCCGCTGTCAAGAGTCCATACCGGCTGTGGCCCCTGCATACTCCACCTGGAACCCCACTTCTAGAGGAACCCCTGGAGCTCAGCTGATCTGCTGCCCAACTGTGGGCACCACTCTCCCCCTTTCTGTAGATTACAGGGCTGCACGGACCTGCTAATTGTGTTTGCATTTGGGTTGATTTGTTTTTGTGCTGAACATGCGTCCACACCCCCCACCACCAAAGCAGATGGACACGGTGTGCTTTCGAAAGAATCATAATTAAGGCAATTTAGCATCTTCCTCAGAGGACACTCTTCCTCCACGGAGGACATGTCTTTGGAGCTGCTTTAGAATGTCTGAAGTTTAATTCTGTGTCGCTGACAGCTGGTCCAATATGGGGGTTCTGGGAAGGGGGGGGAAGGGAAAGCTTTTTTTTTTTTTTTTGCTTCTAGCCTGGGGCAGGAGGGGAGGAAACGTCAGGAGCGGGGGGAGTACTTGCTTTGTGACTTTGAGAAGGTCTCTTTCCCTTTCTGAGCCTTCAGTTACCACGTTTGTTAAATAAATGAATAAATGAATAAAAAATAAACATAAAATAACTCAACGGTAATTGGAGAGGAGCCTTACAGATTCAGACTCCCTGGAGATGCTTGACCAGATTCACAGATGCTCCTGACTCAAGCCAGGCTGGGAAAGCTTTGGTTTAGAAGGATTCTTTGTTTTGGGGCACCTGGGTGGTTCAGTCGGTTAAGCGTCTGACTCTTGATTTCTGCTCAGGTCATGATCTCACGATTGGTGAGTTCAAGCCTCACGTTGGGCTCCATGCTGACAGCACGGAGCCTGCTTTGGATTCTTTCTCTCCCTCTCTCTCTGCCCCTCCTCTGCTCTCTTTGTCTCTCAAAATAAATAGACTTAAAAAAAAAAAGGTATTCTGCTTTACTGAAAGTGCTTTTTTTTTTAAGTATTTGTGGAATTTTTTTTTTATTTTTTTTCAACGTTTATTTATTTTTGGGACAGAGAGAGACAGAACATGAACGGGGGAGGGGCAGAGAGAGAGGGAGACACAGAATCGGAAACAGGCTCCAGGCTCTGAGCCATCAGCCCAGAGCCTGACGCGGGGCTCGAACTCACGGACCGTGAGATCGTGACCTGGCTGAAGTCGGACGCTTAACCGACTGCGCCACCCAGGCGCCCCAGTATTTGTGGAATTTTAGAGCCAGAAGTTACCTTAGTAACCTCTCTTACACAATGTGGAGCATGAAGTTTGTCGATGTAAAGCAGTAGCTTGCTCGAAAGCCTCGTATTCATTTTTTCCTCTTTTATTGAATATATTTATGTTACACATAAATGTATTTTATATATGGAAAGTCACATAAGTTACAAATGCCACCAATATATTATATGTAAGAGAGTACAAGATAAAAGGCTTTCGCACTCATGACATCCTCTTCCCGCCCAGCTGACCACTGTGAACAGCTTGGTGTGATTCCTTCCCGGCTGCTTTTCTGGCGTTTACCTGCATTTTTATGGTTGCAAATATACACAAATGTAGTTTGAGGCACATGAATGGATCACATAACCTGATTTTTTCACATAAGCTTTTTTCACCCAGAGAGTTTATCGTATCGATACACAGAGATCAAGTTGTTTTAAATTTTTTTAAACATTTATTTATTTTTGAGACAGAACGTGAGCAGGGGAGGGGAAGAGCGAGAAGGGGGACACAGAATCCAAAGCAGGTTCCAGGCTCTGAACTGTCATCCCAAAGCCCAACATGGGCTGCAAACCCATGGACTGCAAGATCATGACCTGAGACGCTTAACCGACTGAGCCACCCAGGCGCCCCAGCCAAGTTTGTGGGGGGTGGGGGTGGGAGAGAGAGCGAGCAAGTGAGTGAAGGACAGAGAGAGAGAGAGAGAGAGAGAGAGGAGCAGAGTTCACCTGAAGCGGGGCTCAAGCTCACCTGATGTAGGATTCAAACTCTCGAACTGTGAGATCAGGACCTGAGCTGAAGTCAGATGTTCAACCGACTGAGTCACCAGGCACCCAAGATCTATCAAGTTATTTTTAACTGTTTTATAGAAGCTCATCATGTAGATATAATATCATTGGTTTAACCAAAAGAAATGCAAAGGCATTTAGGTCATCTTTATTTTTTCCCCCCACCATGATAAACACACACCCGTGTGCATGTGGGAGAGTTCTTTTGTAAGATGATATTTAGCAAGGGCATTGTCAAAAGCCATGCTCACTTCGACTTTGGATGGTTGCTGTCAACTTGTTCCAAATAAGTTCCAAATAAGTCCCAGCCGTGCTTCGCCCAGGAGCCCTGCGTCCCCACACCCTCGCTGATGCTGGGTATGACTAACCTGTTCAGATTTCTCCAGCTGGAGGGGTGAAAATCGGCTCTAATTTCCCAGAATTGTCTTTTGGGAATGAAAGTTGATTTCTACATGGAATTTGGAGGCTCTTTATGTTTTGAAAGTTACACCTGACCTTTTTACTTCTAAGTAATCTCTACACCCAAAGTGGGGCTCAAACTCACGACCCGGAGATCAAGAGGGGCAAGCTCCACGGACTGAGCCAGCCAGACGCTCCATGGGAACACCTGAGGTTTTAAAAGAATGCTTAGGAATCTCAGGTGTGTCTGTCAATTAATTATGCATGCCAGAAAGTTCCTTTGAATTTCAGAGACAGGGGAGCCACTCTGTGGAGGGAGCCATCAGCAGGGCCTCGCACGGTGCTGGCCGCTCTCTCTCTTGTCTCCTTAGTCTCGGTTCTGGAATAGCCATGTCTCACGCCACACTCCATACCTTTCCTCATGCTTCCCTGTGAATTCCGATCGCATTTGTCCCCCTCAGTCTGTAAGAGGAGATGTTCTGAGTGCTAGCTCATAGCCGGAGAAATACTCAGGCTGAGTCGAGGGGCATGGGCCCCAGCCTCCCTTGGAATCGCTGCGCTGTCATTTATTAGCGGTGAGACCTTGGGCAGATTACTGCCGTCTCAATGCTGCTTCCCCACCTGTAAAGTGGGAATAAGAAAGTACAGACCTCGTGGATCAGTTGGGAGCTACTGTATGGAAAGTGCCCCTCATGACAGCGCCTGACATCCAGTAAGCCGCAGGCAGGTGGCTCTTTCCCCACCCCCCAGCCCCCCAGCTTTCCCCAGGGAGACCTGGGGAGTTAGCTCAGCCCTCGCAGCCTCACACTGTCCATCCATAAAATGGGGATGATGATTCCCTCCTCAAAGGCTGTCGTGAAAGTTAAGGAGTTATTTAAGCACCTGCCTTGTGCCTCGTCACCAGCCTGGCCGCATCTGCTTCTCTGGCTTCAACCACTTCTCTTATTGATTGAAATGTTCAGAGGAGTGCTGTCCTGGAATGCTCTGTTAGCTCAGAGGACAGGAATGACAAGCTTGTGGAGGACGGCAGGGCTGACTGAGGGTGCTCTCTGTGTCCCTCCCTGAGTCTGCGATCGGTCCACTGGGAACCGAACGTGCCTCTTAGAAACAGCCCTAATTTTCCCTCCCCTCCCCTTCCCCACAGCTCCTGCCTGGTCTCTCCCTCTGCAGAAGCTCATCTTCATCCATCCTATGCACTAGTTCTGGAGTTTTCTCCACATATAAAGCAAATATGGGGTGAACCTTTCAATTCAACCATCGTCTGTTCAAATCCTTGATTTTTACTGAGCACTTCCTATGCCCCCAGCCCTCTGCTAGATACTTTATAGGCGTCCCCTCATGTGCTCCTCACAACACAGGCAGATACTTTTGCTGTGCCCATTTTACAGATGAGCCAGGAAATAACCCATGTCAAGTCACAGAGCTGGTAAGGGAAGGAGCAGAATGTAAACACACTGAATCCCTCACCAGGGTCCTTGAAGGTAAGTGATAGCCTCGTTTTACATGATTTCTTTCATTCAAGAAATACCTACCGGGCGCCTAGCTTGTGTTGGCATGGATCTAGGTCCAGGGGTAGAGTGGCAACCAGGATAGACAACAGTGGAGGCAGTGGATGGAAAATAAAAATGTAAAATCAGGTAAGCGTTAAGAAAAAAATGAGTACAACAGGGCGGGGGCTGGAGCACGAGCAAGAGGGGGTGCTGGGGAAGCCCTTCTGGAGAAGGAGCAGCTAGGGGAGAGTGACAAGAGAGAGACAGGAAACAGGACCCGAGAGGTGATGGGTCCTGGCCCCAGGCACCTGGCAAGAACTAAGAGGCTGGGTGAACAGAGCTCGAATCCGGGTCCGTGCTCTTTTCTCCATTTCTCCCTGCCTCAGTTGTCCCAAAGAGATTCCTAAGACTGCCCAGAACCGGGTATCGAGTTAGACGCTTCCTCCTGGCCTCCTGGGGGGCAGAAACATCAAGACCCTTCTCAGATGGCTTTGTCCTGAGTTAAACGGAGATACCAGAAAATCAATTCCTGGAGGGAGCGGCATACTCCCATTCACAAATCACAGATCCTTCCGGCTGAAAGGACTGATCAGAGCTAAGTTGAATATTACTTTTTTTTTTTCAAGGTTTGGGTTCTGTTGTTGTTGTTTATTAGTAATCGCTACACCCAACGTGGGGATCGAACTCATAACCCTGAGATCAAGAGACACATGCTCTTCCGACTGAGCCAGCCAGGCGCCCTACTTGCTTTTTAAAAAGATTTTTTAGGGGCGCCTGGGTGGCTCAGTCGGTTGGGCGTCTGACTTCGGCTCAGGTCATGATCTCACAGTCTGTGAGTTCGAGCCCTGCATCGGGCTCCGTGCTGACAGTTCAGAGCCTGGAGCCTGTTTCGGATTCTGTGTCTCCCTCTCTCTCTGCCCCTCCCCCGTTCATGCTCTGTCTCTCTCTGTTTCAAAAATAAATAAATGTTAAAAAAAATTTTTTATTTTTTTTATTATTTTTTTCAACGTTTATTTATTTTTGGGACAGAGAGAGACAGAGCATGAACGGGGGAGGGGCAGAGAGAGAGGGAGACACAGAATCGGAAGCAGGCTCCAGGCTCTGAGCCATCAGCCCAGAGCCCGACGCGGGGCTCGAACTCCCGGACCGCGAGATCGTGACCTGGCTGAAGTCGGACGCTTAACCGACTGCGCCACCCAGGCGCCCCCCAAAAAATTTTTTAAATAAAAAAATAAAAATAAAATAAAAAAATTTTTTAACAGAACCGATGAGTGGGTTTTGTAAAGATGATTCGTCTGGCCCCAGCTCCAGTCTTTGTGGGCCCTGCTGACGAAAATGTATCCTCCTCTTCACAAATGACCAACTCTCCTGCCCAGCCTCTCCACGTCTCAGAGAGCAGAGGGGTGAGAAGTGATGCCAGACCGCAGACAGTCCCTCCCCAGAATCCACTTCCTCCCATGAAAGTACCTGCAGATCTGGTGGTGACGGAGGGGGTGAGGGGTGTTCACGGTCAGCGATCATTTCAAGAGCACCCAGCCGGCCAGGCGAAGCGCGAGGCATTTCCTTACCTTGTTCCGTTTTATCCTCACTATGACACAGTGCAGGCACCAACGTCCCCATTTTACAGACAAAACTGTGGCTCAGAGAAGAGCTCCACCTGCCCAAGTTTACCAGCCAGGGAGCGGCAAGAGCTAGAATGTTCCCCCAGGCCAAACCTCAAGCCCAGGCCGTGTTCTTCCTGATGCGTTGTCTCCTATCTATTTTCCACATCCTGCCTCTTTTATTCCCGCCCCCAACTCTGCAGAAAAGATATTATTCTCATTTTACAGGTGGATTAAGTGAATGAGTCTGTGGAGTTGTCCCTATTTTACAGATGAGGAATCTGAGGCTCAGGGAGGTAAAGTGTCAGAATTTGAACTCAGGCCCACGGACTTGCCACTGATCCCCAGCAGTGCCAGGAAGACAGTGGGAGAGGTTACAAGTGGGAGCAACCTGGGCTATCAGACTCTGCCCACTTCCTCGGCTGGTTTAAATTTCTTTCGATTTCTACCACAGAATCTAAAACTTCTCAAGCTCCTGTAAGGAAAGATCCTTGCCTTGGGGGGGTCAGACCAAATGTCCCCTGGGAGCTGAACATCTCTGGTGCCGCTTAAACCCTTCACAGACCTGAACCAAGAGAGGCGCCTCCCTCCCTCCTTGGTGGCCACCAGGATTTATTAGTAATAAATAAATTACTAATTTATTGCTACAGTACAGTATTAGGACAGCCCTGCTGTCCCCTTGGATTTCTAGTCCCTGGGCGAAGCAATCCAGCTTTTAATTAAATTCTCTGGTTAGAAGTCAAGCCTGAGGAAAACAGAGAAACCTCTCCTGTGGGACCTGTCTTCTCCCCGCTCAGAGGTTTAATGCTAGAGATAGTATCACTAGCCGCCCTTGGGACATCCATTCCCCACTGCTGGGGAATTTCCTGTTGGCTACTTCCAGAGGAAATTGTGAAGGGAGGTGGGAGGATGTTATCAGGAGTCTCGGTGCTGTGTTCCAGTTAGGAGTGAGGGGGACCACGGGAGTGGAAGGCAGCAAAGACAGAGCAGAAGAGTAGTGAGAGGCACTGAGATACGGGCTCAGGGACATCTGGGCACTTGTCCCCAAGGACAGCAGACACCTGATCAGATGTACCCCCCCCTTCCTAGGTGACTCCCATTCTCCCCTGACCACATTCACACAAGGAACCATGGGAAGCTGGACAGAGCACTAAACTACGAGTCAGAAAGTACAAGGTCTAGTCCAGATCTGTTATCAACTCACTTTGTGACTAGTTGATCATAATCAGAGCAAAATGTGTTGTGGGATTACAAGTTAAGTGTTATGTGAAACCCCACACATGAATGATCTTACTTAATTCTCACAATGTTATCCCCCTTTCTCATAGAAAATGGGGAACAGAGAGGTTAAGTGATTGACCCAAAGTCACATAGCTGGTCAGTGGTAGAGCTGAGATTCAAACCAGGTGGTCTGTCTACACAGCCCAAAGCTCCTGATCATCATCTCCAGTCAGTTCCTCCTTGTAAGTCTCATCTGTAAGTTGACAGGATCAATACACTTGAACTTCAAAGGCCCTTCCAGCTCTGACAATCCGTGCTGTGTTCAGCATTCACTATATTGCCAGGCACTGGTCTGGGAACACAAAGATAAGAAAGGCTTCACCTCTGTCCTCAGGTTATAAACTCCTTGAGAGTAGAAATCACATCTTGATTATCCTTGCTGGCCCCGCACCACTTACCACAGCACTGTGCAAAGAGAAGGTGCTCAAAATATTTGTTCACAAGACACGTGATTCATGGTGAGAAGCAGGGCTTGTGGAGTTAGATATAACTGAAGTCCCAGCCCGTCACTATGCTTGCAAGAGAGAGTCACTTCACTTCTGTGTCTGTTTCTTCATCTAATGGCAATACACAGTAGTCTTTCCTCACAGGGCTGTGGAGAGGGTAATGCATGTTGAGCACTTAGTATAGTGCTTGGCACATAAAAACTACTCAGTAAATATTGCTTCCTTTCCTGGATGGATTCTCCATCCTTCCCTTTGCCCTTGTCACTAGCTGAAGGGCCCTCTTTGTTGTCCCCAGGCCAAAGCTGTGAATTAATCTCCATTGCTCAGAGCAGGCAGCAAACTTGGTCAGCCAACTTGGGAGTGGTGAGGAAGGAAGAAAGCAGGGAGAAAGTTGGGTTTCTGGTTCCCTGAAAAGCGCTCATCTGGATTCTGATTCCCATGCAGTGCCTGATCCTCCCTGGCGCAGATGTCCCCTCTGTCTAGACAGATCTCCCCTGAAGAAATTACAAACCACAGACTGTCTGATGACCAAGCTTGCCCCAGACGCTAGCCCCTGACACATGTTTCACTCAATCCCGTTCAAAAAAGGGCAAGCCTGGCTCCCACAGAGTCTCCCACCTCTCAAGCAGAGGAGACTCCATGGGAGCTGGGTGACTTCTTTCATTAATTTATCCATCCATCCATCCATCCACCCATCCCTGAATGTCTAGGCATGGGGCATACCTAGGTGAACAAGCCCTCCCCTTCCAAAACTCATAATGTTGGGAAGAGGGACACAACATAATTCTGAAAGGTACTGCATCCCAACTGCAATTATAGCCATAGGGAACACTCAGGGAGGGTTACCGTGTGCCGGACACCGCACTGCATCCTTCACATGAGCCAACGGTCTCATGGAATTGAGGTAACTTGTCCAGGGCTGCACAGCTACTGAGCCGGGAAATCAGGATTTAAACTCAGTCTGATCACTGAGTCAACACTTCTAACACCCACTCTGCCATCAGACCTGCAAGGGGGGAGCACCACTTTTGTTCAAGAAGAATGGGAGGGAGGGGCGCCTGGGTGGTTCAGTTGGTTGGGCGTCTGACTTCGGCTCAGGTCATGATCTCACCGTCTGTGGGTTCGAGTCCCGTGTCGGGCTCTGTGCTGACAGCTCAGAGCCTGGAGCCTACTTTGGACTTTGTGTGTGTCTCTCCCTGTACCCCTCCCCTGCTTGTTCTCTCTCTCTCTCTTTCAAAAATAAACATTAAAAAAGAGGGAGAAGAAGAAGAATGGGAGGGACTCTGCAGAGAAGACGTTTCAGAGCTGGGGCTTGAGGGGATGAGTCATGGTAAGTCAAGGAGGTATGAAAAATTCTGGAAACAAGAGGGATTCTGACCCACGGAAATGAGGATCAAAACTCTGCATGTGGAAGGAAAAGCATGAGGCAGGTTACAGAAGGCAGGACAGATAGACTGGGAACAGACTGGGAAGAGCTCAGAATGTCAGGACTGGGAGTCTTCGGGCGGGGGGGTGGGAGGTGCTTGAGGTGTCCACAAGGAATCCACGTGTTTCGGAAAGCCCTCTCTAGTGCAGCATGGCCAACGGTTTGCAGGGGGCAGGAAGCTGTTCACGGAATTGCCGCAGGTTTTCTCAACGCAGGAGCAGGGATGGGGACTGTGACAGAGTTGTTGATGATGCCCATCTGGGTATCAGAATTCAGGGTCGCAGAGGCTGCCAGTCTGCCTCTGTCCAACCATGCCACTCCCTGACTCAGCCCTTCCCTGGCTCCCGTGGCTCTCAGGATAGAGCCTGGGGCCCTTCACCTACCATTCAAAGCTCTTCAAGAGCTGTCTCCTTCCTGCCCCTCCAGTCTCATCCTGACCACTTCCAACTCCAGCAATATCTACTGACGTGCAGTTTCCCTAACCAAATTCTTTTCGTAGAGTCTATGCCTTTACAAGCGCTGTTCTTCCCACCAGGAAACTTCTCTGCTCTCCTTCCCCCTTCTTTGTTCAGATGCCTGCTGCTCACCCTTCAGGCTCCCTGCAGGGGTTGCCCTTCCCCCTCCAACCTCTCCCTTCTCCCATACAGTGCTGTGTATAACGGCATGTGGGTTTTCTCTCCTGGACTGTAAGCTTCCTGAGAGTGGAGACTGAGTTTGCTTAACACATCCACTGGCCCAGGGTGAGGGCTGAGAGGCTGAAGGGAACTCTCCCCAATAGACCCAGCCTTTTCCTTTTTTGAAAAATTAAAAAAAAATAATTTATGTTTATTTATTTTTGAGAGAGAGAGAGTCAGAGAGCAAGTGGAGGAGGGGCAGAGAGAGGGAGACACAGCATCTGAAGCAGGTTCCAGGCTCCCAGCCATTAGCACAGAGCCCAGTAAGGGGCTCGAACTCGAGAACCGTGAGATCATGAGCCAAGCCGAAGTGGGATGCCTGATCGACTGAGCCACGCAGGCGCCCCAACCCAGCCTTTTCCTTAAACCAACTTTCCAAAGTCATTTACCATTAGGCTGCTTTTGTTGTTAAATGCTGTCGGTTTGTTAGAGCATGCTGAGATGTCCCACAAGATTTGCCTGTCTCTCTTCCCTCTGGGTCTCATCCCTGGTCAGGGCAACTTCTGGGGCTGCCGGGGGCTTTTCATTGAGGACCCTCACCAGGTGTATTTACTCCGTGTGGATTTCCCGACTCTAGGACCTCAGGCTGGGACCCTGGCGGCAGCCCAGTTATTTCTGCTGTGTAGACAGGACCCCTTCCTCTTCTAGGACGCTTTGACTTGGGGCAGCAGCAGCAGCACCTATTTTGGGAAATGCCTACATTTGGCATTGTTCCTTCTTCCTATTTTCTATTTGGGAAAAGAGCCCAGGACCTGAGTAGAGTAAAGGGAGTCTGAGGTGTGGCTGCCGATAACTTCTATCTGCCAGTGATTTACTTGCCTGGGATCTGCACTAAGACAAAAAGAACTTTTGCATTATTAACGACCATTGATCACAGCCTTCCAAAAAAGAGAGAGATTGAGAGAGATGGAGGTCCCTGGCCAATGATCAAATGGTAAACCAGGAGGGTGAGGTGTGGACAAAGCAGGGGAGGGCCAGGTGTGGAGACAGGAGGACAGAGAAGGACACTAGAAAGTCCGGAGGAACTGCTGATGGTTCGATGGGCCAGATGTCGAACGCTTGTGTGGGCTGCAAATAACCCAGAGGCAGCACTGCTGACCGCTCCCTATACCCCCCTAAGGAGACTTGGGGACAAAAACTGTTGCCAAGGACAGAGGTCATTCATCATAATAAAAGGGTCAATTCAAGAAGACATGACAATCCTAACGGTGGATGGATTACCTAATAACAAGGCTTCAAAATACGAAAAAGCCCAGAAGATTTGGAAGGTCAGCTCCAGCCGGGCCGTGTGAAACCGGGACAGGAGACGTGTCCAGGCTGTGCTTCTTCAGTGGACAGTTCTCCTTGCTCTCAAGCCTTCTCTCAGCCCTGGTTGTCTGGGACCGGGCGGATTCATCTCAGCACAGGAGGCGGGAGCGGCCCCTGCCTCTCCGACCTCAACTGCGATTCCTTTAGTCCCTCCCGAGGTCCTTGCCTCGGGTCGCTGCCTGGGAATGCCGGTTCCCCACATTTCTGCAGGGTCCACTCCCGCCTCCTGCCTCTGCTCAGATGCCACTCTCCCAGCGAAGCGACCTCATCTCTCTCTCCCTTGCCTGCTTTATTTTCTGCCGTGCCGTTTATTCTACAAACATTTTTATATGTTTTACTTATTACATGCACGTAAGCTCCATTGGGCCCACATCTGTTTTGTGCACTATGTCCCCCGTGCCTAGAACATGCCTGACACACAGATCACTATTTGTTAAATGATGAAGAAGAAAAAAAAAAAAATCCCACCAGGGGTGAAGGCGCAAGAGAGGTACGGCTGGGGGTCTCTGGGCGTGGCCCACCTCCCACCCGCCACTGCGGACCCAGTCCGCCCGCTCTCCTACAGGTGCGGCGCGGGGAGTCAGGGGCGGGGCCGGCGCCCACCCACCCCTGCGGCTGGGCCGGGGTGGCGGCGGGGGCTCGGAGCTCCCCGCGGGGCCGGGACTGGAAGGGGCAGAGCCTGCCGGCCGCGGGCGGGGGGCAGAGTGGGGAGCGAGCCTCGCGGGGGAGGAGCTGGGGGAGGGGAGCGAGGAGGAGCGGCGGGCGCGGTTAGCGGAGCGCGGAGCGCAAGCTGCAGGGCGCCGGCCGGGGCGGAGGGAGGTGGGGCCGCGAGGGCGCGGGCCGGACCGAACCCCCGGGGGTGGCGGGGCGGGCGGCGCCGGGAGCTCGGCTGGGGTCGCGGCGGAGATGCGGCGGCCGCCGGCGGAGAGACGCGGCGCGAAGCGAGGAAGCAGGACCCGGGCGGGCGAGCCCGGGGTCCGCACCTGCGCGGCCGGGAGCGGGTAAGCGCTCGGAGCCGAGTGCCGCCCGGGGAGGGGCGCACCGGGGCCCTCGCGGCAGCCAGTCCGGCCGCGGCGGCCGTCCCGAGGGCGCTGGGGCGGGGAGAGGGCGCCGCGCCTCGGGGTCTCGGTGACCCCGCGCGGCCCCCTTCTTGGCGCCTTCGGACGGGAAGCGCGCGCGCGGGGCAGGTGGTCCCGGAGGACGAGTCCGACCCGCGGGGAGCGTCTGGGGGGAGCCGTCCGGGGCCCCGGGACGCAGTGGCGGCGGGGGGGGGTGGCCGGGACAGCGCCCGGAGGCGGCTGCGGGGTGCAGGCGCGCGTTCGGGGTGCCCCGCACCGGGAAGAGACGGGTTGGGGCGGGGGGCGCGCCCCGGGGTCGGGGGCTGCGACGCCCCCGCGTGGCCCCGGGAGGCGGAGGGAAGCCGGGCGCTGCCCCCTGCCGGCCAGGGCGGCGTGCGACGCAGCGCGGGGCCGGTTCTTTCTGGAGGGGGAGTTGAGTGAGCGAGCGTCCAGTGTGGGGCCTCGGTTTCCAGACCCGAAGCCCGGCAGGCCCTGACTTGCTTTGTGACCTTGGGCAGGTCACTGCCTCTCTTCGAACTTAAGTTTGCACATCTGCGCATCTTCTCCCACCCTGCAGGATCCGTGGGAATAAATGAGATGCTATAAGGATGCCTTTTTATAAACTGTAAAGTTCTATACAAATCCTAGCTAATCATGTAATGTCGGAACTGGAAGGGCGCAAAGAAATCTGCTTTGCTGCAGATGGGGAGAGTGGAGAATAAATCTTGCCCAAGGTCGCATTGCTTGGAAGAGGATATAAGACTAAAGTCCCCTGCCTCACCAGCTCTGGGGAAGGTCGAAGTTAAGAGCAGGTGCTCTCCATCAGATTGTCTGTATTAGCAAACCTGGCTTGGTTATTTACTAGCTGCCTGACCTTGGGGAAGCCCTGAACCTCTCTGAGCCGCGGTTTTCTCCCATGTGAAATGGGTTAAGAATGCAGCCTTCCAGGCTTGCCGTGCAAATCAAATGTGGTCTTTGCTCAGCACAGTACCTGGCCACAAGCAACAGCTCAGTCATTAGTGGCAATAATTGCTCTGGTCAAAGTCATCTCTCAGTCTCTTCCTTGGAATCAGCCTCCAGTGTTTTCTAATTGAGCACACATCACCAGTCTGTGCTGCCCTCTGGACTGCACAGCCACTGGCCGGGGTCTCAGCCTTCCTCACAACGACATGGAGGGACGCTTTACCAACAGCAGCAAGCAAGGCCTCTTGAGCAGCTGGGCCTTCTCCAGCCTTTGGTCCTGTCCAGCAAGTGGAGAGAAAACTGGTATCCAGCTAGGATGCCGGCTAGAGGGTGACATAGGAGGGAGGGGCTGGCCAGCTGGACATGACTGGGCAGGGCACAGGGCCTCCTCTCCTCCCCATGGTGCCTAGTACAGGCCTGGAAATACAGCGTGCTTTCTTAGAGTTTGTCAGTTACATGACGGGTAAATAATGAGGGTAAATTTACAGGGTGGTCCCTTTTCCCCAAGGCCCCAGATGGATGACAGTTCTTGATGAAGTGATGTGACTATAAGCGGAAATACAGATCCTCAGAGCTGGGAGTTCCTGGGACCTGAGAGGTCCCTCTCATTGCAGATAGCTCCTGTCTGAGGCACACAGAGGGGCAGGGGTCTGCCAAGGTCACCAGTATCCTCCAGCAAGCTGAATTCTGCAGACGCCGTTCAGTCTTTAACTTTCTCAGCAGCAGATGACCCTGCCGACTGCACCTTTACTCTGGACACCCTCTCTTCTGGCTCCTGCAATTTAACACTGTCATACTTGCCCTTCTTCGTCTCTTGTTTTTGCAGGTTTATCTTCCTTTCTACAGCCATTAGCTGCTCTGCTCCCCCAGGCCCTCTGCTCTGCTCATACTAGACACTCTCCCTGGGTGATCTCATCCACCCCATTGGCTTTAGTTACCACCTCTGTGCATGTGACTCATAAAAGTTTGTCTCCAGCTCAGATCTCTCCTCAGGCTGTAGACCCATTTAGGTCTTATCAGCCTCACAGTGTTCTAGACCCTGGGGACATAGCGATGAGCTAGACAGAAGGTATGTTTTGGGAGTTGGTGGGGGTGGAGGGGGGAGACAAGTAACAGATGAGCAGAAAATGCCAGATAGGTTCAAGTGCTGAAATGAGCATCAAGCAGGGTGATGTGATAGAGGAGGAGAACTACTTGATATTGGCTGGTCAGAGCTTTGCCAAAGAGGTGATACTTAAGTGTGGGGCGGGCAGCCGGTAAGAGATGAAGTCAGAGAGGTGGCTTGGGGGGCAGGCAACATAGGGCCTTGTAGGCCACGGTGAGGATTTCGGATTTTGTTCTGAGATGGGAGCCGTTGGAGAGTTTCAGACTGCAGAGAGGGGCTGCCGTGATTTCTCCAGGGCTCAGGTGGGCCTCACAAAGGAGCTCTGTATTGATTGCAAGCCTACTGTGCCACAGTCACTGGAGTGCGGAGGGAATAGGTAGCCCTTCAAGGGGCTTCTAGCCCAGGAGTGAGAGGCACAGACAAACCTGGAGTCAGGAGAGGGTTTAAAGGAGGGAGAGTTTGCTTCTGCTTCATCAGAAAAGGCTTCCTGGAGGAAGCGGCTTTTGAGAAGGGCCTCAGAGAACAGAGAGCAGATTACATTAGGCATGCATGAAGGCAAGAGTGCTCTTCCATGCAGAGGGCAATCAGCCTGAACCAAGTGGCTCCAAATGTGTGGGGGGAAGTCAAGGGAGGGGAGACAGGACCTGTAGGAGAGTAAGAGGTGAGGCGAGGGAGGAAGTCTGGGCTGCTCAGAGCAAGATCCTGGGTCTGGCCACTTAAGCACTGTGTGACCTTGAGCTGATTGCATTACCTTTCTTAGCCTCAACGGGCTCATACTTGAAAGGGAAGTATGAGGGAAGAGAAGGGAGAGGGAGGATGCCAAGTGCTGGGGATGGGTGGATGGGAACAGTATAACGGCTACCAAGGAGGAAACAGAAGGGGCTGGTGTGGACGAGAAAGAAGGTGCCTGTATTGAGTTTGGGACCTCCCAAACTCCCATGAGTGGTGGAAGGAGTGGACAAGTTTCAGCAAAAGGAAAGTGTTGAATTTTATCCCAGGAGTGAAGGTGCAGTTGATGAGTAGATGAGGGGTACCCCACACAGAGGGCACTGGGCTTCCTGACACGTGTATACCACTCACCCCCTTCCTGAACTCAAGTCCTGCAGGGAGACAGGCAGTCAGCAAGTGAGCCCAGTGGGGTGGGGAGGAGGGAGTGACCAGTTCCATCTCTTGGGTCCAGAGAAATCTCCAGAGAGCGTGGAGGAGATGGGAGGAAGGGCATTCCAGGTAGAGGGAATAGCCTGGACAAAGGCTCAGAAGAGTGAGAACCACAGTGTTTTTGCAGGAAGAGGTTCCCGGCCACGCAGAGATGGGGTGTTCTGCTGAGTGCAGGTGAATAAGAGGAGGAGAGGAAGGGCTGGATTCTGGGTGGGAAAGCAACAGGACGTGAATAAAAAGGAGTCAGGATGCAGGGAGGGCAAGGTTCTCTCAGTCCTGGGGAGCAGGTGTCGCTTGCTGATTGCATCTGTCCTCCAGTGCTCAGCTCCATAGCCACTTTCAGAGGGGCTCTCAGAGTTGTGGCAGGTTATCTGTCCCTCCTACTTTCCCCGCGGCTCCCTTCATGCTCCGATGTCATCTCCATCATGTCTGTGGACCCGGGCTCCAGGAGGGTGTTCCTGGGGCCACCGCAAGTCTTCCCAGGGTCCACATATGTTGCTTATGCTAACACGTGGCGGGCTTTAAATAGATAGCTATTAAATGGATGAGGAAACAGGCTCAGAAAAACTTGCCCAAAGTCACAGAACTAGTAAGTGGCAGAGCTGGGGAGCAAATCCAGTCTACCTGACTCTGAAGCTTGTGCTCCCCACACAGCTGTATTGTGCCTCCCAGCAGGGCGAACAGATGGTGAATAGCAGGTTTGGATCCTGTAAGCACTAACAAATTCAGTGTTTGATTTCTAGGAACTGAATTCCTGTTGTTCATATCTTGTTTATCCAGTCTGGAGAAGACAGCCTCTCGTTTGTCCTGAAAATGGTTTCACTCCGTCAAGCTCAGGTGTTCTCTGGGGACCCAGATGTGCAGCATGGGGGAGTGGCAGTTTGAGCTCCAGGACCCTGGGGTGCAGCCCTAAAGGTTTCTGGTAGAGTGTGGTCTGCCCCGCCAGTCTGCTCTGAGAATTACTCCCCTAGTATGGAAACTCAGATTGAGATGACTGGGAGATTTGAGGATGCCAAAAGCATATGGTGTGAAACGGCCACGAGAGCCACTAGATACTTCTGTCCTGAGTCTCAAGTTCCTGCTGCAAATGGGAGGCAATGGAAGGAGCTCTGACGGGAATCTGAAGACTTGATCTCTGCCTGTGACTCACTGTGTGCCCTTGGGCAAGTGTCTTACCCTCTCTGGGCCTCTCTCCCTGTCAGCACCATGAGGGAGTTGGACTAGAGGATTTCCGAGTCTTTCCCGCTCTGATGCTCAGATCCTTCTTAAACCCTAGAGCTGACGTCGTCGCTCTCATCCCTTGCACAACTCATTGTGGTGCAGGAAGCAACAGCATCGCCTTGTCAGAAATGCCGAATCTCAGGTCCCGCTCTGGTCCCATGGAATCAGGGCCTGCACTTTCCATACAGTCCCCAGGGAGTGCGTGTGCTCCTTCCAGCGTGAGATGTGCTGCAGTGGCTGTTTCTGCCCTCTCTCTGATCTGTGCTGCGAAGGCAGGCAGAGAGGTACATGCTGAGGGCTGACGGCAGAGCTCATTCAGGTGGGAGTGATGGAGCCTGGCATAGAACACGTCCCCAACAAAGAGTTTGTGAGTGTGTGCAGGCGTGTGTGTGTGTGTGTGGGGGGGGTGTTTGTGCAACGAAGGAGGGAGTGGAACTGACTCGTTCACCTTTCCTGAGCGGGGGAGCATGGAGACAGCAAGCCGGACTCCTATCCTAGATCTACAGTCTCAGACCAGCCATGTCTCGGAGCCGCAGTTCTCTGCCCTGGGAAATGGGAATAATACCAGTAAGACTGACTTCAGAGGTTGTGGTCGGCCTTAAATGAGTTGATAAAGGAGAAGTGCTTAAAACAGTGCCTGGCATATAACAAGCTCTTGATAACACTGGCCATCACTTTACTACTACTACCGGCTCGCCCCCACCCCCACAGCCCCCTGTTCCGCCCCAACCCTGCCCCTGGATTGTGCGGAGTTCCCAGAGGACCGAGATCCGAAATGACCCCTAGGGGGCGATATCACCCCTGTTGAGAACCCCTGGTTCTAGAGCACTGCCAGCCAATAGAAATAGAAAGCAAGCCAGATTGTATATATAAACCACATCTTCTTTATCCATTCATCAGTGGATGGACATTTAGGCTCTTCCATAAAAATGCAATACTACTTGGCAATGAGAAAGCATGAAATCCTGCCATTTGCAGCAACGTGGATGGAATTGGAGGGTATTATGCTAAGTGAAATAAGTCAGAGAAAGACAGATATCATATGTTTTCATTTATATGTGGAACTTGAGAAACTTGACAGAAGACCATTGAGGAAGGGAAGGGGAAAAATAGAGGTAGGGAGGCAAACCATAAGAGACTCTTAAATACAGAGAACAAACTGAGGGTCGATGGGGGGTGTAGGGGGCGGGGGAAATGGGTGATGGGCATGGAGGAGGGCACCTGTTGGGATGAGCACAGGGTGTTGTATGTAAGCGATGAATCACGGGATCCTAACCCCCAAAACCAAGAGCACACTGTATACATTGTATGTTAGCCAACTTGACAATATATTATATTAAAAAAAAAGAAAGAAAGCCACAAAGTTCATTTTAGATTTAGAAAATTTAGAGATAGCTGTGTTAAAAGAAGAAGAAAGTGAAATTAATTTCAATCATATTTTATTTACTCAATAGGTCCAAAATATTATCATGCAACTGATATAAAAAATTGTTAGTGAGATATTTTATTCTTTTTTTTAACTAACTCTTTGAAACTCAGTGTGTTTTGGGGTGCCTGGGTGGCTCAATAGGTTAAGTGACCAGCTCTTGATTTTGGCTCAGGTCATGATCTCAGAGTTTGTTGAGAGCCCATATAGGGTTCTGTGCTGACAGCGTGGAGCCTGCTTGGGATTCATTCTCTCTATCTCTCCCTCTTTCTCTTTCTCTCTCTCTCTGTCTCTCTCAAAATAAGTCAATAAACATTAAAAAAAGAAAAGGAAAATGACACTCAGTGTGTTTTACACTACAGCACATCTCAGTGGCCACCTTTAAAGCACTCAGTGGCCATGTGTGGCCAGGATTGGCTATTCTAGAGTTTCTCAGCACTGGCTCTCTATCCCAGCTGTGTCACATACTACCTGTGTGGCCTTAGGCCAGTCATTTTCACTTCTCTAGACCTCAGTTTTCTCATCTGTAAAATGGGCATACTAACTCTGCCCCAAGGGATAGTTAGAGGCAGATGATGAGAGTTTAAAATCCCATTTGCCCACTTTTGCACAAGCATGGGAGAATCTAGTGAGTTGTCAACCAACCACAAAGGCAAGAGCCTTTATGTAACACACTTAGTCTTCCAAGGTGGCCCCTTCCCTGCTGAAAGCTGGTAATAACCCAGTGCCAAGTTGAAAGTAGGAAGAGGCTGAGTTCTCATACTTCCCTGGCTATTGCAAAGGCCTGGAAAACAGCTTCACCTGCCTTGGACTTTTTAAAGATAACCAGCGATCACCCAGGCCAGAGGTTCTCAATCTCCTTGAAACATTTAGGGAGCTTGAAAAAATTACAGTGCCTGGGCTCTAGGTGGGGTAAGGACTGGACATTTGTATATTTTTTTAACAGTATTTGTATGTTTTTAAAGCTCCCCTAGGAGATTCTAATGCACAGCCAGAGAATCTCTGATCCGGTCCAACCCTCGCATTTTCAAGATGGAGAAACTGAGGCCCAGAGCAGGGACTCACTTATCTGAGGCCACAGAGAGTTCATGACAGAGCCAAGCAAAAGCTTAGGGCTCCCACCTCTCAAGCCAGGCTCTGTTCGCAGAGTCCATTCCTCACCAGTTCAGGGAGACTTTCATAAACAGGTATTGATCTCTTGCTCTGGGTCAGGTGTCAGGGCTGTAGGGGTTACATAAGACATGGTCCCTGCACTCAAGGTCCGGTGATGGAGACAGTCCAGCATGGTAAGCACTATGTGGTGGTCAACCAGAAGCAGGATATCTAACCCAAGCTGGGCTGGGGGGAGGTTAGGGAAGGCCTTCTAGGGAGATACCAGAGCTTAGTCCTGAAGTGTGATTTGGGTTAGGCAACCAGAGGGGATACTTTCCAGGCAGAGGACACAACAGGGACAGAGGTTCAGAGCAGGAAACAGCACAGGGCACCCTGTGCCATGAAAACTACCAAATCTGTGCCACCAGAGTACAAAGGTCACAGCCAGCTGGGTCAGGAGATGATGCTGGAAATATAAATAAAGACCAATTCATAAAGGGTCTCTTAGACCAAGCTGTGAAGCTGGGACTGAATCCCAGGTGCCTTGGGAGCCACTAGACGATTGTAAAAGAGTGACATGGTCAAACTTTTAGTTAAAAGGAAGATTCTGGATGTGATATGGTAAGCGAATAGAGAGAGGCCAGGAGTGGCAGCAGGGAGACCATTTAAGCCAAAGAAGATGGTTGCCTGAAACAGGAGAGTGGTGGCAAGGGCAGAGAAGGGAGAAAAGAGCCAAGGCAGAGTTAGGTTTATGCATTAGAATTTAGTTATTCAGCAAATGAGGGGACTATATCAGTCAGCTATTGCTGTGTAACAAACCATCCCCAAACTGAGTGGATTAAAAGGACATTTATTACTACGAGTCATGCATCTGGAGATTGGCTGATTTAATCTGAAATTGGCTGGGCATTTCTACTGGTTTAGCTGGGCTCACACATGCATCTGTTGGTCAGTTGAGGGGCTCTGTTCTAGGCTGGCTTTGGCTGGGGCAGTTGGCTGAAGTGGCTCTGCTTCATGTGTCTTCGCCTCCTCTCGGGACCAGTGGGCTCGCCCGTACATGTTCTCATGGCAATGGCAGAGTGCAAGTGGCAACACGCACAGCCTCTTCAAGACTAAATCTGAAACTGGCTCATTGTCATTTCTGCCTCATGCTGTTGACGATAGGTAGTCCATGCTGAATTCGGACTTGAGGGACAAGGAAATATACCCCTCCTTTTGACAGGGGAAGGTAGAGGCAGCACAGGATAGTGGAAACACTGAGCTGAGCTGCGAGGGGTGCCAACCCTCGCTATGTGGTCCTGGACAAGGCACCTGCCTCTCTGGGCATCAGCAATCTCAGCTGATTAGATTGGATTGCATCATTTAAAATGTTCCTTCTAGGGTGCCTAGGTGGCTCAGTTGGTTAAGCATCCGACCTCGACTCAGGTCATGATCTCTCAGGTCTGTGAGTTTGAGCCCCACGTCGAGCTCTGTGCTGAAAGCTCCGAGCCTGCCTGGAGCCTGCTTCGGATTCTGTGTCCCTCTCTCCCTCTACCCCTTCCCCACTCATGCTCTGTCTCTCTCAAATGAATAAACATTTACAATTTTAAAAAAATAATAATAAAATGTTCCCTGGGGCGCCTGGGTGGCGCAGTCGGTTAAGCGTCCGACTTCAGCCAGGTCACGATCTCGCGGTCCGTGAGTTCGAGCCCCGCGTGGGGCTTTGGGCTGATGGCTCAGAGCCTGGAGCCTGTTTCCGATTCTGTGTCTCCCTCTCTCTCTGCCCCTCCCCCGTTCATGCTCTGTCTCTTTCTGTCCCAAAAAATAAATAAACGTTGAAAAAAAAAATTAAAAAAAAAAATAAAAATAAAATGTTCCCTCTAAATCGTGTTTGCCAGTGGGGCACCTGGGTGTCTCAGTCAGTTGAGTGTCCGACTTTGGCTCAGGTCGTGATCTCGCAGTCCATGAGTTCGAGCCCCGCGTCGGGCTCTGTGCTGACAGCTCGGAGCCTGGAGCCTGCTTCGAATTCTGTGTCTCCTTCTCTCTCTGCCCCTCCCCTACTCATACTCTGTCTCTCTCTCTGTCAAAAATAAATAAACATTAAAAAAATTTAAATCATGTTTGCCGGAGAGGGACTGTTAATTATAACTAACTGTAATTGATGGAGCATTTACTATATGGCTGGGCTTTCTGTTCGGCTCACTAATACATAACAGCAGATTGAGGTTCGTATTGTTATTATCCCCATTTTCTTTCTTCCTTTCTCCCTCCCTTCTTTCCTTTAAAAGATTTTATTCTTAAGTAATCCCTATACCCAGCGTAGGGCTCTGTACCCAACCCCGAGATCAAGAGTCGCACACTCCACCGATGGAGCCAGCCAGGCGCCCCTTGTCCCCATTTTCCACCTGAAGAAACAGCTCAGAGAAGTTAAGTGACAAGCCCAGGGTCTCCTTTTGACCCGTAGAACTGGTGGCTAAGGTTCTTAGGCACTTAACCACTACTTTTTTGGGGTAAACGTTTTACAAAAACAAAAGTGCCCCAAACACACGTGTACAGCCTGATGAACTTTCAAAGATGAACACACCCAGCTGGAGAAATAGAACATGACCTTCATTCACCCAGAAGCCCTCTCGTGCTCCCTCCCAGTCACTGCATCCCCTTGCCTCAAGGGCAACACTCTCACATGACTTCCATCCGTGTAGGTCTGTTTTGCCTGTTCTTGAACTTTATGAAATTTGAATCACACGTGGTATCACAGTGTTGAGCATAAGAAGCTTCTTCTGTATGGTTGTGTGTAGGGGACAGTTGGCATTCCTTCTCACTGATGTGTGATATTCTGCTGGATGGATATGCCACAGTCATTTGTCCCTTCTTCCGCTGCTGTCTGTCTGGGTAGTTTTCAGTTTATGGCTGTTAAATAGTGCCTATGTGAACAATTCTTACACAAGCGTTTAGGCGGATGTACATGCATGTTTTTGTTAGTTCTAGAGCTGGGAGTGGAGGTTTTTGGTCAGCGGTTTAGCTATGTTTTATCTTCTACATTTTCCAGATTTTATAATTAGAGAAACGGGTGAAAGATTGACTCACTCAAGATACTAATTAGAAGTCAAAACTTGCACTCAGATGTAGATAGATACACACGCACGTACATACCCCTGTTAACACTTTTCTAGTCTCACCCACATACATTATTTCATGCTCCTGATGCCCCCCAGGAGGTAAAATTGATACTGTGATTTTACAGGGAAGGAAACTGAGGCTGAGGGAGGTCCCATGCCATAGAGAGAAGGAGACGATATAACAAATGCGGATGCGCTTTGTAAAATACAAAGCACTCTGGGGCGCCTGGGTGGGTCAGTCGATCAAGTGTCCGACTTTCGGTTCAGGTCATGATCTCACGTTTCATGGGTTCGAGCCCGGCATTGGGCTCTGTGCTGACAGCTCAGAGCCTGGAGCCTGCCTCAGATTCTGTGTTTCTCTCTCTCTCTTTCGAAAATAAATAAACATTAAAAAAAAATAAAATGTAAAGCACTCTTCAGATTTGTGGAGAATGATTTCCCCATCCAGGGCTCATGCAGCCATACCGCACGGCTTTTATAGAAAGATCAGACAACAATTTCTCTGGGGGGTATTTTTCCTACTGCAACAAATCTTTATCACAGAACCCTGTTTTGTTTTGTTTTGTTTTTCCTTACAAAAGGATGATCCTGGCTTCTGAGGCTACATTAAACCCACATATTCTCTTGGTTTCTGGCAAGGTTTTATGACTCTGTTAAGATAAAGATCCTTCAGAAAGGGGAGGTGACTGATCTTCTGCAAACCGAATGAGCCCTGAGTAGGAAACCCTTGTTAAGACGGCTCCAAAGAGGCCCTGCTGGGGACCAGCCACTGTCTGGGCTTGTACCCTTCCCACTGAATCCACAGAGCAGTTCTGGGAGAAAGGTGCTATTACCCCAATTTACAGATGAAGAAGAAATCCCAGGAGGTGAAATGACTTGCCTCCATCTCACAGTTGGGATTGTTTGGAGAGGAAGGAACCCAGAAATCCTGCTGGGGGCCTGTTGGACTGTTTCTCAGTCCATTTGAACTGGCTCAACTAGGAAAAGCATGAGCTGGTACAAACGAGGTTTCCTGGGTACAGAGGTCACTCATGGACATCCAAGAATAGGAAGGAGTGCCATTGGGTCTGGAAGCTTCCTTTCTCCTCCTCTCTTGAGGTAGGTGGTTCTCCTTTCTCTGCTCTTTTCTCTGTTCCCTCCCTTCTGCCTCTCTCTGCAGACCTCTTTTCTTATTTACCACCGCTTTTCTGCGGCCCCCAAACCTGCCTTGGCCTCAGTCATGACAGTGGCCAGACATCAGCCTCAGGATCCTTAGCTTGAAGTTTGTTCCTCTTCCATCATCAATCCATTAACCTGCTCACGGTCTCTTTGCTGAATTCCCAGGAGAGAATCTGGTTGGTTCATTTGGGGTCACATGTCACCCTGGTCCAATCAGCTGTGGGTAGAGGTGGTCTGTGGAGCAAGTTGAGAATGAGACTCTGGTTTCCACCACCGCCCCCGCCCCCCCCCCCATCTTGCAGCAGAGACATTAGAGCTGGGGGTGTATGGTGTAGCTGGGGTCTGTGTAACTTGATTTCGGGGAGATGCTACTGATTTCGGGGAGTCCCTAGTGTGGCTGGTAGTTCTGACAATGGCAGACATCACTCACCAAAATGGATATTGGTGACTTGTTGGACAGTGGACAGAAGGCACCTTGTTGCCTGCAGACCTGAATGTACTCGGACGCATCCTAGAGAAACCAGAGAACTCGTCATTCACTATGTCGGGCATTTGGATCCATGATCTTATCAGTTCTCCCCAAGCTCCTTTGAGGAATGGATTATCATCTCCATCACTGAGGCTGTGCAGGCCCAGAGAGCTTAAGTGACTTGTCCAGTGGCCATAGCAAGAAAATGGACAACAGGAATTGGAACCCGATCCTGCCTGACTTAAATGTATGCTTTTAGCCATTGCCTGTCGTCTTTGTCACCCTCATTACATTTGTTCAGGTCTCCACAATTTAATGCACGTCATGGACATGATCTTATTGGAAGTACTAAACACCCTTTGGGGCAGCATAGCCATGCTTATGTTCCCATTTTACCAAGGAAGAAATTGAGGGTCAAAGAGAAGTCGTGACTTGCCCTCGGTTACCTGCTGGTGGGTGGCAGAGCTGGGACCAGAACCCAGAACTTCTGGATTCAAATGTATCAACAGGTATTAATGTATCAAAATATATCAGTGCTACTCTTGGCAGTAGGGTTCTTTTTGTTTTTTTTTTACAATGTACAAAACTGATTAAGAAAATTTACAAATCTATCATTCCCTACAAAAGAGTATATCTAAAATATACCTACAGTTCAAAGAATAATAATAAACGTCTATGCACCTACCACCGCCTTAAGAAATAGAACATCATTGATACCTTTAAAAACCCTCCACCATCATATTCCTGCATTTTCTCCCCTCCAGGGGTGACCACCATCCTGGATTTTATATTTAATATTTCCTTGCTTTTCCTTATGGCTTTGCCACACATATTTGTATCTCTAGACAGTGCGTTTCTTCTTACGTGTTTTTGGCTTTGGCACTAAATGTTGATGAGACGCACCCACTTTGACGCATGCAGCTTTGGTTTACTTAGGTTTGCTTCTCCGTGGTACTTTCAGAGGAAAATGCCACGTTCTACCACTCTGCTGTGGATGGACGTTGGGCGGTTTCTAGTTGTTCGTTCTAATCAACGCCACCGTGACCATTCTTGTTCCTCTCTGCTGGTGAACACAGAGAACAGTTTCTCTGCTGTGTGTAAATTACTGGGTGGTGAGGTAATCATTGCATCTTTTGCCTTATGAGATAATATCAGATTGTTTGCTAACGAGGTTCCTCCACTTCACGCTCTACTAGTGGTAGGTGACAATTCCTGTTGGTCCACACCCTCACCAAATGACGTGACATGACCGATTCAAAATGTTTTACCTATTGGCTAGGTGAATATGGTATCTCACTATTTTTGTTTTTTGTTTTTTAAGTTTACGTCTTTATTTTGAGAGACAGAGCATAAGCAGGGGAGGGGCAGAGAGAGAGGGAGAGAGAGAGAATCCCAAGCAGGCTCTGCACTGTCAGCACAGAACCTGACTCAGGGCTTGAACTCACAAACAGTGGGAAGGTGACCTGAGCCAAAATCAAGAGTCAGACACTTAACCAACTGAGCCACCCAAGTGCCCCCTCACTGTTGTTTTAATTTGCTTTAATTTGTTTTAACCAGTTTCACTCCTGGAAGCACATCTATTATTTGCAGTGTGATAGGAGAGGTAGTTGTTTATAGAGCTACAGTCTTTGTCTCCAAAGGTGGCTGGGTTATGGGAAATGCCCCCAACTTTGTCTAGGGTAGGGAAGGACAGCAGGCAGGAGAGGAGGGAGGCAGCCTCAGAATCGTGTGGCTTCCCTCAGAATTCCAGCCCAGAATTCCTAACCCTAACCAAGGTAAGCCACCCTGTCCTTCCCAAGATGTCACCCACCAGCCTCCCAGGCCTTTCTGAGCCCACGCCTTTCACTGAATGAGGTCATTGGAATGCCTGAAACGCAAGGAGTGACTGCATGGGTTTGTGGGGGCAAGCATACAGTCTTTCGTGAGAAAAGACTGCACCGAGTCTGTCTGGAAAGGAGAAGATTCCAAAGAATCCAACCCAACTTCACATTTTCCATGTGAACCAAAGTGGGAGAAAAACCAGAGGCTTTTGAGGTGGAGCACAGAGCGAGAGGGGTCAGGAGAGGCCATCATTTTCACCTATCATCGTGAGGCCCCAAACCAGTTTCACTCCTGGAAGCACATGTGCCTTAAGGCTTTTTCTTCCTGATCAAGGCAGCGTGAAGAAGGATGGAAATTTCAAGAGTGGCTCTGGACCCAGTTTTTCCACTTCCACCTGAGTGACCTTGGGCAGTTATGTCACCTCTGTGAGTGTGGTCAGCTCATTTGTAAGGTGGGGGCCACACTGCCCACGTCACAGGGGTGACTCTTGGCCCCAGGGCCAGCTCCATGCCTGGAACATAGCAAGAGCTCTATGGAAGACATAATAATAATACCCTTCAAACTTTGGGAATGTTTTTGAGCAGGTGGTTTAAGATTGGTTTTCTTAAATTGAGACTGTTTCCCCACCTCTATGAAGATATTTAAAAAAAATTTTTTTTTAATATTTGTTATTTTGAAAGCGAGAGAGAGACAGAGTGCATACAGGGGAGAGGCAGAGAGAGAGGGAGACACAGAATCCGAAGCAGGCTCCAGGCTCCGAGCTGTCAGCACAGAGCCCGACGTGGGGCTCGAACTCACGGACTGTGAGATCATGACCTGAGCCGAAGTCGGACGCTCAACCGACTGACCCACCCAGGTGCCCCGGTACTGTTCTTGGTAACCCTGTATATCAGGGGCTACCCACGGGCCCCACAGACTTCAGCTGGGCTCATGCCAGAGATGGGCCTCGTACAGAGCGGGCTCTGGTTTCTCTCACCCTGATCACTGATTCGGGGTCCCAACCTCCAAGAACCCCACATCTCTAAAAACTGAAACTCAGATTCAAGCCCAGAGGGGCACAGAGGAGAAAATGAGTCTTTAAGGTTTTTTGTGGCCAAACTGCCAGTTTCCATTTAGAAAGCTGACTACATTTTCTGGATTTGATCTTTCACTGTGAAAAAATGCTTAAGGTTTTAATTTTTTTTTTTTTTTTTGCAATTAACCTCTTCACTAACCAAAAGGTGTTTCTGTTTTTGCTTTTTTTGTTTGCTTTAAGAATCATGCGTGCTCAGGGGTGCCTGGGTGGCTCAGTTGGTTGAGCGTCTGACTTCAGCTCAGGTTATGATCTCGTAGTTGATGGGTTCGAGCCCCATGCCAGGCTCTGTGCTGACAGCTCGGAGCCTGGAGCCTGCTTCAGATTCTGTGTCTCCCTTTCTTTCTGCCCCTCCCCTCCTCATGCTCTGTCTCTCTCTGTCTCAAAAATAAACAAACATTTAAGAAAAAAAGCATCATGCATGCTCATTCTAGGAAATTTGGAAAAGTTTTATGAATAGAAGAAAGGTCACCTCCCCCTCCCCAATTCCTAGAGAAAAACATTGTAAAAATGTGGTGTCTTTCCTAGTGACCCTTATTTCTTTTTTCTTTTCTTTTCTTTTCTTTTCTTTTCTTTTCTTTTCTCTTCTTTTCCTGTGTGTGGAGTTATTTTGTTTACTTTTCAGATTCATAATTTACAAAGCTGATTTCATGTATTTATAACAAGCCTGTGATGCTTCCAACAGCTCTGTCCCCTCTGGGAATTGTGGGGGTGGGGCACATTGCCCTCTCCCGTATTCTCCCTACACTTCTGACAATGCCAGTGTCACTGCACCATTGCCAGCACTAAGCAGTATGCTTTTAAACTGACGGTTAATCTCAAGTGTCTACATTGTCCTTCTAAAACCTCTTTCCTCTTTTTCTGTTTTTAGCCCTAGAGCTCTGAACATGTGCCCCTGTCGATGAACCCACAGTGATCTGTGTGTTTTGCCTTCTCCCAGCTCATGCACACTTCAGGTCTTGGTAACCAGAATGTTTTGTCTATTCAGGCTCAAACCGATCACTGGGACAGGAACCGATGTTAAGTGCCACATGATGTGTCAAGATGAACCTGGGGAAATGGTGAGCTATTGACTGGACTGCTTTTCTGAATCTGCTGGTACTTCTTTTAAAAGTTTTAAAAGCTCCCCAGAGGAAACCTGAAACCCAGACTCTTCTCAGAATAGGATGGGGGAAATTCTGAAGTTTTCGTTAAACACATTTATCCCTCAAGTTTTGGAAGGAGCCAAAATGCCAAAAGCAAGAGTCCCAAAGCATTGCCCACACTGGTGTATGATATTCTGATAAATGTCTAACAAATTCAGCACATGTCCCCTGGGCTTGACCGTTTGCTGGACAAACTTTCAGAATAGTGAGACATCTTGGGATTCATCCCATTTAGGAAAGACCTTTAACTACCAGCTGTCATCTCAATGTTCTTCAAATAGTCAAGTCTTCTCGAGGTCCTATCACTGTGGTCTGTTCTGATGAAAGGTTCCCACCAGCGTGCAACAGAAGGATGACCTTGCTCTGTAAGCAGGACAACTGTGAAAGGAGCTGGGGGTGTCAAAGTCTGTGGGAAGAGAGAGCCACCTAGAATGTCCCTCCCAAACCAGTCACTGAAAGACCTTCTTCAGGAGGCCTCTAACAGATCCCTGAATGCTACAGAAACCCCAGAGACTTGGGGTCCAGGGACACTCCGGGCCCTCAAGATCTCTCTTGCTCTGCTCCTTTCCATCATCACACTGGCCACGGTCCTTTCCAACGCCTTTGTGCTTACCACCATCTTCCTCACCAGGAAGCTCCACACCCCAGCTAACTATCTCATCGGCTCCTTGGCCATGACGGACCTCTTAGTCTCCATCTTGGTCATGCCCGTCAGCATCGCCTATACCATCACCCACACCTGGAGCTTTGGCCAGATCCTGTGTGACATCTGGCTGTCTTCTGATATCACGTGCTGCACGGCCTCCATCCTGCATCTCTGTGCCATTGCCCTGGACAGGTACTGGGCCATCACTGACGCCCTGCAGTATAGTAAACGCCGGACAACGGGCCGCGCCGCCGCCATGATTGCCACCGTCTGGGTCATCTCCATCTGTATCTCCATCCCGCCACTCTTCTGGCGGCAGGCCAAAACTCACGAGGAGATGTCAGACTGCCTGGTGAACACGTCTCAGCTCTCCTACACCATCTACTCCACGTGTGGGGCCTTCTACATCCCTTCTGTGTTGCTCATCATCCTCTATGGCCGCATCTACGTGGCCGCCCGGAACCGCATCCTGAATCCGCCTTCGCTCTATGGGAAGCGCTTCACCACGGCCCATCTCATCACGGGCTCTGCGGGGTCCTCGCTCTGCTCCCTCAGCTCCAGCCTCCATGAGGGGCATTCCCATGTGGCTGGCTCCCCTCTCTTTTTCAACCACGTGAAAATCAAGCTGGCTGATAGTGTCCTGGAGCGGAAGAGGATTAACGCCGCTCGAGAGAGGAAAGCCACCAAAACCCTGGGGATCATTCTGGGGGCCTTTATCATCTGCTGGCTGCCCTTCTTTGTTGCATCTCTGGTCCTTCCCATCTGCCGGGACTCCTGCTGGCTCCACCCAGCGCTCTTTGACTTCTTCACCTGGCTAGGCTATTTAAACTCCCTCATCAATCCAATAATATATACTGCGTTTAACAAAGAGTTTCGGCAAGCATTTCAGAAAGTGGTCCATTTCCGGAAAGCCTCCTAGTCTTATTTGGTGGTGACTCTTGTTATCTTTTGTGACCTGTGACCCAACTGGAATTGTCTTGTTTGTTTCTCCAGAGATTTGGGCCAATCCTGGGCTCTTGGGTTTTGGTTCCATCAATAGAATTGTTCGGCGTTCTCTTCCTCCTGTTGTCTTCTTGATTTCGGTGCCACCAAAAGCTTTGTGAAGGGGGACAAGACCGGAGATTCCACTTATTATTCCAATATTTTCACAGCTCCTCCATGTTGGAAGAAATGCGACCCACAGGATTCCCCGTTGATTCGATTCAGAGGGGAAGCTGTCTGACTCTGTAGAAAGATCCCAGGTACAAATGGGAGGCTTTCTGGTTTACCTAAGTTTTGTATGGAGCTCAATGTAGGGTAGATGAGGTGAATGACCTGAGCCGAAAGAGAATTGGGAGTCAGGATGGAGGGGTCTCCATTCCATATGGAGCCTTGATTGGAAAATAACACCCAGATCAACTGCCATGTATCCTTCCTCCTTCCCCAGTATCTCTGTACCACCTTAATGTTCTGAAAAGTTAAAGACCACAATCACCCTCCGTGAAGTAGATCGACAGGCTTTGGACCCACCAAGCTTTGAGTGGGACACCATTCTGAATTTTGTTTTCTGAATTATTTTTTTACATCCTGTTCTCATCAGAGATCTTAAGATGTTGAGTCTTGTCGAATAAAAAGCATGAGACGTCATGGTCAGTAAAGTCTTTGGGTAATCTCCCCCCTCTCCCTGGATGGAGAAGCCTTTCAGTTCACTTCAGTCTCCCGTATTTATTGAGCACCTACCACAGGCCAGGCCCTGTGCCAAAATCCTGGCATCTGTTATCTCAGTAGAGCCTCATCACGATGAGAGCCAGTCTCACGTGATGATTAAAGCTGAGGGTCTGATGCCTCAGTTCAAATCCAAGTACTACCAATTTCTAGCTAGGTGGCCTTGGACAAGTTTCTTAATCCTTCTTTGCCTCGCTTTCCTCAACTGTAAAATGGGAATCAGAATAGGCATGTTACTGTATAAAAATAATAGACACAATTTATTGAGTGCCTACAATGCCCTTTGTGCACATTTTCTTGTTTGCGCTTCAGCCCCATTTTATAGATGCAGTAAAGAAATGTTCATGTTGTTAGAGAAGATTTCATAAAGAGGGGACACTTCAGCAGACTCCCAAAAGATGGGCCCTTGTGGAATAGGAGGCTAAGGAAGGGGAGATGTGATGAGGCCTCTTGGGAGAGATAGAGCAAAGGAAGGTAGGACGGTCACACCAAGTGGAGGAAAGAACAAGAACAAAAACGGGAGGTCTGTCCTGCTCAATGGGGTCTCTGGGCTCAGAGAGAAGAATGAGAGCCAGGGATACGGGCTATCAGGAAGGAGGGAACAGAAGGATGCCAAAATGGGGTGGGGGAGGCACACAGAGAAGTCTTGTGCTGACCTTGAAAGTTCTTGCTGGACACCTCACAATGTGCTCCCTGGACCCTCTGCATTCTATACAGGGAGCTTGTTAACACTGGGTTCCTGGCCCCCAACTTAGACCCATTAAATCAGATCTCTGGCAGTGAGGCCTAGGAATCTGCATTTTAAATAAGCCTCTCGTTCACTTCTTGCAGTAGATGGTTTCTATCTCTCTAACGTTTGGGAACCACTATGTTAGCATATTGCTTGCTCCCCCTGTGAGGGTCCTCCCTGAGCCCAGAAACACCCCGTTAGCATGCTCATTGCTCTCCTCTACACCTAGCATGTCCTCCCCTACCTTCCTTTAAGGCTCTGCTCTTTCCCATCTCCTCCATCTTACATTGGGCCATCTTCGTGATCTGGGAAACATCAGGAATTCAGAGACTGAACAGGAAGTATAGCTCAGTATTTTAGCTCAGTGGACATAGCCTTGAAGTCAGAAACAGCCAGCATTGAATCCTAGTTCTGCCGTTTATCAGCTGTGTGATCTAGGGCAAGTCACCTAACCTCTCTGTGTTCCAATTTGTTCATTTATTAAGTGGGGTTGTCAGTATCTAAGCCACAAGGTTTTTGTGGGGATTAAATGAGGTGATAATTATAAAATGCTTTGTACGGGGGCACCTTGGTGGCTCAGTTGGTTAAGAGTCCAACTCTTGATTTTGGCTCAGGTCGTGATCTCACAGTGTGTGAGATGGAGCCCTGTGTCGGGCTCTGCACTGACAGTGTGGAAGCTGCTTGGGATTCTCTCTCTCCCTCTCTCTCTCTCTCCCTCCCTTCCCTTCCCCTATTCACACCCTGTTTCTCATCCTCTCTCTCTCTCTCTCAAAAAAAAAATGCTTTACACAGTGTCTGGTACATAAATGCTCAGTAAAATGTCATCTATTACTGTTTGAGAGCTTTGAGCCAATTACCAACAAAGCTGAAAAGCCACCTACTCAGAGGCCTTCCCTGACTAGAACAGAAGTCTGATAAACCTTCTAAAACATGGCTTTATTGAGACATAACTCATACACCAAATAATTCACCCAATGAAAGTATGCAATCCAGTGACCTTTAGTATATTCACAGAGTTCTAGAACCATCAACGCCACAATTCATTACACCCCAAAGAAACCCTGTACCCTTTAGCCAACACTCCCTGGCCTCCCTGGCCCGAGACAATCACTAACTCGTTGTCTCTCTCTATAGATGGCCTCTTCTGCACATGTCACACACGGGGAATCACACAATCTGTGCTCTTTCATGGGTGGCTTTTTGTTTGTTTGCTTTTGAGAGACAGCGAAACAGAGCATGAGTGGGGGAGGGGCAGAGACAGAGGGAGACAAGAATCCGAAGCAGGCTCCAGGCTCTGAGCTGTCAGCATGGAGCCCGACGCAGGGCTCGAACTCACGAACCACAGCCGGACACTTAACCGACTGAGCCGCCCAGGCATCCCTGTGGCTGGCATCTTTCATTTGATGTAGTGTTTTCACAGCTCACCCATGTTGTAGCAAGTGTCACTGTTACATTTCTTTTTATTGTCAGCTAATATTCAATTGTATGGCTATGGCAAATTTTACCTATTCATTCATCCATTGTTGAGCATGTGAGTTGTTTCTCCCTTTTTCCATTATGATCAATGCTGCTATGAATATTCTTGTACAGATTGTTGTGTGGAGACGGGCTTTCATTTCTCTTGGGCACACACCCCGGGCTAGGATTGCTGGGTCCTATGGTAACTCCGTGTTCACCCTTTTGAGGAACTGCCCGACTGTTTTCCAAAGTGGTCGCACCATTTTACATTCCCATTAGCATGAGGCTGCAATTTGTCCACATCCTGCTGGTACTTGGGATGGTCCATCTTTCTGATGATAGCCATCCTAGTGGGTGTGAAGTGACAGCTCATTGGGAAGGCAAACTCTTTAAGGGCCAGATAGTAGTTTCATCTTTGCAGTTCATATCATCTCTGTTGCCATTACTCATCTCTGCCATTGTGGCATGAAGGCAGCCACAGGCGATATGTAAGTAGGCAAGCTTGGCTGTATTCCAATGCAATTTTATTTACTAAAATAGATGCCTGCTAACAGGCTGTAGTTTGCAGATCTAAAAAAAGAGCAGACACCTTTCCCCGCATCACCTTGGTCATTCTCCAACCCCTTCTCTGGCTTTGTTGTTTGTTTGTTTGTTTTTTAATTTTTTAATGTTTACTTATTTTTCAGAGAAAGAGACAGAGCATGAGCGGGGGAGGGGCAGAGAAAGAGGGACACACAGAACCTGAAGCAGGCTCCAGGCCCTGAGCTGTCAGCACAGAGCCCGATGCGGGGCTCAAACTCACAAACTGCAAAATCACGACCTGAGCCGAAGTTGGGCGCTTAACCCACTGAGCCACCCAGGCGCCCCCCTGGCTTTGTTTTTTTAATTATACTTCTTACTAATGATGACATGTATATGGTAGTTCTTGCTTATTTTCTGTCTGGCACCTCGAGAGTGTCAGCTTCTTCAGGATGGGGATCTTATTTGTCATATTCACTGTTTGATCCTCGGTACATCATAGTGCCTGGCACAAAATACATACTCAATAAACATTTGTTTGAATGAGTGAATGAGTGAATGAATGAATGAATGAATGGAACACCATTTCCAGGTTTACAAATGAATTATACTCAAAGTCTTCATCTTTAAAATTTTAAGAGAAGGATGGAGTGCTTGGGTGGCTCAGTCAGTCGAGCGTCTGACTCTTGATTTCAGCTCAGGTCATGATCTCAGGGTTCGTGGGATTGAGCCCCGCATCAGGCTCTGAGCTGACAGCACAGAGCCTGATTAGGACTCTCTCTGTCTCTCTCCTTCTGCCCCTCCTCAGTACGTACTCTGTCGCTCTCTCTCTCTCTCTCTTTCTTGCTTTCCCTCAAAATAAATAAATAAACATTTTTAAAAATTGATAACATTTTAAGAGAAAGTGACTGGCCCTGTGGCTGGAACCTCACAAGTCATGAGATTTGGTGTCAGGTAGCCCTAGGTCAGACTCAGAGCAGTTCTGTCCTGAGTGTAGCTGATGCAAGAGGTGAGTGAGGAGGCCGGGTGACCCCAGTGTCTCCAAGGAGCCACGACTAGGGCTGACCCCTAGCCTGCATTCAGCCCGGCCCCTCTGTCCTTTTGTTCAGATAACCCTTCCTCCAGAGTCTCTACACAGTTACAGTCAAAGGACAGGCCAGCATAGGAGAAAGATCAGCTGTTTTCTGACCTTCCTTATTTTTACCTGAAAGCTGCCCTTTTGGGTATCATGCCTGGAGAACTGCACACTAGTTAGACCACATGAAGGTCAAAATAAAAATAAACTTGTTTCCCATGACCACACCGGAAACCTGTATTTGAGGCCTTTCTCCTCCACTCCTCTCCCTCCCCCAACATCCCTGTCATGCTCCTAATTCTTTCACACTTAGTCACAAACACACATCTAGCATGATAGTGATGATGCTGGGGGAGAGCTGAGCCTTGGCTAGGAGGGGACTCTGCTCATTTCTGATTGAAGCAAGTGGGGCCGGTGCCCACCCAACAGCTGATCCTGCTTCCTCGCAGAACCCCGAATCACTTCCAATGGGAAAGTACCCAGCCCCCCAGGAGGCGAATCCTCATTGGTTTAAGCAGTTGGGGTATTTCCATTCCCTTTGCTAGGGATTGGTCAAGGGATAGACATGTGAGCTAGTACTTGCAATGAGATGTAAGTAGGAAGACCAACCAGTCGGTTTCACCCAGGACTAAGGGGGTTCCCAGGACTCGCAAATTTCAGAACAAGCCGCAAAAGTACCAGGCAAACCAGAACAAGTTGGTCATGCAAGATGTAAGGGGAAACCGGCTGGGAGCTTTGGGAAAGATGCCTCTTGCAGGAAAAGAGAGACAGGAAAGGAAGAAAAGTTCCTCCTGCTTGGGAGTAGTCCCGTGAGGATGGGAAGCTTGGTACTTTACAGATATTTTCTTATTTAATCTTCAGATCAGCCCTGGGAGAATCCAAGGGACTGTTATACCCCCAGCCATTCTGTGATTCTGTAGGAAAATGTCACTGATGCCCTGAGGATGACGGAGGGGAAAGGCCAAAACCAGTTCCTTGACCACATCTCTGAGCCACTGAAGCATCCCTGGGATAAGTGAGCAGTAACAAGCCTTATGGTTTAAATACTGTTGGCTGGATTTTTCTGCTACTCGATGCTGAATACGTCCTGACACCTCAGTCTTGCTACCTTGCCCCTTCCGTGGGTTGGATGGCAACAGGGCTGGGCAGCATGGGGCACTCTCGGGTTAGCACAGGCTTGGGGCTTGGGGAAGGGAAGTGGGGACAGCCAGTCTGACAAACAGCTTATGTTCACTGGCTGCTTTGAGAGGTGACCCAGGGATTTCCAGTGTGGCGCAAGTGGTCCAGCGAGGTCTGCAGGCTCCCGTGGCAGCAGAGGAAATGGAGATTCAGAGAGGGTGACTCATCTGAGGCCACACCAACTAGTTTGAATCTCAGTCTGTCCCAACCAAAGCTCATGCTCCTTCTCTTCACAGCACTCTCTTGGTTACACCACCAAGAAGGGATATCTCCTGGAACATTCTTGGTGACAGGGAAATCTAGTTCCCCTGAGATACCCAGTCCATCATTGGTCAGCCAGCACTGAATGCTTTCCCAATGGGGCCAAATCTGATTTCTAGTAATTTCTTTAAAAAAAATTTTTTTTAATGTTTTTATTTATTTTTGAGGCAGAGAGAGAGCATGAGCAGGGGAGGGGCAGAGAGAGAGGGAGACACAGAATCCAAAGCAGGCTCCAGGCTCCGAGCTGTCAGCACAGAGCCTGGCACGGGGCTCGAACTCACAGACTATGAGATCATGACCTGAGCTGACGTCGGATGCTTAACCGACTGAGCCACCCAGGTGCCCCGATTTCTAGTAACTCCTTTTATGTGCACGTCCTGATCCTGCTTTTCTGAAACCTGGAGGCCAGGACTGTGCTTCCCAGGCTGATCAGTCTCACATCAGCTTTTCTTCTCTTAACATAAATGAGGAAAGAATTGGCCCATATTTCACTGGCAGTCAAACTAAAAGCACTAATCTTTTTTTTTTTTTTTTTTTTTTTTTTTTTAAGTAGGCTCCACACCCAACTTGGGGCTTGAACTCAGGACCCAAAGATCAAGAGTCATACGCTCTACCAACTGAGCCTGCCAGGCGCCTAAAAGCACTAAATCTTGGACCCATCTAGTGCTTTTAAGCTGGCTGCACTCTTCCACCCCCGGCCCCTGATTCTGTATCTGCGCAACTGGACCAAGGGCAGGACTTTTCCACGATCCATGCTACATTTCTCCTTGCAGCTTCCTACATTTCATTCTGCAGATTAAGTAGTTTTTGAATCCTGATTCTGCAACCTCTATATGTGCTGGCTCTCCCAGCTTTGTGGGATCCTTGTAAGTAAATGCAACCCAATCATTAAAGAACTGTTGTATTCACTGGGGACAGGGACAAAGCCCTTGGACCACCTCCTCCAAGCTAGCACTGCCAAACAAGATGAGGATGTCTGCTCTGGCAGAGGCATTGATTCTTTCCCCCCAACCCTGTATGAGAGTTTTTCAGACAAATAGAACCAACACGATGTGCATATGTACAGAAAGAGATTCATTTCAAGGAACTGGCTCACACAGTTGTGGAGGCTTGGTGAGTCCAAAATTTGATGGGGGAGGCCAATAGGCTGGAGATTCAGAAAATAAGTTGCAATTTGAGTCCAAAGGCAGGCTGTTATAGAACCAGGGAGAGCCAATGTTGCAGATGAAGTCCAAAGGCCATCTTCTGCAGAATTCCCTCTTGCTCAGAGGAGGTCAGCCTTTTGTTCTATTCAAGCTTTCAGCTGAGCGGATGAGGCCCACCCGCCCTATGGAGGACAATCTGCTTTACTCAAAGTCCATTGACCTAAATGTACATTCATCCAAAAATACCCTTCTGAATGCAGAAATGTTCAGAATCATTTGACCAAGTATCTGGGGATGGTGGCCCCGACAAACTGACACATAAAATTAACCATCACTCCCCTCTCACTCTCACAGCCAGGCTCCTTACAGCACATGTCACTCTGACCTATGATCTCTCAGCCAACTCTGAGCCTCACAGGGATTCTCCTTGATCTTTGTACTCTTAGTACCTGGCACACAGCCAGTGCTCAATTAATGATAATAATAGCTGGCATTTATTGAGCTCTTACTGTGTACCCAGGTACTGCCCTAAGCATTTTATGAGCATAAACTCTCTTAACCCACATAGAGCTAGTCCTTTTATTATCCTCCAGATAAAGAACTGAAAGTCCCAAGAAAGTAAATAATGTGCCCAGTGTCATGCATCTAGTAAGCGGTGGGGCCAAATTCGAGCCATACGGTTGTGCCCCCAGAATCCACAGTCTTAACCCCAGGCTGTGGATGTGGCCACGGTCAAAACAGCATGTGGTTGTGAGGCAGTGAGAAAAAGCACAGGTTTAGGAATCACACAGCTGGGGCTACCTACCTCAGCTCTTCTATTTGCTTGCTTTATGCCTGGATGCCTTTACGCCTTGCTTTATGCTTTATGAGGCTCTGTGCCTCATCTTGCTCCTCTAACCAACGTGGATAACAGTAATGTCAGCCTCCTAGGGTGGTGGCGGCTTGGCACTGTGCCCAGCACTGTGACATTCAAAGACAGGGGAGATTCTTGAGTGAGACCGGACCACAGTTTACTCAGGAGGAATTTTTGTTTGGGCACCTACTACATTCCAGGTACTTTACAGACCTTTTCTTATTTAATCTTCAGATCAGCCCTGGGAGGAATCCAAGTCCTCATCCCCCTTTTGCAGATGGGGAAAGGGAGTTGGGAGCACTCATCAGTGCCATAACCGGGGTGGGACCACCCATTGTCCCGATACATTTGCAAAGTGCTCTCGCCTCTACCCCAGGAATCACAAACTCAGGAGACTTTGGGGGCCTTCATAAGTGAGTAAAGCAAACTAGCTGTGACACAATAGGGAGATATGGGGACTCTGGTGACCTGGAACTCACATGTCCTATCTTAAGGTGGCGGCCACTACTCATCAACAACTGACTCATGTTGTGCAGAAATGTGCTAGTGCTGTTGATTTTTAACAGAGTGAGGAATCTGGATTTTCTATGCAGTCCCCTTATTTTTAATGTTGACAGCTAATTAAAAACAAACCCGAACCACGGTGCTACTATGCCAACCGCAAAACAAACCTGTGAGCCAGGTTTGGCCTCTGGGCCACCAGTTGGCAACCTCTGATCTTCCACACTATTGGCTAATTTCTGTGCCCTGTATGGCCGTTGGTTCCCTCACGGAGCTCAGAGTTTATCTAGAGACCAAAGTGCATAAGCAGATTAGAAAGCCAGACAGCCTGTGCTCCACCGTGCCTGTCCTGTACCCCATCCTGTGCCCCGCCCCCACAGCTTCCTCAGGTGCCATTCTAGTCACCTTCCTGTCACAGGAAGGGCTGGCTTGTGGGGGAGGGGAAGGGACAGTGCCCTGTTTACACTGCCGCTGGCAAGGAGCAGATGGAAGCAGTCCTCTGCACCTGGGAGTCTTAGAATAGTGGATTTACTGGGGGCGCCCGGGTGGCTCAGTCGGTTGAGCATCCGACTCTTGATTTCGGCTCAAGTTATGATCTGGTGGTGCATGAGTTCAAGCCCTGCATTGGGCTCTGTGCTGACAGCACAGGGAGCCCGCTTGGGATTCCCTCCCTCCCTCTCTCCCTGCCCCTCCCCTGTTCTCTCTCTCTCTCTCTCTCTCTCTCAAAAAATAAATAAACTAATAAAAATTTTTTGAAAAAAAAAAAAAAAGAATAGTGGATTTACCTGCTCTACCGGGGCACCCAAGATATTCTGGAAGAGGACCTTCAAGGTCACCTGGGACTACCCCAATCAGATCACTAATGTCAGAGCAGTAGCTCAACATAGTTACACTCACCGAGCACTAACCAGGCGCTAGGCCTTGCACTGGGCAATTTATTTTATTTAAAGTTTGTTTGTTTGTTTGTTTGTTTGTTTAGAGAGGGAGGGAGGGACAGAGAGAGAAGGAGAGAAAGAGACAATCTCAAGCAGGCTCCACGCTGAACAGCCCCACCCGAGGGCTCAAACTCATGAACTGGGAGATCAGGACCTGAGCCAAAATCAAAAGTCAAACACTTAACCAACTGAGCCACCCAAACGCCCCTGCACTAGGCGTTTAAAAAACGTTTTATATCGTTCCGTTGTCATTGGTCCTGCATGCTCCATATTATACCCATTTTATACATTTTCACGTGATGAAGGAACTTGCCAAAGGTTACAAACTAGTTAGGGACACCAGACTGAGATTCAAATGTGGTTCTGTTCTTTAGCTAGCTCAGACTAAAAGCTTCTCTTAGTTTTGGGGGTAGAAACATCTGTCCCTTGAAGTAGTAGCCTCTAATTCCTAACTCTCCCAGTCCTCTTCCCCAGATTCCCTCTTCAGATATTTGAGTGCAGATGCTTATACCCCTTGAGTCTTTTTTTTTTTTTAATAACAGAGTCAATATTCTGGCTCCTTCCATTGTTCCCCATAAAATGTGGCTTTGTGGTCCCCCCTCAGCCATTATTTTGTTCCTTCTTCTATGGATACGTCACAATTTCTCCACGTCCCATTCAAAATTCTAATCTCAGATGGAGCACAGGACTCCAAACATGGGCAGAAGGACTATCACCTCCCTCACTGACCATACAGTTCTTCTATTAATGCAGCCCTAAACCCAATAAAACATCTTCCATGTATAAAGCACTTGGGTAGAGGGGCGCCTGGGTGGCTCAGTCAGTTAAGCGTCTGACTTCAGCTCAGGTCATGATCTTGTGGTTCGTGGGTTCAAGCCCCACGTCGGGCTCTGTGCTGACAGCTCAGAGCCTGGAGCCTGCTTCAAATTCTGTGTCTCCCTCTGTCTCTGTTCCTCCCCTACTTGCACTCTGTCTCTTTCCCTCTCTCTCTCAAAAATAAAGAAAGATTAAAAAAATAAATTAAAGCGCTTGGGTAGAGAGCGAACAAGTCAGCAACTTTTCAGCCCTTCCTGAATATACATCTGCCCACTGAGCTAAGGAAGGAGGCAGAGTCACAGGTCACTTGGTGAACTTTAGACATAGATCCTAGAATATCAGAGCTAGTAAGGCCCAATCTCCTGCCCTTTTTTTTTATAGATGAGGAAGCTGAGCCCAGAGAAGGGCAGTAACAGATCCAAGATTCCACAGTGAGACAAAATATATTTCTGCCTTTCTCAGAACCTCGGGTACAGGTAAGCCCTGGGGAGAGGGATGTAGAGTTGGGTGAAAACGCCACCCTTTGGAATGTTGCTGTTAAGTGGACCCACACTAGGTCTCTTTCCTCAGAGTTTTGGTCAGAAATCCTGGTCTATTCCAGATATGACCACCAGGTGGCGAAGGGGCACTAGAGAGGCGCGGAAATCAAAGGTGGGTGGGTACCTTCCTCATTCAGAGCGGATTTTCCTTTGCTAATGGGAATGGTGAGGTGGGAAGCCTATGTCAACTCTGGGAGGGGACTCCAGCAACTGTATATATTATAAACATATACAAAGTGAATTCTGCCTCAAGCAAAGAAATGTCAAAGAACAACTGCCACCCAAGGCAACCAAGATGGGCTTTCCAAATGCAATTGTAATCATCTGTTTCTGAGTCAGCCTTTCCTGCATGTAGCTCAGAGCTCCAGGAGGAGCTAAGTTCTAGTTGACCACTTGGCCACTGTATCCCCATCACTGAGACCCCTGGGCACCCAGGAGACACCCAGTAAATTTTTTGATGAATGAATGAGAACGAATACAACGCAAGTTCTAAGTTGTTAAAAGCTTGGACATAGGTACCACATAGACTTGCAGGAATAGCTCCCCTGTGCTGCTTTATCATGACACCTCCCTGACACCTAACCTCTGACACATAGAGTGGGTGCAAGATAAGGCCGTTGTTTCCCAGGGATCTACACAGAGTCGGAGTTGCTGATAGTCTCTCCCTGACGGGTCCCTTTCCCGGGTGGATGGTGGGCCACTCCCTCCCCAGCAGGAAAGTCTCCGTCCAATGGCTGGAAGTCATTGCTGCCACCTGGAGAAGATGAGGTTTATGTCATCTGACAGCCTCACAGCTCAGCTTAAGCCTGGCAGCTCATCCACACATTTGTTCGTCTCGTATCACAAGGAAACTATGTGTGAAGTCTCTGAGGCTGGCAACCATGAGTGTTTGGGGCCAAGGATGCCTGAGAGGAAGGAGAAGGTTGGAGGTACGTAGGCTGGGCCTTGGGATCTAAACCAAGCTATTGACTTTGAACTTTAAACTGGGAACAACGGCAACTATTGAAGATTATTCATCAGGGGAATGACTTGGTTAGATAAATGTTAAGAGCAATCACTCTGGCTGTGTGCGAAAGGAGGAACGGAGGTGGGGGAGCCTGGAGGCAGAGAGACCAACCAGGAGGCTGAGAAGTTAGAGCTGCAGGCTGAACTCAGGTGATGGCAATGATGGCTGATTTTCCATCCACTCAGAGCTTCTGATCAACTTGAAGCGCCCCAATGAAACTTGTCAGTCTTGCCCATGAGCTAGTTCACACAGGGTCAGGGGCTACCCTGGGGCCAGGCAGGAGGCATAGGTGGTCCCAGCAGCAGCTGTTTCCTAGATCCTTGATGAAAACGGCCTGGGAAGAGAGAGTTTGGCTAACGAGAGAAACAAGATCCTGGGTCAGGCTGGATGGGAGAGGCAGTGTGGTCTAACGGTTAAAGACACATAACAGTGTCAGATACATCTTTTATGTCCCAGCTCTGCCACTTCTTAGCTGTGTGACCATAGACAGGCCATTTTGCTGCTTTTGATCCTTGGTTTCTTTATCCACAAGTGTGCGATTATGAATAGAGTTCATCCCATGAAGCTGTTGTGGGGGCCGGACAAGGCAATGTGTGTAAAGCTCAGCACAGTGCTCTCCACCTATAACGTGGAAGCCCAAGGAGGAGCTTCAGGTCCTCAATCCCCCTCAAACACAGAGTCTGTTGCTATGACATGGTGGTCATTCCGGCTCTGTGGCACCTTTCCAGGCCAGGGTGGCTCCAAAAATGGACCAGCCTGGGCTGCACACTACACGGCCTTGAGCCAAGGGAATTCCAGCCAGAAGCAGAGGAGTGATGGAAATGATGTTTTGATCAGCCCAGGACCACATTCTGAGGGAAATGTACCATTTCTGTACTACTTTTTGAAGCATTAAAAATTATTCTCCTTAGGGGTCCCTGGGTGGCTCATTAGGTTAAGCGTCCAACTCTTGATTTCGGCTCAGGTCATGAGTTCACAGTTTGTGTGATCGAGTCCCGCATCCGGCTCTGTGCTGATAGCATGGAGCCTGCTTGGGATTCTCTCCCTCTCTCTCTCTGCCCTTACCCTGTTCTCTCTCTCAAAATAAATAAATAAAACTTAAAAAAAAAGTTATTCTCCTTACTCCAGGGGTCTCAGGCAAGAGTTCTTATTTTATTTTCTCAGATTCTTCCTTATTTTGTGGGTGCTTATGCACTGCAGTCTTGCTATTATGGGAAGTGTTTTGCAGAATTCTTTCATATAATCTTTGTGGCAACTTTCTTAGGTAGATCCTGATTGCTATTGTCTCCACTGTATGAATAAAGAAACCGGCTTAAAGAGGTTAATAGATGTATCTGGGTCTGTTTAACACCAACCCTTTGCTCCTCACTATGACACTTCCCTTCCTACGGACAGCAGAAAGAGACCTAGGGCTCCCGCTTACCCCCAAGCAGCCTGTCCCCAGAATTCTCCGGTGAGTGGGATGCCAAAGCTTGTCTCATCCAAAAGCCAATAAGAGAAACAACCATGTGACCCACAGTCCAACAGTTGTCATAAAACCCTGATTGAGGTACAGTCCATTGCATTGGGCGGGGGTAGGGAAGGTGTCCCTTGTATAATACATTCCTCTGAGAGTTTAGTGCGGAGAAAAATTTGTCTCTCCCAAATTATGAAACTAATTCTTCCCATCAGGTAGAGTAATAGCTAATTCCTGTATAGAATTTGCCATATGACAGGCCTGTTAGAAGAACTGTATATACTTGAACTCATTTAATCCTCCCCATGACCCAAAGAGAGGGGTTTTATTATTGTATCATTCCCATTTTTCAGATGAAGAAACAGAAGAAGCACAGGGAAATCCAATAACTAAGGTCACATGACTAGTACGAAGTGGAAATGGACTTCACAACAACGGTCTGGCCTCAGGTTTTGTGTGTGCTTGACCACATGTTTGCTACTTCCCATATAATTTGTAGCTCATGTAATTTCCCTCTTTGCTTTGACTGCCAGGCAACTCAGAGCTGTGGTTTTTGCTCTTTCACAGTGCTATCTTTAGGACACTTAACCTAGTATTTCTGCTATAATTAGTCAATTTTTCATCTTTCTTCCTCCCCACTGGCCTTTCGTCCAGGCTTTCATTATTCGTTGATTCTTGCTGTTTAATTATCCATCAGATAGGCTTCAGACTGCAATGGAAACTACCTCAAAACTCTTTTGGGAATAGGCAGGATGTAATGCATCAGTTACATGAACAGAGACAGTTGGTGCTAGATGGTTCTCTTTTGAGCGTCTTCTGGTGTTGGCATCCAACATCTGGCAGATGACAGAGAAAAGGTCGAGCTTTGAGAAAGCACACATACCTCTTCATTTGGATTTGCCCTAGACATGGCACACATTGTCTCTGCCCACATCCCATTGGTGAAAACCAGTCACGTGCTTAAATACAAGCGGGTGCTGGAAAATGTAGTCTGGGCTCTTGACTTTGAAACAACTCTACCCATAGAAGGCAAACATATCTGGTGAACAGCTGACACTGTCCCAGTTCACAAGGAACTTAACATTTCTGAATCATCAATTCTTACCAAATGGCTAAGAATACCGTGCAATATATATTGTGGCCATGAGGAAGGAAATGGTCTTCCTTTGTTTATAGGGAACCCTGAGCAAAATGCAGTATTTGCATTTTGGACCAAACATAATTAATTGTCCAACAGGAGAATGGGCTGGAATGGAGAGAGAGAGTTCATCATGATAGAAGTATTCAAGCAGCGGCTGAACTTTACTTGGCTGAAGGTTCTAGAAGGAGACAAGCTAGATGCCTCCTACTAGTCCTTCTAATTTTGAGCTTCTGTGCTGGGCTCTATAGTAATCTCAGAATACCTATTTTGTGCCAAGCTCCAGGAGGGGTTTTCGGGGCCCAAAAACAAATGAGACAAGGTTCTGGCCCTCAGGTTACTAGGCTCTAATGTGTTGATGCAGGATATCTGGGAAGCAGGATAGCAGAATGGTCTGAGCCCCGAAAACAGGAGACTGGAGTCTACTTTTTAACTCTTGCTTTTAGCTGTGTGACACTGGAGAAGCCACTTGGCTTCTGGTTCTCAGTTTTCTCATTTGTAAAATAGGGACAATGTTATCTTCATAGATTCTGAGGGCTCAATGGCACAATTATATCTAGAACATTCGTAGCACAGTGGTATGCAGTAAACACTTTATTTTATGCCTAGCAGTACTTTAACGATGACCTTGCGTAGGTCATTCCAATGGTTAAGCCTCAGCTTTCTCATCCGTAGGACGGAGTTCATTGAACGTACACCACAGGGCTGGAGTTTTGCTGTGTTGTGGGGTCTGCGGTCTGCCATGTCGTCGTCTCTCCGGTGCTTCCTGGGGTAAGTGGGTCACATCACACCCAGTTCGTAAGGACTGAAAGATTGTGGATGGCAGTCAGCACCTTCCGGCAGAGAGGAGGAACCTGAGTTAGCAAGGACGCGATTTCCTGGCCGCGTTCCCCAGGAAGGAGGTTTGTGCTGGGTCCCATCCCCCGGCGGTCCTGCTCAGGAAACGTGCAGAGAAAGCCAGGAACCAGGCCTGCCAGGCCCCGGGCCCCTCTGCGCCTTCCCTCCTCCCCGGCCCTCGACTGCAGGAAGCCGGCTGGCGGGCACGCCCTGCCCGGTGGGTGGGAAAGGCCGCGAGCGCGCCCCGCACTGCCGGCTTCCCAGGCTCGCGGCCGCGCGGAGCTGTCACTGCGGCAAGCGCGCCGCCTCCCCCGCCGTCCGCACTCCCGGTGCAGCGAGCGCGCAGATTCCGATTCCTCGACACCGCCGCCCGGCCCGGCTCGGAGCCCACGCCGCCGGGGCTGGGTTGGGGAGGAGAGGTCGCTGAGGCCTGAGGGTTTGTAGGTGAGTGGTCCAAGGTCATGGCTAGCAAACGGCAAGACCGGCTTCGACCCGCGACCTGCTGGGACTCTGAAGTGGGTGCCTTCAGTCTGTGGTCCTGGGCCAGGCTCTTGAGGGGTTCAGGTTCTAATGGAAGCTCAGGAACAGGAGATCTGAATCCGGGGACTCCCGGAGGTCTGTGAACCTCTTGCTTTTGTGTGTAACATGCTGTGTATTGCATTTTTGCTCAGAGTTTTAAAGGTGTCAGTGACCCAAAAAGGGTTAAGACCCATAGCTTTCTAAGGCTCCCCGGTTCCTCCTCAGGGACTCCAGCTTTATGAGGACTGGAGGTTCCTCTACAGCCTATAGCATCTTGAGAATATCTCTGCAGTGTCCTGCAGCTACCCGGGAGAGACTTGGGTTTTCTACAGGATCCCAGGATTTTTCTTCTGGATCTTGAGAATATTTCCATAGAGTTTCTGGGGTCAGTCTGGGGATTTGAGGTCCCTATGGAACCCTGGTGGTGTCTCTTTGGGAGGTTCTGAGATTCTCACTGTAAAGCCCTATGGTCCTCCATGGTGTGAGTTCTAAATCTGGGCCTCAGGATGCCTGTGAACCTTTTGAAATTGTAGGCAAGATATTGTGGGTCTGTAGTATGCATGTAATTCCTGGGAGAGGTTTCATAGATGTCAAAGGAATGTCTGATCCCCAAACCTGGGAAAACCATCGCTTTAGAGCATCCAGTGTTAAACAGGGAAGAATACGATGAAGGAGATAAAAGGCAGTGTTCTCCAGGAGGCACAGCATGGACTTTGGAGTCAGGCATTTCTAGGTTAAAATCCCAGCTTGTGTGCTTAGCAGCTGTGTGATCTTGAGCTAATTTCTTAGCCTTTCTGAGCTTCAAGGCCACCTCCTCTAGGAAGCCTTCCCTCTGTCCTGGATTCAGTTAGATTCCCACCCCACATTTCCCAAACCTGATGCTCTGTGGTGCTTAATGCAATTGTTTTTAAGTAACTAATTGTGTTTAATGTTATTTTGTCTCTCTACCCCATCCCCCCTTCCCTCCAGGAAGGCAGGGCCCTTTGCTCTCTTATAGTATGTGCAGTGCCTGGCACATGTTAGGCTCTCAGACATTTGTTATGAAATAAATAAAAGAGGGAGGGAATCTGGAGGGCTACATGCCAGATGCTGCAGTGGGGGCAGAAAGGGACCAGAAAGGAGTAAGTATCATTTCTGACCTGAAGGAGGTCCCAGGCTAGTGGGGTAATGACAGAGTTCCTGCAAGTAGGATTGTCCTAAATGTGCTAATGGGGGATAAACACTAATAGGAATAAACACCAAGGGGGAGAAACACTAATGAGGAAAGCACCAAGAGATCTAAAGATGAGTGAGACTCAGTCTCTCCAGAGTTGATGGGAACACTTACTTCCCTCTGCATTATGTATTATAACTTACAAAGTACTTAACTGGTAAAATATCTGGGTAAAGCCTCATCCCACAGAGATGGGGACACCGCTGCTGAGAAGAGTTCAGTGACTTGCCCAAGGCCATCCACGAAATAATGGCTGCTCAAGGACATAAGTCATTAGCTTTGGAATTCAGCCCACATTCTTTAGGAAATGGGCTTTGATGTTGTGAAGGTCTTGATTTAGATCCCACTAGATGTGAGAATTTGGGCGAGTTACCTTACCTCCTCTGAGCCTTGTTTTCCTAATCTACAAGGTAGGAATAATGACCTCTATAACCTGTATCAGATAATTCCTGTGAAGTGCCCAGTATGATGCTTGGTCTATAGTAAAGGATCCATAAGTGTTTGTGGAATGGATGAATGAAATGCAGATATTGGTGGGTGGCCTGCAATGTGAAGGGACTGAAAATCATGCCATGTGGGGGAGAGTAAGAGAAATTGAGGGCAAGTTTATCCCTTCCCACTCTCAGTTTTTTTTTTTTTTAATTTTTTAATGTTTATTTATTTTTGAGACAGAGCACGAACGGGGGAGGGTCAGAGAGAGGGAGACACAGAATCCGAAACAGGCTCCAGGCTCCGAGCTGTCAGCACAGAGCCCGACGCGGGGCTCGAACTCACGGACCGCGAGATCATGACCTGAGCCGAAGTCGGCCGCCCAACCGACTGAGCCACCCAGGCACCCCCCCACTCTCACTGTCTATGATTCTTAAGAGACTTAGCACTGGCCTCGACCACAATGTTGTAATTTATTGTTTGCTACCAACAAAAGTGAACCAACACCAGCTTGGTTAGCTTTCTTTTTATACCTATCTTTACTGCATTTTTTCTGGTGACCAAATAATGTATGCTCCTCATAAAAAAATTGAATTGCAGAAAGATATGAGGAAAGATGAAAGTGCAAGTTTAGGCACCATAGACACAAAATGCCAGCAAATTGTTATTCTTTGTGAGGGGCACAGGACAGGCAGCAAAAAATTCTTCCTACTTTAAAGTCGTTTCTCCTGGCCCTGCTGTGGTTTCTGGAGGTTTTGTTAGGAGGCTTGCCTTTGGTTGTGGGACTGAAAGTTCATGTGCAGCTAAGGGCTGGAGAGTGGGGAGAAGGTGAGAATTGTCTGGGCAGGGGCCTTCCCTGGAATGAGATGGAACTTATGGAGTTTTGTTTTTTAATTAATTAATTAATTAATTAAATTTTTATTTTGGGGGGGGTAGAGAGAGGGGGACAGAGGATCTGAAGCTGTGCTGACAGCAGTGAGCCTATGTGGGGCTTGAATTCACAAGCTGTGAGATCTTGACTTGAGCGAAGCTGGCCGCTCAACTGACTGAGCCATCCAGGTGCCCATGTGGAACTTTCTATGGCAGTGTGCACAGTTAGTTCAGATGCCCACTGCCAATGGCCTTGTAGTTGTGTTTTCTTTTCTTTTCTTTTTTAAAGTATATTTAAACAATTTTTTATTTTAAGTAGGCTCCACACCCATTGTGGGGCTTGAACTCACAACTTGGAGATCAAGGGTCACATGCTGTACTGGTTGAGCCAGCCAGTCACCCCTGTAGCTGTGTTTTCATCCCCTTTCCTCTCTCTCAGAATATAGTAGAGTCTTTTTTGAAAGTTCCTGCTACACACACACACACACACACACCCACACACACACATAGAAAAAGCAAATCATAAAGAAAGAAAAAAGGTGAAAGCCTCCTATTTCATTCTCTGTATTCTCCATTTTTTAGGCATGTACTGAGCATATAAGTTATAACCCACTATGCCTATAATTCTGCACCTTAGTCTTATCCCTTTTCTTTTTTTAAAGTTTGTTTATTGAAGCAATCTCTACCCCCGATGTGGGGCTTGAACTCAAGAGTTGTGTGCTCCTCCAGCTGAACCACCCAGGGACCTCTACTCTTACCCTTTTCATTTAATAGCCCCTCAACCCCTTTTTTTGCCTATATGTGAAAATCTCTCATCTGGTATTTTCTCCCTAGATATCTTTGTCACAAGCATGTTTGCTGCAGACATTTTTTGCTGCCGAGCTAATTGGCCATAAGGCAGTTTTTGCCATAAAAGATAAAATCATGAAAAATGAAAGAGGGACCTTCCTTAAAAAGGATAGAGTGAAACATGAAAAATGAAAAACAGGGCTCCTGGGTGCTCAGTCGGTTGAGCGTCTGACTTCAGCTCAGGTTATGATCTCAGGGTTCGTGAGCTTGAGTCCTGCATCGGGCTCTATGCTGACCGCTCAGAGCCTGGAGCCTGCTTTGGATTCTGCGTCCCTCTCTCTCGCTCTGCCCCTCCCCTGCTCATGCTCTATCTCTCTCTTTCTCTTTCTCTCTCTCTCTCTCTCAAGAATAAACATTTAAAAAATTTTTAAAAATGAAAAATGAAAAACAAAATTAAAAAGCTTTTATTGCGAAATACAAAATATTTGAATACATTTAAAATGTATGTGTACTCATGGCAATACTGTAATACTGCACAAAAACTGCTTTTATTTTGTGGATTGTACCTAAGCACTTGTGTTCAAAGTTTTTCATTTGTAGTGTCATACTTTTTGTTTGTTTGTTTGTTTGTTTGTTTGTTAATTCTTCTCCTTATTTGGCATCAGACTTTTTAAAAAAAGATTTTATTTTATTTATTTATTATTTTTTTAAGTGTTTATTTTTGAGAGAGAGAGAGAGAGAGAGAGAGAGAGAAAATATGAGTGGGGGAGGGGCAGAGAGAGAGGGAGACACAGAATCCGAAGCAGGCTCCAGGCTCTGAGCTATCAGCACAGGGCCCAATGCGGGGCTCGAAACCACAGACTGTGAGATCATGACCTGAGCCGAAGTTGGACGCTTAACCGACTGAGCCACCTAGGTGCCCCAAGATTTATTTTTAAGTAGTCACTACATGCAATGTGGGGCTCAGACTCACATTGCCAAGATCAAGAGTCACATGCTCTATCTACTGAGCCAGCCAGGTGCCCTACCTGAGCGACTTTTTCTTTTTTCACTAAAATATCTTCCTTTATTAAGAGAGGTGTCAGTCTCTAAATAATAGGATGCATATTTGTAACTGAGCTTTCTATTGCGTTGTGAAAGTCTTCTGTGCTGTTGTCTGGTTTTGGAATATTGTCACATGTCCATTGATTAATGCTCCAAAGTTCTCTGGGAAATATGGGTTCAAAACTGTGTGCCACAGGGGCGTCTGGGTGGCTCAGTCGGTTAAGCGTCTGACTTCAGCTCAGGTCACTATCTCGCGGTCTGTGAGTTCGAGCCCCGTGTTGGGCTCTGGGCTGATGGCTCAGAGCCTGGAGCCTGTTTCCCATTCTGTGTCTCCCTCTCTCTCTGCCCCTCCCCCGTTCATGCTCTGTCTCTCTCTGTCTCAAAAATAAATAAACATTAAAAAAAAATTAAAAAAAAAACTGTGTGCCACAGCAGAGACCGTTATGATGGCTAGGATTTGTATAATATAAAAATAGAGGAGTACCGAGTCAGTGGAGAAATGAAACCAGACTGTCTACCAGTTTGATGAAACCAAACTATCAAATCAAACTGTCAACCAATTTATTTTGCTCTTTTATGGTAAAATTGTCTTAAGTCCAATGGGTTATATGGTGAAAATGTTTGCAGTGAAAATGTTTGCAGCGAAATTGCTTGCAGCATAGATACTTAGTCAAAAGTACCTAGAACCAAAAATCTACCCCATTCCTTTTACAGACTGAGATTCTTGAGGTCAGGACTATCCATTAGCCCTACTTCTGACCCAGAGGGCAACACAGGATAGGCCTTTCTGGGAGGACATGTTGAAATATTAACAGTAGCCACCATATAGTGGCATGCATGAGGTGCTACCACCTAAGAACTAAGCTCTTGAACATGTTACTGCATTTAATTCTCACAGCCACTGTATGAGATAGGTACTATTATTATTTCCATTTTTCAGATGAGAGGCTGAGGGACTTGAAAGTCCAAGGTCACACAACTGGTAAGTGGTGGAGCTAAGATTTGAATCCTGATCTTTTCCGTGCCAAAACTTTTGCTGTGAATGAACTAATAAGTGATTGATAGACTCATGGGTCTTGGGGAGAAAGTTCTGTCTTCAGAACCTCCCCTGTATGTCCTGGGTTCTCTCTGCCAATGGTTTGCAATGCTTGGAATCAGCATCCCCACATAGGAGGGACTGAGTAAAAGCCCTTTCTTTGCCTGCAGCAATCCTGTGGCCATGCTTACTTTTCGTGGAAGTGGCATTTTTGAATCTCCTCTTCTAAAAATAAGCTGCAATTTGTTAGGGGCCCTTGAGAACCAGCCCAGCATTTCAGGACAGCCATTTTTGCCTGTCTGCAGCTCAGGAAATTAATCAGAATCCCAAAGCCCTTTCCCTTTTCCCACAGGCCAGCACTCTGGAAACGCCCAGTGCCTTGCTGCAGCTCTTGTCCAGGACTGCAGAGATGCCAAGGGCAGTTGAACACAGATCTATCTTTTTGTAAGGGAACCGAGAGCAGAAAGGCATAAGGGAGAAACGGGTCAGCTCTGCCGCAAATAACTTGCAGAGAGAACTCAACTTGAAGCTGTCCCCTACTTGGAGGGGTGCTGACTGATCCTTGGGGGCATCAGATGTGACTCCACAGATTCCCCCTGGGGTCTAGAAACTGGAGTGTGGGCTCTTGTTCCAATGGCAATGCTCTGTAGGGCCACTTTTAGTGAGCCTCTTCCTCTCTCGGGACCTCAGATGTCTAACCACTATGAAGTGATTATCACTAGGGGTGCTCTGTGGTGTTTGGAGCTGGAAATAATTTTGATAATAATGAAAATAAGAATGACAACTACATCCTTTCTGGAACGTTGTGCCTGGTGCTTTCCACACAGTGTTTTATGTAATTTCAGAACAAACAAGGACTATATTAATATCCCCATTTTACACAGGAGAAGAATGAGGCTCAAAGAGAGCCCGAACGTGGGTATATAATCCCAGGGTTTTCTGGCCCCAACAAACATGTGTGGTTGCTGACCTAAAGGAAGTGAGGGAGTGCTAAGGAACACACAGGAGGTCAATTGGATACAAATTAAAATGTGTTCATGCCCACATGAGAGTTAAACATAATACACAGGTATTCGGGTATTCAGGCAGGGAGAGTTGGCTTCTGGATGGGGGAAGCTAGGAGGAGCTCTAAGTGGAGATGAGACAGCAAGGGAAGAGCATGAGCAATGGGACAGATGTGGGAAAGCAGTGGGTGTGCGAGTGGAAGTTTGGATAAACTTTACAGTGTGTGTATGTCTGTGTGTGTGTATAAGGTAGGAAGAGACCAGACCAGGCCAGGGCTTTGGCCTTTATTCCGTAGGCAATAAGGAGCTTACACAAGAGATGTCTCAAGAGACCAGCTATGCTGCTGCAGTCAGAGAGGAAGCAGCCTTCAGTGCATCTGTGTCCTGGCTTGTGAATTCAGCCCTGTGCCAGCACGTGGGAGGGCATCTGTGGGGGGGAGTGTGCCTGTGTCTGTGTCCTGTACCACGTTGGCTGTGGGTTTTGGGCTCCCTTCAAAGGTCCCCCTCCCTATTTCTCTGGGCCCCCAGGTACCTTGCACATAGTAGCTCCACAGGAAATGTGTCACAGAATTATTGGAGGGACTTTTGAGATCATCTGGTCATCACTCCTTCCCATCTTAAGGTAAAAGTGAGGAACACAGATGGACAAAGACTTGTCTAGGGTCACACAATGAATTAATAGCAGAGCTGGGGACTGGAACCCATGTCTCCAAGCTGAGTGCCTTTTCCACATTTGCTGAGTAATAGAAATAGTATTTGTTGAGTGATTACTCCATACCAGGCCCTGGGTTAACCACCTTTACATAGATTATCTCATTTAATCCTCACAACTCCCTGGGGAGTGCCTCTCTTGAAAGCAGGACGCCTTGTCTTCCATTTCGATTTCCCATCGCATCTAGCACAGGCCCTGGGCACCTAGCTAGGCACGCAATGAAAACTTGGCAAAGTCCAAGTCCTGGGAAGGGGGAAAAGAACGAAGGGGGCGGGACTAGCCGGAAGCCCCGCCCACCACCTCAGGCCCCCGCCCACAAGGTGCTGACGCCACCACATGGCCCCGCCCCTCATTGTCAGTCCCGGGGAGCCGGAGGAGGCGCCGGACGCCGGGAGCTGAGCGCCGGACCCCTCGGCGGGCGGGAGCGCGGGCCGGAGTCCCTGAGGTGAAGGGTGTGTGGGGAGGCGGCGGGCGCGCGGCGCGGGAGGCTGAGGCGGGCGGGTGGGGGCGGCGGAGGGCGGCCGGAGGGGGCGGCCTGCCCCGGCGAGGGGTCGGGGCACCCAGGGGCGACTGGGCAGAATCGGCGGGCGCACCCCGGGGAGGGCTATGGGGGTGTGGAGTTGAGGTGGGGGGCAGTTTGAGCGGAATTTTGGAGAAAGGACTCGGAAGGGGGTCATCTTTTGGGGCGAGACCTTGAGAATTTTTTTGGAGTTGGAAATTTTCCTTTTGGAGGGGGAGGGAAGGTTCTGAGAGACTTCTGGTGGGAGCGAGAATCTGAGGAGAAATGTTTGGGGCAGAGAGCCGAGGGGACATTTTCGGGCGGCGGAGGAGAGTTTCGGGCCGAGTTTGGGCTTTTGGGGGGGGAGGGCGCGCGGGACGCGGTGGGGGCGGGGAGCGGCGGGCCGGGCGGGGGGTCGGGACCGCCGGGGAGGGGGCTGCGCGGGGCCCGCGGGCACCCGGGGAGGAAGGAAGTGATCTTACAGGAAGAGCCCGGGAGCTCCCGAGGAGGAGGAGAACGAAGAGGAGGAGGAGGAGGAGGAGGAGGGCGGTTTGGGAGCGCTCGGGCCGGGCTGCGGGACCGGGCTGCGGGGGGCGCGGGCGGGCTGGGGAGGGGTCCCGCCGCCGCCGCCGCCGCAGCTGTCGGCCCGCCGCGCCGGCCCCGCGTCCCGGTCGATGCTGGCCTCGCAGCCAGACCGCTGGGCCGGGAAGGAATTCAAGGCATTCGCTTTGTTTAAGTTGCCAGTAGACAGTCCTTAGGACTAATTAATGGTGGAATCTGCAGGGGGACGCGGGCGAGCCGGGCCGGGGCCGCCCCCCGCCCGCCGCCGCGGTGAACTTTCCGCAGCGCGCGCGGCCCGCCTCCCTGCGCACCCCCGCCCCTGCCCGGGCCGGGAAGGAGCCATGGCTTCCCGAAGCGCAGGAATGAAGTGCGGTTTCTGGGGCCCGTGGCCTCTGGCTGCGGAGGCTGCCTGCGGGGAACCCGGCGTCCCGGAGCGGCCGGGCTGGGGATTCGGAGCCCGTGTTGAAGCTCTCAGAGGTGCCTGCGGTTTCTCTTAATAACCTTGGAGGAGGCTCTGTGAGCCGAGAAAGACCATCTTGCTTTGGAGCATCTGTTTCTTCGCGTCAGCCCCTTTCCTAACACTGCAGAGCTTGTTGTGGCTTGTTTCGGAAATGCCGAGACCAGTGCTCACACTTGAGGGTGGGAGAAGGGAAGAGAATAGGCAACCCCCCCCCCCCCCCCCCCCCCCCCCCCAAAAAAAACAACAACACACAAACTCAAAAAACCCTGCAGTGCAATCTTCGGAAAACCGGAGACTGCTTGCAGATTCGCCGTCACACCTTCACTGACTTGAATGACCTTGGGGAAAGAATTGCGCTTCTGAGCTCCTGGTGCCTTATCTGTTGGTTGAGGAGAAAACACTCTCTGGACCTCCCTGCCTTTTGGGGATATTTTGAGAGGTGGGGTTTGTTCAGGGCATTTTACCGACTGCTGCAGTTCCGGCCCAAGGCGCTGGGCTGGTGTCCGAGTTGGGGGAATTCAGATCGCCTAGTAATTTTATTAGCTCAGATTAGGGAGGGAGACGTTTGGGTGTTTAGGAGGATATTTCTCTTCGGAGTATGTTCCAGATTATTTTCTGTCACTTTGTGTGCAGCTTCGGTGGCATTCGTGTGGCTAGATTAAATAACTCCCATAGAAAATGCTTTTGTCAGAAATAATTATTTTGCTCAGGATTCCCCTTGGGGCAGATTAAGGTTTTGCTTGATTTACTCAGAAGAATTTTCCAAGTTTCTAAAATTAAATCACTTTTCTAAACATAGTAACTAAGGTTTGAAAAACTGGAAGTAGTGGGACGGGGAAGGAGTTGATTAGAGTATGAACAAGGCAGCAAATGCGGGTTCTCTGTTCTGTGATTACTAACGGGGATTGTGGATTACCTTGATTCACAGGTATTTTCTTACTCTTAAGTAACTTAAGAGCAAGAAAGGGAACTAATGATATTGTTGAGTTGCTTACTCTGTGCCCAGGAATTGTGCCAGGTGGCATATCTCTCATATAGTCTTCGCAACAATGCTGCGAGGTGCTAGTTGGCGTCCCTGGTTCACAGATGGGCAAACTGAGGGTCAGAAGGTAAAGTGACTTTCGTAAGTTTACAAATACAGCTGGTAAGAAGCAGAGCTGGAATGCAAACCCAAGTCTGTTTCTGAGTTCCACGGTTCTCTCCGTCATGCATAGTGCATTAGTTTCTAGGCCTTTGACTGAGCCACTGGGTCACCTTGGACTGTAGACTCAAGTCCGTTAAGTCTGTTCCCCAATAGTGTTCCCTTCTTTTCTTCCAGCAATGTTGTCAGTATGCTTTTGAGATGTTTTTGTTTTTTGGTAGAAAGACAAACATATAAGGCTGTGCTAGTTGTGTGTTCTCCATATAGTAGGTACTTAATCTTTTTTTTTTTTTTTTTGAACGAAGGAAGCATTTGTATTGAAATACAGAGTGCCAGTGTGATCCTAGATATGGTTTATGTAATGGAAGATGATGGGTAGCTAATGGTCCTTCCACTGTAGAGGCGTGACTGTTAGGGTAACATTCATGGTCTGAAACTGAACCATTTTTCTTTCATGTAACATGACTTTTTGGGACAGTGTCAGCTTGTGAGTAAAGCATATTACTTAACAGGTAGGACCCAGATAGTCAAGCTGAAAGATATGGTCTAAACTTTGATGCACATAATAGATGCTCAGTAAATATTTGCTGAAGATGTGCATGCATTCATTTTTTTAAAAATTTTTTTTTTTTCAACGTTTATTTATTTTTGGGACAGAGAGAGACAGAACATGAACGGGGGAGGAGCAGAGAGAGAGGGAGACACAGAATCGGAAACAGGCTCCAGGCTCTGAGCCATCAGCCCAGAGCCCGACGCGGGGCTCGAACTCACGGACCGCGAGATCGTGACCTGGCTGAAGTCGGACGCTTAACCGACTGCGCCACCCAGGCGCCCCATGCATTCATTTTTTAAGAATCAGCTTTATTGGGGCGCCTGGGTGGTTTAGTTGGTTGAGCGTCTGACTCTTGATTTAGGCTCAGGTCATGATCCCAGGTTTGTGGGATCGAGCCCCACTCCAGGCTCTGCTCTGAGTCTGGATCCTGCTTAAGATTCTCTTTCTCCTTTGTCCCTCTCCCCTGCTCGTGCTCTCATTCTCTAAAATAAAAAAGAAAAATCAGCTTTGTCAAGGTCTAACTTACATACAGTGAAATTCATCAGTTTTAAGTGTACAGTTTGATGAGCTTTGACAAATGTATCCAATTGTGTAATCACTGTGACTGCCATCATTGTTTAAACTGCATGTTGTTTTTAAGATATTGGTTAGCAGAGTGATCCTTGGGAATGCTGTGAAGTTTCTGTGTTCTGAATCAAACTGATGAGATCAGAGTGAGTACTAGAGAGTCAGTGTGCCAACTTTGTAGGAAACAGGGACATCATAGTTATTTATTGGTGAGGTGTATGAGAAGAGAAAGACTGGTAGAGATAGGAACCCTGGTTATATCAGGGGAAAGAAATTCATGAGGAATCAGGTTTCATTTTAGGACAATGGGATATATGTTGTGGGGGGAAAATTACCCAAAGATTGATTAAGGAGTAGAACTTTTATTTTTGTTTCTTTTTGAAATGCTACCACCTGAAATATAAAACTTAACATCTTTGGCTCTACTTAAGAAGTGCTTTACACATTATAGTTCAAGTAATTCTTAAGGGTGGGGATGCTATAAAATAATTGAAGGCCTTGCCCTTCCACCTATGACAGAATATCCTTAGTGTTTATGTCTAACTTCTTTTAGCTACTATTCCACAAGAGGAATACATCAGGTAGAAATTGTGTCTTTTTGGGAAGACCTAACATTATTTTTTCCTTCTCATAATTTCTCAGGTCACTGGACCACTCCCAGTCCAGGGGTTTCTCCTTATCCATTCTGTTTCTACACGTTGACCGTTCTATAATCCTTCTTTTCCACTTGTCAGTCTTGAGAATGGAAACTCAGCAACCATGGGCTCTCAGTATATCATTAGGAAATAATAATTAAAATACCAGTTTACAGCTCAATATTTTGGGTGGTGATAGGGAGAAAGTAATAACTCTGTTGGTAGTTATTATCCTCTTCTTACGTGAGGAAGCTGAGCTCAGAGCAGTTACTGCCAGAGATAGTAAGGGGTGGAGGCCATTCATTTGAGCTCATATGTGAATGGTTGCTCAAGTTTGGGATCATTTTCATTATACTCTTTGTGTATTAGGGTTGAGGGGTCAAGGGAAGAGCTTGGAAATAACCATATTAAAATATAAGCCAAAAGATAACAAAACAAGCATTGTTAATCTTTTAGGCATTGCTGTCTTTAGCTATTCCTTTCTTAATTTCTAGAGATTCTTCCTTTCATTCTAAGGCATTTATAGCTCATTTTTTAAAAAAATATTTATTTATTTTTGAGACAGAGAGAGACAGAGCATGAATGGGGGAGGGTCAGAGAGAGAGGGAGACACAGAATCTGAAACAGGCTCCAGGCTCCGAGCTGTCAGCACAGAGCCCGACGCGGGGCTCGAACTCGTGGACCGCAAGATCATGACCTGAGCCAAAGTCAGACGCTCAACTGACTGAGCCACCCAGGTGCCCCAGCTCATTTTTTTTTTTAATGTTTATTTATTTTTGACAGAGAGAGAGACAGAGCATGAGTGGGGGAGGGTCAGAAAGAGGGAGACAGAATCCGAAGCAGGCTCCAGGCTCCGAGCTGTCAGCACAGAGCCCGACACGGGGCTCAAACCCACAGATTGCAAGATCGTGACCTGAGCTGAAGTCAGTCGCTCAACCGACTGAGCCACCCAGGCGCCCCTATTTATAGCTCATTTTTTATTGCTTAAGTCCCTTCCCAAGTCCTGTGTTTATTCTTTATGAACATGGTACTTTGTATTCTCTGGCTATTTGACTTACCCCTTTCCCTATTTTATATGAATCTAAGAGTTTCCATCAGGTTAATCTGTCAATCATAACATATTTGGGTGTGCTCCTCTATTCCCATTTTATCTGAACAGAGTAATATTTTTAAAACATTATTAAAAACTTGCATTAAAAATTTTAAAAATCATATCTTGTTATTTAAGTTATATATAAGATATATAACATATGTTTAGAAAAATACACATGTACAATTTGATCATTTTTTTTTTTTTTTCCCACAAACTGAATATATCTATGTAACTGGCACCTAGGTCAAGAACTGGTACCCAGAAGTCCCTGCTGAGTTCCTTTCCAGTTCCTGCCTCCCTTTCACCTCCCTGGGTGACTTCTAACAGTGTATATTAGTTTTGCCTGTTTTGTACTTTTGTAAACTGGAATCATACAGTGCATACTGTTTTGAGTCTGGTTCCTTTTATTCAACAATATGTTTGTGAGTAGCAAAAACTTTTAAAAGTTTTTTAGGGCTTGGAATAAAAATCAGATTCAAACTCTTTATCTTGGCATATGATGTCTTGTATAATCTGGCCCCTGCCTACTATTCCAGCTTCACCTTCTGCCAGTCTTCAATCATATCAGCTTCTTATTTATCCTTGATAAGCTCTTTGCTACCACAGGGCCTTTGTACATATGGCTCTCTCTTCCTTGAACTCTCTTTTCCCTGTTCTTTGCCTGGCTGCCTTCCTCAAGCCTCAGCAGATGTATCAGAAATACTTTCCCTCATCATCTTATTTTGCTAGTCCTTTTCCGTTATTCCCTGTTACTAGCATCTGTTGCCTCCCTTCACAGCACCTATCATAATTTATAATGATATATATCTGCTTGCATAATTATTATTCGCCTTCCTCACGAGACTTCACAAGAGCAGGGAACTCATCTGTTTTGTTCATTAGTGTATACCTAGTACCTGAAACAGTGACTGACATGTAGTAGGTATTTAATAAATATTTAATGATCACATTCCCATTCAGCACCTTTGTTCCCATTATCATTTGTCCTTTTCTGTTCTTGTGCTGTTTAACTATTTAAACTTTTCCATCCTTCAAGGCTCAGCTCAATTCCCCTCTATGAAGTCTATGCTGACTTCATAAATTTACTTTGCAAAAGTAAATCTTCTCAACATTTTGACATTTGTTGCTGATAACCCTCGTGTTCTTGGGAAGTTACACTGGCATGTATCTTATCTACCCTGGTGGGTCAAAAGCTTCCCCCCCCCCTAAAAAAAATCTTGCCGCTTGTAGTGCCAATACCTTTTATGTTCTTAGTTCTTTTTTTTTTTTTTTTTAATTTTTTTTAACGTTTATTTATTTTTGAGACAGAGAGAGACACAGCATGAACGGGGGAGGGGCAGGGAGAGAGGGAGACACAGAGTCGGAAGCAGGCACCAGGCTCTGAGCCATCACCCCAGAGCCCGACGCGGGGCTCGAACTCGCGGACCGCGAGATCGCGACCTGAGCTGAAGTCGGACGCTTAACCGACTGAGCCACCCAGGTGCCCCTCTTAGTTCTTAATTTCACTAGTCTGTATCTTTACCTAATTGGATCAGAGCTTCTTCATCAGAAGCTAAGCTGTTTTAGCCAGTACTCCCCTCAGTTCCTTTCACTGAGCTTTGCACATAGTAGGCCCTCAGTAGACTTTTTGATGATTGATCATAATGATGCTTATGTACAGGTAGCAATTTTAATTTTTCAGGCTTATTTACATGGACTCGTTTTATTAGAATTTAGCTTAGTGTTTTCTCTAATCCAGAGGTTGGGAGTGCCCCAACTGCTTCAGGAGTTATAACAATTATTAGGGTGTGAAAGTACAGGAGTCCAGTCCTGTTGCCACAAAGCACATACTCCTTTGGAATCTGTGACTAGCAAAGAAGTAACTATGCACCGTTCCTTCTTGGAAAGATGCTTAATCAGTGCTTGTGTAATGCTCTCAGATTGGAGTTATTAACTGAAATGAGATATGAGGTAGTACCTCACTTGAACTATTTTGTTGAATAACATTTTATTTTGATGTCAACAATGAAAATTCCAATCCAATTAACTCTGTTTAAAACTACCTTCTCTGACTTGGGCCACTAAGCTGTCTCAGTAGTCCTTCCTTTTTTATTAAAGGCAGAAGAATATATATACTAATATTGTATATACTTACTTTAAACGAATTTAAATGCAAATTTAAATTAGTAGTAACTGGGATGATTTAACTTAATATACATGTGGTACAATTGGGTGATAAATGTAAATTAAAAAAATTTTTTTTAATGTTTATTTACTTTTTTGAGAGAGAGAGACAGTGTGAGTGGAGGAGGGTCAGAGAGAGAAGGAGATGCAGAATCTGAAGCAGGCTCCAGGCTCTGAGCTGTCAGCATAGAGCCTGATGTGGGGCTCGAACCCACGGACTGTGAGATCATGACCTGAGCCGAAGTCAAATGCTGACCAACTGAGCCACCCAGGCGCCCCAAATGTAAAATATTTTAAAGAGGTGCCTAATATGTATCTTAATGATTATTTTGACTTTTTTTTTTTTAAAGTTTATTTATTCACTTAGAGAGCTAGAGCCTGCGCTCTTGCAAATAAGGAAGGGAGAGAATCCCAAGCAGGCTCTGTACTGCCAGCATGGAGCCCAACAAGGGGCTCCAACCCACGAACTGTGAGATCATGACCTGAGCCAAAACCAAGAGTCTGACGCTTAACTGACTGAACCACCCAGGTGCCCCTTGACTTTTTTTTTTTTTTAAGTAAACTCTGCACCCAGCATGGGGCTTGAACTCATGATCCAGGGATCAAGAGTTGCATGCTCTACAGACTGAACCAGCCAGGTGCCCCATTTTGACTTTTCTGGTGGAATTATATCAGAAGATTGTGGGGTAATTTAGTAGTTGTTTTTATGGAAACATTGGAGCAGAGGTACTTAAATTTCTGAGAGATGTTGGAGTAATTTTGTTCAGAGTCTTCTTACTGTTTTGTCTCTAACTTACTTTATAAATGTTTTATAAAACCAGTCTATTTGCTTTTTACCCTTTTTACTCCAACTAGGTCAAAATAAGAAGTATAATTAAAATGCATTTACATTTATCCATACTTTAGAGCACCACTGGACTTCATTAACTAAAAGTTTTCTTTTGAAATGTGAGGAGACAAGTGATAAACTATGGGAATTCATTATAAGAAGTGACTTTCAGAGTGGATTACAAAGGTAGTGTGTACACAACCCAATCTCTTAGAAATTCACAGCAGAATTGGTTGTAACATTGGCTTCTAGGCATCACGAGATCTTAGAGTATGTTTCTGAATCCTTCACTTTTAGTCAAGTAAACTTTTATTAAGTGTGGTTTGTTGTATTCTGATTCTTTGACAGTTGGTTATCTATTTGTGTCTTAGTTTCATTCCTTGACCATTTTGATTAGATAGTGCTTTACCTTTTGAGATTATTTAAAACTACATGGTTCCAGTTCCACAGCCTCAGAAAGCCTCATTTTTCCCATCTTTATAATGGGGAGAGTGGTTGTGAGGATTAAGTAATTTAATGTACAGAAGCATTTAGGTCATAATGCCTGGTACACAGTAACTATTAGTCGTTTCAGTTTTACATTTTTGTTTACCCAAAGAAAAGAAGAAAAATTTCCTCTTTTCATTATTTTTAAAATTAATGTGATTTAGTCTAAAGTCAGATAACCTCTCTATATACTGGGCAGACAAGAAAACACTCAAGAATTTTTGGGGCGCCTGGATGGCTCAGTCTGTTAAGCATCTGACCTTGGCTCAGGTCATGATCTTGCTGTTTGTGAGTTCGAGCCCCGCGTTAGGCTCTGTGCTGACAGCTCAGAGCCTGGAGCCTGCTTCAGATTCTGTGTCTCCCTCTCTCTCTGCCCCTCTCCTGCTCATGCTCTGTCTCTGTCTCTTAAAAGTAAATAAACGTTAAAAAAAAAAACTCAAGAATTTTTAAAAGCTTAATTTTAACTTTACTAATTTTTTTTTTTTTAATTTTTTTTTTTCAACGTTTATTTATTTTTGGGACAGAGAGAGACAGAGCATGAACGGGCGAGGGGCAGAGAGAGAGGGAGACACAGAATCGGAAACAGGCTCCAGGCTCTGAGCCATCAGCCCAGAGCCCGACGCGGGGCTCGAACTCACGGACCGCGAGATCGTGACCTGGCTGAAGTCGGACGCTTAACCGACTGCGCCACCCAGGCGCCCCATTTACTAATTTTTTTAATGTTTATTTATTTACTTTGAGAAAGGGAGGGAGAGAATCCTAAGTAGGCTCCACACTGACACGAGGCTCCATATCACAACCTGTGCCAATATCAGGAGTGGGACACTTAACCTACTGAGCCACCCAGGTGACCCATAACTTTACTAATTTCTGATGAAGCTAAGTAGCTTTCTCAGTGACTGGTTTGTTTATTCATTTGAGAGAGAGAGCGAGCATATGGGAAAGAGGGGCAGAGTGAGAGAGAATCTCAAGCAGGCTCCACACCCAGGGCAGAGCCCATGGCAGGGCTCCATCCCTTGACCCTGGGATCTTGACCTGAGCCAAAATCAAGAATTGGAAGGTCAAATGACTGAACCACCCAGGCACCCATCAGTGACTAGTTTAATTTCCTTTATTAATCTATTTTCCTTGAATGACTCACCGTTGGCCCAAATATTGGCTATGTGGTTATAATTGGTACAAGGGAGAGACAATTTCTGGATGTTTTAGTCAGTTCTTCATCACTTAAAGATAGACCCTACAACTGGAAATTGAGACTAGTGGTGAGATAATATATGAGAATATTTCAAACCATTGTAGTTGTTGAAAATTATTTATTTTTCTTTTTTTAAATTTTTTTTTATGTTTATTTATTTTTGAGACCGAGAGAGACAGAGGATGAATGGGGGAGGGTCAGAGAGAGAGGGAGACACGGAATCGGAAACAGGCTCCAGGCTCTGAGCTGTCAGCACAGAGCCCGACACGGGGCTCGAACTCACGGACCACGAGATCATGACCTGAGCTGAAGTCGGACGCCTAACCGACTGAGCCACCCAGGTGCCCCGAAAATTATTTATTTTTCTTTTGAAAATTATTTAAAAATAATTTTTAAAAATTATAAAATAAGAATTATTTAAAAATCTGGTTATGGAATTTTTGGATAGTGATACTTATATTGTTAGCCATTTACTTTTGCTTTTTCTAAGTACAGATCACAAATGATTTTATAACATTATTTATGATATTTGTCAGGTACTATCTTTTTAAAAAAAATTTTTTTTTTTAACGTTTATTTATTTTTGAGACAGAGAGAGACAGAGCATGAACGGGGGAGGGTCAGAGAGAGGGAGACACAGAATCTGAAATAGGCTCTAGGCTCTGAGCTGTCAGCACAGAGCTCGACGCGGGGCTTGAACTCACTGACTGAGAGATCATGACCTGAGCCGAAGTCGGCCACTTAACCGACTGAGCCACCCAGGCACCCCTGTCAGGTACTACCTTAAGCATTTTATGTACATTATTTCATTTACTCGTTCATTTAATAAATATTTATTGAGTGCCCGCCATGTGTCAGGCACATAATCTTATTTAATCCTCACCACACCCATGAAATAGGTATATTGTTTATTATTTTAGTCCCATTTCACAGATGAGGAATTGGGGCACAGAGAAGCTTTGTATTTTGTCCAGTGTCACAAAATCGTCCATGGTCAGATTTGGCATTTTTAAAAAATTTTGAATGACAGTTGCTAAAATCTAGGCATAAGTTACTTCTATGTCAGATTTTTTTCTTTAGAAGGATATATATATCTATATAACTTTATAAAATAGGCTTCAAGGCCAGTACAGAGCTCAGTGCAGGGCTTCAACTCACCACCGTGACATCAAGACCTGAGCTGAGATCAAGACTGACTGACCACCCAGGTGCCTCTATATATGTATTTTTTTTTTTAAGATTTTATTTTTAAATAATCTCTATACCCAGTGTAGGGCTTGAACTCATAACCTGGAGATCAAGAATCGCATGTTCCACCAACTGAGCCAGCTAGGTACCATTTTAGAAGAAGGAAATACATATATATTAGGGCGTGCGCACACACACACACACTCACGCTCACACACAGGGGAGAGGGAGAGGGAGAATCCCAGGCAGGCTCCACACTGCCAGTACAGAGCCTGAGGATGAGCGGCTTGATCTCACTGTGAGATCGTAACCTGAACCGAAATTAAGAGTCAGACGCTTAATCGACTGTGCCACCCAGGTGCCCCTAGGAGAAGGATATTAATCAAATTTTGAAGTATGTGGTAAATAGGTTACAGTCAAAGTACTTAGAGCAGGATGTGTTTAGGCTAGGTAAGCTAAGCTAGGATAATTTCCTCTCTTTCTCCAAATCCATCTCAAAACAAAAACCAACAAAAGAACAAAAGACAACTTTGAAGTTCCTTCATTTGGAGAATTCCAATTTACCCAAACTAGCCTGAACCAAATGTAAATTTTCAAGAAGAATGGATGTAAATAACTGTATTAAATACTGTTGCTTCAGAGGCACTCTGGGAGCCAGTGTTATGGAAGCATTATAGTTTAATTGTTCAAATTAAACAACCTTAGTTATTATCCACAGTATCAACTTTGCTGATTTTTACATAGAACTGCTTTTCAGATTTTCAGTTTTGTTAGCTGTAGTTTTATGGTTGTCTCTGAGGGGTATCTATAAGGTAATATGACTGCTTTTTGAAAACCAATATCAGAAGTTTCCAAAAAGAAGCAATTACATATTCATTTTAATGAGATTTCCAAACTGAAATGTTTGGTGTACTTCTTTTGGATTTGCCTTTAGAGCATATTGCACATTCAATCCTGACAAGTCTTCATTTTGGGAGAGTTATATTTAACTTTTGAAGATAAGCAAGTCTGGTGAATGAAGTGAGTAATCAGTTATGGTTTTTGGTAATACATGAGATGTAATTCTGAGAGGTGGACACTAGGATTTTCGTGTGTAAGGAAGGCTTGTCTTTGAGCATCTGCAAATAGAATTATAAGAAGGTTTTGAGCCTTGGCGGCATTGTAGGATGAGTCTTGCTTCCCAAGATGACTTAAATAACAGCACTGATTTTGAACCTGTATAAATAGAAATCATTGTTTGAATATAACTTGCTTAATGTATTCTTGATTGAATTGAAATTCTCTATAATGAAAGCATTATCTTGTATTAATATCAATATTTTACATATAGCCTTTAAAAATTAGTTTCTTTTGGGGCACCTGGGTGTCTCAGTCAGTTAAATGCCTACTCTTGATCTCTGCTCAGGTCATGATCTCATGGTTCCTGAGATCGGGCCCTGTGTTGGGCTTTGTGCTGACAGTGTGGAGCCTGGTTGGGATTCTGTTTCTCTCTCTCTCTCTCTCTCTGCCCCTCCCCTGTTCTCTCTCTCTCTCAAAAATAAATAAACTTAAAAAAAATTGGTCTCTCTTTTTCTGTCTAAAAAGTAAGTATTTTAAAAAAGAAAACAGTCTGCTGAGAGGCAAATATATATAGGAACAGATTTGAACTTCATTATGATTAAAAGGTGAAATATATTTTCATGACCCACTTACCCAGGCATTATGTGTGTAGACTGAAAGAGTTCAGATAGAAAAATGGTATCATTTACCTTGCTCTGATAACGTTTCCTGTTTCTAAAAATAAAGAAATCTCTGGTTTTATCTTGTTTCAAGTTTACTGGGTAAGTTAAATGCTGAGCAAGATAAATGTAGTTAATTTTTGGCTCTTTAAACCTTGGAATAGCTTTATCATAAATGTGCTGTCTTCCCAATTACCTGGGGGTATTTATCTTATTTAGGCCATCTTAGTGATTTGTGTCTAGTATCAGTGAATAAGCAGAATTATAATTGAAAATTTTCTAAGGATTCTTAGTCATTGAGGAATAATAATAAAACCTAACATTTATGGACTATGTGCCAGCCACTGTATTTAAGTGCTTTTTATATCTTTATTTAATCTTACTCTCAACAATCCCTTGGGGTAGGTACTATTATTATCCCCGTTTAATAGATGAAAAATCCTTAAGATAAGAGATCAGTTTGCCTAAAGTCAACACAACTGGTGAATGCCAAGCTAGGATTTGACTGCTGAGTTTGCTGTTGAATATTACAATGAGCACATGACGATTTTATAACTATGTGCATTTAAGATCACTATTCCCTGAGTAAATGAGGTCAACATTGGCTTATGTTCCCTAGCATAGGAAGAATATCATTTTTAGATCTTGATAAACTTAAAGATGTATTAAATATCTTTAAAATGGAAGACTGCTCCAGATACACAGAAACTGAATGAGTATTGAAGATAGTACAAAGGTAGTTTAGGTTGTTTGTGTGACAAAGAAATGGTTGCTGGTAGGTTTATATCAGGAATAGCAGTTTTTATGCTTTCTGCCACAGCTGTACTGGAGTATGATAGGAGATATTCTTTTTTTTTTTTTTTTTTTAATTTTTTTTTTCGACGTTTATTTATTTTTGGGACAGAGAGAGACAGAGCATGAACGGGGGAGGGGCAGAGAGAGAGGGAGACACAGAATCGGAAACAGGCTCCAGGCTCCGAGCCATCAGCCCAGAGCCTGACGCGGGGCTCGAACTCACGGACCGCGAGATCGTGACCTGGCTGAAGTCGGACGCTTAACCTACTGCGCCACCCAGGCGCCCCGATAGGAGATATTCTTAATATAATTTTATAAAATGATATACTTTCCGACTAAATTTTTTTTTTTTGTAGGAATTTGAGGACTGATGATTATGTTAGGCTTGTTTTAAAACTTGATCCAGAAGTGATTTGAAAGAGACTATCAGAATTGTAAAGAAGTCTGATGAAAAAATAGTTGGGTTGGTAGTGAGGCAGTTAATGGAGCAGGGAGAAATAATAAGGTAGGAGGGATAAAATTTCAGATCGTAAAAGCCAAGAAGAGTGGGATTAGAGCAGAAATAGGGGAGGTAGGTGGCTCTTCATTAAGTGGGTATAATCCAGAAGAGTGCAGAGAATCTTTATGGAAGAGAGGTAGAGAGGAGACAAGGAACACTGGCTTCATTTACATTTTTGGTCAGTTTCACATCAAATTTAAAAGCCAATAATTTAGTCTATTCAATTTATAGTACCTGTTTTATATTCAACTCAGGGCTAATTAATGTGGACAAAACAAAAAGACCAAAAAAGTGCTGTATATATAGCCTTTGTTTCTAAGGAATTTAAAATTCTAATTGGGGAGACAGTACCTGGTTTTTGAAACAGTTCTATGGCAGGGGCGCCTGGGTGGCTCAGTCGGTTAAGCATCCGACTTTGGCTCAGGTCCTGATCTTGCAGTTTGTGAGATTGAGCCCTGCGTCAAGCTCTGTGCTGACACCTCAGAGCCTGGAGCCTGCTTCGGATTCTGTGTCTTCTTTCTCTGCCCTTCCCCTGCTCATGCTGTCTCTCAAAAATAAATAGACATTAAAAAAAAAAAAAAGTAAAAAAAAAAACAACAAAACAGTTCCATGACAATATTGGATTATATGTAAATGCCAAAATGGGTGATACTGACTGTTGATTCCAGAGCCTGGATTTCATAAACCAGTCATATTTCAAAAGAACTTTTTGTTTTCTAAGTAAGGACACAAAATTGAAAAACTAACTTTTTGTCTAATTACCACTGTTTCATAAAAGATGGAACATTTAAAAAATTTTTTTTTTTCAACGTTTATTTATTTTTGGGACAGAGAGAGACAGAGCATGAACGGGGGAGGGGCAGAGAGAGAGGGAGACACAGAATCGGAAACAGGCTCCAGGCTCTGAGCCATCAGCCCAGAGCCCGACGCGGGGCTCGAACCCACGGACGGCGAGATCGTGACCTGGCTGAAGTCGGACGCTTAACCGACTGCGCCACCCAGGCGCCCCAAAGATGGAACATTTTAAAACAGTTAAGTGAAAGGGCATAGTCTCAGATGAAAGTTTTTATATTGAGTAATATAGCCGTATGGAAAATTTAGTATTCTTTGGTGAAAATGTCACAATCTATGGCACAGTGGTAAATGCTCTAGGAGGTCTGTTGTTATGCTACGGACTTATGTCAAAATGACAGGTAATAGTTTAGTGAGATTAGTCTGGGCTGAAGTGGTCTGTGAGGTCTTCATGGAGTCAGACTAGAGTTTTACAATGATAGGATATGAATAGACAGAAAGGAAGGGGATGGTTTTCCAGGCCAGGGCAACACAAGAACAAAGATACTGAGGTTGGGATAAACTTATATTATTGACTGGACCCAAGAATACTTGTCTACTCCACCCTTGAGGATCACTGTTGGGGCAGCCTTGACCTGGCAACCTTGTTTTCCTCCTTCAGACATCTGTAGTTGCTGGGAGCCCCCACTTGGTCTATATAGCAGGCATGCCAACCCCACAGCCAGACTAGGATCTGAAATGGCAGTGGGGGTGGGGCCTCAGGCTCTCCTTGGATAGTGTTAGTCTCTCATGAGCTGATCCTGGCCTATGTTGCTCCCGAAGTAGCTTGGCCCCCTGCCTGCCCCATAGGCAGCACCTAACAAATAAACACACCTAAATAGTCATCTACCACAAAGATGCCTGTGAGGAGGTAGGCCTTCTCACCTGCTCTCCTACTAAACAACTGCTTTGGTGCCAGGGAATATCACCAGGGGAGGAGAGGGTGTCCAAGAGTGGGGACTTCTGTTGTAAAAGAGGCCTCCCAGGCCACTTAACTCAGGGAGGATCACCATTTTTCTCTGCCTGGATTAGCTTGGATGCCAGCCAGCCTGTTCCATCCATCCATCTACTCAGAACTGTGTCTCCTCTGTGGGGTCCCGTATGGGCTTGTGAGGCGTGGGGTGGTGAGGAAGAGCTGTAAGTGAGTGCTGGGGAAGAAGGAGCTCTGCATGCGTCAGGGCAAGGAGGTCAGACCTTACACTCAGTACACTGGCCGCAGGCGCAAGCCCCGCTTCTAAGGGGTTAGCTTTATCTAGTTGCTAAGCGGTTAGCTGTATCTAGTTGGACACCTCGGGATCCACACAGTTGCAAATTGGAAGTTTTCTGTTGAAGTGTTTACTTCAGCTGAAAAAATAATGTTTCAGAAAAGTTTTCAAGTTCCAACAGTTTTTATTCACTACTGAAAGTTCTGAAAGCATCTTCTTTCATTCTAAGAACAATAAACCACTTTCTGTGGACTATGGGAAAAAAAGAATACTTGCCTGCTCCAAGAATAGAGTTTAGATTATGGACTAGGAGGAGATAAGATTAGTGTGGTAATGCTCAGATTATGAACAGTCTTGAACATTATACTGAGGAATTTGGACTTGCTCTTGCTACCACTTAGGAACCACTGAAGGTAAGGCACTGATAAATTAGGAATTGTAGACTGATTAATCAGGAGGTGTTATATAAATTATTGGAAAGGAAGCCAGTTAAGGATTTTTGTAGAAATTCAGGTGTGGTTTTCTATCTATCAAGACCTGAATTTAGGAGTTTAAAAAAAAGTATATTAGAAGTTTTGAAGAAGGGAGAGTTAGGAGTTAATGATGTTATGGAGAAAGAAAGTAAGCTCTAAGGTTATGAGATTGGTAGAGCTGGTGGCATTTGTGATATTAGTTAACTAAAGTTGGGGAGGACCTAAGGGGTTAGCCTTTTTGCCTCAGATTCTCTGCTGTGTTACTCTATATCCACATGCTTTTTTGACATCATTTATTTGAGATATATTGAGATTCTCTAAAATTCCCTTGGGATTGAACTGGAAGTTAAAAGGTTTCCTTTATTTTGGAAACACTCATTTAGAGGAAATATATATAGTATATTTCAAACCACTAAACATTGTATAAGTTCTTAGTTATGGAAATTGTACCCTAATAAATATCATTGTTAGTTAGATTATCAGGTGCAGAGGGATTTTTGGAATTTTTGTTACTTTAGAATGTTTTCATTTAGCAGAGTTTGTCCTCTATATATTAACAGATTAATATTATCATTTCATTAACATCTACTGTATATCAGGATCTGATGTCTACTATTTAATGTTTAAAACTACTGCATGAAATAGGTATTGTTACTCCTACTTTATAGATGAGGAAACTGAAGCTCAGAGAGGGTTTGAGAAATGTCCCTGGGGGAGAAGTAGAGTTAGGATTCAAGATCTCTGTGACACAATCTATGTTCTTTCTTCTCTGTTCTTGGATTAGGGGTCATAAGAATAGGAATAAGGAGAGGAGGGTAAGATAGATTACCCAGATTAGACAGTAATTCAAATCAGTGAAGTGCTACCCAAATATTAACTGGTGTTATCTGGCCTTTTCCACCCTGTCTGCATGTGCAGGGGTGGGAGTGGGGATGGTGTAAAAGACCAAATATGATCTAGCCATAGTTCTAGTCAAGGACATTCACTTATCTTTTGGATAATGTCTCTCAAAGCCTTTTGTACAGCTTTCAATAAACCCTTTATAAAAATGTCCAATTCAGAAAATAAAACAATTATTGACAGTTCTGCAAATTGCTGGCCTGGCAAATGAAATCTAAGGAAGTTTCAGGGTCCAGCTTCTGGGAAAGTGGGATTGAAGGTCATTCCCCTTGAAAATGTAGTTAGTGCTGGACACTAGCTGTCATTGATACATAGCACTATTTTGGGGGATGTTCCTCTCTTCATTCTCCTTATCATCCACACCCATAAAACTTTTTGGTTTTTCTTCATGTGTGCTGGTGTAATTTCTTCAAAGTTCTCTCTCTTCAGTATTATAAAGAGAGCTCAGCCCCCGCCCTCTCTCCACCTCATTCCTGATGTTCCTTTACCAGCTGCTTGTATTGGGGCTAGTAGAACCTGTGCACAAATGTGAGCAAAGTCTTAGGTTCTTAATTTTTTCTCTCAACATTTCCTCCATCTCCTAACCCATAACTGAAAACAAGTTTTTTTCCTCTGATGAATGCTGTTATTTGTAGTTTTGTTGGTTGAATACTTCGCCACTCCTTGGACAGTGGGAACAACTAATGTATTTCTAGTCCTTCACTGTCACTTCTAGATCATTGTTTTGCCATTTTTGCATGGCTTCTGATTTTTCAAAGTTCCTGCCATCTGCTCTCCTCTGTTTTAATTGTGTTTGGTGACTTTCAGGATGCACATGGATCACTTTTCTTCCCCATCCCATTTCCTAGTACGTACTTTGTCTAGTACCTCAGTTTTGTCAATTACTGTCTCATCCTTAACTCTCTTTATTGAGTCCTTCCTTTGAGAATTGGAATACACTGAAGTCTTTTCTATCTTAAATAAAGAAAACCCTCTGCCTTTCTTTTAGAGTTATTGCCATATTTTTTTCTCTTTTACTCTCAAACATCTAAAAAAAGAGTATTCTGTATACTGCCTTTTCATTTACACTGGTTTTTTAATATCTTTCCTGTCTTGTTTCTGCTCCCAATACTTTACCTAAGTGCCCTTTCAAAACACCCAGTGCCCATATATTCCGTCATTTTCATAGCCTTTGTCTTCCTTAATCTCTCTTCAGTATTGGAGCTATTGATCATCATCTTCCTTGGACCTCTGTTCTTTGACTAGGAGTTAAAAATATTTGTGTTTGGCCCCATCTAGCCTGGTAAGGCCATTTTACGTGGAACTTGGCTGGTTGTTTGACTCTGATGTTCATCTTGGGACCTGTACTGACTAGCAGAGAAGGGGTGGAGCTGGTTGGCACTGTGCATCTCATAGTGCTCTGTACCCTGTGGACTTTTAAGTAAATAATTTATTTGACTTGCTAGTCTTCCTGTTCTCTCTCATCCTCTCTCCCTAATCCTGCTATGGCTTGTTTGTAAAATGGATTGCCCACTTCTGCTCTTGACTCTGGTTATATACTATAGTATATAAAAGCATACATGTCTTTTTTATTTAATTTTTAAATGTTTATTTTGAAAGGAGAGGGAGTGTGAGCGGGGGAGGGGCAGAAAGAGAGGGAGAGCAAGAATCCTAAGCAGGCTTCCCACTGTCAGAGCAGAGCCCAGTGCGGGGCTTGCTCTCACAAACCCTGGGATCATGACCTGAGATGAAATCAAGATTTGGACTCTCAACCAGCTGAGCCACCCATGTGCCCCAGACATGTCTTTTTATAGAGCAGACTTTGGGAAAGAATGATATGAATTAAGTTCTTTGGTAAACTCATGTGAGATTTGAAATGCTCTAGAAAACTTGGGAAAGTTTAATGAATATCAAGTAGTGGCCTTAATGAGAAAATTTTTATGCCTTCTCTTTTATTTTAGTATTTTCATGGAAGGCTATTTCTGGGGGAAAAAACAGATTCTATCGCAGCAAAAATAATTACACTGAAATCTCAGTATAATAGAATTTCTAAGCCCCATGTATTTTTAGGGGTATTTGCTATAATAACACTGTACTGTTACAGTTCCCTGGAGTTTGGAGTTAGGATTTTGACCTGAATTTGCCAAGACAGTTTCAGAAAGTTGTAGAGATAGCTGAGAAGTAGTGGCATGAGCAAATGTGGGTTAGGCTAATAGAAATTTAGTAGAGCAAATTTTTGAGATGACATGATTTTTTTGAGAAGGAAACAGTATTGAGTAATGCCACTTTTTGTTGTTGTTTTGCTATGTTAAATGACCATTGAAGGCTTGTATCCCGAAATTTTTTTTATCCTTAGAGATTTGAGTCATTCTCTGTTCTTAGATGTTTATCACCTTCCTGTACAGGAAATGGAATTATTCAGCCTAGAGAGATGATAAAGAGCTTTGGACAGAGTCTGGAGGTTCTGGTTCAGTTTTAGTCATTATTTACCTATATATAGACTTGAGCAACTCACTTTACTCTTTGGGCTTCATATTTGTCAAATGAGAAGATGAAGTAAATAATTTCTGAAAAGATAACTACCATTTTAATTTGAGATGTTTTGATAAAAATCCATTCACAATGACTCTCAAAGTCAATTTACCAATTAGAAATGTGATAATTTGTACTGATAAGTTTGTGACAATTTGTATTAAGAGATAAGAGTTTACAGTATATCGTTTGACACATAAGAAATACAGTGGAGCTATAACTTCAGAATGGTAGAATAGATGCTCACATCAGCAGCAGTGTTAAATGGATTATAAATTTACTAGAGCGGTGCCTGGCTCAGTCGGTTATGTGTCTGACTCTTGATTTCGGCTCAGGTCATGATCTCATGGTTTGTGAGTTTGAGCCCCATGTCAGCATGGAGTCTGCTTGAGATTCTCTCTCTCCCTGTCTCTGCCCCTCCTCTGCTCACGTGCTTTCTCTCTTTCAAAAATAAATTAAAAAAAAATTTACTAGAGAACATGACTGAACTATGGAGATCCTAAAATGTGAAATCACATGGAAAACAGGTAAAATGGCAGAGTGAAATAATATTAATAGTAGCTAATGACATTTGGTTAGCACTTACTCTATGCCTGCCACTATTCTCAGATGATTTTATAACGCATTGAGTCCTTAAATAATTCTGTATGGTAGTTACTATCCCCATTTTACACATGAGGACACTGAAGCACAGTTAAGCAGCTTGTCCATACGGCTATTAAGTGACATATTGTATGACTAGTTTGTGTGACTCCAGAGTCTCTGTTCCACATACATGTATCTGTTACATGTTAACATCAAGAGTGCATACACATGAAGGTATATAGTGGTGGGAACAAAGTATAATTCATATATTCAATGTTTGACTAGGTTATTGTGTTTGCTTCCTTAAGCCATGTGTTATAATATCTTAACATAATTGTCTTACATATTACAATTATATTATTTTAGTAATATTCACTCACATTTACTGACTATATGGCTTGGGTTTGAATTCCAGCCCTACCACATGATTTTTGTGTAAACTTGGGAAAGGAACTCTACATTTTTGTGCCTCAATTTACTCATTTGAAAAATGGAGTTAGTAATACCTGCCTCCTAGTGTTGTGAGAAATAAATGAGTTGATGCAAAGGGCTTAGAATGACAGGAAGTAAACATGTAGTCAATGTTGGCTGTTAAGCTTTTAACTTTTCCAAGTACCTTAAATACCATTTCCTTCAAATAACATTCCTTTTTTTTTTTTTTAAAGTTGATTTTGAGAGAGAGCTAGCGCACCTGTGCACAAGCAGGGGAGGGGCAGAGAGAGGGAGAGACAGAATCTTAAGCAGGCTGCATGCCATCAGTGCAGAGCCTGATGTGGGGCTCAAACCCACAGACTATTAGATTATGACATAAGCTGAGATCAGGAGTCAGATGCTTAACCAACTGCAACACCCAGGCACCCCTCAAATGACATTCCTATGTGAGAGGTAGGGTCTAGAGTCTAGCCTATTTATTTCATTTATTTATTTTAAATGTATTTATTTATTTTGAGAGTGTGAGCACATGTTTGTTTGAGCAGGGAAGGGGCAGAGAGAAAGGGAGAGAGAGAATCCCAAGCAGGCTCCATGTTGTCAGTGCAGAGCCAGATGTGGGGCCTGCTGTCACGAACGGTGAGATCATGACCTGAGCTGAAAATCGAGTCAGATGCTCAACCCCCTGAGCCACCCAGGCACCCCTAGGGTCTAGCATATTTAGACCCATTTTACAAATGAGAATTCCATGAAGCAAGTTGTCTTAAGGACACCAGATCAGAATTAAATGGAATAAAATTTAAAAGGTTATTTAACCCTGGTCTGATAGAGAAAACAATGGCTTGGGATGAGTGTCGTGTAATAGTCACCTCTCTTGTATAAGTAGGACAAGTCTGTGGTGTTTGGAATGGGAAGGAAGATCATTCCTAGCTACTCATTTCTTGTTCCAGTCCTTGATTCACTTCCGCTCTTAGAGGGGGATGTTGCTGCGTCATTCCTATGTCCTGGTGTAGCCATCTAGCAAGCTGAGAAACAACATTTGAAGGGTATCAGATTGGCTGGGAACTGAGAAAAAACAGTGTACCTTTTCTATGTGGAAGAAAAGGTAAAACGAATGGGAGACGTGAACTACTAGTATGAGCTGATGCTGTCATGTGAGTTTTATGGGTTTAACTCTTGACCTGCTTCAACTGAATCCCAATCTTGTGTCGTGTGTCAGTTTTCTGCAGTTGTTTAGAGGCATTTTTAGGATTTAAAATGCTTCTAGCTTTTTTTTTTTCTTAAACCGGTTTTATGCGGCTTGATACATCTCAGCTGTCAGCACTTGATTTTGCTGCAGTATGTACTGCATGCTCTCTGCATTGCTGTAACCAGATCTTGGTAAGACTTGCCGTTCTGTCTCTTTGACGAAAAGATTTCTGTGCATCTCTTTTCAGGCTAGTTTGCTGTAGCATTGGAGGCTCTTCCCTACTCCTTGGAAAAACCTAAAAAGCGTTTCTATTTTGAGAAGTGACCTTGTGTTGGGGTTTCTCTTGGCTAGGATTTCCCCAGCTAACGGCTGTTAGCTTTCCCTTAGCTCTAAAACATAGGAACAGTGTCTTCAGCAAATGTATATTGTACCTGTCCATGCAAGAGACTACGACTAGTCACTGGAAATGCAGAGTATAAAAATTGAAGCATATTGCATTAGAGTGAATAATGATTAAGGATAGATGAAGCAATAATATATCAAGGGAGTTTTAGAATCATGCAGACCTTGATTTAATTCCCAGTTCTGCCTTTTATTCCCAATGTGACCCTGGTCAAATTGCTTACCTTTCCCAAATCTCAATTTTCTCATCTATAAAACCTAGTTCTTAGGATTGTTTTAAGGTTTGAGAGAATAAATTGATAACCCTGAACAGAATGCATGATATAGTGCTGTGAAATGTTTACTAACCTTCCTGAAGTTGATGGGGTTCCTCCTTAAAATTGGGATATTAGTACTTAGTTCAGCCTTGTTGTAAAGATGAAGTGAGAGTAGAGGGATGCCTGGGTGGCTCGGTTGAGTGGTCAACTCTTGATTTTGGCTCAGGTCATGACCTCATGGTTTGTGAGCTCAAGTCCCACATCGGGCTCTGCACTAATTGTAGAGCCTGCTTGAAATTCTCTCTCTCCCTCTCTTTCTCTGTCCTTCCCCTGCTCTCATGCTTGCTCGCTCTCTCTCTGTCTCAAAATAAGTAAACATTTTTAAAAAAAGATAAAATGAGAGTAGATAGGTAGCTGGCATGTAGATATTACACGTGCAGTAAAGAACTGGAACAACTGGAATACTTGAGGCAATATTTCTTTTGGAGAAACAAATTGAAATACTACCCAAATCATACCAGCAACTAGTCAGTGCTATTTCAGCAGTCTGTTTGTGTTACTCTTGCTGTGCTGAGCTAAATATGTGCATTTCCAGTTGTATTTTGCCAGTGATTCATTATTTCCTCAGTTTATCTCAAGGTCCAGGCCTTTCTTTTTTATGCATAATCATGTTCTACTCATTCTCAAAGATGAGCTTAAATTTTACCATGGAGCTCTTATAAGTCACTCCACAGAAATGATTTGTCTCACTTCTAAATGCCATTATGACGCTTAGCATGGACTTATACATAATATTTTTGCTCCCATTATCTGGCTGAAGTTGTATTCCTTCTTAAAGATTTTTTTTTTTTTTTTAGGTTATTTATTTTGAGACAGTGCACAAGCAGGGGAGGGGCAGACAGAGAAGGAGAGAGAGAGAATCCCAAGCAGTCTCTGCATTGTTAGCTCAGAGCCCAGTGTGGGGCTTGAACTCATGAACCGTGAGATCATGACTGGAGCTGAAGCCAAGAGTCGGACGCTTAACTGACTGAGCCACCCAGGTGCCCCATATTCCATTCCTTCTTAAAATCTTGTGTAGATGTCTTCCATGAAACCTTTCCTAACTCATACATCAAGTCTCTTCTGTACTTCTGTTATTGTACATCTTCTGTAGCACTTGTTGCACTTAGCACATTGTTACACTTTTGTCTACTTATAATGAACTGTGACTATCATCAGAACAGAGTATTTTGTTCTCTGTATTCCTATTTTATAGCACATGCCTGGCTCACCATGTAATAAATTGAGAGTTCGATGCATCAACCTTGTGTTGGTATTTTTCTTTTTCCAACCCCAAAAGGACTTGAGTGAGAAGTTCACTTTGGTGTCTCTGCGTGTGTTTTAAAATAAACAAACAAAGGGGTGCCTGGGTGGCTCAGTCATTTAAGTGTCCGACTTTGGCTCAGGTCATGATCTCACGGTTCGTGGGTTCGAGCCCTGCATCAGGCTCTGTGCTGACAGCTCAGAGCCTGGAGCTTGCTTTGGGTTCTGTGTGTCTCTCTCTCTGCCCCTCCCCCACTTGTGTTATGTCTCTCTGTCTCTCAAAGGTGAATAAATGTTAAAAAAAAAAAAATATATATATATATATATAATTTACATACCATAAAATTCACAACTATCATCATTATTTAATTTCAGAACGTTTTCATCACCCCATAAGGAAACCCCATAGCATTAGCAGTCACTCTCCATTCTCCCCTATCTCCAGTTCCTGGCAGTCATAATCCATTTTCTGTTTCTCTGTGGATTTGCCTTTCCTAGACATTTTATATAAATGGAATCATACAATATGTAGACTATTGTGTCTGGCTTCTTTGACTTACCGTAGTATTTGCAAGGTTCATCTGTGTTGTAGCATTGTTATCAGTCCTTCATTTTTAGGGCTGAATTATACCCCACTGTATGGATATACCACATTTTGTTTATTCATTGGTTGAAAGACGCTTGGGTTGTTTCCACTTTTGGGCTGTTGCGAATAAAGATTGCCATAGAAGTTCATGTGTAGGCACAAGTTCTCATTTCTTTTAGGTGTATTCCTAGAATGGAATTGCTAGGTCCTATGATAATGTAATGTTTAACTTTTTGAGTAACTACAGATTTTTTTTCAGAACATCTGTACCTACCAGCAGTGTATGTGGGTTCCAGTTTCTCCATATCCTCATAACACTTGTTACTGTCCTTTTTGTTTATAGCCATACCTGGTGGGTGTTAAGTGGTATCGCATTGTGGTTTTGATTTGCATTTCCCTAATGACTAATGATGATGGAGCATCTTTTCATGTGCTTATTGGCCATTGGTGTATGTTTCTTTGGAGAAATGCCTATATAAATCCTTTGCCATTTAAAAAATTGGTTATTTGTCTCTTTATATTTTAATTATAAGAGTTCTCTGTATATTTTGGATATTAGTCTCTCATCAGATACATGATTCTCTGAGTTTTTGGATCTGTTTGCCTATAATTCACTGCCTACCTCATACATCAATATGATACAGTAGAACTAGAGGTCCTGAAAGAGCATATGTTGATTGAAGGAACTGCCATACTACAGGTAGCACTGTTCTAGAGGTCTTGGGTTACAAGAAAGATAGCATTTGACTGGGGACTAGAGAAATTTGAGTTTTAGTCCTAGCATTGCCACAGCTAGATAGTATGACCTTGAGTATATAATGTAACTTCAGGGTCTCCGTTTTCTCCCCTATAAAAGTGAATGATTTGAACTAGGTAGTATTTAAGGTCTCCACTAACGTTGTTCGAGTTGATAAGGTCCTTGGAGACACATATATTATAGGTCAGATTATACCCCGTCTCATTTGTTGTTACCAATAGAACTCTTGTGCATGCTGCTACTTTTGCTAGAAAACTTTTTATTTTTTTCTCTCCAACCCTGGCTTTCTTTAAAACTAGTCATAATAAATTCTGACCAGCTCCAGTCATATGAATAAACCTGGATTTTTATTAAAGAATTTATAGCTATACGGGCGCCTGGGTGGTCAGTCGGTTAAGCGTCTGACTTTCACTCAGGTTATGATCTTGCAGCTCATCAGTTCGAGCCCCATGTCGGGCTCTGTGCTGACAGCACACGCATGCTCTGTCTCTCTCTCTCTCAAAAATAAAATAAAAACGTTAAAAAAATGAAGAAAAAAGAATTTATACCTAAAAGAGACCTTTAAGGATGTTTTAATCAAGTATTCGCTATTACAAGTGATTAATTAGAGGCATACAAAATTTGAGGTCATTGATTTAACATTGCATTTGCTTAGTGTCTGCTGTGTTCCTTACTTAGGCTGTGTAGTTAGTGGCAGAATTGAGGTGGGAACTGAGGTGTCCTGTACTCTCAGTTCACTATTTCCAGTATACCATTTTGCCATGGGTTACTTAGAGTCTGGTTAAGAAGTAGTATCAGGAATTTGCCAGTGTTTCAATGAAGGGTTGCAATAATTTGCCTCCAAGTGGAATTGACATATCTGTTACATATTTTAGGTATAAATTGATGGATAGTTTTAATTTTTAATCATTTCTCTTTCCTTCGGGGACCAATTTTCAGCCTTAGAAAGTTATATGTGGCTCTAAGTTTTCCAGTTGGCTACCTGTGATTTATTATAACACCAGTGATATTGCACTGACTCAGCCCATGGTCTCCCTGGTCACTGACTCCTGATTTATACTGGCACTGTGCCTATTCTTAACCACTTCTCTGTTAATGTGGTTTTTCTAATTTCTTCAGTAGAATATGCAACTTCATTGGATTCTCTTAAAAAATCTCAAAAGTCTCTAACCTTGCCCCATAAATAGGTACTGTGTGGACTAATGGAACTATTTGAATAGGAGGATAGTGTATTCCCAAGGAGTCTGCAGTTATTTATGTGCAATATCAAAACCTAGAAAACACTTAAAAATGAAAAACAAAGGGGTGCTTATGTGGCTCAGTTGCTTAAGCATCTATTTGGGCTCAGGTCATGATCTCACAGGTTTGTGAGTTTGAGCCCCACACCCATCTCTGCATGCTGACTGAGTGGAGCCTGCTTGGGATTCTCTCTCTCTCTCTCTCTCTCTCTCTCTCTCTCTCTCTCTCCCCCTCCCTCCCTCCCTCCCTCCCTCTCTCTCTCCCTCTCTCCCTCCCTCCCTCCCTTCCTCTGCCCCTCCCCCAATTCTCTTGCGCATGTGTGCTGTCTCTCTCTCTCTCTCTCTCTCTCTCTAATAAACTTAAAAAAAAGAAAAACCTGATTCGCTTCATAGCAAAATCTGACCTGAATTTAAGTGAGACTTTTTTTTAAAGGCTTAATTTTTTTGTAACGTTTATTTATTATTGAGAGATGGAGAGAGACAGAGCATGAGCATGGGGGTGGTGGCAGAGAGAGGGAGACACAGAATCTGAAGCAGGCTCCAGGCTCCGAGCTGTCAGCACAGAGCCTGATGCGGGGCTCGAACCCACAAACCGTGAGACCATGACCTGAGCTGAAGTTGGACACTTAACTGAGCCACCCAGGTGCCTCTAAAGTGAGGCTATTTATAATGTGTGTGTGTTGGGGGTGGGGGGTGTATGTTTATGTATTTTGAGGATGGGGAAGGGGCAGAGAGGAGAGAGAGAATCCCAAGCAGGCTCTGTGCTGTCAACACAGAGGGGCTTGAATTCATGAACTGTGAGATCATGACCTTAGCCGAAACCAAGAGTTGGATGCTTAACCGACTGAGCCACCCAGGTGCCCCAATATATGTTTTTTTTTTTTTTTTTTAAAGTAAACTCTACCTGTAGTGCCCAGTGTGGGGCTTAAACTCACAACCCTGAGATCAAGAGTCACGTGGTGTACTAACTGAGCCAGCCAGGCACCCCATGATTATTTCTGTCTTTAAATTGTGGAAATAATTGATGTGTTTGCCTACTGGGTATTGTCCTAGTCCCTATTATCTTTCCAAATTAAAAAAAAAATTATGACTTCCAAAATATATTTAGCCGAAAACAAGGGGCTATGGATCTGTATTTGTTTTGTTGTTGATAGTTCCTTGTTACATGGATTCTTGTTGAGATAAACCCAAGGGAGTTGAGTTTTTGTATTGGGCCTTCATTGGACAGCTGATTTCCATACTGTTCTTTGTTTTTCAAAAGGACATTGCTGTGCCACCTATTTATTAATATTGGGGAAGGAGTTTTCTCTCGCTCTTTAAAAGAGTTGAGAATTGGGGCGCCTGGGTGGCTCAGTTGGTTAAGTGTCCGACTTCAGCTCAGGTCATGATCTCATGGTCTGTGAGTTTGAGCCCCACGTCGGGCTCTGGGCTGATGGCTCAGAGCCTGGAGCCTGCTTCGGATTCTGTCTCCCTCTCTCTCTGCCCCTCCCCCATTCATGCTCTGTCTCTCTCTGTCTCAAAAATAAACGTTAAAAAAAAAAAAAAAGAATTTTTTATGGTTTCTTTCTTTTCCTCTTCAATTATTGTTTTTGAAAATTTGTAAACCTAAACGATTGTGTGAATAGTATTATGAACACTCATATACCTTTCACTACATCGGTGGTTCTCAAAGGGTTATTTATATATCCCTGGGGGTCCCCAAGACCTTTTAAGGGAATCTGCAAGGTTAGAACTATTTTCATAATAATAATTCTAAGTTATCATTTGCCTATTTCACTCTGGTGACATTTGTATTGATGATGCAAAAGCAGTCAATGGTGCTGTTGGTGTCTTAGCACAAATCAAGGTAGTGGTATCAAACTGTATTACTAATAATTGTTTGCAGCACACTTGCAGTAAAACAAAATTTCTAGTTTCATTTGAGAATGTCCTTGGGGCACCTGGCTGGTTCAGTCAGTAGAAATTCGACTCTTGATCTCAGAATTGTAAGTTTGAGCTCCATGTTGGGTGCAGAGATTAGTGAAAAATAAAATCTAAAAAAAAAAAAGTCCTTGAAGCAGTAAAAGTTACTAATTTTATTAAATTTCGATTCTTTTTTTTTTTAATATTTTTTTAACGTTTATTTATTTTTGAGACAGAGAGAGACAGAGCATGAACGGGGAGGGGCAGAGAGAGAGAGGGAGACACAGAACCGGAAGCAGGCTCCAGGCTCTGAGCCATCAGCCCAGAGCCCGATGCGGGGCTCAAACTCACAGACCGCGAGATCGTGACCTGAGCTGAAGTTGGCGCTTAACCGACTGAGCCACCCAGGCGCCCCTTAAATTTCGATTCTTGAATACACATCTTTTTAGTGTTCCATTTGATGAAATGGGGAGTTCTATGAAATATTTCTGCATATCAGGATATAGCGTTTATTTGAGGATAAACACTGGTTTATTGTTTGAGTTGCAACTAAACTAACCTCTTCTTTCATGACATCATTTTTGCTTGAAAGAATGAGTGACACACTGGTTACTCAGTTTTGGGTATTTGGGAGACATTTTTTGGAAATGAATGAAATTAAGTTTGTCACTTCAGGGAAAACAACTGACAATATCTATTGCCAGTGATAAAACTCAGACTTTAAAGCAAAAGTTAGAATTTTGTGTTACTTACATCTTTCACTATGAGCTTGTCAACTTCCCAATACTCAAGTCTTTTTTGACGAGTTTGGAGTTTGGTGGCAATAGTAACGATAGTGAATTTTTGAGATTATATAATGGAATGTGTCAGTATTTAAGAAGATCTGCCTGTTAACTTAGTGAACTAGTATTTGCCAGATTATCAAGGCATGATTTTATAAAGTCACACTTGGGTAAAGATGTATTCACAGTGCAAAATAGACCAATGGATTTTAATATAACAGAGTATGAAAAATTGATGTGGCTTCAGATTCCACCTTACAACTGACCTGTGAGAAACTACTACTTGTCAAGTTATGGTGGTATCTTATATGGTATCATATAAGAATATCTCTAATCCTCTTAAAAGGCTATTAAGACACTCCTTTTTCAAGTGCATATTGTGTAAAGTTGTATTTTCTTCTCATACTTCAAACAAAATATGATGTTATAATGCATGGACGCAGAAGCAGGTATGGTACTGCAACAACAGATGTTAAAGAGATTTGCCAAAGTGCAAAAACCAGTGCCACTCTTCTCATTAAAGTTTTTGGTTTTGGAGAATTACTTTTCATAAAAATATGTTACTTAGGGTAACCTATAATGAGTTTATATAATTTGAAAATTAATACATTTTAAAATTTTCTCTGTTTTCTTATATGGCGAATACAGATAGATATAACTCATACACACAAAAGCCCTTTGGGGGTCTTCAGTAATTTTTTTATTTTTATTTTTATTTTGGAGAGAGCACAAGAGAGCAAGGGAGAGGGGCAGAGGGAGAGAGAGAATCCCATGCTGAGCACGGAGCCCAGTGCGGGGCTCAGTCTCACAACCTTGGGATCATGATTCAAGCCACAATCAAGAGTCAGATGCTCAACAGACTGAGCCACCTAGGCCTCCCTTTCAGTAATTTTTAAGAGTGCAAAGGAGTCCTGAGATCAAAAAGTTTGAGAACTACTGGCCCAGGTTCATGATTAATATTTAAGTCATATTTGCTTTTTCCATTTGTTTAATTTGTTTTTCTGAAACTTTTGAAAGCAAGTTGCAAACATCATAATCTGTACCCCTATATAATTCTGCGTTCAACATTGATACACCAGTGTTTAATGTTAGTTCATGTTCAGATATCCCAGTTGTTTCAGAAGTGTTCTTTATAGCTTCCCCTCCCTTTTAGAATCCACTTCAAGGATTTCTTGTTACATTTGGTCCACGTGTCCCTTTTAATCTAGAGCAGGGATTGGCAAATTTTTTTCTGTAAAGGACCACATAGTAAATATTTTTTGGCTTTGTGGGCCATACTATTTCTTTAAGAGGAAAGCACCCATAGATAGTGTGTAAATGAATGGGTATGGCTGTACTCCAGTAAAACTTTAGTTTGAAGATCCCTTACCTAGAAAATCTCTACTCTTTTGTGTATGTGCGTGTCTTTAATAACACTTTCTCTTTTGAAGAGTCTAGGCCAGTTGTAATGTCCTATAAGTTGGATTTGTCTAATTGTTCTCTCATGTTAGATATAGGGTAAACGCTGTGAAGTTCTCCTTGTATCATATTGAGAGACACATGATGTTAGTCTGCTCCATTATTGTTGATGGTAAAATTTCACCTCTTCATTAAAAAGGTACTTACTCCCCTTTGTAAGTAATCTGTGGGGTGAGTTTGAGACATTGTGAATATCTTATTCTCCTACCAGATGTTTTTTTAGCATACACTGATGATCCTTGCCTGAATCAGTTATTACATTGGTGGTGTTGGTATAGTTCTTAACATCTACTTAACAATAGCAATAAAAAAGCAAATTATATTTTTAGAATAGTACTCCTGAGCTTATTTAGAAAGCCCTATTAATATATGTTGTTACTGTGCTCTGTAGTTTAGTTTCCCATTGTAGACTCTCTCCCTGGGAGTGTGAGGCTGAAAGATTGGGTCTGCATGTGTTGCACTGAACAGCTGCCCTCTAGAAGCAGGGTTCCAAAATATGGTGTCTTCTTCTGAGCCCAAGTCTGCTTAAGAAGGGACCTGGCCTATTCCGGACTGGAAGTTGTCTTTACCATGGCTAGTTTTACCTGTTCCTTACCCGTGTTGTCAATATTTCTTCTGCTTTACTGTTTCAATTTGTGGATCCCATAGTATTGTCTGGATCAATTTTTGCCTAATCATATGTTAAAGGCTGTGCTGAAAACCAAGTAGTTACAGCTTAGAAAAATGTATGTATTTAATTTTTTAAGAGGGACATTTCCCCTACTACCTTCTTATGAAAAATTTTGAAACTTACTGAAGAAAACTAAAACACCTTGTAGCTGGATTCAGTAATTGTGAACTTTTTGCCTTATTGTACTTATGTAGTTTATATGTATATCTATATATACGTATCCATTTTTTCTTAACTGTTTGAAAACCTGCAGACATGTAACCCCCTAGAATAAAGGCACTCTACTAGATAACTACCATATCGTTATATCACACCTGAAAAAATTATGTTCCTGATATATCAGTTCATATTCACATGTTTCCAGATTTCTCAAGATTGTCTTTTATAGTTTTTTCAGAAATACTCTCTTGAAGAATGGTAATAGATGAGAGATGGACATACAGTTGAGCAGTGAAGGGCTTTGTGTGGTTTGTGATACAGAAATAACTATAAGTTTATATGGTGCTCTGCAGGTAGCTGCACTTAGTTGCATTTCATTGGTCAATAAAATTAAGTCATCTGATTGTAGGGGAGGAGGTTCAGGGCTTCTTTAGCTTATAGTGGAGTGTTGGAACTTTCAGGATATCCATGCACATGATAAATTGAAAACATAACAAATTAGAATGATGCCTAGCCTAGTGCCTGGCTTATAGTAGCTACTTAATATTTGTTGAATTTATTAAAGTTGTAATTGGAAGTGTGTGTCAGAAGATTATAACTGAACATTGATTTCAGTGCATTTCAGTATATTTAGTCTGTTAGGTGTTGTGGGAGATGAAATAGGAAACAGTATTTATGCTCTTGTGGAGGACTATAGTATTAGGTGAGAGGAAACAAACACTTTTTTGGGGTAATATTTATGGACTATTTTCTGTATGCCGGGTAGTATTCTCGGCATTGGGATACAGTGCTCAACAACACTGACAAAATTCTTGCCTGCGTGGAACTTACATGCTAGTCAAGAGAGACCACATATCAGCATATCAACAGAATGATTTCAGATAGAGAAAATAGAAGTTTGATACAGTAGGTAGTAATAGGAAGTGAAGAGTATAGCTTTAGCTAGCATTGTCAGGGGAAGCATTTGTGAGGAAGTGACACTGAACTTGACAAGTCGTGAGGAGATAATAGCTATGGGAAGATCTGGGGGAAGGCAGAGGAAACTACAAGTACAGAGATCCTAAGGTTTATTAAAAAATTTTTTTTAAAAAAATGTTTATTTATTTTTGAGAGAGACGGAGACAGAATGCAAGTGGGCTAGGGGCAGAGAGAGAGGGAGACACAGAATCTGAAGGAGGCTCCAGGCTCCGAGCTGTCAGCACAGAGCCCGACGTGGGGCTCGAACTCACGAACTGTGAGATCATGACCTGAGCTGAATTTGGGTGCTCAACTGACTGAGCCACCCAGGCACCCCCACAGATCCTAAGGTTTTGATGAGCTGGCTGTTGTGAGGACTCAAGGAGGCCAATATGTATGGAGGAGCAGAGTGAGAAGGATCAGAGAGAGTGGCAGAAGAATATGACAGGAGATGAAGCAGGACAGGAAGGCAGTGACCAAGTTGTGTAAGGTTTTTATTTATTTTAAGTGATTGGAAACCATTGAGAAATACAAACTGTACTCCATCAAATATCTGAAGGATTCAGATCATTGGTAAAGAGCTCAGTTTTAACTATAACTTGGTGTATCCTGAGGCTACTCCCCTCTCCTTTCCTCTTGCTTTTTTCCTTAAACAGGTCTTTATTGAATAACTGTTATATTCATAACAGTACTGGTGGGAGTATAAAGGAAAGACAAATCTATACTAACCCTAAGGACTTTTACATAATAGTTGGAGTAATATTGTCTAAACACAAAAAAAATGAGTGTATTGGATAAGAGAACACTACCTCCATCTTGGTAGTACATGCTTATATGCTAGATGGCAGTTCAAGAAGGGAAGAATTTTTTTTTTAATGTTTATTTTTGAGAGAGAGAGCAGGGGGCAGAGAGAGAGGGAGAAAGAGAGAGAGAGAGAGAGGGAGAATCCCAAGCAGGCTCCATGCTATCAGCACAGAGCCTGATGCAGGGCTCCAACTCACAAACCGTGAGATCATGACCTGAGCCAAAATCAAGAGTCAGACACTTAACTGACTGAGCCACGCAGGCGCCCGAAGAGGGGAAGAATTAATGAGTAGTGGGTATGGAAGAGTTCCACTGAAGAGGACATGACATTGAATTGTTTCTTGAACAGATTTGATGAGATGGAAGAGATGGCAGCCATTCCGGGCAGGGAGATGTCCAGGCAAAGGTATTGCATGAAGGAATTTGTCCTCGGGAAATAATGAGTAGGTCTGTCTGTCTGGGAAAAGAAAAAGATAATGGCTGACATGCCTGGGCCTTGAGTGACAATCTGAGGAATTTAGACTTTAGTCTGTAGTTGTAATGGGTGCTCCTCATATATTCTTATTTGTGCATTTGTCTCTGGTATTCTGAATCTGTTAATCAACTAATACTTATTGCTATTATGTGCATTGTATTCTTTGAAATTCTAACAGCATTGATCACTTGCAGATGTGAAATTGTGATTCTGGCACACGGTTTGTATGCAGATACAGAAACATGCAGAAAACATAGTGGACAAGGAAAACACATTCTTTTTTTCTTTAAGTTTATTTATTTATTTTTGAGAGAGAAAGAGGGAGAGGGAGAGAGCGAGCATGAGCAGTGGAAGGGCAGAGAGAGAGGGAGAGAGAGAATCCCAAGCAGGCCCCGTGCTGTCGGCACAGAGCCTGATGAGGGGCTTGATCTCACAAATCATGAGATTATGACCTGAAACCAAAATCAAGAGTTGGATGCTTAACTGACTGAGCCACCCAGGTGTCCCGAAAACAGATTCTTCTAAGTGATCTTCCTTCCTTGGGAAAGTTTGATGGGGTGGGAGTTGTATCACTAGTAGGTGCTGAGTAGTTGGAGGATTTTGTTATAGAGATGGATTGGGGGAAAATGTTGAAACTATAAGAAAGGCTATGCTGATTTAGAATGTGTTGCAAGATTCTAAATCTCGTCATCTTTATAATCTGGATTTTGATAAGGCAGTGGTCACTTATGTTTAAAGGTTGAAAGTAAGAGAATGTGAGCTTTACTGGTGAGATTTTCTTATTTTGATCATTACTTAAAATGCAACTACCTACACATACAATCCCAGTAGCTCCTTAACTAATTAACTCACTCTCTGTTTCACCTACCCAAAGCACACTGGTTTAAGAAAGATTTGATCATTTCTTACAATCTCATCAATGTCATTGATAAATACTTTATTGTGTTAATTAGGACTCATGTCATGTAGTCTTTTATTTAAGATTATTGAGTTTTTTCTGCATTCTGCTTATTTTCTATTTAGCTTATGGAGGACTAAGCCATATAGGTTTATGCTGATAGTGTTTATTGGCTGTCCCTAAGAGTCAGAGCTTTTATAGCTGGAAGAAATCATCTGGATTCTTGTTTTAATCACCCTGGTTTATAGATCTGACTTATCCGAATGGGTAAGTGCCTTAGCACGAAAGGAAGGAATTATCTGGATATAGAGGAACCCAGGCTTCCCTTCCCTCTCCCCTCTATACCTTATAGTGGGATCTTTCATGGTTCTTCTCAAAACAAAACAACATATTGATGTTTATATCCCAGTTCTCTGCCATTGAGAGACTTAATAATGCAGTTGGAGAAATAGGACTTAATACATAAAAAGATTAATAATGGGTAAGCCACATCCTTTCCTTTTTTTAAAAAAATTATTTATTTTTTAATTTCCATCCAAGTTAGTTAGCATATTGTGCAACAGTGATTTCAGGAGTAGATTCCTTAATGCCCTTTACCTATTTAGCCCATCTCCCCTCCCACAACCCCTCCTGTAACCTTCTGTTTGTTCTCTATATTTAAGAGTCTCTTATGTTTTTGTCCCCCTCCCCTGTTTTTATATTATTTTTGCTTCCCTTCCCTTATGTTCATCTGTTTTGTGTCTTAAATTCCTCAAATGAGTAAAGTCATATGATATTTGTCTTTCTCTAACTTTGCTTAGCATAATACCCTCTAGTTCCATCCTTGTAACTGCAAATGGCAAGATTTCATTCTTTCTGACTGCTGAATACTACTTCATTGTGTGTGTGTGTGTGTGTGTGCGTGCGTGTGTGTGTATACACACACCACATCTTCTTTATCCATTCTTCCGTCGATAGACATTTGGACTCTTTCCATACTTTGGCTATTATTGATAGTGCTGCTGTAAACATTGGGGTGCATATGCCCCTTTGAAACAGCACACCAGAATCCCTTGGATAGGATACCTAGTAGTGTAATTGCTGGGTCGTAGGGTAGTTTTATTTTTAATTTTTTTGAGGAACCTCCATACTGTTTTCCAGAGTGGCTGCACCAGTTTCCATTTCCATCAGCAGTGCAAAGGAAATCCTCTTTCTCTGCATCCTCGCCAATATCTGTTGTTGCCTGAGTTGTTAATGTTAGCCATTCTGACAGGTGTAAGGGCATAGCTCATGGTGGTTTTGATTTGTATTTCCTTGATGATGAGTGATGTTGAGCATTTTTTCATGTGTCGGTTGGCCATCTGGATGTTGTCTTTGGAGAAGTGTCTGTTCATGTCTTTTGCCCGTTTCTTCACTGGATTATTGTTTTTTTGGGTGTTGAATTTGATAGGTTCTTTATAGATTTTGGAGGAAGTTTATTTATTTTGTAACTTCACCTATTTTCCCACCCTTCTCCCCTCTGTTAACCAACCACTAGTTTGTTGTCTGTATTTATGAATCTGTTTCACTTTTTGTCGTTTGTTTTATTTTTTGGATTCCATATATAAGTGAAATCACATGGTATTTGTCTTTCTCTGACTTACTTAGCATAGTACTCTCTAGGTCATATCCTTCTTTTCTTAAAGTTTAGGACTAGTTGGAGTTTAGTGCTCCCACGTGTAGTGGAACTTTTAATAATGCTGGCCTTATAGATGGCATCTTATATCAGATTTTTATTCTGCTATCAAGGTTCACATTACACTAATAATTATCTCTGTATAATGCTTTATACTTTATGAAGTATTTTTATAAGCATTATCACATTCAAATTTTAGTGCATCACTGTTGGGTGGCTCTTTTATAGCTAAAACTTGAACTCAGATTTTACTTCATATCCTCCTAATGTACTAAACAACACTGCTTCTGTGATTTCACTTGCTTTATATCCAGATTTCCATAGTAATGAATTATGTTTTGATAGGTTCCATTTTGGAATAACCTCAAAATTTTTTTAAACTGGAAAAGCTGTGTTTTCCATTACTTATTATTCAAAGGGAGTTGAATGAACTTTTTTTTTTTTTTTTTTTTTTTTACACTAAAGTTGGACTGAAGAATTTGATCTTAGGCAGCTTCTTGAGTTTGAGTTAACATATCCTATTTAACTATTATGAATTCAGGAAACATTTATCAAATGTTGTGCCAGGCTTAGTGCAGGGGATGGGAGATGGGGGGAGCCTTAGGAATGAAAGTGTTAAAATGAAAAAAGAGCAAGAATTTGAAGTCAGGTAGACCTGAATTCAGATCCCAGTGTGCTATGTATTTATTGCAAATTATTTAACTCCTTGGAGCTTCAAATTCCTAATCTATAAAATGGGGATAATAATACCTATTTTGTAGGATTGTTTTAAAGATTAGGGTGATGTATATGAAGCACTTAGTATAGTATGTGTTTTATAAGTCATTGCCCCTAAGCGAATGAATTGACAGATGTATGTGGTGAGAGTTAGCTGTGTCTTGACAGGAAGTGTTTGGCTGACCTAATGCAGAATCGGGTGAAGGGATTTTTGGCTGCCAATGTAGTATGTTCTGCTTTTGTTGAAACTTGCAGCTCTCACACTGGTGTTTGCCAGCATTGCATTTAACTTCTCACATAGTAGAAGCCAAGTCATTCCTGTGGAGTATAAGTCATTTGGAAACATCTGTGGGCTGGACCTTTAAACCTGTATTGCATTTCAGTTAGGGGGAAAAAAAATTTCATGTTATCATAGGGGAGTCAAAATCATGTGGTAGGGAACCTCTCTGAGTTGGCACCTAGATTCAGCTTCCTGAATGATGTAGTCATCTAAAGGATGACACTGGTGACAGTGCATATGCTAGGCAAACTGAATGGAATGAAAGACTGAGAACTTATTTGTTTTCTGAAATGGTGCTTTATTAATTTGTAAACATTTATTAAGCACCTGCTATGTACCAGATATGTTCTGGGTGCTAGGAATATAGTGTTAGTGTGGGGAAGTTCCCCCCCCTTTTTAAAAATTATTTTTCAGTGTTTATTTTTGAGAGAGAGAAAGAGAGACAGAGCACAACTGGGGGAGAAGCAGAGAAAGAGGGAGACACAGAATCTGAAGCAGGCTCCAGGCTCTGAGCTGTCAGCACAGAGCCCAATGTGAGGCTTGAACCCACAGACCGTGAGATCATGACCTGAGCCGAAGTCAGACGCTTAAACTGAACGACCCAGGTGTCCCAGGAAAGCCCCTTTTCTAATAGAGCTCATGTTCTAGTAGGGGAGAGTGTAAGTAAATATAAAATATAATGAATCTCAGGTAATGTTAAGTACCATGAAAAGAAATAAATCAGGAGAAGCAAGAACTAAGTTAAGGAAGGGATGCTTATTTTTAGAGAGGATCTCACTTTACATAGAATGGAATGGAAGACTTTTCTGAGACGTAATAAAAACACAGCCCAGAATGAAACCACTGAGTGACCATGCAAGAAAAGGAGCCCAACTAGTGTGTTTGAGTAACTTTTAGAAGAGTCTTTGGTATGAGGAGTGGAGGTAGCACTGACTTCAAAAGTTGCTTTATGGGAATGCAACCTGGTGCAGCCACTCTGGAAAACAGTCTGGAGGTTCCTCGAAAAACTAAAAATAGAACTATCCTACGACCAAGCAATTGCACTACTAGGCATTTATCCACGGGATACAGGTGTGCTGTTTCGAAGGGACACATGCACCCCCATGTTTATAGCCGTACTGTCAACAATAGCCAAAGTATGGAAAGAGCCCAAATGTCCGTCGACGGATGAATGGATAAAGAAGATGTGGGATATATATATATATATATACATACACACATACATACACAATGGAGTATTACTCGGCAATCAAAAAGAATGAAATCTTGCCATTTGCAACTACGTGGATGGAACTGGAGGGTATTATGCTAAGTGAAATTAGTCAGAGAAAGACAAATATCATATGACTTCACTCATATGAGGACTTTAAGAGACAAAACAGATGAACATAGGGAAGGGAAACAAAAATAATATAAAAACAGGGAGGGGGACAAAACAGAAGAAACTCATAAATATGGAGAACAAACTGAGGGTTACTGGAGGGGATGTGGGAGGGGGGATGGGCTAAATGGGTAAGGGGCACTAAGGAATCCAGTCCTGAACTCGTTATTGCACTAAAAGCTAACTAATTTGGATGTAAATTAAAAAAAAAAAAAAAAGATTAAAAAAAAAAAGCATTGTTAAAAAAAAAAGTTGCTTTAGGAGGTGGAAGGGAGGATTACCTAGTTTAAAGTGCTTGAAAAACATTAAAAAAAAAAAAAGGGGGGGGCGCCTGGGTGGCTCAGTCGGTTGGGCGTCCAACTTCAGTCAGGTCATGATCTCACAGTCCGTGAGTTTGAGCCCCGCGTCAGGCTCTGTGCTGACAGCTCAGAACCTGGAGCCTGCTTCCGATTCTGTGTCTCCCTCTCTCTCTGCCCTTCCCCTGTTCATGCTCTGTCTCTCTCTGTCTCAAAAATAAATAAAAACATTAAAAAAAAAAAAAAGTAAAGTGCTTGAAATCAGCCCATATTGATTCTCAGTATGGGAGGGAGTGATTCTGGTATTGTTGAAAATTGACCTGGCATCTTTGGAACACATACTGTAGGTTACACCACCCAGAAAATGTACATTTAGGTGTCCTGGAGACCTAACAATGTCCTTTTTCATCATGGTTTTTTAAGAAGCATAGTCTTTGGACTTTCTGTATCAGAATACAAATGCAAATCTATGGACTCCACAACAGATCCAGTTAATGAGAATATTCAAGGATGGTGCCTGGGAATCTGCAGTTTTAACAAGTAATTCCATATCCATAATGAGGTTTGAAAATTACTGTTTGTAATCTTGTTGATAGAAATCGTCTTTATCCCAGGCTTAGTGGGTTGGGCAGGCAAGTACTTGCTTATTTAAAATTCATTACTTTTCATAATTTACATTGGAGCTTGCATTTCCTTTTGCATCAGTTCAGTTGTTGTCTTTAATCTCTGATATACTGTAGCCTTTATATATATATATATATATATATATATATATATATATATATTTAGCGTTTATTTATTTTTGAGACAGAGAGAGACAAAGCATGAATGGGGGAGGGTCAGAGAGAGGGAGACACAGAATCCAAAACAGGCTCCAGGCCCCGAGCTGTCAGCACAGAGCCCGACGCGGGGCTCGAACTCACGGACCGCGAGATCATGACCTGGGCCGAAGTCGGCCGCCCAACCGACTGAGCCACCCAGGTGCCCCTGTAGCCTTTATATTAAGGTGCGTTGTTGATGAGCTAGCAGAAAACCAAATTCTGGTCTTCTCTGCTTATATTATATGGCATTTTCACCATCAGCCACATCTCTGGGAAGGAGCGGTCTCTGAAAGAATGTGGCATTGGCTATGTAGACTTAGATGCTATAGAAAAAGCTTGCTTATGCTCAATTGGTTTTTTCTTTTTTTTTTTTTGGTTTTCTACTAATTGAAACGTCTAGTTATTGTGACTAGATTTTTAAATTTTTTAATAGGTCTTTTAACATGCAAAATGCTAAATCAAAGAAAAAATAGAGAATGAAGATAATGAGAAAGTGTTTAGTATATTTAGTGGTAGACAATAAATATTCAGTTTGATTTCACTGGAGAGGATGGAAACAATCAGTAGTGGCAGATTTAAACCATCTGTAGATGGTCAAACCAGATCCTTAAAGGCGTCACAGCCAACATTCTAGTGGGCACACTGTTAAAGACAGTATGCACTCTTTCCCCCATGTTTAATTTTAGTGGTACCATTGATGTTCACTGTCAGGTTATGGGAAGGCTAGAGTAGCTAGGAAGCCTATTTGCCACGGCCAGGCTGGTGGCCAAACTTACGACTTTTGTACCTTGCCTTTTGGGTACTATCATGGCTAGTGTCTTCCTTTATTAGGGGCCTCTTGGAAAGAGGTTGAGCCTTTTAGAACTTGAAAGGGCCTTAGAATGAATGAAAGTCTTTATTTTTTTATTTTACTATTAAACCAAGATTCAGATAATTGAGATTTTCTCCAAGACCTAGATACTAGACACTAGAATATGAAGTCTAGTAATGTAGTTTCCTTCATTAGGGTCATCCAGTTGAGTCATCTTTTTAAAACATGTCCCTTCCCCCAAGGGTTGTTATCTTTCTGCTTAAGGGTTCTTGTAGTCATTTTATCTTAGCAGTTGGTTGTTTTTGACTTTGCCTGACCCGTGATTGGGAGGCCTGGTTAAGGTGTGAGTGGGAATTTATATCTTGCTTCATAGTAAAAATTATGTAACGTTCAAGAGAAAAGCTTTTGAGGGGCACCTGGGTTGCTCAGTCGGTTAAGCATCCTACTCTTGATTTTGGCTCAGGTCATGATCTCATGGTCGTGAGATCCAGCACCATGTCAGACTCTGCCTGGGCATGGAGGCTGCTTGAGATTCTCTCCCTCAGTCTCTCCTCTGTACTCTCTCTCTCTCTCTCTCTCTCTCACTCACTCAAAATAAAATAGAAAAGCTCCTAAAATTAAGGTATATGGAGGAACAGAAACAGTCCCTGAGGCACACTACAAAGCAACAGAGGAGGAGGAGAGTTCACAGAGTTGATCTCTGCTTGGAAACATGTATTTACTTTCCTTTCCCTCCCTTTCTTTAGCTCCTGGACTTCCATAAACTCAGTCTTATGAAGAGGAATGGTGTGGCTTAAGAGGTTTGAGTTGGGATTCTGGACACCTAGCTTTTAGGTCCAGTTTTGCTCCAAGCCTCCATTTTCCTCTCTTTGGATCTTATTTTCCCCATCTTTAAAATGAAAGGCTGGATTATTGATCCTCAAAGATCTTTTCAGCTCTGATATTCTTTGATTTCATGAATCCTGAAAGGTTCTGATGCTCTGATGAAGGGCCACAGCTTGCAGTTTGCTCTGACACAGTATAGATGCTGCATTGGAACTTTACCACAGTGTACCTTGGGTAGTCTCAGGCTAATTTTTCTTTTTCAGGAGGAATATTTCTGAGAGTCTGGATTCTATAGATAAGTGAGTTTTGTTTTTGTTTTTATTTTTTTATTTTATTTTTTTTTTTAATTTTTTTTTCAACGTTTTTTATTTATTTTTGGGACAGAGAGAGACAGAGCATGAACGGGGGAGGGGCAGAGAGAGAGGGAGACACAGAATCGGAAACAGGCTCCAGGCTCTGAGCCATCAGCCCAGAGCCCGACGCGGGGCTCGAACTCACGGACCGCGAGATCGTGACCTGGCCGAAGTCGGACGCGTAACCGACTGCGCCACCCAGGCGCCCCTGTTTTTATTTTTAAAGAGAATGTGAAAGGTTAAAAATAAGAGTGAAAGAAGACTTTAAAGTTGGATCTGTGGAGAATATATTAATGTGTATCCCAAGTAACTGTTGTAGAATAGCAGATGCTTTGTTCAGTCTGTGTAGGGTGGCATAGTATTGTGGCATTCTCTTGATGCTGTTGCAGAGAACAAGGGGCTATAAGGAAGTTCAAAGTCCACATAGTTTCCACCTTTGGAAAAGGTGTGCCCGCTTACCTCAGGACCCAACAGGTGGGAGAGCTACTGAGGACACGGTTTCTAGCTTCCTTAGAACTCCCACTCCTGGTGGAATGATTTGAGCCCCTCAGCTCTGTGGGACCAGAAAATCTGCACTTGAAGCTTGGCTTGTTTGGCTTAAATGATGGGAGTTTGTTCCCCCTGAAAATGTCACTGCAACCCCAGGACAGCTTAATGATTCTTGTAGGTTACTCAGAACTCATTGGGTACGATTCTGTCCCAGAGCAGGCTTGATGGCTGTGTTGTAAGGAGATAAGGCCAGATACAGTCTGGCTCTTTACTGGAAACCATTCACCTTCGTGCTTTATTCTTCTCAGTGGGTGGGGTTCCCTCCATTCCTGCCTGAATGAAAAGCCTTTAGCTGACTTCCTGATCATGCCCTGTCTTGTCCTTCATTTTTTCGTTGCTTTTCATTATTATTTGCTGCAGCTCAACCCATCTTCTAGTTGTGGCTTTACACAAGGCAGGAGCCTCTAACCTTTGTAAATGTTTGTAACTGGAAAGAAACTAAAAGTTTGAGTTAGGAGAAAGGAGTTTAGGTCTCTTATGCTGTGTTCACGGGATTAGGGTGAGGAGTTGGGAAGGTCGGAGAGGTGAGGAGACTTGATCCAAGAAAACACTCTAGATGAAGATGAAGGAGTTGAGGAAATGGAAGTTTGGGTTGCTGACAGGGCAGAAAAAACTTGAGGAATGCTCCCTATTTGATAAATAGGTTATTTTTAGTTGCAGAAAAAGAGTAGTCTCACCAGCATAGTGGAATCTTGCAGTCATGTTTGTAACTTAAACTAATCAGTTTAGGCTATGCCAGAAAAGTGTCAGGTGACATGCTAATTTCCTCCAACTTTTAGTTCTGTCTGGCTTAACTCCAGCAGTCCTATGGCCTGCAGGGCCTCAGGGCATGTGAGTGGAGGGTAATTGGGGGGAGGGGGCCAGCTGCTGCTGTTTGAGATGCTCCTCAAGACGAAAGAACCTGTGTGCTAGGCCCCTGTTCTGATGCATGCACTGGGGCTCTAGGTCTCTGGTGCTTAAATCCAGAGTGTTCCCTTGTGGGACCCCAGCATGACCTTGGGTGGAACTGCCTTAGAATCTGATTTGCTATTTTTCCAATTAACTCTGTGTTCTGTGCCCATCTTTCTTTGTCCTTGGTCCTTGAGTTTTAATGAATTTTAAGCTCCTAGTTAACATTATTCAGCACACTTTGATTTAGTTTCCACTAAAATGTGTGCCTGGCATTACTGTGGTGCCAAGTGCCCTTTGATCTTTGTTTCTTAGAGACTCTAGATTCTATATGTGTTGTTCTGTTGAAGAATGTCAACTTGTTAATTAAAGTATTTTAATTTTTAATTTTGGGAAAGACTTTATATCAATTACTAGGACAGAAAAACATGTTTAGTGGTGTGATTTGGGGTACTATGTACTTTTTTATAGGAGCTGGACCTTCCTAACTGGAAGATATGACCTTTGCCTTTGTAAGAATTTACAGTGGTGTGGAGAAAATGATAGTACAAATTATTGAAGAAAATATTGAAGCAAGTACAGACTGAATCATCTGTGCATAACGAATACCCTGAGTGCTGCAGAGTTCTCTGGTCAGTAAGTAGGGTTTAGAGCTTGCTTGTTGGAGCAAGTTTTAGTCTTGTTTCTTTTTAGCTTTATACACAAAGAGGTTAAACAGCAACTTTTGAGTGTGGGTTTCTGTAGTCTTGGGATTTTTCTCCCTGTGCTGGTCTTATTTTTTGCTTAAAACATAATGAAAGTAATCTGTGTAACTGAGTCTCATGGGTACAAGGAAAACCTAAGAGGTAGTTAGCTTAATAAAAGCAGCTAGTGAACTGATGGATCCATCTTATTTGGGGAGGCTGGGGGAATAGAACTGGTGATGTTTCTCCTGGGTGCTGAAGAAAGGGGCTGCCTACGAAAGCCTTTCTTTAGAAGCTTTCAGCTTGCCTTAGAGTAGCAAATTATTTAAAATACGAGCCTCCGTTTCCTCACATTTTAAAATGGGTTTGATAGTATCGCCTCATAGAGTTGTGAGAATTGAGTGGATGGGAGTGAAAGTGATTTGAAGTATGAAATAATGTGTAAGCATTAGATATTATTATTCATTATATTATTTAGGGAGGAGGAGCCATGGACTTTTGAGGCCTCTGGCAGGACATCTTTGGGGAGCCTTTCTGATGATTTTGGGCATCCTGGAATCTGGACTTCTTTTAGTTGGTGTTAGTAAAGAAAATAATATTACTCAATGTTATTTAAAGGTATACATGTGGGAGATGAATTGTTCTTTTTTATGTATACATACCTATACTTATAAGAATATAAATAGAAGCACTCCTCATAGTGTTCAGCTATGTAGCCATTGAACATTTACCGAACTATTAATATGTGTCAAGTTCTATTCATGTGCTTGGATTTGGAGATGAAATACATAATCTTGGCCTTTTAAGAGCTCACAGTTTGGTGGGGGGATATAAAGAAGTAGATAATTACAATACAGGATGGTAAGTGCTGTCTGTGTTAGAGGGAAACCTACGGTCTTTTAAAAGGGCCTGTTCTTACTTGATTCCTCTCACCTTCTTCTCCAGACTTTGTTTAAAAGCTGTACGAGATCATAGGGAGGCCTGGAGAGATAAAGCAGTTTGCCTAAGGTCATACCCATAGCTCGTTGGTGGTAAAGCTAGAATTAAAATGAGTTGTCATATTCAGTCTTTTGCAGCTTTGTTCTTAGCTCCATCAGCACTGACCTCAACTTTTCCTCCCTTGCCCTAGATTCCTACTCTTTTCAAAGGGATAACTCTCTCCCTCCTCTCTGCTCCACCATCTTTTCAAGCTTCAGTTCTTATTACCTTATCTCACAGGTACTATTGAACTGGAAGTAGGAAGACTTGGGAGGCTTAACTTTGAGCTTGCTGAGGTAGAATGGTTCTTTGTATTGGCTGCACATTACAATTGCTTACAGAGCTTTTATAAAATACTGATACCTAGGATTCTGATTTTTACTCCCATTATTTGTTCATTATTGAGATATAGCTACAGTAAATTATCCAGATTATTCAGTAAAATACTCAATGAATTTTTATGCATGTATGCTGTCATGTAAAGACTACTCACATCAAGATATGCATCTGGTCAAGACAGAGAACATTTCCAGAATTCCAGAAGGCTCCCTCGTGCTTCTTCCTCATCGGCACTGGCTACCCAAGTAACTAGTTATTCTGACTTCTATCTCCATTGATAAGTTTTGTCTATTTTTGAGTTTCATGTAATAGAGCATAAATAGCCTCAGACTGCATGAACTATTTTGGGTCTGGCTGCTTTTGTTTATTAACATTGTGTCTGGATATTCATCCATGTTGTATGTAGCAGTATGTAATGGTTCATTGTTTGGATGTATCACAGTTATTTATTCTACTGTTGATGGACATTTGGGATCTTACCAGTTTTGGCTATATGACAAAGCTGCCATGGACACTCTTAGTCTTATGTATATCTTTTGGTGAACATATGCACTCATTTCTCTTGGGTGTATACCTAGGAATAAGATTCTGGGTCATATGTTTAGCTCTGGTAGATATTGCTAGAGTTTGGTTGTACTAGGTGGTAGTATTAATTTTTTTTATTATGAAAAATTTCGGGGCGCCTGAGTGGCTCAGTTGGTTAAGCATCCGACTTTGGCTCAGGTCATGATGTCACAGTCCATGAGTTTGAGCCCCGCGTTGGGCTCTGGGCTGACAGCTCAGAGCCTGGAGCCTGTTTCAGATTCTGTGTCTCCCTCTCTCTCCGCCCCTCCCTCATTCATGCTCTGTCTCAAAAATAAATAAAAAAAGAAAAAAAAGAAAAAAAAATTCAAACATTCACAAAAGGAGAGAGGCTAATACAGTGAACCTACATATATTTATATTCAGTAATTTTCAAGATTTTGCTACATTTCCTTCAGTTCTTTTTAATGTGTTGAAGAATTTTAAACCAAATCCCAGAAATCATATCATTTTATACCTACACACTTTTTTGTGCATCTTTAAATACATTTTCTCACATAACCATAATGCTATTATCAAATTTAAGAAAATTAACAAAACCTTAATAACATCTAGATAGGATCATAATCAGATTTCCTTGATTGTCTAAAAAATGTCTTTGCAGTTACTTTGTTAGGGTAAGGATCTGACCAGAACCCATACAGTACGTTAAGTTGTTATGTTTCCTAAGTTTCTTTGTATTTCAAGTCCTTCCCCTGCTCCCACTTTTTCATATCATTGACTCATTGTAGAAATTCAGTCATTTATCAGATAAATGATATTTTTGAAAGCTCCTAGGTTTTTCCAATAATTAGCGTTGAAAACCTCCAGGAGTGTAAATCTTAGGACTGTTCTTTTAAAGAGAGGGTGAAAGGTAGGGGCTAGAATATAAATATAGTATGGGTGATTGAAGCTATCATAACAGATTAGAGCGTGGACCTCTTATACAATAGAACTGGGATATGGTAGTAGCAGTGGTGGTGTACCCAGAGAAAGAGTGTGGGAACTAGTCACGAAGTTCTCTTTTGTCTATCCCAGTTTCACTTTGTTGTGTGAATTTTCTTGTTTAGTAGGAACTTCAAAGGTTGATCCTCTAATCTAAGAATCAGAGACTCTGACAAGAAAAAGCAGATATCATTTCTTTCCTGTTGAAGTTACTTTCTTGCAGAACTGTTGACTATGAGTTTTGTGTGTGTGTTTGTTTGTTTTTTTTGTTTTTTAATTAGCTGAACACAGTGGGAAATTGGAAAATAGATCACTCACAGCAATTAAGATACTTAAGGCTTAATTAAAGAAAACTTTAAGAGGTAAGAAATTAAGTCTGTACACAGCATAGGGAGGAAATGTTAAAATACCTATCAAGGTGGGAGGCTGGGGTGTCCAAAGGCAGGCCACAATAAAGTGCATTAGGGGATGGTTTCCCACACCAGGAAGACCTATGGTGATTCCTTCTAGTTTGTGCCAAGCACCTTCTAGCAATTAGCTACCATTTCACTCTACCCTCTTTACCTATAAGGGCCAAATTGTGTAAATAATCTTACTTTAAGTAACTTATCAGATCTAAGTGCTCGACAGAATTTTTGTGGGAGAGTTGGTAATGTTGGTCACTGGCATGGACTGAAATGGTATATCCAGTGCAGAAAACCTAGGGAAGGTCAGAGTGGCTGTAGTGTAGTTAGATTGTGAGAACTAGAGGGTCCCTTGGACTTTAGGATTCTACCTACCCTTCTTCCCTTTCTTAGTTTTTTTTGTTAGAGAAAATTTAAAATGTATACAAAAGGAAACTTCATGATGGGCTCCCATGTATCCACTCCCAGTTTCAATAGTTATGAAATCATGGCCAGTCTTGTTTCATCTATACCCTACCCACTTAACCCCATTCTGTATTATTTTGAAGCAAATTCCAGACATTATATCATTTCATCTGTTGTAAGCATTTCATTATGTCTCTCTAAAAGTTAAGGACTTCTTACAATTAAAAAAACTATAATTTTAATATCACATTAAAAAACAGAATTCTTTAATACCATCAAATATCCAGTCAGTCAAATTTTCATTTTCTCATCAATGATTCTGTTTTGTTTCTTACAGTTAGTCTGAATTAGGATCCAGTTAAGATCCATACATTGTGGCTGGTTGGTTGTATCTTTTTTTTTTTTTAATTTTTTTTTTAAGGTTTATTCATTTTTCAGAGGCAGAGAGACAGAGCATGAATGGGGGAGGGGCAGAGAGAGAGGGAGACACAGAATCTGAAACAGGCTCCAGGCTCTGAGCTGTCAGCACAGAGCCCGACGTGGGACCTGAGCTCACAGAAGGTGAGTTCATGACCTGAGCTGAAGTTGGACGCTCAACCGATTGAGCCACCCAGGCGCCCCTGGTTATATCTTTTTTAAGAATCTTTTAATTTTATAATCTCTCCATATCCCCTCCTTTTTTTTTTTTAAAAAAAAACATACAGGGTATGGTAGTTGTATGTTGCTGCATAACAGAATTTAGCAGCATAAAACAATATACATTTATTATATCACAGTTTCTGTGGGATAGGAAGCCAGGCATGGCTTTAGCTGGGTCTCCTGCTTCAGGCTCTTAGCTGTAATCAAGATGTCAGCCATCAAGGTGTGACCGAAGAAGGGTTTGAAGTTCACTCAGTTGTTGGCAGGATTCAGGTCCTTGTGGGCAGTTAGACTGAGGGCCTCCATTCCTTACTGGTTGGTAGATGGAGGCCACCTTTAGTTCCTTGCCATATGGGCTTCTGTAGCACAGCAGCTAGCTTCATCAAAGCAAGCAAGAGATGGCAAAAGAGAGAAAGAGCCAATAAGAAAGAATTCAGTCTTTTATAAGCTAATCTCAGAAATGACATCTCATAATTCTTGCCTATGTTCTCACTGTTAGACACCAGTCTTGAGGCCCAGACCAAACTCAAGGGGAAGAGCCCACATAGAACATGGACACTAGGGGGTGGAGATCTTTGGGAGCCATTTTAGAAGACTGCCCATCTTCTAGAGATAAACTCTAGAGTCCAGGTCTGCTGACTATCAATATATTTGCCTTTTTACCATATTTTTGGTGCCACTGGGGAGAACAAGGCCCCTCAACTCACGCATTTCATTTCCCTCCATCTGTGTAATAACTCCATTATGCAGTTTCCTTTTGTGACACTCTGATAAATGTCATGTTTATATATGTCAATAACCAGAGCCAGTTGTTAAAAATCATAGGTAGGATAGGTTGATTGGGCTTTTTCAAACCTTGACCAAGAAATAAACCAGTCACTGGTCTTTAAAAAAAAAAAAAATTAACTATGTGTTTCACACTGTGCCAGGCCTATGGAGGTACAAAAAAAGCATAAAAGAATAAGAGTTTATAGTTATTGTGTGGGATGGACAATAAGTGCAAAAAATTAGAAATTAGCGTTGAGTCAATCGGCCAATATTGTTTGGCGCACAAAGCTCTGTGTACAAAGCTCCATGTTAAGTGCTATGGAGAATATCAAACTCGGTAAGACAGCCTTTTGCTCTCTCCTTAGGGGATGATACAAAACAAAGTTACAATGCAAAGTAGACTGGGAATTGTGCAAGTAGAGATATGGACAAAGTACTTTGGGAGCAAAGGATGGAGAATCTTAGAATGTTAGAGTCAAAAAGGTCCCTTAGCATCAGGGCCAGTGGTCTTTACCATTTGGAGACATGGAGCCATTTAGTCAGAGAAGTTTGAGTCCTTGCTAAGATAAGAGAATCAAGTGAAATTAGAATATAACTTTTTTAGCGGCTAGAGATTGGAGCACTTAAGTTGGAAACAGGTAGCCTTAGATCATAGAACAGACTACTCCAAGAATGTGGACTTTCTCAGTAACACACCTCAACTGGCCAAAGGTAGATTCTGCAGCTGCTCTGTGTACCTGTAATATAACAATAACCATGTTTTATAATATACAAAGTACTTTCACATATATTATTTCATTTGGTCCTTACAGCCTTGGAGTCTGGATATATTGTTATCTTTGTTTTACAGATGAGGAAACTTCTACTCAGAGAATTATAATATCTATTAAGGATCACAGAACCAGTAAATTAGAGAGACAGGACTGGGTCTCAGGATTTCATTGCCCTGTGTTCTGCTCAGTATGTGTGCTCTGAGTGTGTGTGCTGTTTGTTTTGTTTGTTTTTAATACTGAAGACACTGACTTGAGACTTGTTGGCAAGCATGGCTTTCTGAGCAGATGAGATAAAGAGGCACATCCAGGGCTATAAGAAGGAACTTGGACAAGGGTTGGTGGTGGGGAGATGCAGAGAACCTGGCAGAGAGCCTGCTGATGTCTTCTGCCCAGGGGCATCCTCCCTGCCCTTTCACATGCTGCCCAGCAACACCTCTGGCCTCACCCACCTCTCCTGGTACTCCTTTAAAATTATTTCTGCTGGAACTGGGCAAGTAAATTTCTCAGGGTTCCTTTCCCGAGGTCTTCCTAGTACACTTACAAGGAAAGAGAAACTAAATAAAAACACACAGGGGATACAATGCTTTATCAGAATGGTGAGAAGAAGAAAATTGGATTAACATTTATAGAACACATTATGCCAGGCCTTATCTGCTTATACTGAATCTGTATTTCCATATAGTCCTTTACATCAGTCCCATGAAGTTTAGATATTATAGTCTCTGTGTACACTTGAAGAAATTGAGATCGTGAAGTTTAATCACCCGGACTGCTGTGTGACTGAAGTATAGAGGAAACCAAGATTCCCTGGCTTCTGAGACCATGTGTACTCCTCCCATTGTGGTATGTTGCCTGGGCAGCAGGCAGGGTGGAGAAGGAGTGTGGAACAGAGACAATGGGAAGTTCTCTAGAGGCTGTAAAATGGAAAGAAACTTCTTGCTGGGGGTAGAAATAACGATGACTCCCCCAAAATGAGCCTTGGAATTAAAATGGCAGAGAAAACTTTCTAAACCCAGGCCCTCTGGTATAAAAAGCCACGTGTTCTGTTCCTGACACACCAAGGGAAAGTGTACATTTTTATCTTCCATTGTAGTGAAGATGAGATCTGTGTTTGAAAAAAGACTTCCAGATTGATACTCTGGACATTTAGGAATCGGTCCAAGGGGAACGGAATTCTTAGCTGAATAAAAAGGTTTGAAGCCCTTGGGTGACTTGCGGCTGCCAGGACCTGCCGCTTGTACATGTGGCAGTGCGAGGATGGTGCCCCCTTTAAACAGAAACAGACCAAACAGCTCATCCTCAACCCTGCATCCTCTTGAATCTAAACAAGATGTCTGTATTTACTGCCTCCCTCCTCTTAGCCTGTCCTAGGCTGGCTTCTGCCCTGTCATTTCACTGTACACTTCAGTAAAGTCACTGATGTCCTTCATGAAGCTGAATTCAACAGACTTTTCAAATTCATTTTCTCGGTGAAGTTAATGCTGTTGACCACTCCTTCTAGAAATACTCTCTTGTCTTGGCTCAAGTGATATAACACTGTCTTGTTCTTTCTCCTACTTCTCTGCTGTTTCTGCAGGTTCATCCTCCGTTCTACAGCTATTAAATGTACTACTCTCGCAGGCCCTCCTCCCTGGTCATACTAGACACTCTCCCTGGGTGATCTCATCCACCCCATTGGCTTTAGTAACCACACCTCTATGCACATGACTCATAAATTTATGTATCCAGCCTGGATTGCTCCCCTGTGCTACAGACCCATCTATTTATTGTCAGCCAGGCACCATTCTAGGGTACAGAATTCCCTGGGGATATAGTGATGAGGTAGACAGAAGGTGGGGGTAGGGGTGGGGAGGAGGAGATAAACAGTAAGTAAGTAAACAAAATACCAGATGGGGTTAAGTGTTAAGGTGCACATAAACTAGGGTGATATGTTAGAGGTTGAGAGCTACTTAATATTATCTGGCCAAGTCTTTACAGAGGTGATAAAACTTAAGCTGACCCTTCAATGACTGAAAGGAGCCAGCTGTACAAAGGGAAGAGGGAACAGCTAGTGCAAAAGCCCTAAGGCCAGAAGGAACGCAGTGTGTGCAAGAAACAGGAAGTGAGGAAGGGGACCTGGTAGGAGATGAGGTCAGAGAGGTAGGTAAGGGGCCAGATCATGCAGGGCCTAGTAGACTCTGGTGAGGACTTTAGAGTATTCTAAGTGGAAGGGAAAGCTGTTAGAGGTATTTTGTTGTGTTGTTTTTAAGCAGAATAGAGTCTTGATCTGATTAAGTTTTTAGAAATTTGCTGCTGTTTGGAGAGTGGTACTCATAGGGGACAGTTGGTAGCAGGGAGGCTTAAGGAGGCTATTATAGTAGGTAGGGTGAGAGAGAGTCCAGGAGCTTGGACTAGGGTGCTTAATGGGGATGTAGAGAGCAGAGGGACAGGTTCAAGAAAATTTGGAAGTTGGAGTTGATAGGATCTGCTGATGGATTTCATGTTCGGTGTGGGGGAAAGACACATTCAGCATGGTTAGGTGTTTGGCCTGGTCAGTTGGGTGAATGGTGATAGTGTAAATAGGGGAAGATGTGAGGAGAAATGAGTTTGGGAGAAAGACGGGTGGGAGGTCAATACAATCAACAATATGGGAATATATGGATATGTGATATCGATTAGACATCCAGGTAGAGATGTCCGGTAGGCCGTCGGAAATGCTTCTGGAATTGTCAGTGCTGGAGATGAAAATTTGGAAGTCATTGATATTGAGTCATGGGACTAGATGAGATTGCCCAAAGAAGGGAGGGTGCAGATAAAAGAGGTCCTGGGACTATCTCTGGTCATGTAGAGAAGGTGGAGCAGACTGAAGGTGACCTGTGGAGTAGGATGATGAGGAAAGTATGATGTCCTGGAACCAAGGGAGAAAGTGTTTTGATGGAGAAGGAGTGGTTATTTGTGTTAAATGCCATTTGGAGGATAGGGAAGTGACCACAGAATTTGTCAGTATTGAGGCCTTTGACCCTGATGAACAGTTTTTGTGGAGCGTTGAGGATAGAAGGCTGATTGGAGTGACTGAGCATTAGAGGTATGGAAATAAAACGTGTAGAGTACTCAGAGAGGTTTTGCTGTGAAGAGAAGAGAAGCAGAGACATTGGGGCTAGACTAACTGGAAGGAGGTGTGAGATCAAGGGAGAGTTTATTGTTTCTGGTTTTTGTTTTGTTTGTTTTAAAATTTTTTTTAAATGTTTATTCATGTTTGAGAGACAGAGCATGAGTGAGGAAGGGGCAAAGAGAGGGAGACACAGATTCTGAAACAGGCTTCCGGCTCTGAGCCATCAGCACAGAGCCCAATGCGGGGGTCGAATTCACGAACTGAGAGATCCTGACCTGAGTCAAAGTTGGACGCTTAACTGACTGAGCCACCCAGGCGCGCCCCTCATTTTGTTTTTTAAGATGGGAAATTCTAGAATCTTGCTTTCCAAATGTGGCCTCTGGATCAACCTGGGAAGCTGTTAGAAATACAGTCTTAGGCCCCACCCTAGACCTACTGAGTCAGTGTCTGTGTTTCAGTGAGATCCTCAGCTGATTTGTGTGCACATTCAAGTTTGAAAAGCACTGTTCCAGAGTGTGGCTTCTCAAGCTGTCAGTGATGCAGGACAAATTAATTTTTTCTAGTCTGTCCAGGACCTACATGTGGTATTCTTATGCAGATTTTTGTCTGTAACTCACTCCACGTGTGACTCACTGTGTGAGTTCATCAGCACCCTCACTGGTCTAGACCCTGTTTGAGAAGTCCTCCTCAGATCCTATGCTTGCACGTTGTAGCAGTGTCTACAACATTGCTTGCTTCACAAGTGTCTAGGTGGCTATTCTATTCCTGTACTTACACTGGTAAGGATTTTATGAGCCAGTGCTGGCCTGTGGATCTCATGCTGTTTGGCTAGGGTCATTTGAGAGTCTGTACAGGAGAAAAATGACGTAAGAGAGTGGAGATCACTGCATATGAAGATAAGAGGGAATCAGATCCATAGTAGACATGAAAAGTTGTACTTTATGTATCAGCAGACCCTCTTCATTGTAACAATAGGGAACACAGAATGCTGACATATGGTTAGATTTGGAATTAAGGAGATGATGGTCTGAGTGTTGCTTCTTGGGGACAGTCATTTAGCTGATGGGGGTTGGAGGTTTATTGAGGAAAAAAAAAGAGGTGCAAGAGTTGTTTTGGAGAGTTGGAAAGTGAACCTAGCAAGGGGAGATATAGTAGGGTTGCTGGCAGCATCGAGGGATATGTTTGAGATTTTGTGGTGATAAATTTAAAATGTGGGGTGCCTTGCTGGCTCAGTTGGTAGAACATGCAACTATTGATCTTGGGGTTGTGGATTTAAGCCCCACGTTGGGCGTGGAGCCTGTTTAAAATTTTTTTTTAATTTTCTTATTTTATTATTAAAAAAAAATTTTTTTTAATCTTTATTTTTGAGAGAAAGAGTGTGAGCAGGGGAGGAACAGAGAGAGAGGGCAACACAGAATCCAAAGCAGGCTCCAGGTCCTGAACTGTCAGCACAGAGCCCGATGTGGGGCTTGAACCCATAACCGTGAGATCATGACCACTGAGTCACCCAGGCGCCCCTAAAAATTTTTTTTAAATGATACCAGTCAGTAGTTGCATTTTCTCTATAGACACAGTTTATAACTTAGTGCTTTGGTGTAGGCCTGGAGAGGTTGTTAGTTTGGTTTAGTGAAGATTGAAGTTTTACTAGTTGAATATTAGGGGAGGGGGACAAATGAATTAAAGATATTTGCAAGGAACTGATTATAAGGGAAATGACCACATGAAGGGAGGCATGTGATTCCATTAAATTACTTAACTTCTCTCCTCTTTTTTTTTTTTTTTTTTAATGTTTGTATATTCTGAGAGAGATCATGAGCAGGGGAGGTATAGAGAGACTCCCACGCAGACTCTGCATTGTCAGCGCAGAGCCTGATGTGGGTCTCAAACCCATGAGGCTGTGAGATCATGACCTGAGCTGAAACCAAGTGTCTGACACTTAACCATTTGAGCCACCCAGGCGCTCCTCTCCTCTTTTAGAAGATGGGGATAATAGTATCTGTTTCACAGAGTTGTTCTAAGGATTTAGTTAATTCCTATAAAGTGCCTAGAATGGTGCCTGGGGCACAGTAAGTGCCCTGTATGCAGCTGGCAGTGTTAGCTCTATGGCCACCATCTCCTGAAACAGGGAACTGGCCTTCTTACCCATCTTTTGGCACCATTTGTCCTTGCTTCCATCTGTTGTCCATACTGAAGCCAAAGTGATCTGGAAATGTGCATACCTTATCCCTACTTAAGAGTTAAATGATGGGGCGTGTGGGTAGTCTAGTCAGTTGAGCCGCCGACTTCAGCTCAGGTCATAATCTTATGGTATGGGACCTCTGAGGGCCTGTATGGTGTGGCTTGCTCCATACCTCTCCAGCCTCATTTCCTGTCACACTTCTTCTCCCTTGTTGGTCAGCCAGATCTACTTGAGCTCCTCATATTCAGCATGCTCCCTCTTCTGCTTAGAAATGTCCTCACCACTAGGGGCAGCCTTCCTAGACCTCCCTATTAATGGGTCAGCTTCTATTAATTTAATAGTATGATTCTTCAATTAGTGTTTTCCTGTTGCGCTATACAATAAATGGCATGAAGACAGTTCTGTTTCTGCTCCCTATTTTCCTCAGAGCTTGATGCACTGTAGCCAGTCAATATTTGCATGAATACGTGAATGAATGAAAGAATGCACAAACTACCTATCAACCGCTTGTCGGTCTGTGTTATTTGGGATGTGGGTCAGGACTGATTCTCTTGAGAGTAAGATCTGAGAGAATTCCTTCCAGGGTGGTATAATGGAGAGGAGAAAGCACATTTTGGATCCAAAATACCTACGTGAGAATCCACTTATCAGCTGTGTGACTTTGACCCTTTATTTCTTCCTCATTTATAAAGTAATCATGATGGTATTTACCCAGTAGGGTTACTATGAAGATTGAATTAGGTAATAAAAGCACTTTCAGTTTCTTTCTCCTTAGACTGGTTGTTGTGACTTTGCTGTTTACATTTGCCATTACCTGGTCTAATCCTTTGGGCCCCTTGGTATCCTAATTATAGACTTCCAGAGGTTAAAGGGAGCCAGCATGTTCTTCTGATTTAGCCAACTTTCTAAAGCAGGTCTAAAACCAGCAATTTTAGACATGTGGTTCTATTGCTAAACCCCACAAACACGGGCTAATTGCAAGGAAGCCTAGTCTCAATTATAGCCTACTTGTTAGAAAAGGAAACAGCGGACAGGTGGCAGTCCTTGAGGGTCTGCTTTTAAATAGATGTCCTAATCGCAAACTAGTCTTATCAATTGTTTATTAATAAATGCTTCCATAGTGTTTGAAAGTTCTTAAATCCTTTCTTTCTGATTCTAATCTTGTTTATACTCTTGGTTCTTTGTTAAGTAAGGTTTCTTTGGTAAGGTGGAAAAAGCCCTGAAGCTCAGAGATGGGATTACTGGATTCTAGTCCTGTCTCTGTTATTAGCTTCCTAAAAGAGTCACAGGTCTTAATCTGTTTGCTCATCTGTTGTAGGGGGGATAAGAGTATCTGCCTTCTTATCCCAAGAATTACACGGATAAAAAAGTTATATCCTGGGAGAATTAGACCTTATTTTAGCAGCCCTCCATCATAGATGGGTATTGAAATCTGTTATTAACATAATTTAAGAATTAATAACAAGACTCTTAATTTATTCTTTAACAAATTGAATAATTGAGATATTCTAATAAATCAAATGAGTTGGCATGTCTCCACTTTTGCCTTTTGGGATCTATTACGGTTTTCTCAGGGGCAGACGGAAACAGCATGGGTAAGGGTTCATACATGTTGTTATTGGAAAGGGCCTTAAATATCACGTCGTCTGAGTTTTTTGTTCGACTGATGAAGCTGAGGCCCAGGGAGTATAAAAGTCATGTCTGAGGTGTCAGTGGTTGAACTTCCTGTCCAAGGCTCTTCACCCTAAGAGGCACCTCTTCTTTTTACCAGTTTCTCACTTGCTCTGTACCCTTCTCTCTCGTTGGGCAGGTGGGATGGGTGGGAGGGGGATGAGAAGAAGGCAAGGCTTTCAGACATCTCTTCTGCAGGTTATGTTCTTCCCTCTGCTTTTACCTGGAATGTCTTGAACTCCAACATGAAATGACCTGAGTGCAGGAAGCTGGTCAGGTATGGCATTCAGGTTAGCTGCTTTTATCAACCGGGTGGCACCAGGTTGGCTCTCACCAAGCTGCTGGCACTCTTCAGCCTCAAACCCACTGATTGGTCACACTTCATCCTTCCATTGGCCCATTTACAGGTTGGCTTTTTGGTGAAGAGATTGCACAGGGCGGAAGAAAAACATTAAATCCCTCCTCATTTTTCTCCTGCCTGAGAATGTTGCTTCAGCAATTCCAGGTGAAAAAATGATGGTCTCCTTGCCTCTCAGTAGACACAATGGGGCACCAGATTTGACTCCTAGGACTTCGGATATTATGGTTATCTCAGGTTTAAATTTTTATCCTGCCCTCTCATTTTCCACCTTCACACTTTGTTCTTTGCTTATATCTGGAAGACCTCAAAAAGTTAATTAGTAGATATGAGGGGTGGCCTGCTCCAACAGAATTGCAGGTTAATGGTATCTCTGTGATCCTTAGTTATTCTGGGTCTCTCTGGTATCAGTTTTTCTGGTAACAGAAAGTAATCACTGTATACTCAGGTGAAGAGCTGAGGATGGTTCTTCTAGAGACTGCAGATGACCCCGAGTTTTTCACTTTGGATAATTTCTGTTTATCTGTAGATTTCATGAACTCTTTTCTCTGTCATCTCCATTCTGTTCTTAAGCTCATTCAGAGGATTTTTGTTGTTGTTGTTTCAGGTGCTATAATTTCTGTTCTGAAACTAACACTTTCAGAAAAAAAATTCAGTTTCTCTGCTTAGCTATAATTTCTGTTTTAATATCCTTGTCAAATAATTCCAGTATTTGGGTCATCTTGGAGTTGCCCTCTGCTAATTGTCTTTTCCCTTGCAAATGGCTGTAGTTTTTCTAGTTCTTTATGTAATTTGGGGTTGTCTCCTGAACATGAATGCATGTAAATGTTATGCTGTGGAGACACTGGTTTCTGTTGACGTTTTTATTTTAGCAGGCAATTAACTCAGACTCAAAACTGCCAGGTTTGTCTCCCCTGCAGGGGTGGCTGTTCAGATCCCAGTTGTTCTTTTGCCCTTGACTGAGGTGCTTGGGTCCCACCCTGTGCATGCATAGTGCAGGGGTCAGCTAGAGATTTGGACAGAGTTCATACTCAACACCTGGGACTTTGCTTCTTTGGCTCTCTTCTTTCTTCCCATTATCTGTGGCTGCTCTGGGCACTGTCTTATGGTTCCTCCAGAGAGAAAGTCTAGGGTTTGTTTTTTGACTGGCAGTGTAGCTGGATAGCTCTCTGGGGAAAGCTCCAAAAATGGAGAATTCATCCCATCCCCACCCCTTCTACCAGTTTTTGACTTCCCTCCAAAATCCGCCAGCCTTTGTTCACTTCAGACAGATAGTTTTTTTTGGCATTTTATCCAGAGTTTATGTTATCTGTTGGGGGATCATGCTGGAACCACAATTTCCTACTTGCATTTCTATCCATTATGAAAGTATTTTGGGAACAAAAGTGATACATATTTAAGAGAGCTTCATTCTTCAGCCATCAAATAAGGATGGACTCATTTTCAGTATGGCTCATTACCTCAGGTGGATTCAACCATGCTCACTTTAACATGCTTTGCAACCTGGGATCAGTCTCTTCTCCATGAGACTCATTTTCTCCTCTGGTAGATGAGGCAGTTAGACTCTGCATGATCTGTTAGGGTCCTTTCATCTCTGCTTCTAGACAGAGACAGACACACCCACCCATACCCATACTACCACCACTGTCTTCACTAGAAGTTAACAAGAAGGAGCAGAAGAGGTGCCAGAAGGAAGGGGTGTGGGTGGATCTCCCAGGGTGGAAAGCTCTCTGAAGGGGCAGCACTAAAGAGCCTGAGGGTATTTACAGTCATCCTCTTGTTCTGGGGACACAGGGTCAGTATGCCAAGGATGCAAGAAGTAAAGGAAAGAAAGAAGTCATTTGCTGCTTACTTCCATCCCTTAGAAATAAGGACAGAATGTAGACAGTTGAAAACAAATCAGGATCATCAGGAGTTCCTGTTCATCTGATTTTGGGCAGAGCATTCTATCCTGTTTTGAAGAGAATAGCCCCCTGGGCCTTAGTAATATGCCAGGAAATGTGGCAAGAGATGGGGGAGGCAGTAGCTTTCGCAGGGCTGCTGCTGTCATTGTTACGGCTGAGTGGAGACAGACCAGATGTATGTGGGCATTTTTTGGAGTTCAGAATTCTTATGTAGGAGAGGTTCTAGGCTGTGGAGAGGAAAGTGTGTCTAAGGTGGGTGGAGAGGGGAAAAGAGACAGCTGTTGGGTAAGGGGCAGGGCTCAAGGTCTGTGCACCAGTTCTGAAGCTGTTTCAATAATTAAAATAGCTGTTTACGTACATTAAATACTTTTTAAAAAGTGTGTGTGAGGGGAGGGTATTTGGGGAGAGCTAAAACTTCTCCCACATCCACTCAAGCCATTCCTTGGGTGCTGACCCTGGTATAGATCTTTTCTCCTACTTTTTTTTTCTAGTTTCGTTGCTTACCCTAATTCTTTTCTGGTCTACTGGCTTGAGTGTTCAAGCCCCTCATCTTTCTTTTAAAGCCATTTAAAAAAAACCTATCATTTGATTATCTCTCCATTTTAATTCTAAACCTTCTTGCTTTGCTCTGTAGGAGCATAGAGGTGGGGATGGACTCTACTATATATGTGTAATGGGTTTGGTAGTGGAGGTGTGGAAATGAGATTAAAGGGACCAACAGTTTGGAAGAAGGTCACATGGTGGCCTGTGTGATGTGTAAGGGAGGTATGGGCAGTTGTGAGAAAGAAGGGGGATAGTTTGCGTATAAGACCAGGTATAGATGCTTTACTTCCAGCTTAGAAGGTATCTTTCCATTCTTTGGCAAGACTTGGATGGACAGAAGTTTGCCCCAGATCTTCCACCTCCAGTAATTCTTTTGAAATTTTAGGGGTAATGTTCGGTGGGTTAGTAGACTTTTTTGGGTCTCCTGTAGAATGCTCATTACAAAACCAGAGGGTAAGTTTGCAGACAGAGATGCAATGCTTGGTTCTAATTGGTATTAGGTGGTTCGGGGCCCTTTGGAGAACCACATCTAGAAAGCAACCCAGTGACAGTCAGCCTGGTGAAGGGGCTTTTGTGTTAGACAGGTGTGGGTTTAAGGCCTGATTACCATTTATTTGCAAGCTGTAAGACCTTGGACCAGTCACTTGACTTCTTGAAATTTAGATTCTTTATTAGGGGGCAATATTGTATTATTGTCTCAAAAAATTTTTTTTAATGTTTATTTTTTGAGAGAGAGAGAGAGAGAGAGAGAGCGAGTGAGCACGAGAGGGGGAGGGGCAGAGAGAGAGGGAGATGCAGAGTCCGAAGCAGGCTCCAGGCTCTGAGCTGTCAGCACAGAGCCCAGTGTGGGACTCGAACCCATGAATCGCAAGATCACGACCTGAGCCAGAGTCAGACACTTGACTGGTTGAGCTGCCAAGGTGCCCCTGTATAATACTGTCTTGTGTACAACACAAAACATATTGCCTCGGGTGTGGTAGGTACTCCACAGATGTTTGGGGTTTTTTTCTTACCCATTTTCTAGAACATCTTATTTTTAGTAGATTCCTGGCTTTTACCCTAAACAGTTGGGTGACTCACCCTTTCCAAGTTTGTTTCTTTCCATAAATCAAGGGCATCTAACTGGTTGATTTCAAAGATCCCTCTCAAGCTGTAAGATGTCATGAGTTTTTAGACTATTGGGAAATGTATAGGTGTGTTAATTTAAGAAAGACTGTGTAGTCTCCCTTGAGACCATATCATCTGATAGGAAAAGGAAAGTCTTCTCTCCCCTCAGTTCAGTCTTGGTGCAATTCACATTTTACCTATCTCTTACTTTCTGTTTATATTCTGTCCAGGTCAAGAGGCAACTGCCATTGAAAGATAGTGAGTGCCTGTTTCTAAGACAGCAAAGTATCAGGAGAGCCCCCAGAAGCATTAACGGAAAGCTTAAATTACCTAAATGGTAAGTATGGTTGTACAGCAAAACCTGGCCACACTGATAGAATTGGATGGTTTCTGAAGTCTCTACAATTTGTGCAGCGTTGCAGGAAAGGGAGAAAAGTTAATATTTGTTGATGACCTATTATGAACCAAACACAGTGCTAAGTACTTAATGTGTTTTCTGATGTAATCAGCCAGCCAGCTAGCCAGCCTTACCTTGCATTTGGTCAACAACTTTCAGAAATAGGCCTCACTACCACTTATTGAATACTTACTGTATGCCAGGCACCTACCACTTATTGAATACTTACTGTATGCCAGGCATGGTCCTGTTTGACATATGTTATCTCCCTTAGCATTTGCACCAGCCTTATGAGGTAAGTGCTGTTATTTTTGCCATGAGGAAATGAACCTGGAGAAGTTAAAGAACTTCCAAGTTCACACAGGGAGTAAATGGGAGGACTGGATTTCAGCCCTGGGTTATTTTTGTTGTACTGTAATGTTTCTCTTTTGAGAAAGTTACTTTTTTTTTGGTTGAGACAGTGACTTAATCTTTAAAAAGCAAAGCAAAATAAACAAATGAAAGATCCTTTTGATTGACAACTAGCTCCTTTTCCTAGCCTTTCTGGATTCTTTGTGCCAGTTATTTTATTGGTTGTTGTTGACCAAGGTGGAGAGCACTAATGAAATAGAAGCAGCTCGCACAGTGCATGGCCAGAGGCCCTTACCTAGTGGTTTTGGTCACCAGTGGTAGCTGGTTAATAGCTAGAGAAAAGTTCTCTGGACAGGCAAAGCAATGGGGCAGCTGCAAAATGAGTCTGGGAACTGGGTTCTAGGGATGGTTGTGGTGGGACATAGGAAAGGGATCTCAGCAAGGCCTCTCACTGTCAGGGTGACCCCTCCTGGGAAAGGGGCACATTAGATATAGCTCAGGCTCTTCTTAAAGGGGTGGGAAACTTTGAGGCAAACTCTTGCCCTGTTAACTGGTTCAGGATTCTTGTTCTATTCCTTTCCCTGGGGCATTTTTCCTACCTCAGGGAACTGGGTTATGACACTCATTTCTGGTTGGGTAGTGTGAACAATCATTTGTTCATTGATCTTTCTGATGGTGTTATAGTCTCTTTATTGAAGCACCAATTTTTTTTTGTATGTCTCAAGTTTTTATTAAATTCTAGTTAGTTAACATATAGTGTAATATTAGTTTTAGGAGTAGAATTTAGTAATTGATCACTTACATATAACACCCAGTTCTTATTACAACAGTGCCCTCCTTAGTACCTATCACTCATTTAACCCATCTCCCTGCCCACCTCCCCTCCAGCTAGCCTAAGTTTGTTCTCTGTAGTTAAGAAGCAGCAATGTTTTCTAATAGACTTCATGAATTTGACAGAGCGGGTAATCATTTTTTTCAACAAAACTCATTACACGTACCTATTGTACATAGAGTATTTTATTATATATACTGGGGCTTATGTTCTGATGGTAAAAATTGACCACTTAACTACATGCTTAGTACAATTCTTAGAGCTAGCCAGCTCTAAACAAAATGCTAATATAGCACTAAACAGAAAAAGTCCTTGTTCTCAAGGATTATATCCTGAAGGATAGAAACATTTAAAAAAAAAAAAAAGACAGTAACTAGATACAAATAAACTAGTAAGTAGATAAATAATGTCCACTAGGCGATATGTGCCCAGAAGAATAAAAGCAGGGTAAGGTAGTCAAGTGATAGGGAGCCTGGGGTCATTGCTCCTTTATGTAAGATCAGGGAAAGCCTCTGATGAGGTGACAGTTTAAGCTGTTCTGAAAGAGGTGAGGAATCCAGCCAGGGATATCTGGGAGAAAAACATCCCAGGCAGAGGGAACAACAAGTGTAAAAGCCCCGATGTATGATGTGTCTTGTCATGTCCTTCACAAGGAGGCCAGTGTGGCTGCAGTGGAGTGGTAGGGAAAGAGCAGTAGGAGTCAGGGCAGAGAAGCAGCGGGACCCAGAGTAGGTAGGTGCTCAGAGCTAGTGTAAGACCTTTGGAGTGCATTTTATTCTAAATGAGATGGGGGAGCCACTGGAGAGTCAGAGTAGAGGAGTGACAAGAATTGACTTAGGTTTTTTTTTTTTAATTTTTAATTTTTGAGAGAGATAGAGAGTGCATGAGCAGGAGAGGGGCAGAGAGAGAAGGGGGCAGAGAATCCTAAGCAAGCTCCACGCTGACCGCAGAGAGCCCAATGCAGGGCTTGAACTCACAAACCATGAGATTATCACCTGAGCCAAAGTCAAATGCTCAACTGATGGAGCCACCCAGGTGCCCCAAATTGACTTATTTTTTGAGAGGCTTAGACTGGTTGCTGTGGGAGAATAGACTGGGGGGTGGGGGAAGGTGGGGAAAGGTAGGCAGTGTAAAGCGTAGAGACCACTTTTGCAGTGATCAGTATAGTCTAGGGGAAGGATGATGGCTTGGACTAGGGTCGTAGGGTGCATAGCCAGGAAGTAATGGATTTTGGACATATTTTGAAGGTATGGTCAACTAATTCTCCCTGTAGAGATGTTTTTGTTTTTGTTTAGTTTATTTTTCAGAGAGTGTACAAGTGTGGGAAGGGGCAGAGAGAAATGGGGAGAGAGGATCTGAAGTGGTCTCTGTGCTGATAGCTGAGCCTGATGCAGGGCTTGAACTCACATATTGTGAGATCATGACCTGAGCCAAAATCAAGAGTCGGATGCTTAACCGACTGAGCCATTCAGGTGCCCCTAGAGTTGTTTATCTGGACTTAACGTCTAGGTCACATGGGTTTGAGGGTATCATTGGAAACTTGATAGTGATCCCTGGTTAAATTCTAAAACTGACTGAGCAAAGGATGAGAACACAGTGTGTCCTAGAAGCCACTTGTGTTCACTAAGTAAGTTATGTTAACTGATAACAATTCTTTGTTTAAACTCTGCCTTGATTTTATTTAAACTATAAAAGCAGGACAAGTTTATTTTAGAAATATAGAAAGTAAAGATTAATGGGAAAAAACTCAAACTACCCCTATATAATTACTACATAACATTTTGATGTATATCAGGACAATCCAGTTTTGAAAAGATTCTAGGCTGGATGGTCAGGAATATGCTACAAAAATAACACATCCTAATTGCTAAAATTAGGTATTTAACATTTTCTCATGCGATCCCAAGACAAAATTTTGGGCTGGCTTGCATGCACGTATTGTAGAAGTATCAATAATGGATCAATGTTTATCAAGAGGGGCTGTTTTTTGTGGCATTCTGGATAGCTGTTCTTGGTTATATTTTGTTTAACTGCTTGAACATAAATTTGGATGAAGATACAGAAAAGATGTGCCTATCATATTTACAGTGAATGTTTCTAAGCTGGAATGTGTAGAAATATTTAGACAATTGAAACTATTGATTGAAACTAACTTTCAAGTTAAAGTGTGAAAAATAGTAAATAATTTGAGCTAAAACTTACATAACACCTAAGATGAACTGGGTACTTATCTAAGCACTTCACGTATTAACTCATTTACACTTACAGTAACCCTTTAAGGTCGGTATTGAAGTGTAGAGAAGTCAGGTAACTTATCCAAGGACACGTAGCTAGTAAGTGGCAAAATCAAGGTTTGAACTTGTTTGGCTCCAGTGTCTGTAATCTTTAATCTTTGTACCATACTGCCTACAAAAGATGTAAGAAATAAGTTCTATACTTAAGTTATTAAAATTAGATTTAATAGCAGTTTATTTAAAAAAAAAATCACGGAAACTACACACTGGTAGTGTGACTACCAGATTAGCTCATGCAGTCTTAAGCTTCATTATTAAAACTGGATTAACCAGGTCATCTTTCAAATCCTCCCCCACCCCTTTACCCCATTGCTACTGTCTTAGTTCAGGCCCCTATTCTATCTCTTGCCTTGACTATTGTGATATAGCTCCCTAGTTTGTCATGTCAGAATGTTCTTTCACAAATGCAGTTCTGATTGTGTTGCTCTCTTGCTTAAATCCCTTTGTTCAAAGCAGCTTGCAAATTTGCTTCCCATGTCCACTTGTAGGCATGTAGTATGTTTTGGAGGGTCTGTACAGGGTGTTCTTTTTATTTATTTATTTAATTTATTTAATTTGTTTTTAGAGAGAGAGGATGAGCAGGGGAGGGGGGCAGAGGGAGAGAGAGAGAGGGAGAGAGAGAGAATCTTAAGCAGGCTCCACACTGTCAGCATGGAGCTGGAAGCAGGGCTCAATCCCACCACCCTGGGATCATGACCTGAGCTGGAATCAAGAGTCGGATGCTCAACCAACTGAGCCACCCAGGCGTCCGTTTTATTTCCTTTTTGAATGAGTTGGCTACATATAAGAGATTCATATAAAAGTAGAACATGATCTCCCATTAGCTATTGTGTGACCAGGCCCCTGTCATCATTAACATTATTGGCCTGATCTCTTTGGCATTTGCACTTGCAACCTTTGGCATAAAGGCTAAGTACTTTCTTTTAAAAAAAATTTTTTTTTTAATGTTTATTCATTTTTGAGAGAGAGACAAAGCATGAGTGGGGGAGGAGTAGAGCGAGAGGGAGACACAGAATCTGAAGCAGGCTCCAGGCTCTGAACTGTCAGCACAGAGCCCAGTGTGGGGCTCGAACCCACGAACCATGAGATCATGACCTGAGCCAAAGTCAGATGGTTAACCGACTGAGCCACCCAGGCGCTCCTCTCCCCCCCGCCGGCTGCCTTTAAAAAAAAAAAAAAAATTTAATGTTTATTCATTTTTGAGAGAGAAGGCTAAGTGCTTTCTTGAATGTGGTACCCAGATCTGAAAATTCCTTAGATGTAGTTTGGTCAGTACAGGATACAGTCAGACTTAACCTTCATTTAATCTACCACACATTTATAAGGTTCCTGCCTTGCTCCATCACAGTATTCAGTGCCCACGTCAGGAAAACAAAGATGACACAGTCCCTGCTCTCCGAACTTAGAGCCCAGTAGAGGAATACAGCTATATGACCAAGTAAGTATCACGGGTACAGTGATGGAAGTATTTACAAAGCTTACGGGGGTGCATATTGTTGTGGGGGGGGGCTGTCTGAAAAAGCTTGAGAGAACAGGTCCTGCTGTGAAAGATGTTCACCATGGGAATGGGGTGGAGGAGGCTGGAAGGAAGAGGATAGGGGTGAAAGCGCAATCCTAAACTTGTTCCTGAAACACCACCACCTCAGCCTGTGCACTTGCTGTGAGATTTCAAGGGTGTCTATGTTGTGCCCTGTCTGCACTCTGGCCTTACCTGCTCTGTTCCTCCCCTTGTGCCTCTTCACTCAGTCCTGCTGCATTAAAGTTCCCCAAATGCAGTGATGTTTTTTTCCCTCTGTCTCCCTCCCCTCCTCTCCTCTCTTCCCTTCCTCCCTCCTTCTTTCTTTGCTTTCTGTAAATAATTATTTTATACCCTTTATGTACCAGAAACTGTTCAAAGTGCTGAAGAGACAGCAGTAAAAAACAGCTACAGATATGAAAAACCATGTTTCTGACCTCATGGATCTTAAATTCTACTAAAAAGAGACAGTAATCAAGTGGTTAAGTGTGCTTTAAAAAAAAAAAAAGAAAAAGTCTTGGAGCTGTCCAGAGGTGGAGTGAGTTGCCTTGGGAAGAAATGAGTGTCTTTCCCGTCTTTAGAAGTATTTGAACAGGAGCTAAATGGCTACTTGTGAGGTACCTTCTGCATTGACTAGGAGGTGGGAACAGACGGTCTTTGACTCCTTTCCCACCTAGATAATCTCTCTCTGTGCTCCTTGGGCTACTAACTTTTGAAGTTTGCATATCTAAGATGTGAATTTGTGATGCTGGGAAAAATAATTTAGGCCCAGCAATGAAATAGAAGCGCTCAAGAGGAAGTGGTGTGACATGGATAGTCTAAGGGCTTAAGACAGGTGACTAGAAATGGTTGGGAGAAGGCTGCTTAAAAATAGTCTTCCCATTTTCCCTTTGATCAGGGGTTGGCAAATGGTGGTCCACGGGCCCACTGCCTGTTTTTGTAAATAAAGTTGGATGGAACACAGCTCATACATTGTGTACAGTTGTTTCATGCTATAAGGACAGACCTCCAACTTGGGTCTTCTGAAGCCTAAACTATTTACTATTAAACTAAGTTGTATACTTCTATGTATACTATCAAACGTTTCAAGATTGAAGTATAATTAACATGCAATGTTATATTAGTTTCAGATGTACCACATATTGATTCAGCAATTCTACTCCTAGCTTATGATGATGGATACTGTCAAACTCTAAAGACAAAGTTTGTCGACCCCCTATCTTCAGTGACTGTTGGGAACAGGAAGTGTGAATCATGACAGCTATGTTGGGGGAAAGGGCAGGGCAAGTTTGATTATGTTCTATTTCAGACTTTCCTGGTCCAGTGGGACAGGAAGAAGAGCCAGCCTCCAAAATGCTAGATAGGGCCATTTGGAACTGGGTTCAAGAACTTTGGCAGAAAGGAGCCCTGAATGAGAGAGAATTGATGCCGTATCTTTCTCATGTGAATGGGAACTCAGCTAGACACTGGTGTGGAGGGCAAGTTGGCATTAAAGGATGGGACCACCCTTGCCTCTTTTCCCTTTCCTATGGTTCCTGAGGTTTAATATCAACAATTTTTTTCCCCAGAATCCACCCTTGGGCACAATTAGTCACTTCTTCTGAGCTTCCAGTGCAACATACATCAAGTGGTAAAATGTGCTAAGTGAAAAAGTATGGTAAGACGACTGGAAGCAAAAGGATGGGTGTTGTATTGTGTGTGACTGTCAGGGAGGCTTCTTCATTATTGTTTTATAGTTAGCTCTCTCTTTCTGATGACTTAAAGGCAAGGGTTAGGTCTTGATAATCTGTATAGCACTTGGCAAAATGCTAGGTGCATCATAAATGTTCTATAGGTGTCTACAAATGAATTTTATCTGGATAAACATACTGTTACTAGGGCATGTGGGAGGTACTGGGAAGAGAGGCATCTGCCCCTCGCCTTTGGATGGTCCTGGAGATAGCAAAGCCATTTCTTTCTCTGGCTATGCGTAGGGCCAAAAGGTTAGAGAAAAGTGGCACTCTAACTCCATTTTTGATCAAATTTCTTGTTTTCTCTGGGCAGAAGGGCTGATTTTAGTGAGAGGCTATTTCTAGGAGGATTTTGCCTGGTGAAACTTACCTTAGGTATGCATAGGACTTTTCAGAGCCCTTTATAGCTGACTTTTTGTTGTTGTTGTTGTTGTGTGGTAGGTGGGGTTGGTATTTGTTCATTTGCTCAGAGGAGGGCGCTGGGGCACAGAGATTATTGATTTGGCCAACAGAGTAACATTCTCAAAATAATATGGACTGTGGAAGTAGACTTGGGTTCAACATCTGGCTTTCCTCCTTGCCAGCTGTGTGACATTAGGAGTTCAAAGGTTCCTATCCCATAACATTTTTGTGGAGACTGAATAGAATAATAGTAATAGCTACTGCTTGTTGTGACTTAGGGCAAGGCATTCTGCTAAGTCCTTTACATCCCTGGGGATTACCATACTTGTATGGAAGAGAAAGCCTTAGGTGATTTAAGAAAAAGTAAAGGGTAGATCTGAGGTTCCGAGAGAAAGCATGTGAATTAAGTACTTAATATATTGTCTACAGTACAGTAGTGCTCCATTGGTGGTTGTCCTCTGTACCTTTTTGTTATTGGTCTGTGAATAATCAGAACTCCTCACTTTGCAAAAATGCTTAAGAGTTTCCAGGCAGGTGTTTCTACACAATGGGAAGAATTCTGGATAGTCAAGAGACTAAAGTCCTTACCTTTTCTGAGTTGCTAGAGAAACCACAGTATTTACTTCTGAATCTCAGTTTCTTCATTTTTAAAGTAAGGGGATTGGGCCAAATAGGTGGTCTTATTTTGTAAGTTTTTTTTTAAGTTTATTTATTCTGAGAGAGAGAGAGAGAACGAGCACAAGCAGGGAGGGAAGAGGCAGAGAGAGAGGGAGAGAGAGAGAATCCCAAGCAGGCTTCCTGCCATCAGCGTGGAGCCTGATGTGGGGCTTGCACCCACAACTGCGAGATCATGACCTGAGCAGAAACCAGGAGTTGGACGCTTAACTGACTGAGCCACCCAGGCCTCCTAAGGTGGTTTTATTTTAAACGAAAGTGGTGGAGTTCTTTCTTTACTGTCATATTGGGGAAACCCAGTATGTTAAAAAGCTAGAAATCGGTTGCGTTGGTTGAAAATGAGAGAAGGAGCCTGAAGCTCAGTCTGCTCAAACCTTCTCCCTGTTCTCTCCCCTGCTCCGAATGACCCCTGAGGGGATTTGCTGAGCCCAGATTGAAAACCAGTGGACTGAATGATCTTTTAGCTACATTTTGGCTCTGAAATCCTACTCTAAGGAGTGGAAAAAGATCTGGTATAGACCTGAAAGCCCAAAAGGGCAAGTTCAAATGGAAAAGCACCAGGACTGAGACTCTACAGGTGACACTGGGCTTGGGATGAGGTCATTTAGGGCATCACCACAGGACCAGGTATCTGTGCTGCCATATCTGCCAATTGTTTTCACCCTTGTAATCCATGAGTAGCTTGTTGACATCATTTTTATTGTTTTGTGTTAATGGTTAGTGCCAAAGAGCCGATAAGCCATTTAATAATGGCTCCAGCCATTCAGCCGTTCATTCATCAAATTTTACGCATTAATAATGGACTAGGCTTCCTGCTGGGTACTGAGAATACAGTGGTGAATAAGAAACAAGTTGGAGAAACAAAATGGGTAAATACAACTTGAATACAGTGTGATGTGTGCTGTGAATGGACCAGTACAGCCCACACTGTAAAAGCAAGAAGGAGAAGCCCTGCTTTGCCCTGCAATTTTGGGGAGGAAGTTGCTGCAGAAGATTCCAGGAGGAGGTATTGTCTAAGGTGGCATTTGGAGAAATGAGAAGGATTACCAGTCAAGCTAGTAAAGGCCTGGAGATGATAGAGTGCAAAGTTTGTGTGCTCCAAGAGTGTGGACCCCACATGGAGTTTGAAGACAAGGTTGACTAGGTAGGCAGGGCCAGATCCTTTGGGGCTTTGCATGCCTTCTTGGGGACTTTGGTCTTTATCCTGAGAGCAATAAGAACTTTGAAAGGATTTTGAGTAGTGGCTTGTGAAACTCCTTCTCTTCACACCTGTAGTAAGTATGTGCTGTATAGTTACTGGGCTTAGCTTTTCCATTTCTAGTGGTGTACTGATTGGTTCATATCGAGTTTTGAACAGAACATATAAAATTGGCACTAAAAGCCAAATTAATAAGCAGTAGGATTTGTGGATTCTGCTAGTTCAGAATTACAATTTATAGATGGGACTATATTAGAGTTTAACATTTCTCTCTTCTGAAAATGGGATTTGTTTATGAAAACTATAGTATAAACTAGTATAAGAGTTGCTGAGGGGATTGTTTCAGTTTGGGGTAAGCTGGGATTTTTTTTAAACAGCTTTATTGAGATCTAATTTATATATCATAAAGTTCATCTCTTTAAAGCGTATAACTTTATGGCTTTCTAGCATATTTACAAGGATAAGCTGATTTAAAGTACTTTGTGGACACATCATATATCATTTGTTTTCCAGTAACTACTGTGCCAGTACAGATCCTTTTAAAATTGGTTTATGGCCCGTATTTAGTTCAGCCCTCTATTTCCTTCACCCTGTGTATAGATTGGTAAGGGTTTTGCTTGTTGGTTAGTTTGTTTTTACCATACCACTAGGCAAAAGGCCAAAAACAAATGGCACTTGAAGTAGGAAAAGTGGATGGGAATAAGGGAAAAGGTTTTTTTTTCTTATATAAATATATAAATTTAGGGTTTTTTCCCCCTTCCATTTTTTAAAAATATAATTTATTGTCAAATTGGCTTCAATGCCCAGTCCTCATCCCAACAAGTGCCCTCCTCAATGCCCATCACCCATTTTCCCCTCTCTCTACCCCCCATCAACCCTCAGTTTGTTCTCTGTATTTAAGAGTCTCTTATGGTTTGCCTCCCTTCCTCTCTGTATCTTTTCTTCCCCCCTTCCCTTCCCCCATGGTCTTCTGTTAAGTCTCTCAAGATCCATATATGAGTGTAAACATATGATATCTTTCTCTCCCTTCCAGTTTTTTTTTTTTTTAAGTTTATTTATTTATTTTGAGAGCAAGAGAGAGAATGAGCTGGGGAGGGGCAGAGAGGTAGGTGGGCAGAGGATTTGAAGCAGGCTCTGTGCTGACAGCAGCGAGCCCGAAGTGGAGCTTGAGCTCATGATTTGAGTCGAAGTCCGCTTAACTAGCTGGGCCGTACAGGTACCCCTCCCCTTCCATTTTTGAGAATGAGAAAGCATATAAACTGGCAAGAGAAGGATGGGAGACCAAAAGAAGCAAAGATGAGAGGTTAGAGAAGGATGTATCCAGGGAAGCAAAGTGGTGGAGAAATAATCCGGGAGAGAGTAGGATCTCAGAGGCTGAGAGAGGGAGACTGTATTTCCCAAACCTCAGAGGTCTTGGTATTTTTAAGGGCGGTGCATGGGTTCCATCTGGTGGCTGTAGGCTTGCAGTGCAGTCAGTAGAAGGGATCTTGGCGTTGGAGACAAGTGGCTTTTGTCATTTCCACAAATCTTTCCTTTGGCCCTATGTTTTCTTGTGGGATCATTGATGAATCCATTATTCTCTTTCAAGTGGTAGCTGTTTTTCTGTTATGGCTCAGACCACGTTCCTCCCCTCTTTCCCCCTAGTTTTAAATCTAATCTCATCAGACTATAACACCCAGCACCCTTAGTCCTGCTGTCACCTTCTTACACCCCCAGTTCCCCAAATTGCCTCTGATTTCTCAGTGGCTTTAGCTTCTTGTTTAATGTCACCTTTTCCAGCTGTGGTCCTGTTAAATTTTTTTTTTTTAACGTTTTTATTTTTGAGACAGAGACAGAGCATGAACAGGGGAGGGTCAGAGAGAGGGAGACACAGAATCTGAAACAGGCTCCAGGCTCTGAGCTGTCAGCACAGAGCCCGACGTGGGGCTCGAACTCACAGACTGCGAGATCATGACCTGAGCCGAAGTTGGCCGCTTAACCGACTGAGCCACCCAGGCGCCCCTCTGGTCCTGTTAATTTGTGGTGCTTTCAATGTACAATTCTGTGGTCCTTGCCTCTCAGTTATTTTTCTCTTCCAGTGATTTTTTTTAAAAATTTTTAAATGTTTGTTTATTTTTGAGAGAGACAGAGACAGAATAGAATGTGAGTAGAGAGAGAGGGAGGCAAAGAATCTGAAGCAGGCTCTAGGCTCCGAGCTGTTAGCACAGAGACTGACACGGGGCTTGAACTCATAAACTGTGAGATCATGACCTGAGCTGAAGTCGGACACTTAACCAACTGAGCCACCAAGGCGCCCCTCCAGTGATCTTTTTAAAACCCCATCCTGCCCCCAGCATTCTCACAATCATGCTCATCTGTGACCAAAAACTTCAGGTTTTTTATTTTATTTTTTATTAAGACTATCTTAGGGGCACCTGGCTGGCTCAGTTGGTGGAGTGTGCAACTCTTGATCTCGGGCTTGCAAGTTTAAGCCTCACATAGGGTGTAGAGATTACTGTAAAAAATAAAATCTTTAATTTAATAAAATCTTTATTTTAGAGCATTTTTCGGTTCACAGAAGAAAGGGGAAGGGAAGAGATTCCTTATATACTCCCTGCCCGCCTTTCCCATTATCAACATCCCTCACCAGAGTGGTATATGTTACAACTGATGAACCTCCATTCACACGCCATAATTGCCCCAAATCTGTAGTTTATGTTCTGGTTCACTCTTGGTGGTGTACATTCAGTGGGTTTGGACAAATGTATAATGACATGTATCTACCACTGTGGTATCATATAGAGTAGTTTCACTGCCCTAAAAATTCTGTACTCCACTTATTCATACCTTAGTTTTTGACATCAGTTACTGCAACCCCTTGGTAATTTCAGTTCCTGGAGATAGATTCCCCCTCTGGTTACCATCTCTTGTCATTCAAGCTCACTCCCACTAGGACCCTAACTCCAGCAGTCCTTCTGTCCTTGTTGGTACTTTCCATTCATTTGGTCCTATTACATTTTCACTGTTCTTTGTATGTTCTCATTCTTCTTTACTGAATGAGCTTAAGTTCCCTTATACATGCCTGTAATTCCTGTGGCCTTCTCTTGCTTTGTTGAATTCATCAAGTTCCAACCTGGTTCAATGCAACTCTGTCTTCTCTGTGCGTTCATCTGGTCAGCTGAACAAGACTGGTTATAAAAATACAACCTTGCTGATTGGTTTCACTTTAAATCCTAACCATGAGTTTTAAGTGGGCCTTTAATGTTGCCTGGTGATTGTTCTGTATTTCCCACTCACCTGGCTGACCAGATCTGAAACCTATAATACTTTACCCCCCACTGACACTTTAAGAGGATGACCTTACTTTCTATTTCAGTGAAGATGCAAAAACCACCTAAAGAGAACTTTACTAGACTCCTGCCACCACACCTGTCTTCCTCTGCCTTGCTGTCTGTTACCATGCATGAACTGTGTTCTCTAGCACTGCTGCTTGTACTTTATGCTAGAGCCCCATTTTCTCTCCTTTACCCAAGAATATTCATTGCTCCAGAAGGTTTCTGCCTTTCATAATTTGTCAAAATTTCCCTTTTTTCCTGGATCGTATTCCAGTATACCAGCATGCTTTTTCTTCTGTCTTAAAAAGAAACACTTTGATACCACTTTTTCTGTCAGTGGCCTCCCCACCTATTTGCTCTGTTTTTTTTTTTAACAGAATTCAGAAGTCATCTAATATTTGTGTTCTCCAGTTCATCACCTTATTTTCTCAAACTCTTTTTTTCTTTTAAAAAATTTAAAAAAAATGTTTATTATTGAGAAAGAGACAGAGTGTGAGTGGGGCAGGGGCAGAGAGAGGGAGACACAGGATCTGAAGCAGGCTCCAGGCTCTGAGCTGTCAGCAGAACCCAACACAGTGCTCCAACTCACGGACTGCGGGATCATGACCTGAGCCGAAGTCAGATGCCAACCAACTGAGCCACCCAGGCACCCCTCAAACTCTAATAAAACTTTCACTTCCATCACTTTACAGTGCTGCTCTTGTCAGGGTGACTTCCATGTTGTGAAATTTAGTGGTCTCTTCTCAGCCATCATTTTATTTGAGCCATCAGCTTCACCTGACAGAGCTGAGCACTCCTTTCTCCTTGAAAGGCTTTCTTTGCTGGGCTGCCATGATACTATATTCTCCCCGTTTTCCTTTACCTTGCCGACTTTGTCTTTGTGTCCTTTGCTGTTTACTCTGCATTTCCACCAGTAAAAAAATATTGGCCACCTTGGGGCTCAGACCTTTGACCTCTTGATTTCTTTGTATTTACTCACTTCCTTGACAGTCTCATCCAGATCATGGTTTTCTAAGCCATCCATTCTTTGTTGACTCACAGATTTATCTGTTCAGCCCATTCTCTCTCCTGAATTCCAGACTTGTATATTCAGACAGTCTCTTAACATCCCCATTTGGATAACTAATACACATCTCATAAATAGTGTGTCCCAAACCGAGCTCCTGATCTTCCTTCTCAGATTGCTCATCCAGTCGTCCCTGTTTGAACTGATACCAATTCCATCCTGCTGCAAATTCGGACTGAAACCCTTGGAGTCCTCTTTAATCCCTTTATCTCACACCTCACATGCGATTCAAGAGCAAATGCTGTGGTTCTGCTTTCAAGTGGCCAGAGTTGGGCCACTTCTTACCATGTGTGTGGCCACTGTCCTGGGCCAGGCCACAAATTACCTTTTGATTCGATTACTGTACTGGGCTCCTTTTGGTCTTCTTGCTCTTACTCTTATCCTCTGTGGTCTGTTTTGAGCACAGCAGTCACGTCCATCTATATCTTGTTTTATAGGGCATCCATCTTTATTTTTTGTTATTGAGGTATAACATACGGTGTACAGATCTTCAGTTCTATAACTTGATGGCAGGAATCTATCATCCATAGAACATCCCCAGCCGTCTCCTGCTAGTCACTGTCTCCCCAGAGGTAACCACTCTCTCTATGGATTAGTTTTTGCCTCTTTTTCAACCACATAAAGTGAAACCATATAGTCCAGATCGATCCCTTTAAATCCAAGTCAGAATATGTTACTGCTCTGCTCAGAACCTTTGGATGGGTCTCCATTTCTTAAATGAGAACCCAGAGGCCTCCCCAGGGCCTGCAAGGTGCCCCCACTGCCTCTTCAACGCCTCTTGATCCGCTCCTTTTGTTCCCTCAGCCCCAGACACGCTGTTCATATTCCTTGAATACATTGAGTATGCTCTTTTTTTTGTAGTCTTTGTCTTCAGTTTTCTCTTTGCCTGGAATGTTCTTCCCTAAACATTCTTCCTTGCTTCCTTCAAGTCTCTGCGTAGGCGCCACCTTGAGGCTTACCCTAATTGCGCTATTTAAAATTGCAGTCTCCTCTCAGCACTCGCCCCGCCCTCCCATAAAGCTTGTTGTCTATTAAACTTACCTTTATTTTAAGGGGCACTTTTAGGTTCACAGCAAAATTGAGCAGAAGGTAGAGATTTCCCATATACCTCCTGCCCCCACATGTGCACAGCTTGCCTCATTATCCACATTCATTACAACTGATGAACCTACATTGACACATCATTATCACCCAGAGTCCATAGTTTACATGGCTCATTCTTGGGTGTTGTACATTCTCTGAGTTTGGACAAATTTATAATGAGATGTATTTACTGGTATAGTATTATGCAGAGTAGCTTTATTGCCCTGAAAATTCACTCTGTTTCTCTCTCCTGATCTTTTTATTGTCTCCATAATTTGACTTTACCAGAATGTCATGTAGTTGGAATCATATAGTATGTAGCCTTTTCAGATTGGCTGCTTTTACTTTTAAGCTGCCTCCTTGTGTTTTCATGGCTTGATAACTTCTTTCTTTCTTTCAAATTTTTTAAAGTTTATTTTGAGAGAGTACACTCGAGTGTGTGCAACTAGGGGAGGGACAGAGGGAGAGAGGGAGAGAAAGAGGATCTCGAGCAGGCTCCACACTGTCAGTGCAGAGTCCAGTGCAGGGCTCGAACTCACGAACCATGAGATCATGACCTGAGCCGACGTTGGATGCTATGGTTGGCACCCCATAGCTCATTTCTTTTTAGCCAAATAATATTCCATTATTTGGATATACCACAGGTTATCCACTCACTACTGAAGGACATCTTGTTTGCTTCCAAGTATTGGCAGTTATGAGTAGAGGTGCTAGAAATATCTACATGCAGATTTTACTCCTTTGGGTAAATACAAAGGAGTGCTATTGCTGGATCATATGGGTAAAACTGTTTAGTTGTAAGAAACCACCAAACTGTCTTCCAGAGTAGTTGTATCAGTTTGCATTCCCACTAGCACTGGGAATTCCTATTGTTCCACATTCTCACTAGCATTTGGTATTGTTGGTGTTTCAGATTTTGGCCATTCTGATAGGTGTATAGTGATATCTCATTGTTTTGTGTTCCCCTGATGACATGATGTGGAGCATCTTTTCATATGCTTATTTGCCACCTGTATATCTTCTCTGGCCATTTTTTAATCAAGTTATTTTCTTATTGTTGAGTTTTAAGGATTCTTTGTATTTTAGGTTTACACTCTGTTATCAGATATGTCTTTTGCAGATATTTTTTCCCACTGTATAGCCTATCTTTTCAGTCTCTTAACATTGTCTTTTGAAGAGTAGTTTTTAATTTTAATGAAGTCCAGCGTACCAGTTATTTCTTTTATGGATCATGCCTTTGGTATTGTATCTAAAAAGTCCTCATCATACCATACCCAAGGTCATCTTAAGTTTTCTGGTCTGATACCTTCTAGGCACTGTATAGTTTTTTCTTTTTAAGTTTGTTAACTTAAAGTTTGTTAAGTCTGTTCTTTATTTAGTGGGCGAGGGGCAGAGAGGGGAAGAATCCCAAGCAGGATCCATGCTATCAGTGCAGAGCCTGATGCAGGGATGGAACTTACTAACAGTGAGATAATGACCTGAGCCAAATCAAGAGTTGGACAGATGCTCAACTGACTGAGCCACCCTAGGGCCCCTGCACTTTATAGTTTTATGTTTTACATTTAGGTCTGTGACCCAGTTTGAGTTAGTATTTTTGAAGGGTTTAAGGTCTGTGTCTGGGTTCGTTGTTTTGAATGTGGGTGTTCATTTGTGCCAGTACTACCTGGTGAAAAGACCATCTTCGCTTCATTGTATTGCTTTTGTTTCTTTGTCAAAGATCAGTTAACTATGCTTATGTGGATCTATTTCTGGGCTCTCTTTTCTGTTCTTTTGATTTATTTGTCTATTCTTTTACCAATACAACATTGTCTTGAATACTGCAGTTTTATAGTTAAGTCTTGAGATCAGGTAGTGTTAGTCTCCCAACTTTGTTGTTCTTCAATATGTGTTGGCTGTTCTGGATCTTTTGCCTTTCCATATAAATTTTAGAATCAGTTTGTTGATATCCACAAAATAATTTGCATGAGGTTTTGATTGGGATTACATTTACTCTTTCAAGTTAGGAAGAATTGACATTTGGACATTATTGAGTCTTCCTATCTATGAACATGGAATATCTCTTTATTAATTCTTCTTTGATTCATCAGTTTTTTAAAAATGTTCATTTATTATTGAGAGAGAGAGAGAGAGAGAGAGAGAGAGAGACAGAGCATGAGTGGGGGAGGGGCAGAAAGAGAGGGAGACACAGAATCAGAAGCAGGTTCCAGGCCCCGAGCTGTCAGCACAGAGCCCGACGCGGGACTTGAACTCACAAACTATGAGATCATGACCTGAGCTGAAGTCGGACGCTTAACCGAGTGAGCCACCTAGGCACCCCAATCCATTAGTTTTATATAGTTTTCCTTACATAGGTCTTGTACATATTTTGTTAGGTTTATATTTATGTAATTCTTTTTTTTTTGGAGCTGGGTGCTAATGTAAATGGTATTGGGTGTGTGTTTTTTAATGGTATTCTTGTTTTTTAAAAAAATGTTTATTTATTTATTTTTGGGGAGGGGGAGGGTCAGAGAGAGGAGAGAGAGAGAGAATCCCAAGCAGGCTTCATGCTGTCAGTGCAGGCCCAATACAGGGCTTGATCCCACGAACCATGAACTCATGACCCGAGCCTAAGTCAAGAGTCAGCCGCTCAACCGAGACACACAGGCGCCTCTAATGGTATTGTTTTTTTTTTTTTTTTTTTTTTTAAATTTTTTTTTTTCAACGTTTATTTATTTTTGGGACAGAGAGAGACAGAGCATGAACGGGGGAGGGGCAGAGAGAGAGGGAGACACAGAATCGGAAACAGGCTCCAGGCTCCGAGCCATCAGCCCAGAGCCCGACGCGGGGCTCGAACTCACGGACCGCGAGATCGTGACCTGGCTGAAGTCGGACGTTTAACCGACTGAGCCACCAGGCGCCCCTAATGGTATTGTTTTTAATTGCAAATTCCATTTGTTCATTGCTGGTATATAGGAAAGAGACTGACTTTTTTTTTTTTTTAAGCTTATTTATTTTGAGAAAGCATGCATGCAGCAACAGAGAGAGAAGAAGAGAGAGAATCCCAAGGAGGCTCCTCGTTTTCAGCACATGGAGCCCGATGCAGGGCTTGATCTCCTGAACTGTGAGAGCATGACCTGAAATCAAGAGTCAGACGCTTAACTGACTCCAGTCACGCAGGCGCCCTACAGCTGACTTTTGAATGCTAACTTTGTATCTTACGTTCTTGCTGTAGTTGCTTATTAGTTCTGGGGAATTTTTTTTTGTTATTGTTGATTCATTTGGGTTTTCTACAATCATGTCCTGTGCAAAACAAAGAGTTTCATTTCTTCTTTCCCTTTCTTTTTTTTTTTTTCTTTTCTTCTTGTCTTACCATATCAGGATTCTAGTACAGTTTTGAGAAGCTGTGGTAAGGGGACTTCTTGCTTTGTTCTTGATCAGAGAACAGTTTTCCACCTTTAAGTATGATGCTAGCTGTAGATTTTTTTTTTTTTAAATAAAGTTGAGGTTTCCCTCTATTCCTCATTTTCTGAGTTTTATTGTGAATGGGTATTGCGTTTTGTCAAATGCTTTTTCTGTATCTTTTTATAAGATCATGTGATTTTTCTTCTTTAGTCTGTTGATATGCCGGATTACATTAATTGATTTTTTTTTTTTTAATTTTTTTAACGTTTATTTAGAGACAGAGAGAGACAGAGCATGAACGGGGGAGGGGCAGAGAGAGAGGGAGACACAGAATCGGAAGCAGGCTCTAGGCTCTGAGCCATCAGCCCAGAGCCTGACACGGGGCTCGAACTCACAGACCGCGAGATCGTGACCTGAGCTGAAGTCGGACGCTTAACCGACTGAGCCACCCAGGCGCCCCACATTAATTGACTTTTGAACGTTGAGCCAGTTTTGTATACTCAGGATAAATCCCACTTGGTCATGGTCTGAAATTCTTTTTATACAGTGTTGGATTAGATCTGCTAATATTTTGTAAGATTTTTACATCTATGTTTATGAGAGATCTTAGTCTGTGGGTTTTTTTTTCTTTGTCTGGTTTTGATGTTAGGGTAATGCTGGCCTCAGAATGAGCTAAGGAGTATTTCCTCTGCTTCTAACTTCTGGAAGAATTTGTAGAAAATTGTATAATTGGTATAATTGCTTCTTTTTTTTAAAATTTATTTATTTTGAGAGAGAGGGTATGCTTGTGAGTGGGGGGAGAGGAAGGAGCAGAGAGAGGGAGAGAGAGAGAATCCCAAGCAGGCTCTGTGCTGTCAGTGCTCAGTGCAGAGAACCCAACCCAGGGCTCTGTCCCACGAACCATGAGATCATGACCTGAGCCGAAATCAAGAGTTGGATGCTCACCAGTGGAGCAACCCAGGCACCTCTTATAATTGATAGAATTACTTCTTAAATGTATGGTAGAATTACCAGTGAACCCATCTAGGCCCAGTATGTTTCCTGTTTTTGAAGGTTATTATTGATACCATTTCTTAAATAGATACAATCCTATTCACATTACCTATTTCCTGCTTGTGTGAGTTCCTGAGGATTATATCTTTCAAGCAATTGGTACATTTCATCTAGGTTATCAAATTTGTGGGCATAGAGTTGTTCATAATCCCTTGTTCTTTTAATGTCCATGGGATCTGTAGTGATAGCCCCTCTTACTGGTATTAGTAATTTGTCTTTTTTTTTTTTTTTTTTTTTTTCTTCATTAGCCTGGCTAGAGGCTTATTGATTCTATTGATCTTTTCAAAGAACCAGTTGATTTCTGCTTTAATTTTTATTTCTTCTCTTCAGTTAACTTTGGTTTTAATTTGCTTTTCTTTTTCTAATTGCCTAAGATGGAAGCTTAGCTTATTGCTATTAGATCTTTGTTCTTACCTAATACATGCATTTGGTGCTATACATTTGCCTCTAAGCATTGCTTTTGGTACACCCCACAAATGTTGATAAAGTTGTATTTTCATTTTCATTAAGTGCAAAATATTTAAAAATTTCTCTTGAGATTTCTTCTTTGACCCATGAATTATTTAGAAGTGTGTTGTTTAGGGGTGCCTGGGTGGCTCAGTTGGCTGAGCATCCGACTTTGGCTCAGGTCATGATTTTGTGATTCTTTTTTTTTTTTTTTCAACGTTTATTTATTTTTGGGACAGAGAGAGACAGAGCATGAACGGGGGAGGGGCAGAGAGAGAGGGAGACACAGAACCGGAAACAGGCTCCAGGCTCTGAGCCATCAGCCCAGAGCCCGACGCGGGGCTCGAACTCACGGACCGCGAGATCGTGACCTGGCTGAAGTCGGACGCTTAACCGACTGCGCCACCCAGGCGCCCCATGATTTTGTGATTCTTGAGTTCGAGCCTCACATCGGGCTCTGTGCTGACAGCTCATAGCTTGGAGCCTGCTTCAGATTCTGTCTCTCTCTCTCTCTCTGCCCCTCCCCCATTCTCTCTCCCTCTCCCTCCCTCTCTCTCTCTCTCTCTCTCTCTCTCAAAAATAAATAAATATTTAAAAAATTTTTAAAACAAGTGTGTTTAATCTCCACAAATATTTGGGTATTTTCCAGCTATCTTTCTGGTATTGATTTCTAGTTTAATTCCATTGTGGTCTGAGAGCATACAATGTATGATTTCTGTTCTTCAAGTTGTTGTGTCTTATGGCTCAGAATGTGGTCTCTCTTGGTGAATGTTCCATGTGAACTTAAGAATGTGAACGCTACCGGCTATGGATTCTGTATCTCCTCTCTCTCTGCCCCTCCCCTGCTTGCTCTCTCTCAAAAATAAACATTAAAAAAAGAAAAGAATGTGTATGCTATTGTTGTTGGATGAATAGTCTATATATATGTTCATTATAATACAGTTTCTTGATTGCATTGTTGACTTCAACTATGTCCTTACTGATTTTCTGCCTGCCGGATCTGTCAGTTCCTGAAAGAGGGGTGCTGAAGTCTCCAGCTATAGTAGTAGATTCATCTGTTTCTCTTTGCAATTCTATTGGTTTTTGATGCTTCTTTGTTAGGTGCATACACATTAAGGATGGTTACGTCTTGGAGAATTGAGACTCCTTTAGCATCATGTAGGTCTGTCTTTATCCCTGATTACTTGCTCTGAAATATTCGGTCTTGATATTAATGTAGCTAGTCCAACTTCCTTTTGATTAGTTAGTATGGCAAAATTTTCTCCATCCCTTTACTTTTAATCATTATGCATCTTTATTAAAATTTTAAAGTGGATGAGCACTAAATAATGCATACTGTTGTTGAATCATTATGTCATACACCTGAAACTGTAACACTGTCCATTAATTATACTGAAATTAAAAAAATTTGAAGGGGGTTTTTGTAAACATACAGTCGTGTCTTTTGATATACTCTCTCTCTTTTAATTGGTATATTTAGACTGTTGATGTTTAAAGTGAGTATAAGCTCTTGTTTTTTGTTACTTTTTGGCTTTTTTTCCTGCCTTTTGTGGTTTTAATTAAGCATTGTATATGGATCCAGTTTCTCTCCTTAGCATATCAATTAAACTTATATTATTTTTTTAATGCTTATTTATTTTTGAGAAAGACAGAAAGAGAGAGTGTGAGCATGCATGCCAGAGAGTGCATAGGAGGGGCGGGGAGAGAGGGAAACAGAGGATCCAAAGCGGGCTCCGTGATGACAGCAGAGAGCCAGCCCCATGCGGACTCCAAACTCAGCAACCTCGAGATTGAGACCTGAGCCAGAGTCGGATGCTTAACCGACTGAGCCACTCAGGTGCCCCCAATTAAACTTTTTTAAGAGTTTGCCCTAGAGTTTGTAGTGTACATTTATAGGTAGTACAAATACTTTATAATAAAGTATTTCTAGTTCCTCTCTTGTCCCTTGTATCACTGCTGTCATTCATTTTATTTATACATAAGCTGTATAACGATTGAATACATTGTTGCTATTATTTTGAATTATCTGTTAGATCAATTAAAAGTAAGAAAAATTAAAAATGTTATTTTACTTTAACTTTAATGCTCTTCCTTTCTTGATGTGGTTTGAGTTTTTAATCCATATCATTTTTCTTCTCACTGAAGAATTTTTTTTTAAGTTTATTTTTGAGAGAAATAGAGACATCCTCTCAGAGAGAGGAATGAGAGAATCCCAAGCAGGCTCCATGCTGCCAGTGCAGAGTCCGATACAGGGCTCAAACCCATGAAGCTGTGAGATCATGACATGAGCTGAAGTCAAGAGTCAGACGCTTAACCGACGGAGCCACCCAGATGCCCCTGAAGAACTCTTCTAACATTTCTTGCAGGGCAGGTCTACTGGCAGCAGATCTCAATTTTTATTTGTCTAAGTCTTTATTTTTCCTTCACTTTTGAAATGGTACTGAATTTTTTTTTCTTTTTTTGTGGGGTACAGAATTGTAGTTTTGGGTTTTTGTTGTTTTACCTTTCAATATTTTAAATATTTCACTTCACTCTCTTCTTGCTTTGCATGACTGCTGAGAAGTCAGATGGAATTCTTATCTTTGCTACTCTGTAGGTTGTGTTTTTTTTCCTGGGCTTCAAGGTTTTTTTCTTTATCCTTGATTTTCTGCAGTGTGAATATGGTATGTCTAGGTGTTGGGTTCTTGTTTTTCTTTTGTCTTTATGGCATTTATCCTGCTTGGTGTTATTTGGTGTCTGACACTAATTTTGGGAAAATTTTCAGTCATTATTGCTTCAGATTTTTCTTCTGTTAATTCCCATTACAAGTGTAGTTGTCCCATACTTATTGGATGTTCTGTTCCCTTTTTTTTTTAGTCATTTTTCTCTTTACTTTTCAGGCTTGGAAGTTTCTATTGACATACCCTCAAGCTGAGAGTCTTTACTCAGTTCTGTTAGTCTACTGATAAGATAATCAAAGGCAGTCTTCATTGCTGTAACAGTATTTTTGATCTCTGTTTTAAAAAATATATGGTCTTGGGGCACCTGGGTGGCTCAGTTGGTTAAGCATCTGACTCTGGCTCAGGTCATGATCTCAACAGTTTGTGAGTTTGAGTCCCACATCAGGCTCTGTGCTCATAGCATGCAGCTTGGAGCCTGCTTCAGATTCTTTGTGTCCCTCTCTCTCTGCCCCTCCCCTGCTTGTGCTCTCTCTCTCAAAAATAAATATTTAAAAAAATTTAAAAATTAAAATAATGTGTTTTTTTTTCCATTTATTTATTTTGAGAGAGAGGGAGAGCGTGCATGCATGCGCTAGTTGGGGAGGGGAAAAATGGGGAGAGAGAATCCCAAGCCTGGAAGTCATGAACTACGAGATCATGACCTGAGCCAAAGTCGGATATTTAAACTACTGAGCCACCCAGGTGCCTGTAACATTTTGTTGATTCCTAGAACTTCCATTTCTGTTACTCATTTGTTCTTGTATGGTGACTACTTTTTCTGTTAGAGCCCTTATCGCAGTAGATATTTTAAATTTCTGGTAATTCCAACATCTGCCATTTCTGAGTCCAGTTTTGATGCTTGCTCTGTTTTTTCAAACTATTTTTTGCCTTTTAGTATGCCTTATGATTTTTTTTGGTGAAAGCAGGACATGATGTCCTGGGTAAAAAAAAAAAACTGAGGTAAGTAGGCCTTTAGTGATAGCCTTTTCCCCTTCTCCTCCCAACCTCCCATACCTCTCAGGTGGTACAGAATGGCTGGAGGGAGCAGGAATTGGGTATTTCCCTTCCCCCAGGTTCTGGTTTCAAAACGGTTGATTTAACACTCCCCTGTTGGATGCACAGGGCAGGGGAAGTCTGTCATCTTCACTGTGAGAACCTCGTTCAACTCATGGAGGTAAAGCTTACCAAATGGGGGGCATCCCCCCCTAACACAGACTCCCTCTTGTTCTTAACTCTCAGAGTTGTCCACACTGAGCCTCCAGCAGTTTGTCAATTGCAGTTTAGGTTTCCTACCCTGCTGCTGGTTCCCATGGAGGTTTCTACTGGTGAATTTCTATTTTTGTAAATTATTGATTCTTTGCATCCACTTGTCTAAGTTTTAGGGAAGTGGTTTTTGTGACCTCATTTCTCTCATGGACCTAAGAAGAGTTGTGAATTTTCAGTCTGTTCAGTTTTTTATATATTAAGACACAGAGTGATGACTTCTAAGCTCTTCTAAGCTCTTTACATTTGCATTTCTGGACCAGAAGTGGGAAATCTGCCCTACCTTCTCTGTGCTTTTTACTTCTTTCCTCCCTTAAATTAATTTTTTTTTAAACTGTGGTAAAAAATGCAGAAGATATATTCACCATTTACAGTTCAGTAGGGTTAAGTATATATTTGCACATTGTTGTGCAACCAGTCTCTGGAACAGTTTTTTTTATCTTGCATGACTGAAATTCCATACCCATTAAACAGTAACTCCCATTTCCCCCTCCCCCAGCCTGTGGCAACTACCATTCTACTGTGTTTATTTGAATTTGAATATTCCTAGATACCTCATATGAGTGAAATCATATACTATTTCTCTTCTGTGACTGGCTTGTTTCACTTAGCACAGTGTCCTCAAGGTTCGTCCAGGTCTCCTTTTTAAGGCTAATATTTCACTGTAGCGTATACTACATTTTGTGTCTCCATCATCCATTGATAGACACTTGGTTGCAATAGTGCTGTCATGAACATAGCTGTACAAAGTATCTCTTTAAGATCCTGTTTTGAATTTTTTTATAGTTAGGCCTAGAAGTGGAATTGCTGGATCATACGGTAATTCTAATTTTTGGAGGAGCTGCCATACTGTTTAGCTTTGCGATTTTATTTTCCCACCAACAGTGCACAAGCGTTCCAGTTTCTCCATATTCTCACCACCACTTGTTCTTTTGATAGTGGCCATCTTGATGGGTGTGAAGTGAGATCTCATTGTGATTTTGATTTGCATTTCCCTAATGATGAGTGATGTTGAGTATCTTTTCGTATGCTTGTAGGTCACTTGGGTATCATCTTTGGATCAATTATTCAAGTCCTTGGCCCAGTTTTTAATCATGTTGTTTGTTTTTTGTTAGGTTGTAGGAGTTCTTTATATATACTCTGCTTATTGATGCCTTATCAGATATATTATTAATATCTACTCTTACCAAGGTCTAAAGTTATAATAATTCTATCCTCTTCCTTCAAAATACAGAGTTTTAAGAACACTTGAATTCTGATTTCCTTCTTTAGGACTTAACATGTTATTGTCTACCATTTCAGGTAGTTCCACTTTGGTTTTATCCTGCCCTTCCCCTTCCCACTCCCAGTTAATTTTTGTTTATTGTTTAACTGAACCAATGCTTGTTTGGGTTGATTTCTTTGCTTACTGTTTCTTCTTGCATCTCATGCCTTTCCTAAGTGATCATTTTCTATATTCTTTTCTTTTCCTTTGAGTAGGCTCCACCCCCAGCGTGGAGCCCAACACAGGGCTGGAACTCATGACTCTGAGATCAAGAGTCAGATGCTTAACCGACTGAACCACCCAGGTGCCCCATCTATATTCTGAATTACATCCATAAATAGTTTTTTCAGTGGAAGTCTGTTAATAGTAAACACTTAGGTTTTTATTTTCCTTTGTGTTCTGAAAAGTGTTCAATTGTACCTTCTTTCATAAAGATATTACCATGTCTTTAGTCTTTTTTTTTTTAAGTTTGAGTGAGAGTGGGGGGCCGGGGGCGGGTGGAGAGTGAGAGAATCCCACGCTGTCAGCACAGAGCCTGACTTGGGGCTCGAACTTACAAACCATGAGATCATGACCTGAGCTGGAACCAAGAGTGGGACCCTTAACCGACTGAGCTACCCAGGTGTCCAGTTTTTTTTTAATTTTTAAAATTTATTTTTAATTTATATCCAAGTTAGCATATAGTGCAATGATTTCAGATTTCAGTGATTTATCCCTTATGTGTAACACCCAGCGCTCATCCCAACAAGTGTCTTCCTTAATGCCCCTTACCCATTTAGCCCATCCCCCCACCCGCAGCCCCTCCCAGCAACCCTGTTTGTTCTCTGTATTTAAGAGTCTCTTATGTTTTGTCCCCCTCCCTGTTTTTATATTATTTTTGCTTCCCTTCCCTTATATTCATTTGTTTTGTATCTTAAATTCCACATATGAATGGAGTCATATGATATTTGTCTTTCTCTGATTTATTTCACTTAGCATAATACCCTCTAGTTCCATCCACGTAGTTGCAAATGGCAAGATTTCATTCTTTTTGATTGCCAGGGAATACTCCATCGTGTGTGTGTGTGTGTACACACCACATCTTTATCCATTCATCTGCCGATGGACATTTGGGCTCCTTCCATACTTTGGCTATTGTTGATAGCGCTGCTATAAACATTGGGGTGCATGTGCCCTGTCAAAACAGCACACTTGTATTCCTTGGATATACACCTAGTAGTGCAGTTGCTGGATCGTAGGGCAGGAACTTTTTGAGGAACCTTCATACTGTTTTGATAAGTTCTTTAATGTTTGTTTATTTTTGAGAGAGAGAGAGAGACAGAGTGTGAGCAGAGGAGGGGCAGAGAGAATCCGAAGTAGGCTCAAGCCTCTGAGCTGTCAGCACAGAGCCTGACACAGGGCTTGAACTCGTGAACCACAAGATCATGACCTGAGCTGAAGTCTTCAGGATGTTTAACTGACTGAGCCACCCAGGCACCTCTCTAGTTTTTTTTGTTTTGTTTTGTTTTATTTTGTTTTTTTTTTTTTTTAAGATTTTTAAGTAATCTGTACATGCAGCATGGGACTCAAACCCACAACCCTGAGAACCAAGAGTTGCATGCTCTGAGCCAGCCAGGTGCCCCATCCTGTCTTTTGTCTTCTATTTGACACTTAAGTTTCTGTTGAGAAGCCAGTTCAATTGTTACTTCTTCATAGAATATTTTTCCTTCTTGTTGCTTCTCTTCTCTTTGTGGTATTCTGCTGTATCCTTATCATGTGTCTAGGTGCAGATTTAACTTTTACCCTGCTTGGTTGGGACTTTGTTTCCTAAATATGAGGCTCCCTTTCATCAACTCTTGAAAAATACTTAGCTAGTAGTTCTGCCTCTCCCCCATTCTCTCTGTTCTTCCTTTTGGGCCACCTGTTAAAACTTCATTTTTGGACCTCTATATTTTATTCCCCCTATTAACCTTTCTTTCACAAAATTTTTAAGTTTGTGCTACCTTTTGTAATCTCCTTATATCTCTTCTCAAATACTGCATTCTTTTCATTTGCATCTAATTTGCCATTTTTCTTTCCATTTCTAAGCGATTCTATTTGGTTAATTTAAAAATCTTCTGATCTTTGTTGATACCATTTTCTTGTCTCCTGGTTTTGATTCCTTCTTTTATGACTTTAAACATTGGAATGTACTTACAGTTTCTAGTGTGTCTTACTAACTTTGGTTCTTACTGGTGTAAATACCTGTTGTTCAGTCATAGTAAAAGATTGGTCCTTCTGTGTTTTGTAATTTAGAATTGTAAACTCAGGTTCAGCAGGACTTTATCTATGGGACTCTTATGTGACCTTGGTAGAGAGTCTCTCTCTCCAGAGTATTTTTGTTTACCTCTGGGATTTTACCAGGCTGAGACCATTTTTGGTTAGATTCTCTGCGAGAAGTTGATATCAGACTCCTCAAGGCAGTGTAAATCTGAACTCTGACCTCAAGTGAAGGCAGGCCAAAGATTATACATTCTCTAGGGATATACCCTTTTGTTTCTCCCCTCACGAGCCTAGGTCCTTTTATCTCCCTGGTGTCAGTGAGGTGACTTTTTTTCACTAATCTACTTCTTTCCCTGAAGCTGTTGTAGTTCTTAATAATTTTAGGATTATTTACTGCTTTGTTACCTAGAGCTCTATGCATTATCTCCGAATGATAATGGGGAGAGATGTGGTAGGGATTATTATACCCATTTTACAACTAAGTAAAACTGGAGCTGTTACTCTCCTGAGATGACTCTCCTGACATTATGTAGGTGGCAGATGGTAAAGAGATTCTTAGAGCTTGCCATGAGAAATGGGGTATTCTTCTGTGTTTTTTTTGCCATGCAGCCACTGGTAGCATTCTTCATTAGGATGAAACCAGGTATCACCTCAACATCAGTCATAAAGAAAAACCAGTGTTTTTCTGCAGGTTTATTAAAATTCATTCATTCAACACATTTGAACACCTGCTATGTTCTAGGCACAAGAATTAATACGAGAGGTCTGTTAACAACTGGGAGCTGAAGTACAGATAATTGGATTTGCTGCCTGACATGCTTTCTGCTTTCCATCCAAGTTAGTTAGCATATAGTGCAACAATGATTTCAGGGGTAGATTCCTTAATGCCCCTTACCCATTTAGCCCATCCCCCCTCCTACAACCCCTCCAGCAACCCTCTGTTTGTTCTCTATATAAAGAGTCTCATGTTTTGTCCCCATCCCTGTTTTCATATTATTCTTGCTTCCCTTCTCTTGTGTTCATCTGTTGTGTCTTAAAGTCCTCATATGAGTGAAGTCATATGATAGTTGTCTTTCTCTAATTTTGCTTAGCATAATACCCTCTAGTTCCATCCACGTAGTTGCAAATGGCAAGATTTCATTCTTTTTGATTACCGAGTAATACTCCATTGTGTATATCTGCTTTCCTTCTATAGACTGATAATGGTCTCCAGCTGCCAAAGAAGGTTGTGGATGCCAAGAGAAAGGTAACCATTTCTCAGCCCCCTGAGTGGAACTGGATTCCTCTAGGAGCCCACACCGGCTAGCAGTAGACATGGCTGAATTTACAAGCTACAAGGATACTGCCTCCAGCCGCCACTTGCGGTTTAAGTTACAAAGTCTAAGTCGCCGCCTTGATGAGTTGGAGGAAGCCACAAAAAACCTCCAGAAAGCAGAGGATGAGCTCCTGGATCTCCAGGACAAGGTGATTCAGGCGGAAGGCAGCAATTCCAGCATGTTGGCGGAGATTGAAGTGTTGCGCCAGCGAGTGCTGAGAATTGAAGGCAAAGATGAGGAAATTAAGAGAGCAGAGGATCTGTGTCAGCTGATGAAGGAGAAGCTTGAAGAGGAAGAAAACCTCACCCGGGAGCTGAAATCTGAGATTGAACGGCTTCAGAAACGAATGGCTGAACTGGAGAAGCTGGAGGAAGCCTTTGGCAGGAGTAAGAACGACTGTACCCAACTCTGTCTGAGCCTGAATGAGGAGAGAAACCTGACAAAGAAGATCTCCGCTGAGCTGGAAATGCTCAGGGTCAAAGTGAAAGAACTAGAATCTTCCGAGGACCGCCTGGATAAAACTGAGCAGAGTTTAGTGTCAGAGTTAGAAAAACTGAAGTCATTAACTCTGAACTTTGTAAGTGAGAGAAAATACTTGAATGAAAAGGAGAAAGAGAATGAGAAACTGATAAAAGAGCTCACTCAAAAACTGGAGCAGAACAAAAAAATGAACCGAGATTATTCAAGGAATGCTTCTAATCTTCTGGAAAGGAATGACCTGCGGATTGAGGACGGGATCTCCTCCACACTGCCGTGCAAAGAATCAAGAAGGAAGGGCGCTCTGGACTATCTAAAGCAGGTAGAGAATGAAACAAGAAACAAATCAGAAAACGAAAAGAACCGAAATCAAGAAGACAACAAAGTTAAAGATCTCAACCAAGAGATTGAGAAACTCAAGACACAAATCAAACATTTTGAATCTTTGGAAGAAGAGCTTAAGAAAATGAGGGCCAAAAATAATGATCTTCAGGATAATTACCTAAGTGAACAAAATAAAAACAAACTCTTAGCCAGCCAGCTGGAGGAGATAAAGCTACAAATCAAGAAACAGAAAGAGTTAGAGAACGGGGAGGTAGAAGGGGAAGAGGCTTTCCTGTCTGGCAAAGGCAGGCATGAGAGGACTAAGTTAAGAGGCCATGGCAATGAGGTACCTGTGTCCAAGCACACACCGCGGGAACTGTCCCCTCAGCAGAAGCGGGAGAGGCATCGAAACAGAGATATTGCGCTCAACAATGAAAACTGTTCTCTGGGCAATAGGCAGGTTTCCTCTCCCAGTTTCACCAATAGGAGGGCAGCCAAAGCTTCCAACATCGGGGCGGGTACAGACAGTGGGACTCAGGAGACAAGGAGAACTGAAGACCGATTTGTATCTGGCTCCTCTCAGAGTGAAGGGAAGAAGTCCAGGGAGCAGCCTTCAGTGCTTAGCCGCTACCCACCTGCTGCTCAGGAGCACAGTAAAGCTTGGAAGAGTACTCCCAAACCAGGTACTGAGGGTGGGTTGAAGGGAAAAGTGGAGAAGACAACACGAACATTTAGTGATAATACCAACCATGGATCTGTTCCCAGTGACGTACTGGGTAGAGCTGACAAGGCTTCTGACACCTCTTCTGAGGCCCTCTTTGGCAAAAGGGGGCAGGTACCTGGCAATGGAAGTCAGGTAACCCAGGTTGCAGACTGTGGCAGTCCTAAGGCAATTGGAGCTCTGGCCTCATCCCGAAGATCTTCCTCAGAAGGGCTCTCCAAGGGCAAAAAGGCTGTCAGTGGCCTGGAGGCTGATACCACTTCCCCAAATTCCAAGCCTCCACTTTTATCAAAGTATCCTTATAATTCCAGAAGCCAAGAGAACATCCTTCAGGGCTTTTCAACCCCAAATAAAGAAGGTGTTGATCAACCCGTAGCAGTCGTGATGGAAGACAGCAGTCAACATGAGACCCTGAGGTGCCGGGTCATCAAGCCCAGTGGCAGAGAGAAGCCAGACTCAGATGATGACGTGGATGTGACGTCTCTTGTTACTGCCAAATTGGTAAACACCACCATCACTCCAGAGCCAGAGCTCAAACACCAACCCAACTCTAGAGAGAGAGCCAAATCCCGAGGGGGACTCAGAACCTCCCTGTTTGAGAATGATAAAGATGCTGGGACAGAAAGTGAGTCTGTGAAACCTGTCAGAGCCTCCACCAATGCCACGGAATTCCCAGATGCCAATGGTGCTGGGGTAAAAAGCCAGCGGCCCTTTAGCCCCAGAGAGGCGTTGCGGTCTAGAGCCATCATCAAACCTGTCATCATTGATAAGGATGTGAAAAAAATCATGGGAGGATCTGGAACGGAGGCCACAATGGAGAAGCAGAAATCCACCTCCAAACCAGGGCCAAACAAGGTGACAAGCAGCATAACTATCTACCCCTCTGACAGCGGCAGCCCCAGAGCTGCCCCAGGTGAGGCCCCGAGGGAAAGGCACACATCCACCAGCAACATCCAGGTTGGGCCAGCAGAGCTCACATCAGTCAGCAACCACGTCAGCTCTCCCTTTGAGCTCTCCATTCACAAACATGACATTGCTCTGCAGTTCACAGAAGCTGAAAGAATGGGAGATGGGCCCCTGAAGAACAAGCCAGAAACAGTGGTCTCTCGGAGCAGCATTATAATCAAGCCATCAGATCCTGTGGAGAGGAACAGCCATGCCCCCCCAGCGGAGACAATCAGGTGGAAAAGCCATAGTGCCCCTTCAGAAGTGGGCTCTTCAGATGCCAGACACGTTACTGTGCGGAACGCCTGGAAGAGTAGGCGAGACTTGAACTCCTTAGAAGACCCCCCAACTCGAATAGGTAGAAACGTGGAAGCCACCAACGCCTACACCCAGAGGGCCTCCACAGACTGTTCAGACCTTGGACAGCCCAAGTTGTACCTTTGTGAGCAGGGTGCTCAAAGGGCAGGAAATTCAGGGGATGCCCCTGAGCTCACCTCCAGAAGGACCCAGAGTAGCCTCACCGTGTCTGAGGTGCTGACTCGTCGGAATCGGGTGGGAGACACTGCCTCGGCTGCAGCCTGGAACCACTCGGCAGGCGCGGTGAGCCCCACTGCTGCCCCCCCCCCCTTTACTCTTTTACCTTCCTCTTTGCTCCCTCTGCTCTGGCCTGTGTGTCTCAGGATTATGCGGCTGAGAAATCCTGGGAGAGCTAGATGGATTGCTCAGAGAACTGAAAATAAGGTAGGTTTGGCCTTGAAGAAGAGTTTAGTACCTTGAAGGAGGTGTTTGCCAGAGAGCAGCATGAGTTTCCCCAACCCCCTTTTCCAGTTTATCTCTTCTATATATGAAGGTCACACAAAAAAGAGAGATCTAGCCTCCATTCTCTTGGTTTGCCAGCATAGCGAAAAAAAAAACCTCCCCCTAAAACCCTATAGGGCAGCACCTAGAAGCCCAAGAACCAGCTGTGGCCACTGGGAAGCCCTATGCCAGGGTACCCGGTGACCCTTCTGTAGCACACGTAGGACGGGGGTGGGGGGGGAGGGAGAGGGTTTTCACAGCAAAGTTTTGCCAGCTGCTGGCATATGGGGGAGGAGAGTGAGGCTTCCACTGGGCCTACTTTATATACTTTGTGTCCGTGTGTCACTTTATTTTGTCTAAGCCATTTTATCATCAGTCTGAGGGCAGAACTAGTTCAGTACGGCTCATTACAGGATAAATCCAGAACCACCTCCACCTCTGAGGGTCAGAGTGTCACAACAGCACCTAAAGGGGAAGCCCCTAGGAGTGTCTTTTAGATGTGGAGCCTCTGAGGATGAGAGACGTTTTGGAAGTGGTTTCCTTCTTTTTAAAAGGCAGGTGTATTCACTTGAAATGTCCTGTGAGTCCATATAGGGTACTCACCATCTGACAGAGCACGTTCCCACTGCCACAGTTTCTCCAAGGGCCCTGTGGGCAGGTATTATCTCCACTTTTTAGATTTACACGGATGGTCAGAGCCACAAAGTGTCATACCTAAGGCCACCCAAATGAATTATTGGATGAGAGCTAGGATTTGAATCCAAGATTCCCGTTTTTTGTGTTTTTTTTTTTTGTTTTTAAATGTTTATTTTTGAGAGCGAGAACATGGGCAGAGAGAGAGGAAGACACAGAATCCCAAGCAGGCTCCATGCGGTCAGTGCAGAGCCTGATGATGTGGAACTTGAACTCACAAACTGAGATCATGACCTGAGCTGAAATCAAGAGACAGAAGTTTAACCTGCTGAGCCACCCCGGTGCCCGCAGGATTCCCGTTTCTGAATCCAGTACTCTTTCTACCCTGCCAACGTTTCTCACTCTTACTTCTGTTTTGATCTGCGTTCTCTCTGAAGGACCAACACTGAAAAGGCAGAACTCTGGTAGGAGAGTGGAGAGAGAGAGAGGGGTGTTTAGTCCCTTGAAGCTCTGGCTGACAAACAGGATAAGGCATAGGTGTAGGACCCAAAAGGGAAGGCACCTGGGCTTTTTGGTAGTTTATAAGTGGAAAGTAGGAGAAGCATGGTCCAGTGTCCTTTTCAGCAGTATATACTCCCTTGTTTCCCAGCAGGGAAATGCAGCCTGCACGCGCAGAACTCAAGGGTCTCTGGGCCTCCTTACACGACCATGTGGTGCAGGCCCCGTCCTCCACACGCCCTTGCTCAGTTGTGAGCCGCCAGTCTACCCTCTGAGCCCCAGCAGCTTGGGAGTTTGTAGTCTACCGGTTTCCTTAGGCCAAAGCGAATCTCTGCAGTTCAGCTGTTGTCTGCACTCTACCTCCCTCTGCCAGGCTGAAGAAGACCACTGGGAGAGGGAGGGAGTGTGTCTTGTTACTCGCTACTGTCCTTCGCAGCTCACTTTTTGTCATTTTTGGCACAGGAGGAAGGTGACGACTGCACACTCGGTGTCCACAGACGACTGCACAACTCCCTGGAGCGGTCTGAACTGCCTGCGAAGCAGGGGCTGCCAGAGCCCGGGCGAGCCCGGGCTGAGGAACGGTTACGGCCAGCCAGGCCCTGTGCCGAGGACAACTGAACCAGCTGGGTGAGGTCTGCTGTCTCCTCTGCTCTCCTGCTTCTCCGCTCTCCTGCCTTCCTGCCCTATGAAGGATGCAAGGCCAGTTAACCAGGCTAGATGCCAGGCCTTGGCTGGGAGACTGTGGCAAACCAGGCTGTGGCTCGGGTCATTCTGCCAGTTGGCCAGAGGGGATCAGAAACTACAAGCTGGACATAGTCACCCAGGCCCAGCCTTCCCTGATGCATGAGTTCTCTCTCCTTGCCCCTGTCCCCAGATCGCATGGGCCACTCTGGCCCCCAAATGGGGAAAGATCTAGAAACCCTTTGTATCCTCACCATACCACAAGAGCTGAAAGCTCTCCTCTGCTTCTCAGTGGGTCAGAGGGCAGCCCCTTCAGTGTGGTCCATTTCTTCGTCTCACCGCATCCATTTCACTCCTTGTTTGCCCTGGGGGCCTAAGTACCCCCTAAGACTTAGCAGCCATCACCTCCATCTAGGGGGCTTCTACTCCTTTCCCCTTTGGAGTTCCTCAGACTTGTACAGCAGAAGAGGTCTGTGCTGCCTCTAAGGGATTACGGGACCAACCTTTAGGCTGAAGCTTCTCGGACATCGCCCCCGGCTGACAATTGTTTCCTGGGGGCAGAGCACACGGGTACCCACCTATTGGAATGGCATCATCCCTCCCCTCCCCTGGCTCTATGCTCACCTTCCAAAGGCACCTGGAAGTGCACAAGCCTCACGCATCTCCTTTTCTGGGCACCCGTAATGCTGCTGGCACTGCCTGCACCTCTCCCGTGGCTGGAGACTTCAGGCTGACTCCGTCGTTTCCATCTTTGGAATACTTCCGGACTAAACTGGGCCTGACCCAGCATACTCTGCCTTCTAGGAAGTGCCCAGCAAGGGGGAAAGTGGGCTGGAAGAAACATTTCCCCAGTCACTCCACAAAGCAATAGTTCCATGAAAGGCATGGACTTTCTTCCTCTTCCTTCATTCCCCCATGGAGGAGGAGGAATCGCACTTTACCGAACTGATGCATTCCTACAGAAGTGGGCCCATGGTTTCTGCAAACTGTCGTGATGACTTCACTGGAGGAAAAGTACTACGTGCCCACTGAGGGCCCCAGGTTTATATAATACAAAATGCAGCAAACCTTACAGGAAGCCACATAAAGTTGAATAGTTCCCTTACGTCACATGGGGAAGTTGAAAAGAACCGTATATTCTTGGCACTGCTTTTTGTGTAACTTTCTCAGTTCAGAGAAGGGCTCCCTTTTCAAAGGCTACTTTTAATGGCACAGACACTGTTCCTTCATAGTGAAAGAGAGCATTACTAGGAGTCAGGAAAGCTGAATTTGCTTCATGGCTTTGTACTTTCTTGCTGTGTGACTTTGGGCAAGTCACTGTCCTCGTGGGGCCTCAGTTTCCTTATCTATAAAAATGAATTCTTTGTAATGGTCTCTAAGGGTCCTAAATCTGGCATTCTGAGGTTGTTCTGTTTACACTGTCCTGTGGGGGGTGATTCTGCTTTTGGAAGGTAGCATCCAGATGGTTTTGGGGAATGGGTCCTCCCCGGCCTTGTTTTTCTGGGCCTTATTCTTTCCATGTTCTAATGTCAGGAGGATGAGCTCAGAGAAGCTCCCTCCTTTTTCTAGTTTGTAAGATGAAGGGATAAGATCAGATGGCTTCTGCAGCCCTTTTGGCACCAGCCTTGCCCACTTGCCACACAGCATCCCCTGGCTTTTGTGACACAAGTTGGCTGTCTCCCGTTGCTGTGCTTCGTGGGCCATAGTCCCTGCCTGCACTTGGTGTGGGAACCAGTGTTCATCTCGCCCGTCCGTGTCTGCCTTCAGACTTGGCCATCCTGGAGGCGGCTTGGGGGCACGCTGATGAGCTTCCTTTCGGGGTCAGGAATGTTTTGCGCTTACTTCCATTTTCTGGAGGTCTGCCAGTCTAAGGGCATTGCTGTGTAGCTCATCTTTCCTCTACATAGTGCTGACTCAGCTGCTCAGTTTTAAGATGCTGTTTTCAAAATCTCTTCCTGCTGCTTCTCCTGGGTCCCTGGCCAGAAACTAGGAAACAGACCTCTGCGGTGGTCAACTGAGGTTATAGGAAACCAAGTCTGTGGCTCTTCTCTGCTGGTGGAAACAAAAGGGTGCCAAGCCATGCCTACAAAGATTTCGCCGCTAATTCTCTTCTTTGGGCGTTGGAGCCCTGGATTCTGGTGCTGTAGCTCCTGGTGCCAAAGTCTGGATCTTTCCACACTGCAGCAGCACCAACATCTGCCACTACCCAAATGCTCTGGAAGAGGGACAGCTATGGTGCCCTCTTGCTGGGGGCTGCTATTTTAAAATCTGAGTGCAATAGGGTTTGATTGTAACAATTATTTCAGGATAAATATTGTTTCCTTAATCTGCGTACTTTCTAGAACCATTGTAAAATAGATTTTATTTTTAAGTGTCCTCAGCATTGCAGAAGATACCATTTGTAATAGCAGATGAAGGCTGGAGGCTCAGTTCCTCTGGGTTTCAAATGGCTGGCAAGGCTGGCTCTCAGATTCCAAAGTTGGAAGGCACCTTTCTGAAAAGCAACCTCTGTGTGACCTTCTGGACCCAGGCCTCACCACCAGGGGTCCTGGAGGAAATTTCCATATAAAGGGGAGACCTGGTAATTAAGTAGCTGGTCCAGTCAAGCCAAATATTCCCACTGTCCCAGCCAATAAACCCACTTACATGACAAGCCTCTTCTGCAGCGTAGCTCCAACTCTAGATTTTACTGGCAGGTGTATTTGTTGTGGGAGGGCTCCCAGTGAGCCCAGGGAACCTGGCACTCCAGAGCTGCTTGGTTGGAGGAAGCAGAGCTGGCTGAATGCCAGAGGCTGGTCTCTCTTCCACCTGCTGCTGCATCTCACTACTCTGGTACTAAAAGCAACCAGAGAAAGCCGCAGGGATGGTGGGCAAAGGGGATTTGCAGTGGGGCCAAGGACTCCAACCTCTGCCCCAGGCAAGCCTGCACATAAATCATTCCCCTCTCATGGGGTGTGGGAGGGTCTATGTTGATCTTGGACCTGTCATCCTGGGGCAGTTTTAGTGCTTTATATTTAGTGGGTTAGCGCCAGGTGCTACCATTTTCCAGTAAAGGAACCGGGACCCAGAGGCTGGGTCCCTAGCTGCCTCTGTCGATGTGGGGTTTGTTGTCACTCTGACGAGATTGCTTTGGAAGAGCTGCTTTTAGGGATTATCTTTTGTCTACCCTGGGTGGGCCACAGGGTGTTCTCCTCAAAGCCTCACAACCAAGACCATAGGAAAGGGGCCCTATTTTCCTGCTGCTTCACAGCTCAGAACATGTACTGAATGGAATGTATTTTTAAGAGAATAAAGTCTATTTTTTTGTATTTTAAAGATTGGGAGGGCTAGGGAAGTATAGCCCTCAAAAAAAACCTGTTAATGCATTAAAGGCCCCTTTGCGAGGGGGCATCCGTATCTGTCAGTCCACATCTACTTGTTCAGGCAGGTGCTCTGGTCTCGCCCCTGCCCCTTGGAGTCTAGGTGCAGCAGCTTCTACATTCCTGCTCCAAGCCTGGGACCAAGGAGGCCGGACCCTGTTGCTGGAAACCAGGGCGAAGCCACGAGCAGTGACTCAGGGCTCCTTGGGTGCATGTGTATAGTGGAAGCTGCCTGTCTGCATGTATCCTCTGGCTCTAATGCTGTCTGTTGGCTCTGCAGCACAATATGTAACCAATAAAGCTCCCTAGTTTCCATGTGGTCTGTGTGAGTCAGTGATGCCATTTTTGTTGATGTCCTGAGTACAACTGTTGTCCGTGCACTGGTATAGCTAGTATATTTCATTGTATTTTAGTTACTTAAAATACTCAGCCAACTAATTAATGATGCTGTAAAGACCTGAGGCTTGGAAAATGACACACCTACCACCCACATAACTGGACTTAGAATTGTAGCAGCTATTTCATTGCTACATTTTAGTTTTAGGCTTGTCTGTTGTCACATACAAAACGATGATCAGTCTCAAGCTACCTATGCCATGTATTTAAAAAAACACACGTTTTAAAGCACCTAACTCTGGATCAGATAACTGTGACCCCCCCTGAGGTAACAATATTAATGGCAGAGCTAGGATTCAAATATAGGTCCAAAGTCCATATACTTTCCACTGCATGCTGTTCTCACCTTTATACCACTTGCCCTGATCCTGTTGCGCAGATGTTCTCCACTGCTGTTACTCGTTCCAAGACTAGGGGAAAAGCCCTCTCCGTCTTCTCTTCAGACCGCCAATGTAATGTCACCTAAATCTTACTAAGAATAAAACCTCATTTAGACTAATTACAGGGAAGAATTGTAACATTAGTAAAAGCCAATTTCCAGAAACAGATCATGTACATGCATTTAGTAACACTGTTAGGAAAGCTTGAGAAGGAACAGTTACTGTAATACCTTTCTTATAAAAATGTTTTACTACCTTACATGAAATCATAAGTATCCTTGTAAGAGGGGAGGCACGAAGATAGGCCTAGAGAACAAGAGAAGCAGAGATTGGAGTAATGTGCTCTGACAATCAACTGCGAATCAAGTGAGCTAAAGCCAACCCTCAAGTAGTGTGCTTTGACGATGGATGAAGAGGCCACCCAAGTCAAGGAATATAGAAGGAACACACTAGAAGCTAAAAAAGCAAGGAAACGGAACCTTCCCTCCAAAGCCTGCTGTGGTAATCTGTTAACAGCAGCAGTAGGAAACTAACACACCAGCTAAGTAAGTCATCTAAACCCTTGATCTTCTTAATGTAACACTTCCTAAACTTTTATAGCAGTACTTTGGACAAAAGTGGAAAGTTAGCACATACCCATGGAGGGAACCTGGGGAGTAAAGCCAGATGGTCTGCTAGAGACACACCCAAACTCTGCCTTGTTTTGTCTTAATGATTCAAAATTTCCTAATATCCATATGCTTGACCTGTAGCTTCATAGTCTTAGCATACAGTCACCCTATAATCCCAATAGGGAACTCTCCAGTTCCACAGATCAGGGAGCCCATTGCTTCTGTGGGGCTTCCCTCAACCCTGTCTTCAGACCTGACCCAACCATTTTTTTCCTTTATATAAATATCCTCCTATCTAAACGTGGATAAAACTGCCGTTTCCAAAGGCACAGTACTCCTGTCTTGTATAACTCCAAGGGGAAACAACAACAAAAGAAGATAGGAAGAATTTTATATGAAGTTTTATTTTTAAAATATAAAAAACCACCACATACCAAGAGACTAAGATGTCCCCTCCCCACACTTGGTTACCTCAGTCTTTAGGAAGAACGCCAACTTCCACACTAATGGACAACTGCCTCTCTAGCTCTAAGTCACTCAAAGGAGGCAACCTCCTTGGCCACCTGGCATCATGAGTTCCAGCAGCTGACTGGGAGCCCAGATGCCAGAGTGAGTTTCTCAGTGGGATCCAGTACTGCTACAAGAGCTCTGTCTACACAGCAAAAGACACGCACATTGGCTGCTTCCCTCCGAACCCATCAGTCTCACATGCTTGGGGACTGCTGTGCAGGAACGCCTGGTGTGGCCTGGCGAGGCAGGGTGTACATGGCCCCCAGGAACTGGTCTGCAATCCTTCCGGCTTCTCGCAGCCCACTCAGCAGAGCACCATGGACAGTGGCTGGGTAGTTACGGATTGTATGTTCTCCAGCAAAGAAGAGTCGTGGAATTGGCTATTTCAGGAAAGAAAAAAAAATTGAGAGAAAAATCAGGTTGCAAACAGCATTTCTGCTGTACTTAAACGGCCAAATTCCTGTTGGTCTGCCAATCACAGACCATCATCCTACCAAAAAGGGTCTCCCTTAACAGTAGGCATCCTAAAATTGATAAAAGTAGAAATATGACAAAATTCAGCCCAGCCTTAGTCCTAGGGTAATGCATAACTGCATCTGTTCTTAGGGATTATTTAATGCTGGGGGATATCCGGTTCTAGAGCTTCCGTTGCCTCATACGGTACCTACTGGGGCAGAGGGGTTCCTGACTGCTCTGTACCACATAGAGTCCAGCATTTGTTCTAATTCAGGAACACCTTTGCCTCTCAGCTCCAGAGCAGGGTCACAGGGTCCTGAGGAATGCTTACTACTCTCTGGAGCAGGATTTGGCATTATCTAGATAAGAACCCCTCAGGGGCATGTGCTGGAGACACCTAGTAACTGATACCTGCAATAATCCTATGAGCCATTACAAAATGGGGTGCAATTAAAAATGTTTTTCGTCCTAACTTTTAGGGACAAACTTTTGAATAAGGAAAAAGTAACTGGCTTATACTGTGGACTCTTCCATTGGGAATGTGGACTGCCTAGATTTACGGAGCCACAATGTGAGAAATCAGACACAAATAATACTCTTCCTCCCTTTTCCTCTGCTCTTAGTATTTGAAAGGCTCCAAGGACAGAATGACTAAAATCTAAAAAAAAACAAAAAACAAACCACAAATCCGTGGCATCAATTTTAACCTGAAATCCCGGGATACTGGCTTTTTCCCAAATAAGCCTTGGTGGTTTGCCAATTTCTCACCTGTGGGGCACCTGGAATTGAAGGGCCAGGAGTGATTGGCTGAGCCATTAAATCATAGTCATTTCCAGATGATCCTGCAGCTACATATGAATAGGAGCCCCGAGCCCAGGGATCAGCACGCCAGCGGGATACCACAGTCTCCTTGGGCTAAAGGAAAAAGCATGAGCAGTAGTTATTATATGACAAAGGACAAACCAATCATCTCTGAAAAGTGGAAAAGCTGGGGTGGGTGGAGATGTAACCCAGCGGTAAAGAGGCAGGAGACATAGGCTAGCCAGGTGATGAATGCTGCTGCTATACGACACAACGCAAATGGCTTCTGACTAAGCTTCCCCGTTGCCTTGCCTATGACATCTACCCAGGGCTTGACTTTTATTCTAATTCACATGAAGCATTAATAAGCATTCTCTCAAAGGAATCCTAAGGATCTACAAAGTGTTTCAATGGACCTAAAGAATAGAAAAAAGTACCAAGAGATTTTTTTTTTTAATGTTTATTTGCTTTTAGGAGAGAGCACGAGCGGGAGAGGGCAGAGAGAGGGAGACCCAGAATCTGAAGCAGGCTCCAGGCTCTGAGCTGTCAGCACAGAGCCCAACGCGGGGCTCAAACTCACGAACCATGAGATCACGACCCGAGCTGAACTCAGACACTTAACTGACTGAGCCACCCGGGCAGCCCCCAAGGGACTCTGACTACTTTGTCTAAAAGGTAGCAGTGGTGTGACTCCACACATAGATACAATGGATGAGACAAGCAGGGATGTGCAGCAAACAGGCACCTCAATTCCCTAGTCCATGTACAGGGGAGCAGGAGGGGGGCTCTTCTGAACCCTACACCTAACATTATGGTTCCAAACATCAGCATTCATGTAAACCCAGCACCCACTTCTCCATTCTGACTGAAGCTGTCCTGGCCAACGTAAAGAGACTATGTCAAACCCTGCTTTAGTGTGAACTCTTGATCCCCACTTGCTCCTACCCACTTACTTACCTGGGGCACCGCGCTACTACCAAAAATCCCTTTGAGGATGGCCAGGCATCGGCCAACAATCACATCATCACTTATATTTTCCATGATGCCGGCAGCTTCTCCCGCCACTAGTGCCAATAGTATCGGAGCTAGAAAAACAGAAAGGATAATTCCAGGGTTTTCTTAGACTTTTCTCAAGAACTGCTTTGTCAGGGCCCACATTATTCTAAGCACTCTGAAATCTGATGACCAATGGACAGACATGCAACACTTGGCTGGAGACAAGCAATGTTTCTGAAACAGCAACTTAAAATCCATCCCTAGAAGTGAGCTGGCAAACTACAGAGGTGAGTGAAGTGTGACTCATGCAATTAACCACTTGTAACTGTCTAATACAGAAGTCTTGAAGACAGAACTTCAGACCTTGCTAAGAAAACCAAGTATTCCTATATTTAGGCACAGAATCCTTAGCCCTGACCGCCTTAGCTCCATAGCAAGAGCTACATCCCTTTACCTATTCCAGGCCCATCACCACTTCTACCCACCCACATTTGGTGAGTATTGATGCAACAGGCTTCTGTGATAGGCACAGTACTAGATTACTGGGATATAAAAGATATAAACTAAATGATATGCTCCATAGATCAGCAGAAATAATCACACCTATAATTATGCACTGATAAAAGCAATGACAAAAAAGGATACAGAAAGAATAATAAGAATAATATAGGGGTTTAATTTTTTTAAGTTTATCTATTTTGAGAGAGAGAGAGAGAGAGAGAGAGAGAGAGAGAGAATGAGTGCAGGAGGGGCAGAGAGACCAGGAGAGAGAGAGAATCCCCAATGTGGGGCTCAAACTCACAAAACCAAGAGATCATGACCTGAGCTGAAACCAAGAGTGAGACGCTTAACCGACTGAGCCACCCAGGCATCCCTACAGGGATTTATTTTAGATTTGAGGCAGTGGAGGTATGTGTGTCCCGAAGGGACTCTGAAACAGTGGCATTTAGGTCAAGACCTGAAAGGCTGGGCAGAGTATGCCATGTTGGGAACAAAGAGAAGAAAAATAAAAGCTGCCCAGGCCCAGACCAAAGTAAATACAGAGGCCCTGAAGTAGAAGACATAAAATAGATAATATTTTACATACATGTATACACACACATACATAAAATATTTTAAGCACCATAGAGAAGAGCAATCCAATTACAGGAGAACTTAAAACAGAAGGTAGGAATTTGCTACAAAATCCTAAAGGAAGTGATCAAAGATGCAGGGGCCAGTCAGATACAATTTTCCCTTCTGGGAAGCTTCCCTGGTTCTGTGCCTCCTGGCTGGGTTGATTCTTTATGTTTTCTTTACAGTGCCCTGGGCTTTCACTGTGACCCTCTACTTATAAGCCCTGTTCCTAGACTGTTCACCTCTTTACTGTATTTCCCACTAGGTTCTAAACTCCTTGAAGGCAGGCTTTTTCCAAAACCCCCCATATCCCCAGTACCTATGCAGGATTTTTAGAAATTGCTGGTTGGTTGAGTTAATGGAAAATCAAGACATACGTATTTGAGAAAAACCAGAATATTCCTAATTCTTTACTTCCATAAGGATACAAAGAAGATTAAAACCAGGAAGGAGTTACCTTTATAAAGGTTCCAGAAGAGGAAGAGTTCACCTCTGCTGGCAGTTGTACTGCCAACATGCCCGAACAAATTGACACTTGGATCCCAGAACACACGGTCAAAACACAACACCACCTATCGTAAAAAAGGAGCACGTGAACTGACGACACAACTCCAAGAACATGGCTTTAAGCAGAGCTAAGCCTCAACAGGAAATGCTTCTTCCTCAGACCTTATTAAAGTTTCTTTTAACCCACTCTCAATATAAGCCTAGAAATCCCTATTATCAACGTATTACTTGGGACAACATTTAGAACTTTTTATAGGCTTAGGCTTGCGAAGTGATCCCGGAAGACTAAGTCTTCGTGGATACTTTATACAGAATTAGGCACTGAAATGAAAGAATTGACAGGCCTCAACTCACCCTGATATCACAGAGCAGAGAGCACAGCAGAACATACAAAAATGCAAAGCCCTAGGCTCTCTGGCTGGAGGGCACTAAGACCGGTATTTGTACAGTGGGTATGCAGAGAAGTGCGTGCCTCGGGCAAGTTACCTTGTTAAGGTTGCCAAATCCCATCCTTTGCACTGCGGATGTTTTCCACTCAGGAAGAGGTGGCACAAACTGAACAGCCGGTGGCTGTTGCTTCAACACACCCAAGGGAAGGGTACAGAGAACTGCATCACATTTGTAAATAAAGGTTTGGCTTGTGGAGCGGGTATTCACAGCTATCACTTCACATCCTAGAGAGGATGGAGGGAAAAGACTTTACTGGTGATAAAGACAACACTGAATGTCCAGTGCACAATAGAATCTACGTACTACCTCCGTTAATTCTTACCATAAGTTTATGAAATCCGTCCTATTCATTTTTTGACAGAAGAAAACTGAGACAGTGGTGAAATAATTTGTCTAAGGCCACATGGGCAACAAGTGCCAGGACTCCAACGCTAATAGTCCAACTTCAGAGTCCTGGATCTTCACCACCACTACACTGTGTTACCTTCCTGAGACACTGGTGCTCTTCCGGACTAACAGAAGAACATTATTACTTATCAGAGATTAAGTAAATTTAGGCCAAAGTTAAGAATAAAGGGCTATACCAGTAAAAGCAATACCTCTCCACTGTGGTTAGGAGCTTACTAAAGGACCAGAACAGAAGACTGGTGCAGAGCATGCTATTCTTGAGAATGTACTGTGATGCCTCACTCGCCAGAGCAGGAATAAAGCTCAAAGTTGACCACAGAAAAGGCACTGAAAATAGGTTAATATTATTTTTCCTCATTTGTGTTTGAATTTTTTCTGCAATTGATACCTACTTATATAATTTCAAAAAATATATAGATAGCTCAAAATTGGTATGAAAGCTCAATTCATGTCTACTTTCTCACTGTTCTTAATCTGCCTGCAAATGGCTATTTAAAAGCTATAGGTCTCAACATCAGCTAGAAGCTGCATATGAAGGGAAAATTAAATGGAAACTGGTTTCAGTGGTTGTTTAAAAACAAAACAAAACAAAATCTGTGGTAAACTCTGCCGTTCTAGAAAACGGGCCATGAAGGGCAAGCAAGGTTGATGGCCACATCTCCACTTGTCATGAGGGCCCTGGGAGAGGGGAGTGGGGTGACTAGCTATCATCAAGAGTTCTAGACTATTAATTCCAAAGGTGGGTGGACAGCAGGTTCTCTGTACTCAACATTAAATGTTCCCTGAAACCAGCAACAGTGAGCATTGAGCCGCCATGGGAATCACAGGGCAATTCCAGCTTTGAAGTCATCTTATTAGCAGATTGCTCCTAGAATCAGAAACCAGCCTGAGCTGTTAGCCCACATGGACAGGAAAGGATCCAAAGATCAAGACGCAGACGGTGAAATACAAGGGGTGGGGCCCACTGTGTCTAGAGGCCAAAATCCTGGTATTTAAGAATACATTCAGCAAAATGAGACCTAAATTCACTGGCTATTGTTACAATACCAAAGTAATTCGCGTACAAATTGGAAACTAAAACTTGCCTCCGTTTTTTGGCTTACACAATGATGGGATCAGAATGTCAGAGGCTCTACAAGGGCTCAATCCTTTTGTAAATGCAAATTTTTAAAAATCAGGAATCCTAGTTTACGCAATATTTGATGAGGAAACATTTTTTCTGTAGGTCAAACTCAACAAAAGATCAGTTTCAGAGTAAGAGGTTTGTCTTATCAGCGAAGCAGTGACATACCTGAAGCTGTGTACCGAACCTGCCGCACCGCTGTATTCAGTTTAATGTCTAGGCCTTCTGCTAAAGCCACAGGCACACAAGAGTAGCCATTCCTCACTGTTAGGTGGCTGCCAGTAAACTCAAAGTCATCATCCTAAAAGGAGAGAAAAGGACATACATCCATGTTGTCTTAATTTATGCCAAATATACGGAGTTCTGTAAGATTAACACTGAAAAACACTAGTTGGTGGAGAAGTCAGTATTCTAAGGCAGAAATTAAAACTACCACTCAGTCATCAGCTACAGCTGCCCCAGACAAGACAAGATGCCAAAATGTCCCTAATGGCCGTATCTGAGAGAGTTTTCTCCTCACAGTCCTATACCCCATTCCTCAATCCAGACTGTGCAAAGGGAGGTGGGATCTCATGAAGAAAGATGATTCAATACATTTAGATGATTAGTCTGTTTGGCTTTTGAACACATTACAGATTTGGTAGGATGTCAGATTCACCATCCTAATTACATTTTCTTTTACCTGAGAACAAAATCAGTTTTTATTTAATAAACTTAACAAGTTTGAAAGATGAGGAAGACTTCCAAAACTCAAGGTGGTCAAACTAGATGAAAATCTGGGATTATAAAGAATGGCCCAAGATGATCCATATAGTGAAGAAGTCAACATTTGATCTGGAAGAATTCCCAAAATGATCCTATTTCTTTGAATTTACTGGAAATTTTTCTATATAGAGAAATTCTTGAAGGCTAGTCATATTTTCTAATCTTATGAACTTTCTGGGGGAAAATAGCATGATTCTTTCAAATTAGACAAAAATACTGGGTTGGCAGAACTCACAACTTAGTGACAGATTTATCTGCTCCCCATACCAGTCAGTTCAAAACATTCAAAATTTAATAAGATGACAAATGGGTACATATTGACACTTCAAATGATAAATCAGTGACTAGGAAAGGTCTAATTTAGTATTTACATGAAAGAAAAGAAACTGGGAATTCTGTAGGATTTTTACCACTAGCAAGTCCAATCCTCACTATAATTCAAATACTGAAGAATAACAAGGGTATAACCTAAAGATTAAGAATTCAAACTAATTTTACTAGGAAAATGTACAATGAAAATACAAATATCTAAGTAAAAATATAATACTGACTTCTGTAGTCTTCGGTCTGGTCAAAGTCTGAGATTTGGAGATTAGTCCATTCAGGATCCAAAAAGCCCTGTGACTTCTCACCAGTTCAGGAGTAATTCACACTTAAAATACATAAGAATAATTCAACAAGGGCCGCCTGGGTGGCTTAGGTAGTGGAGCGTCTGACTCTTGATACCTGCTCAGGTCGTGATCTTGCTGTCGTGAGATCGAGCCCCATGTCAGGGCTCTGTGCTGAGCATGGAGCCTGCTTGGGATTCTCTCTCTCCCTCAAAATAAATAAAAACTTAAAAAAAAAAAAAGAAATCGACAAAAGATGTGTAAAACCTGTACACTGAAAACTGTTAAAATATTGCTGAGAAACATTAAAGAAAACCTAAAAAATGGAGAGAGATACCACACCATGTTCAAATCCCTATACCAATCAAAATCCCAGAAGGTATTTTTTATAAAAATCAATAAACTGATTCTAAAATTTTTATGAAAATACAGAAGACTTAAAATAGCCAAAATAATTTTAAGAAATAAAACAAAAATGTCGGAGAACTTGCACTAATTTCAACATGTATCATAAAGCAATAGTAATTAAGAGCATATGACAGTGGCATACAGATAGACAAATAAATGAACAGGAAGGAGTAACCATAAACAGTCTCACACATGGTCAACAAAGATGCCAAGACAAATGAAGAAAAGGATGGTGCTAGAATTAGATAGCCATATGGAAAAATACGAACCCTAACCTCGCTTTTCATTGTACACAAAAATTAAAATGGATCATAAAGAAAACAACAACAAAAAACCAAAATGAATCACAGAGCTAAGTTCATAAAACTTCAGAAAGAAAATAGGAGAAAAACTGGTAATCTAAGTTTAAACAAAAATTTTTCAGGATAAAAAAGCACATAGGCTAAATAAAAGAGAGTTGAGAAATATGGACTTCATAAAATTAAAAAGTTTTGCTTTTTGAAAGGTACTACTTAGAAAATGAAAAAGGAAGCTATGGACTGGAAGAAAATACTTACAAAACATAAATCTGACAAAGGAATTGTATCCACAATCTAAAGAACATAATGAACTTCTTAAAATTTTTTTAACATTTATTTATTAAAAAATTTTTTTTTAAACATTTATTTCTTATTGACAGTGAGAGAGCATGAGCATGGGAGGGGCGGAGAGAGGAGGAGACACAGAATCTGAAGCAAGCTCTAGGCTCTGAGCTGTCAGCATAGAGCTTGACGCGGGGCTCGAACCCACAAACCACGAGACCATGACCTGAGCCGAAGTGGGATGCTTAACTGACTGAACCACCCAGGCGCCCCAACATTTATTTATTTTTGAAAGAGAGAGAGGCAGAGCACGAGCAGGAGAGGGAGGGGCAGAAAGAAAAGGAGACACAGAATCTGAAGCAGGCTACAGGCTCTGAGCTGTCAGCACAGAGCCCGACGTGGGGCTCAAACCCACAAACCGTGAGATCATGACCTGAGCCAAAGTCGGACGCTTAACCAACTGAGCTACCCAGGTGCCCTAGAACATAATGAACTCTTAACACAATTCAACAAGAGGTCAGACAACCAGATTTTTTTTTTAATGGGCAAAAGATCTGAACAGGCTTTTCACCAAGGAACAGACATATGAATGGCCAAATAAGTACATGAAAAGTTGCTTCACATCACCTATTATTCAGCAAATGTGAAATAAAACCACAATGAAATATTACTATATACCCATTAGAATGGCTAAATTTTCAAAAACTGGCAATACTAAGTATACACAAAGGCTATATTCTGTATGATTATATACCATATGGTTCAATTTATATGTAATTCTAGAAAAAGCAAAACCATAGTGACAGAAAGCAAACCAGGGGCTGTCTTGGGCCAGGAGTGGGAGGGCTGGGAACTGACCACAAAGAGGCAAGAGAGAACTTTTCAGGATGATGGACATGCTCTGTATCTTGATTGTGGTGGTGGTTCACGACCATGTTGGTTTGGCAAAACTTCAAACTGTTCACTTAAAACAGGCAAATTGTACTGTACGCAAATTATACCTCTTAATAAAGCTGTTTAAACACCTACATACAAATTAACAGTTTCTCCTACGAGCTCTCTCAAAGACATACACAACAAAAGAAATGATAATGAAACTTACCTGATCCCAATGTTTAAGGGAGAGTGTAGAGAGAGGTGTGGCATTAGCAAATTCAAGATTTGCAAAATGCCAATCAAGTATCTGTCTGTCTCTTGATGAGAGATACACGTCACTGCAAAATGAAACCAGGAACACAGGTTATTAAAAGGACATCAATACTATTCTCAGTGGGCTGATGTGGATGATCTTAGTATCTGTGAGGGAACCTAAGCCTGGTACTGTGCCTTTTATAATGAAATTCCTTTATTACTGGTGCCTAGACTGTGCCAAGCTCACTTTCTAAAGCAAATTACTATCAGGCTTCATTTGTCTGAATAAAAGACTTCTTCATATTGGCACCTGTCATTATAAAAGCTTATTTGAAAGCATGATTTTTTTTTTTTTAAACAAGAATGGGTAGCATTCCCAATTACAGAAGAGAGTAGATATATATGTGGAGGCCAAATGTACCATGGACTACAGTATCAGCATACAAGTATTCACTGTCAAAAATTCAATGGAAACACAGTGTAATACTTTCCTAGTCCTCAAAATTATGGGAATTTAAGATAGTAGTACCTTCTACCCCACTCAAAGAAGACAATATATTTTATTCAAATGTCAGGTCTCATGGAGCAAGGCTTTTTTTTTTTTTTAACATTTATTTATTTTTGAGAGACGGAGTGAGACAAAGTGAGAGTGGGGGAGGGGCAGAGAGAGGGAGACACAGAATCGGAAGCAGGCTCCAGGCTCTGAGCTGTCAGCACAGAGCCTGACGTGGGGCTCGAACCCACAGACCGTGAGATCATGACCTGAGCCAAAGTCGGACGCTCAACCGGCTGAGCCACCCAGGTGCCCCTAGAAAGGCTCTTTCTAAAAAAAAATCAATGTATTTAAGTATCTAGGACACTCTTACACATTAAAATTATAATCCATTCATTGGACATAAATAAAAGCCCAGAGTGCTTTATAATTTTCCTTCTAAATATAACAGAAAGAACAGCAGAAGCTATCTCTCTGAACATCTGCAAGTTTTCCTTACCTTGGGGGATTGGCTTCCAATTCTTGAAGTTTTTCTTCTAGCTTTCCTTGTGTTTCAGCTAATTCATCATATTCCTGATAAAGTTAAGAGAACTGGGTTGATCTTGATGGGTCAGAGACCAACCTAGTCATTTATACCACAAAGTGTAAGGCCTGGACCACATCCCTGTCCAAGTCCTATCTGTAAGGGTGCCTCAGCTTAAGGCTGGATCAGGGCAGGGAGAGGGCAGGCAGGAGGAGGATATAAAGGAATAGCATACAACTGTGCTACAAAATAAGAGTGGAAAAGAATAGCAACTACCACTTCCTGTGCATTCACCATGTCCCTAGCATGGGATAAAGCATTTGATTTTATTTTTTTATATAACTTATTGTCAAGTTAGCTAACATATAGTGTATACAGTGTACTCTTGGCTTCAGGAGTAGGTTCCTGTGATTCATCACTTATATACAACACCCAGTGCTCATCCCAACAAGTGCCCTCCTCAATGCCCATCACCCATTTTCCCCACCCCCTACCCCCACCCCATCAGCTCTCTTTGCCTCCCTGTTCATAACTATTTTTTTTCCTTTCCTTCCCCCATGATCTTCTGATAGGTTTTTCAAATTCCACATGAGTGAAAACATATATCTTTCTCTGACTGACTTATTTCACTTAGCATAATATCTTCCAGTTCCATCCACGTTGTTGCAAATGGCAAGATTTCATTCTTTTTCATCGCCGAGTAGCATTCCATTGTGTATATGTGTGTGTGTGTGTGTGTGTGTGTGTGTGCGTGCGTGCGCATGTGCGTGTGTGTGTGCGCGCGCACACAATCTTCTTGGGATAAAGCATTTTAGATCCCTTAAAACTGGGAAGTATTAACCACATCACCGATGAGGTGATTAAGGAGTCTAAGGTCCCATGGCTAGGAGAGACTAAGTTAAGGATTTCAATCTGACAGTTTGATATCAAATGACTGAAGTCCATGTCCATTATCATTACTCTAAACTGCCAGGGATAAACTGTGACAAGGAGCTAAACTGAGATTTAAGTAAGTTAAAGGGTGAGATTATGAAAACAAAGTAGAAATTCTGAAGAAAATGCAGATCCCAAACCGAACTAACCCATTCAGTCACCTTGGCTCCTGTTACCAAACCCCTGTCCTTCCTATCATAGGCACCTGTGATTGGCTAGTTGCTCTCCCTTTTCCAAAGTTTCCTAGATCTATACTCTTTTTTAGGATTCCTAGTAAACCCACTCAGGCATGTACGTATACCACACCTTGCACAGGGCAGTCAGATCCCTGTGTTTACTTTTCACTAAGAACTCTGCAGTGATATCTCTGGGTGGCTTGACCTCAGATGCTTCTTTGTATTGCTGATGGAGTTCTTTAATTTTCTCTTTCAAATTTACCATCTAAGAGGGAAAAATACAAATTTACCATTGCAGATAGTGATGTAATCCGTCTCCAAATCGCAGGCTTTGGTTCCTCCCCTAAACTGCTATTATACCAAAACAGGTTACGATGCAAGTCCTTAGAATTCTTAAATACCTCTTCTACATCATATTTTAGGACAGGGAAAAAAATCCTGTATGGCTCAACACAGAGTTATCACATCATTATCAGAGAAGTAAGATCACCTCTATCTTCCAAAACAAATGGAGAACCAGGAGTGTTCCATTAATATATATATAATATACATTATATATACTCATATATATTAATATACATAAATTAACATATATATGTTATATATATTTATATTTCCAGGAAAAACAAAACACTACCAATTTAAGTTAAACTTATTGTTTTGGGAAACAAATTGTCACGACTCGTTTTCTAAATTATGTAAAAGGCTAAATAACCACACAGGACCATCCGAAGCCATTCCTAATGTTAGTTTCTCAGGTTTCTGATGGTATTGGGCCCCACAGCTATCCCACCAGCTGGCCATCCTCTAGCTTCTCTGCTCATTTCACACGTGCCATAATCCACGAAGAGGCTGTGCCACAGACCTCTTCATTTGACAGGATGAATGAAGAAACAAGGCACAGAGTGAGGGAAGAGTCTGGTCACAAAATGTACCCAGATTTTGCATTAAAAAGCTCCCCACAGGGGCTGTCCCACTTCATGGTTTCTTCCTAAGTTGATGTTGTGTTTGCAGCTGGTAGGATCAGGAGAAACAAATGGTTTGGAGTCTGGAGCTGGGTCTCTGGGAAGTGGTGGGAAAGAAGAGCCCTCAACAGACATACCACTGGGGAATAACCCCATACTGGCACCTCAAGCCAAGTGATTATGGCAACAAATTATGGTCCTGGCTGTTGACCTGTTGTCTTCCTCAGTGGGAACTTCACCCCAGCACAGCGAATCTCCCTTTTATCACAGAATCCAGCAGAGGGCACTGGGCTACCTTTGCAACAGCCAAAGGGAACCTGACATAGGAAAGACCTATTTCCCCTGGCAAAAATTTACCAATAATATTGTACTGAAAGACTGACAGAGAAAAACAGTGCCTTCTAAGGGAAAAAAAAAAAACTTTTAAATTTCTAAAGGCTTTGCTCCTCCCCCCCCCCCACTTCCCCCAGCTGATGCAGCTTTAGCTATTAAGAAAATACAAAATTTCACCTTATTAAGAAGTTCTTTCAACTCCTCCTGAGTCTTCACTATCTTCTTCCAATGTTCAATTTGCTCATCTTTGACATGCTTTTCTTGTAACCTAAAAGAGATACTACATATATATGCCTTGGCCACACAGCTAGCTTTGCAGCACAAGACAGGAGCCCATCAAAACCATTCAAGGACATCGAGATTGAACTTTCTAATACTTGGGAACAAGAAAGTTAGCTGGTGGCAAATTATTTTCTAGGTTATGTTAAATATAGTTCAGTACCATAAAAGCTGTGAAGTTTAGAATTGAGAGGGGACTTAAGGATAATTTAATTATTTTAAAAGGTTTTACTTTGGGATTTAATTCACATGAAAATAAGTGAAAACTAGCTCAAATAATACTTGCTGAAAAACTCAAAAACATAAACAGCAAATGTCTAAATGTAATTCGCTATATAATAAGCAATATCAAAGTACTTACTGAATGACAACTTCCAATGCCTGCCCAAGGGACACAGGCTTATTATTGAGGACATTGAAGTCGAGCTGATGACTAAGGTAAGATGTAGCTTCCAGTAACCGGTTAAACTCTTGCTCTACCATTTCATCTTTCTCTTTAGGAACCTGAAAATCCGAAATATAGCAGAGTTGGTCCTTACAAAAAGACTAAACATAACCAGCCATGAAAACACAAATGCTCTATAGTTTTTAAAAGGTCAAAATATGTACCTCAAAGGGGGAACCTTTGAGGGCAATGATTCAAACTTTCTTTTCTATGAAGTGGTTGATTTCATTAAATGACATGTGAAATGTTTTTGGCCCTGATATTTTCCTATTCTCCCAATTGTGCCATCAGAGCTGGGACTCCACCTCTATAAATAGCCACAGGATTCACACTGGTGCTAATTGGTGCTAACTGGAGTTATGTGGAGCACATAACTGACATGCACTGAGATAAGCTGGGCCGACATGCAAACGACACACTGGAGAAGTCTCAGAGAACAAAAACTATGTCAACACACCTGAGGACCTTCCAGAATAAGGGCAAGATGGAAAAATAAGAAGCCCAAGGTATTGCCTTCCCCTCAAAGATGAATTTCAGGTGGGAGTAGGGAAGAGAAAAGTGAAATTCATGGCTATTAATAAGAACACAATAGCACCTTCATTCTTTTGCAGAGTAACAGTGTTTTATGGCACCAATTAGGTTCAGAATTGAATGTCCAAAGCTCTTAGACTATGACTGACTGAGGTACCAGGTCTGGCTCATTATTTTGCAAGAAGAGAGGAGACTGCAAAGCAGATCATCAAGCTGCAAGACCGTGTTCCTAATCCTTACTGTGCCCCTGCCTATTGATGCCATCAGTTAGTTGACACAAATCCCTCTGCTACTGCTTAATTCTTAGAACCCTAAAGTAAAATGCATCTGCAATTCTCCTGAACTCGTGGTGGCAGCAAGATGGAAAAAGCATAGCTAAGGCAAGCATGTCTAAAGCAAGCATCTCTTGCCAGAATAAACTGGGGCATCAATTGGGAAATGGAAGTTAATATATGGAGTTTCACTTTACAGTCAACCTAAAACTGGTTAGCATTAAAGAAAGTTCTAATAAACACTAAGGCCAAGGAGGAGTGATCTTTTAATCAGAGGTAACTTGTGGACAAGATCATCACAGTAAGACTCTCTCATCTGAAACTCCTTAGTGTTTGCCTTTCCAATTAAACAATTTTAAAGCACTAGTCTCTGCCCCTTTACTGAGGAATCGCACAGTAACTCTGTAAGATGAGCCATGGTGTGGCAAAAGAATATAGCAGGAAGTACAATCTGAACCAAAACAAGAAAGGGAAAAGGACCATAACTCTCTTTGGGAATTGTAGATACAACACCATAACTACTTATCCAATCAGTCATATTCCAAAGCATCAAATTCCAAAAGGCCACAGATGGGAGTGATCAGGAAATCTTTATGAATTGAGAGAATCTTCCTTGGCCTAAGAAATATAAATCCCTCAGAATCTTCCAGCTTATGCTGAGAAATAAGGCAGAGAATCAGGCTTTGGATGCTTGGTGCCCTTTATATATCAGAGTGGTACCTAAGACTTGGTGGATCCAACATATCTAACCTACCCATTCAACTCCATGGCCAAAGAAAGGAGCTCTTAGTGACATCCCTACTTGTTCTGATTCCACAGCATCAGAGCTGATGAAGAAACCCTCTTATCAGGGATTTCATTTACTTTCTCATCAGTTACTTTTCCTCAATGATGTGATGGGTCATATACAGAGCAACTCAAAGCAATGCTGAAATTTTGCTTGGTGTAATTCCTACAATGATGTTACCAGAGACATTTCTAGAAACTCTAAATTTGGTGCTTCTTTAAAAAAGGAAACAATTATATTTTTAATATACGATCTATACAGTTATGAGATCTTAATTGATCACAGATGCAATGTACATGACTGCTTTTCCTGGAGTACAAAATAGTGATATTTCTATATGTGGCTTCAAAAATGCCCAGCGAGAAGATGCTATAGAAGCAAGAGGGACCAGATCACACGTGCCTCTGCAATAGGGCAGAAAGTGCCAATACACAAGTGTGCAAATGGTACAGATTAAAGCTCTTCCAGTGTCAACTGGATGGCTTGCTTCAGACAAGCTTTAATCTTTGTAGTTAGGGTAACAGTCACAATAAGGAAGTTCATACTGAAAAAGTACGCAGCGCTCAGGCTCAGTAACTGGGGTCCAGGGTGTGTGGTAGAGAAACATTTAAAGGGACACTGTCAAGGTTAGAGGGACCAAATTTGACCTTTTGTTTCTTCCCTCTGTCTGCTGAGCAGCCCACTTGATTCATAACACTTTCCCCTTTAATCCACCCACACCCCCCACAAAAAAACCTTTTTACATGCGCTTTCAATGACAAAAACTCAAATGGCACCAGCCCAACATATAGGCGCAACTCTACAACAACAAACCAGTGTGAATGTATGATGGAGAGGATCTTTGGAAGGGAAAGATCTAAAGTTTCAAGCTTTTAATGGGTTATTGTAAACAGTGAAGAAAATGATTTGAAAAATTATTAAAAAAAAATACCTTGACAGTGTCCTTTTAACCAGTGCAGCAGAGAGAGAAATAAACTGTAAATAACAGCCCAACAGCCACGTCAAGTTTAGTTTTGTACGACAGCAGTAAAATCAAGGCTTTAAACACATAGCATGACAGAAGCATTCTGTTAGCTCAGAAGCTGCAACCACCAGAGAAATAAGGAACAGACTGTATAGACACCAAAATGGGAAAGTCAAGGCATATAAATGGGCAAAAGAAAAGCAGCTGGTGGGGATTGGGGGTGGGGGGTGGTGAGGGTGTAAAGGGAGATGGTGTCAGAAAGCAGTGAGGAATAAAGCAAAACTCAGTAAAACAGAAAAGGAGAAACACGGAACAGTGACGAGAACAACAAAATCGAACAAACAAACAAACAAACAAACACCAAACCAAAAGATTACTGCCTCCTCTGACTGACAGCAAGGATGACAGACTGCATCTCTGGTCCACTGACTGGGGTCCACTGCTCTAATTCGAGACTCCGCTCTTCAGAATAAGAGAAACAGCACTTAGGCCCCATCCGTTTTCCACCTAGTTAAGCACTTTTAAGACTGTTGCCAGAGAGACCAGGGATAGTTCTGAAACCTGGAGTTTTTCCCCATTAACTTTAAAATTCCACTTTGAAATTTAAGAAATATTTGGAAAACAGCAAATACCTGTCCATTAGGAAATCAACACTGACTGGGAAAAAACCAAAATGCAGTTTTGATATATTTAAATCTTGAATCTGTTTCTAAAATCAAGCTAGTCAGGTATGTTCTACCTGACAATGAAAAGAACTGACAAACCTGAGCAGCCCTTAAGTACCTGTTTCAGGTTACCATCTTCCCCTTGGTGAGAACCCTTGAACTGTTAGTTCCACGAATAGTTGTTGAAAGGAGCTGAAACACTGGCCATCTTTAAACACAAGTCACAATTTTAATTTTACCTGGCCATTCTATTCTAGCTTCTTATACTGCATCCTGAGAAAAGAACCTAGCAAATGATTGCAAAAGGCTAATAAGTACCATGTTTGATGGCAGCTGGATTTCTAGATTACAACATATTAAGAACCTATTAACAACAAATTAAGAAGGAAAAGGATCTCTGATATCATTTTCTAGCAAAGAATCAAACAAAAAGGGTACCACTTGACACAGATTTTTTTTTTAAACAGATTTTGATTCTGGCTTTCCAGAGCCATTTATTTCTCTATGAAAGGCTCCAAACAGCTCCTTCAAACAAGAATCTGGTGAGTCTCCCGGCTCTGAATGGGTACAATCTCGATTGCTTTGATCCTGCAGAAATCATATGGAGCATCCCTGAACATGGCTGAGGGAAGAGCAGCCTGTGTATCTAGCCCATGTAGAATAAATTTAAGGAGAACCCAGCGACTTTCTGGATAAGGTCCCTAATCCTGCAAGAAGTCACCTCATAGGAAGGCAGCTCTCCTTAGTTCTACCTCTAGTTGCACTGTCATCATGAGGTCTTTAGTAGGTCTTCAAAACACTGTCCATTTCTCTGACTTCCAGTCTGCATAAGTTCTCTAGCAGCAAGGCAGACTGGAGTTATGGGCAGGTAGGTTCTAGACACCCAAAGTTCTGAGATTTAGCCAGAGAAATCCTCAGGAAGACTAATACAATGAAAAATAGCTATAGTGACCCAATTTGGCCAACAGAGGCTTTGGTAAATCTCTGCTGATACCATTTCCATGCACTTCTAAAATGATGATCAAACGAAAGATTAAGATTAGTACCTTTGGTAAAACCTGGAAGAAAAATTTACATCGGAAGAGTCTTTAATTTAAATTCCCAAATAGCTAAAAGAAAGGAGATATAGCATTATATAATCCCTAAAGGGAGAATAAGAACAACAGGTGTGTCCCTAATCCAAATAAGATTCATTGTGATTCTAGAAATGGAGATGGTTGCCTCCTCCCAATTTTTTACCTCATAAGAAATCTTTAGGAGATGTCATAGACTTCCATAAACCAGTAACTAAGCTGTGTGAAGGCACACACAACATGTCTAAGGAGTTCACTCTAGTAGTTTCTAGCACATAGTAGAGATGCTCCATAAATTTATTAAATGAATAATAAAGTTTGGAAAAGCAAAGTCAGTATTATAACTATATTTGAAAGGAAAGTAACTATTTTACAACTTTAGGAACATTAAAGGCAGGCATGAGATTTTCTGATTTATAAAATGTAAAAGAGAAACTACCATTAAAATACTAAAACTATTTCCACAAAGGAATAGGAAGACTGAAAAGGGCAGTAGTTCTGTGTCAAAAGTGTGACTAACCTAATAAGCATCACTGTATGTGAATATAGGCAAAAACTTGGTAAACTGTGGTAGGTACTGAGTATATACCCAATTAATGGCCTTTATAAAAGACCCAGTACTTGTTACCTGTCAAGTATATTTTTCTTCCTCATAACAGTTGAGCCACTCCCAAGGAGAAAATCAAGATCTGTTTCTCCAAGTAACTGAGTCTTTGGGTCTCACTTTGTAAAAAAAAAAAAAAAAAAAAAAAAAAAAAGAAAGAAAAAAAGAAAAACAAAAGAAACAACTCCCTCCCCACCATGGAGACCAGAGATCTTATAATGAATACATAATGCTACACACCAAAGGAATTTGATTAAGGTACCTTTTCATTACTCAAAAAAGCCAAAACAAAAGTCGATTTTAAAGCCCCTGAGTTACTAGTTGGTGTATAGGAGATACGGAAAGCATTTACAGTTATATTTCTCCCATCTCCCCACCAATCCATGCTTCCAGTATCCTCACTGGTGACTCCCAAAATATTTCTGAAATATGAATTACCCTGTTTCCCAACTATCTCCATATCCAGTTACAACATAGTTCAGAGTTTAACTCCATCATCAGTCAATCTGAGGGCAGCTGTTGTACTGGCTCTGTTTTTATAGGCTCAGAAGACACTTCTATTCATTGCGATATCCTATGTTAGAACCAAATAAGAAAGCCCTTGTTCTAGTCATCTGGAGCCATAAAAAAAGCTTCTATCAAAAACAAACACAGAAGCTCAACAGCCTAGCTGCCAGTGCACAACCACAGACAATAAAGAAGTGAACTCTTTCAGGGATTCTTATGATTGTGATTAAAACAACAAGTTAACAGAGCAAAAACCACTTGCTATGTGATTTTTCTCGCACAGCAGCAAAATGACTAGGTATGGTGGATGTGTTAAGACCGTATTACAAATGATATTTGTCACTCTGAGTTAACTGCTGACTTTGTGTAAGATGAAAATTAATTTCTATGTACTAACAGAACCATCAAATCACCTTCTTTCGCACTGAGGCTGTCCACAAAGAATGAAGACAATCCCATTTCATTCGACAGTTTACTAAAGAAAATCAATGGCTGAGTGAATGTCCACTCTAAGGCGGCTTTGATGCTTCTTTAGTATTAACTATTAAAAGAAAGCTCTTGGAGAAGGAGACTCAGCTGATGCACATAGGCAGCTGGGGTTGCACACACTTATTCCAGCCCCCATCTTCTCTGAAGCACAGGCATGCCTCAGAGATACTGCGTTCAGTTCTAGACCACCACAGTAAACTGAGTCAAATGAATTTTTTGGTTTCCCAGTGCATATAAAAGTTTTTTTACACAGTACTGTAGTCTAAGTGTGCAACAGCACTATGTCTACAAAACAATGTACACACATTAGTTACAAAATATTGCTAAAAAAAAATTGCTAACCATCATCTAAGCTCTCAGTAAGCTATAATCACTGTTCACAGATTACTATAACAAATAATAATCAGAAACTCTGAAATACTGTGAGAATTACCAAAACCTGACACAGAGACACAAAGTTAGCAAATGCTGCTGGAAAAATGGTGCCAATACCCTTGCTCTATGCAAGGTTGCCACAAACCTTCAATTTGTGTTAAAAAGGTGGGGGGGGGGGGCAATATCTGTAAGTGTAGTAAAGCAAAGTGCAACAGAACAAGATATGCCTATAAGGAAATTTGATCTGGAACACCAGGCAATATATCTTGGGTTCTACAACGTATTGACTACAATGACCCTATGCAAACACCATGTCTCAGCTTTAGATTCCTCCCCTGCAAAATGAGAGAATGAAGTAACTGACCTACTTAATCCTCAGTTTCTAAAGTCAAGAAACATATTTGCAATTAGAAGCAAAATTAATGGAACTAGAAGCTCTTAGCGCCTGTCCCATAAGCCAAAAGCCAATCCACTGTTTAAAAAGTGTCCATTTCTACTTTGAGCTAGACTACTGGGAACAGCAAGATACAGAAACATTAACATGTCTTCTTATGTTTGATTAACTCAAGGCAAACAGGACTCAAAGCTGCAAAGAATTTTCTCCCAAATTTGACAGTGCTTGAAGAATCCTCCTTACTACTCTAGCTATATAGGAACAAACTGACTTAGGCCATGCTTGAGGGGAATACTGGTATACTATCTGGAAACAAAGGTCTTTAAAAATGTGTTAAAGTTCCTCTAACACCAAGAAAAGAGATAACCATTTCTCTAGAGATTTCTACTATAAAAAATTCTTTTTACTATTAGAAAGACTAAATAAACCTGTTCTACATTCAGGAGAGTCTAAAGAAAAAGACAATGTGTCTCAACGATCATCTTCGGTTTGGATTCTGTTACTTCTTGAGGATTAATGTAATATCCGCTTCAGAGACTTTGCTTCAATTCATTTCTCTACATTACTGCCTATCTACTTAAAACACCTATCTGCTCTCATCCCTCTGAAGTCCCAACCTACAAATCAGCACAGTAAGCAACACCCTCCACCCTCAACTTCAGCTTTGTATCTTACCCTCACCAGTATAATCTCATCCTCCTTCAGAAACCTCTCCAAGTAAACATTTAAGAACAAAACAAAAAACCAAAAGGGGCACATGGGTGGCTCAGTTAAGTGTCCAGGTCTCTATTTCGTTTTAGGTTGTGATCTCACAGTTCATGGAATGGAGTCCCATGTTGGGCTTTATGTTGATAGTGTGGAGCCTGCTTGGGATTCTCTCTGTCCCTCTCTCTCTGCCCCTCCCTCACTTGTGCTCATGCTCTCTCTCAAAATAAATAAATAAATATTTTAAAAGAAAGAAAGAAAGAAAGAAAGAAAGAAAGAAAGAAAGAAAGAAAGAAAGAAAGAAAGAAACCTGTCTTAAACCTTCCTCTACAACCACGGTAAGTTCTAAGCCATCTTCACCAATGCTTTTTCCCTCCAAATCTCTTTCCATTCTTGCCCTTCCCACTTTCAGAGTGTCTCTCTCACCATCCCCCACCCTTGGCTCTTCTGTAGCAATTTATCCTTTATCTAACCTTGATTTTATGTTAATCTGCCTTGATTTTATGTTACTCATATATGTATCAGTAATATGTTTGTGGTTGGGTCGTTTTTTTTTGTTTCAGTGGTGGGGGAGCACAGATTTTTAAAAACACTGTTTTTTTAATGTTTGAGAGAGAGACAGAGTGAGCAGAGGAGGGGCAGAGAAGGGAGACACAGAACCTGAAGCAGACTCTTGGCTCTGAGCTGTCAGCACAGAGCCTGATGTGGGGTGCAAACTCAAAAACCATGAGATCATGACCTGAGCCGAGTTTAGACACTTAACCAATTGAGTCACCCAGGAGCCCAGGGGGAAGCACAGATTTTAATGACACTTACAATTCCGGATGTTCTTGGGTTCATAAAATATCTGGAGTCACTAGAATTTAAGACCCTTGAGGGCAGAGAATACATAGTCAATGCTGAGAACAATGCCAGATCTTCGTAAATATTTAATAAATACTTGATTGACTGTGATTGCTGTAAAATACCCCAGACTAGGGGACCCTGGGTGGCTCAGTCAGTTGAGCATCCAACTCTTGATTTTGGCTCAGGTCATGATCCCAGAGTTACGGGATTGAGCCCCATGTCAGCTCTGTCTCCCTCCCTCCCTCTGCCCCTTCCCTGCCTTGCCCCAGCTCACTCTTAAAAAAAAAAAAAAAGAGAGAGACAGAGACAGAGAACTTAACAGATGCAACAAGACTGGAATAAGTGAAAGTTTATTATATTATACTATTCTACTATTTTTTTTTCTTAAAGATTTTATTTTTAAATAATCTCTACACCCAAATTAGGGCTTGAACTCACAACCCCAAGATAGAGAGTAGCATGCTCCACTGACTGAGCCGGCCAGGTGCCCCTGCTTTTGTATAGGTTTGAAATTTTCCATAATAAAAAGCTGGGAAAAAATCATCTGTGTACATGTCCCACTAGACTGTAGGGTCTTATATTCCACAGACTGTCTTATTCCTCTCTATAGCCTTTACAGATCTTTACAGTGTAACGAAAGTTTACTGAATGGTTTTTTTGTTTTGTTTTGAGAGGAGAGTGCACACCTCTGCGTAGCGTGCGTGTGTGCACACACGTGTGCACGCACGCAGGAGGGGCAGAGGGAGAGACAGAGTCTTAAGCAGTCCCTGCACCGAGTGCAGAGCCTGACATGGGGCTTGATCTCACAACCAAGTAAGATCATGACCTAAGCCAAAATCAAGAGTAAGACACTCAACTGAGCCACGCAGGCACCCCAGAAGTTTACTGAAATTTTTTTTTCTCTGAATTGCTGAGTTAACCTCTACTTCCTTCTTTTTTTCTTGCTCATTCTATTTTGTTTATGCTGCCAGAGGCTAACCTGCGCCCCCCAAACAAGCCCTGGGAGGAATCTGAACCCAGACTGATGTGAACGGGAGCCAAAGCATTCCCTGAAAGTCTGTCTTCTTCTGATATGAACCCCATAAAACCTAAAGGCTTTAGTGAGGATGTACATGGAACTTAGACTAAATCCAAGAGTTGGGACCTTACCCTTTTTAGCAACAATAGCTAAACTATATGCATATCGAATCTTCCCTTCCCCAAAATATAATGATGCTTATATCCCCAGAATTATAAACTTCTTCATTCTTGATAGGGGAAGAGTTAGTAAAAATTTTTGAATACAAACTTTTGAATTTCACCCACCCTCCAAAATTAGGACTCACTTATAGTCTAAGCCTCTCAACATAGTTGTTAAACTACTCTCACTCTCCATAGCAAACATCACTTCCACACTATTACCTGCTAAGTATGGAAGCTCCTATGCCTCTGGTCAACAAATACTTTAATCTACCTAAGCATCTGAGTTCAATATCACCAGCTGGTTATTAGCTCAACAAAATCTTGAACCTACACACACAAAACTGAAGTCATAAAGAGCACACAGAGCTAAAGCACATGATGGAAGGCACAATACAAGGAAACGAAGAATCAGGCGTCAATTCCACAGGTCTCTTAGAGTAGGTGGCCACAGCCAAACAAAAAAATTACCTGTCTACCTAGCCTTCATTAAACGTCTAAAGATAAATGCCTAAATAGGCATGCAAATTTGCATTTATACAGTAATAATCCTTTCCTATATAGCTCAGAGTTAAGGAACAATCAGAATATCACATCATTTCTACCTTTGGCCCATACTGGTATGTGTGCACGTTCATCCACACATTTCCCCCACATTGTTGTTTTCAACTGAACCAAATAAATTTTGAAAAGTTCTGTTTGTCCTCAACTTACTGCTTGTCCATTGGCTTCATAAAGTGGGCATTTTTGCTTGATCTTGGCCAGTTCCATATTTACTTGTTTGCTGACCACAGCCATGGGATTCCCTCCTAAAAAAAACTCAAACTATTATATTCAACACAACTATGAAAAGAGAACAAAAAATCGAAGCAAAAGTATTTTTACTAAAAATTTAAAATACTCAAAGCTTAGGGTACGTGAATTATAGATCAAAAAATGCCCAAAGTAAATGTAGGATATATGAAATATGTAAGATAAGCGTAAAGAAGGAAAAAAAACCCCATGTTAGTTAACATTTTATTATAGATCCTTCTAGATTTTGTGTGCATAAAATTAGAGACATACACACACTAAAGGATCATAACACATGTATTGTTTTGTAATCTTCTTTCAACTTAGCAATAAACTGGCCATCATTTCAGGTTAATATAAGGCTACATAATTTTTAGTGGCTGTATGGTTCACTTTGTATAATAATTTAATCTTCACAACTATGGGTTCTAATGTTTTGCTGTGCCACATGTAAAAAGCTCCAAACAACATGGTTCACTTGTCATTTTCTTGGGATAATTTCCTAGAACTGAATCTGCTAATAGGTCAAAACATGTACAATTTAAATTTTGCATATAGTGATGTATCTTTTCAGGAAGACTATTTGTCAATCTACCTCTTATGAACACTAAGAACAGTATCCTAAACCAAAATATCTTAAAGCCACATTTACGGCTTTAAAACAGAAGCTTGATAATGAGTCTCAGACCTTGTTTAACAGCACACAACTAAGGACTACTTACCAAGACCTGTTACTACCATAGCTCCAAGATCAGCTACATAGTTTCCCTTGCGAAATGTAGCCACTCGTCCACCCACTCGATCCTGTTTTCAGAAATTAAATGGCTGAAATCATCAATTCTATTTTAACCATGAGAACCTGGCATGGTACCATCCCAGGCCTCTTTTATAATTTAACAAGGTATAGTTTATACATAGCATGCAGTGTGGGCACAATGTGCAAACAAAGTTTAACTATTTGAGGGAGTGGTAGGTTAATGAATGACACAGAATTAAGTGACAGGGGATAGAAAACAATTTGACAGCCAGAGATACTATTTAGCTACAGCTGCTATTCTCTCTCTACCCAGCTGTCTCTAATACCATTTACTATACAGGCTGACCAAGGGCCACTCACACAGAAAATATCTGTTCACAAATTGTAACGTAGCACTAAATGCCATCTTTCTACCACCATGTTCTGACTCTTGCCCTTCATCCCCTAAGTCAGCTGGGAATGACAGATGACTTCAACAAATGATTCTCCAGTGCAGCCCCATGCCCAGGGGCAGGGTGTCTACTGAGCATAAACTTTCGACAATAGCTCTCATTCCTCAACAGGCCCTGGTTTATCTCTGCTGACCAGGGAGGTTCCATGGGAAAAATTACTGAGCTGTAGTGATACTTCAATCATGGATATTATGAGAATACTCTGTAACCTCCAAATAAACAAAAGTAAAACAAAAACCTGTCAGCTAGATTAGGACCCTGCATGGGTAGGGATCATAATGATCCCATTATTCATCACTGTATTGCTAGTACAAAGGGCAAGAGGGCACACAAATGTTTCCTGAATTACCTATATTTAGTAAGACCACATAAAAATTATTCTGATTTTTTCATACTCTATTTGAAAAGAATATTTTAAAAAATTAGCAATAAAAAGCAACCTAGATTGTACTGCACAAAACATTTTGAAATCTTCTATAAAATTTTAGATTTTTAGGTTACCTGAGAAGTGTTTGTTTTATTGTTCTTTTTTAAATGGTGTAAGCCCAGGGAGGCCTTTAAGCCACTGGAAGATAACTAAATATCAAAAATTACCCATGAAAATAATCTGAATAGTAGCATCTTAATTTGATGTTCTTTTTTCCCCCACTCTGTGCCATCATCCCTTTCCTCCTTCAATTTCCATTTCTCTTTCTAGGACAAATGATAAGGGAACCAATATATCTGGCTTCATCAGGCCCTCAAGACAGCTGCTGCCTGAGAAGCACCTGAGAAGCACCTCTTTTACTATTAAACAGGGAACACAATTCACTATGTTCCACACTAAAAATAACTGCCACCTGCACAGGGTACATCCACGAAGGCCCAAAATTTGAAAGCTAACTGCAAGAAACAATGACTTGAAAATATCCATCAAAGGGCTATATGGACCATTCACAAACTCTAAATACTCACTGAACACCTTTCAAAGCTCTACTGTCAAAAATGCTTTATCCAATATACTAACACTATCTAAAACACTTTGAGTACTATATAAATCAGTTTGGTTTAGTTCAAGTTGTAGGATTCATTAATTTGCAACAGATAATTTCTTATTGCACTGACGAATACCTATCATATTTCTATTAGGTTAGCTTCTAAACACAAAATAAAATTCTTACCCTGGCTTCCAAAAGTGTAACATCCATTCCGAAACTTTGTAATTGACGAGCTGCTGCCAAGCCAGAGACCCCAGAGCCTATGATAATTACTTTTCCTGTCTTTTTAGCTAAAAGTAAAAAACAAAAATTACAATATTTGGTCGTAGGTTTAAGAATTTGTATTCATCATTTTTTTAAATCATGAAAACCTCTAGGTTCTTAACATATCATGATGTCTTACCAAGTAAACAATTCACTTATTTTCAAAATAGAGAAACTAATACAAATAAGCAGATATCTGAAACTTATAAACTTTAATTCAATGTTAAAAATTTATAAATGAAATCCTTTAAACATTAACTTTCTCAATACACCTCAATCATCTGCTTTGGTATCTGTGACTGGTTAACTTATGACTGTTTCATTTACTTCCCAATTATACTAGGACAATTTGAGTAGCCAATTTATTCTTAAAGCTGTTTTCTTTCAGCTCTACTTCTGCAGTCCTTAGTATCTCTTTTTGCAGAATTATTAAAGCATCAAAAATAAATAAATATATGTGTTAATTCTCAAAATATCCCTATCTCCTGGATTCCTGGCAGTATAAAGAACTGGTCAATGAGAGAAAAACCTCAAATCTCTGCTTTCATAACAGACTTCTCTTGTTTTTAACAATTTTTTTTTTAATGTTTACTTATTTTTGAGAGAGAGAGAAAGACAGAGTGTGAGTGGGTGAGGGGCAGAGAGAGAGGGAGACACAGAATCCGAAGCAGGCTCCAGGCTCCAGGTTCTGAGCTATCAGCACAGAGCCCGATGCGGCACTCACAAGTTGTGAGATCATGACCTGAGCTGAAGTCGGACATTTAACCGACTGAGCCACCCAGGCGCCCCAACAAATTTTGTTTTCTGATTTTTCTTAAATTTGAAATTTAGAATCTTTCACTAAAGTACACCTGTCAGACCAGAAACTACAAGAAATGCACATTTATGAAGAGATTTTACTTTAAATCTCTTTAGACTAAGAAATTAAAAAAAAAAATGCTAAAAGCCTCCTAGAAATAAAACAGAGTCCTAGAATTGTAACTTAAGACCACGAAGTCCACTGGCCAAGTCCTTACTTGGTAGGGGTTTTATCCTTTTGTAGATGCCGAAGTTGATAAGACCGTGACGCTCTAAATAACTGTGAACTCGGTGGACAAGCACAGTGTCACCTACGGAATAAATGGATTTTACAACATATTTATATTTTAGGCAGCTTAAACAGAAAGCTCTTTAACTCTTCTGTTTTTCCATCATGAAGTTATTCTGTAGTACATATTATCCACGAGCCTCAGATAATGTGACTCCTTTAGAAAAGTGATTCCTAGCATATTAGTCTATGATGTAGTCCAAAACGCATATCATAGAATTTGCTATTTTAAAGAAGGACAATACGCTATAGATGAAATAAAGGATAAAACCAACCCTTTAAAAGTAGTATTATATCAGTTACTTTGACAAAAATTTTTCAAGACTTTGTTGGTGGCAAGTGGAAAATGAGAAAGCCAGACAGCCAGGCAATCAAATGTCAACAAGGTACGCCGTGGATTAAAGTTGAAATGTAGTCCTTGGGAAATTATTAGCAATCTCTTGAACTTACAATGTAAAAACTAATAATTAAAAACACACATAATAGTTTTCTATAAGGCTTATTTTTGCATAGCACAAGGCAAAGATGGAAATATGAGTGAAAAACTCATTATCAGCGAACTATAAGCCAAAACTAGTCCCACTAAAAACACCACTTACTGTTGTAAGGCGCTTCTAATTGTTGAAGAGTAGCCTCAAAGGTCAGCTGAATCTTTGGATTATCCAACCACAACTGCAACTGTATTTAAATGATAGAAATTTTATTACACAAGCAGACATAGACTTTAAAATATCTTTTCAACTTTAAGGCCTCAAATATTCACTTTCCTTTCATTGAAACAGTGAGGGTTATATTCCTGACAAACTGATAGAACACAAAGCCAGGTCAAATGAGTGAATTATTGAAGAAGCTGGAAGATGGCACAAAAACAGACACATAGACCAATGGAATAGAATAGAGACCCCAGAAGTGGACCCACAAATGTATGGCCAACTAACCTTTGACAAAGCAAGAAAGAATATCCAATGGAAAAAAGACAGTTTCTTTAACAAATGGTGCTGGGAGAACTGGACAGCAACATGCAGAAGAATGAAACTAGATCACTTTCTTACACCATTCACAAAAATAAACTCAAAATGGATGAAGGCCCTGAATGTGAGACAGGAAACCATCAAAACCCTACAGGAGAAAGCAGGAAAAAAAACCTCTCTGACCTCAGCCGCAGCAATTTCTTACTCAACACATCTCCAAAGGCAAGGGAATTAAATGCAAAAATGAACTATTGGGACCTCATCAAGATAAAAAGCTTCTGCACTGCAAAGGAAACAATCAACAAAACTAAAAGGCAACCAGCGGAATGGGAAAAGATATTTGCAAATGACATATCGGATAAAGGGCTACTAGTATCCAAAATCTACAAAGAACTCACCAAATTCCACATCCGAAAAACAATCCAGTGAAGAAATGGGCAAAAGACATGAATAGACACTTTTCTAAAGAAGACATCCAGATGGCCAACAGGCACATGAAAAGATGCTCAACGTCACTCCTCGTTAGGGAAATACAAATCAAAACCACACTGAGATACCACCTCATGCCGGTCAGAGTGGCTAAAATGAACAAATCAGGAGACTACAGATGCTGAAGAGGATGCGGAGAAACGGGAACCCTCTTGCACTGTTGGTGGGAATGCAAACTGGTGCAGCTGCTCTGGAAAACAGTGTGGAGATTCCTCAAAAAATTAAAAATAGATCTACCCTATGACCCAGCAATAGCACTGCTAGGAATTTACCCAAGGGATACAGGAGTGCTGATGCATAGGGGCACTTGTACCCCAATGTTTATAGCAGCAATTTCAACAATAGCCAAATTATGGAAAGAGCCTAAATGTCCATCAACTGATGGATGGATAAATAGAACGTGGTTTATACATACAATGGAATACTACTTGGCAATGAGAAAGAATGAAATCTGGCCATTTGTAGCAATGTGGATGGAACTGGAGAGTGTTATGCTAAGTGAAATAAGTTATACAGAGAAAGACAGATACCATATGTTTTCACTCATATGTGGATCCTGAGAAACTTAACCGAAGACCAGAGGGGAGGGGAAGGGGAAAAAAAAAAGTTACAGAGGGAAGGAGACAAACTATGAGAGACTCTTAAATACTAAGAATACCCTAAGAACTGAGGGTTCTAAGAACTGAGGAACTAAGAACTAAGAATACTAAGAACTGAGGGTTGATGGGAGGTGGGGGAGAGGGGAAAGTGGGTGATGGGCATTGAGGAGGGCACCTGTTGGGATGAGCACTGGGTATTGTATGGAAACCAATTTGACAATAAATTATACACACACACACATATAATTTATATATATATAATGAAGAAGCTGCAAGATATTTAGCCTAAAAAAAAAAAAAAACAAACAAACCTAGTAATTTGCCAGTATCATACAGCTGACAAGGACCAACTCAGTTACATGACTCTGGTGATACTGAGCAGGTAAAATCCACAAAATCAGGGGCACCTGGGTGGCTCAGTTGGTTGAGCATCTGACTCTAGCTCAGGTCATGATCTCACACTTGGTGAGTTTCAGCCTGGCTCTCTGCTGTCTGTGCAGACAGCCTGCTTCGAATCTTCAGTCCCCTCCCCTCCCCTCCCCTCCCCTCCCCACCCCACCCCACCCCACCCCACCCCACCCCACCCCACCCCACCGCCAGCTCCCTGCTTCTGCTCTCTCAAAAATAAACAAACATTTAAAAAAATCCACAAAATCAGGGGCACCTGGGTGGCTCAGTCGGTTGAACGCCCGACTTTGGCTCAGGTCATGATCTTACAGTTAGTGAGTTCGAGCCCCGCGTCAGGCTCTGTGCTGACAGTCAAATCCTGGAGCCTGCTTTGGATTCTGTGTCTCCCTCTCTCTCTGCCCCTAGCCCACTCACATTCTGTCTCTGTCTCTCCCAAAAATAAATAAACATTAAAAAAAATTTGTTTTTTAAATCCACGAAATCAAATGATCAATTAGATATGCAGAGGTGGCAGGGGGAGGGGGGAAGAGATGCCAAGGATATTCCAGTTTGGGGCTTGTAAAACTAAATGAGTTGGTATGTTACTCACTAAACGAGGGCCACTCAAAGAAGGGATAATGAGTTTAGTTTCAAGACAACCAAAAAGAGATACAAGACTAGCATCTAGATAAAGAGCTAGGGTTCTTAAGAGAGTTAAGGTCTGGAGCCATTTGCTTATGGGTGATAAATGAAGCCAATGTGCAGAAGAGGGGTCCTAGAGCAAAAATACACCAGAGGCAGGAAAAGACTGTAAGGAGCCTTAAGGAACTCCAACCAGTTCACAAAATGGCCTTTTTTTTAAAGATAAGACTACAAGGCTGTCAGAGAAGACAAACAACCAGGTAGGCAGGAGAAAAAACAGAATACTGTGTTAAACTAAGTGTGTTTAAGAAGAAGGGAGTGGTCAATTATTTCAAATACTGCTGAAAAAGCAGTAAGATGGGGAATGAAAAATATTATGGTACCATCAATAGACTCTAACATAAATGCTCTTCAAACTGAATACACATCTGTAAAAATGCAAGACCAACTAAATACCACCATATTTAAGTCTTAGCTAAAAATTAACTGCTCCACAAAGTTCAACAAAGAAATGTGGTTCTGTATAAATATAATTACAAAGGGATACGACCAAATTCATAAGCACCCTCTACTTTTCTCGGTGGCCATGGTCAAGGCAAAATGGACTTCCTCACATACACACCAGGCCCAAGCTCCTCACCCTTCAACAGAAGCCGTTTTCCTCTGTCTATCCTATAAAATAAAGCTCAAGTCATGGTATGTAGTTCAATAATCCTACCGTTGTGGTTTCAAAATTTAGAGGCAAAAGATGTAGTTTAAGATGAGAGAACTGAGGGGCGCCTGGGTGGCTAAGTTGGTTAAACGGCTGACTTCGGCTCAGGTCATGATCCCGCGATCCCTGAGTTCGAGCCCCTCGTCGGGCTCTGTGCTGACAGCCCAAAGCCTGGAGCCTGTTTCAGATTCTGTGTCTCCCTCTCTCTGACCCTCCCCCGTTCATGCTCTGTCTCTCTCTGTCTCAAAAATAAATGAATGTTAAAAAAAAAAAAAAAAAAAATTAAAAAAAAAAATGAGAGAACTGACACAATTCTCATAAGAGAATGATTTGTGTTCAGTTTTATAGCCAAAGGCCACAACTCTAACCTGGGCCAGTCCTTACTTCCCGAAATCTGGATTTTGGTCACAGAATATAAATCAGAGAAAACAGAAATCACTGTAAACCAACCACTCAAATTCAAGTAAAGAATGAAAACTTTCCTCAGAAGAAACAACAAAAAAAATGACAATCTTATTGAAAAAGCCCATTCAGATCAAACGTTGATATGCTATACACAGAAGCTGATTCTAAGAAAAACAAGTGTCGAAATATACAGTATGAATTTTCCATTCACTTTTTAAAAAAAAAATCACCGGTTTTTTCCATACACCCCAAATCCCTTTATTCTGTACTACGAGAAGCCAGCACAACCCACCAATTACTCTAGCTAAATAACATTTAGCAATCTAAGTTCAGCAGTGGTTTTGCAATCTAATACCCAATATAAAGAAGTTAGTGGTAGCTAAAAAGCAGATATGCTAAAAATGACATCCCTGAACTATATTCAAAGTAGCTAAAATTACAACATAAATTTCTTTTACTTTATATCACCTTAGAGTATAATGAATATGTGCTGCCCTTTTCTACTCTATGGCTAAAAAATTTCTGATGAATAAAGGACATGAAAGAAAAATTCAGAGAAAAAATGGCTAATAAATGTGAAGAAGTCAGTCTAAGTAATTAAAGACATGGAAAAGAAATGAAATATTTTTAGTCTATTACAGCAGCATAGATTATCATCATTTTGATAACCAAAGCAAGGGCAGAGCAATGGGAGTGCCGACTGACTCAGTCTCTCTGGGAGGCAATTTGACAATATATATCAAAACTGTTCCTATTTTTTTGACAAAGTAGTTTTCCTTCTAGGACTCTACCATTAGGAAATAATAACCAGAGATAGACTCAAGAATGTATAAAGCTACTCAGAGCTTAATAAAGCACAAACAGACATTTAAATGCCTAAATTAAAAGTATGACTCAACTGTCAGATGAAATATTATGCAGACATTAAAATCAAGCATTTGGCCTGAGAAGGAGGTTGAACCAGATGACAAGAACAGAGTAAGAGTTTCTTTCATCCTGAGAAGGAAAGACAAAATGATTATTTAAAAAAAAAAAAAAAAAAAAAAAAAGTTTTGGAGAGCCTGGGTGGCTCAGTTAAGTGTCCAACTTCGACTAGGGTCATGATCTCACAGCTTATGAGCTCAAGACCTGCATCGGGCTCTGTGCTGACAGCTCAGAGCCTGGAGCCTGCTTCGGATTCTGTGTCTCCCCCTCTCTCTGCCCCTCCCCCATTCCCTCTCTCTCTTCCTCAAAAATAAACATTAAAAAAAAAAGTCTGGGGCACCTGGCTGGCTCAGTCAGTAGAACACCAGACTCTTGATCTCCGGGTTGTGAGTTCGAGCCCCACATGTGGTGTGGAGTTTATTTAAAATAACAGGGATGTCTGGGTGGTTATGTCAGTTGAGCATCCAACTCCTGATTTTGGTTCAGGTCATGATCTCATGATTCATGGGATCAAGCCCCACATCGGGCTCCATGCTGACAGTACAAAGAGAGCCTTCTTGGGATTCCCTCTCTCCCTCTCAAAATAAACATTTAAAATAAATAAAAAAATTTTTTTAAGTTTAAATAAAGATTCTTTGCATTTATGAGGTTATGAAGAATGAAAAGGATGCAAAGAATGTATGGAAATAGCATTTCAATTTTTTAAAAACAAAAATTAAGTATACTTCTAAAAAACTACCTGAAGAGAAAAAAACAACTAACTTTTATTTTTTTTTTTTTTTTTTTTTTTTTTTTTTTAATTTTTTTTTCAACATTCATTTATTTTTGGGACAGAGAGAGACAGAGCATGAACGGGCGAGGGGCAGAGAGAGAGGGAGACACAGAATCGGAAACAGGCTCCAGGCTCCGAGCCATCCGCCCAGAGCCTGACGCGGGGCTCGAACTCACGGACCGCGAGATCGTGACCTGGCTGAAGTCGGACGCCTAACCGACTGCGCCACCCAGGCGCCCCAAAAACAACTAACTTTTAACAATGGTTACCTCTGGATAGTGGTACATGTTATAGATAATTTTATAATTCTTTCCTCTCTTTTTCCCCATATTCTCCATAAAAGTAATAAGCACTATTAATAATCCAAATGGAAAAAAGCAGACATGGAAACTTACTGTGCGGTTTCTAATGAACAGAAAAACCTTCTGGGTCTGCTGTGGTCCACTGATAATATCTGGAAAACAGGCTGCTTCTTGAGAAGTCATCCGGTCATGAGGAAGTCTACTCTGGAAAGCTGCACCCTCCACACCTAGCAAAGAAAGCAAAGGACTTCTGGGAAACGTGCAAGTAAACACAAAACTAGGGATAACGAGACTGCGTTTTTTTGCCTGAAGAACCCCTGTAAAGCTCTGCCTCATTCACAAACTGATCTTACTTCCTTTAAAAAAATTTTTTTTATTTTGCCCAAAAGCTCAACATCTTTAGAATTTACTCACTTTTTTGAGCTTAACATTGCAAAAATTACAGTTTAGTAATGAGTGACACAATCTACCTTAGAAAACATAACAAAGCCTTGAGCATATTTTCTTCATCCACAACATAACTTTGTAACACTAGAAGATACTCTAATTAAAATTAGCATCACTGATAGTGCACATTAAATCTTAAAACTAAAGAACTAGAATAGAGGAAAATATGTGAACAGAAAAACAAAAGAAACTAGAGTGAAAACACAACCAAATGCTGTCTTTTAAGATTACAGCAGAGAACACGGAGAGGTCTTTAAGGTTTAATAACCAACAGTAAGGAACGCATATCTCATCAGTGGTACCACCCATTAGTTCCATAAGTCAATACTGGCAAGCAGTGAGATCAGTTAGGCAGACTACAATGAAGACACAGAAGAAAGCAAGGAATTTACCTTTCCCAGCAAAAACATTGGGAATGCTTTACTACACACTGCAAGTAAAGTATGCTACTGCATACTGTATACTACATGTACATATAATGTATACGTATCCTCTATACAAGTAAAATTGTATTATTTTGAAATGTATTGTTTTGAAACTCTTCAAATTGGGTATTTTTATATGTAGTTAGTACATCATAGTAGTTAAGTACATCTTTCTAAGATGTCCTTACAAATATACTTACATGAATTTTACCTCTATCTCTAAGATCACCTTATAAAAGATATACTTAACTACCAGCTCATGGAAATATCAAGACATAATTTAAAGAGTTTCAGAATTCAACACCATTGAAGTGATTATATGCAATCAAATAGGCTCCAGATATCCATATTTAATCATTTAAAGCACATAAAACAAGAAGTTAGAAACACTGATAATGGAAACAAAATTAAAGGAAAGGCACAGTGAGACTAAGAAAATAAAAAGAACAAGGCAGGTAAAGATGTAACTTAGAAAATTATAGCTAAGCTATTAGGGTGTTGTTTCCACAAAGACATTAAACACTACCTAGAAATGGTTAACAAGAGGTCAAGCAAAAATGCCTAATGCTAATATGGACTGCATATTAAGAAACAAAATTCTTGGGAGAGAAGAAAAATTTACCCACTGACAGTAGATAATGAGGACACATGTACTTACATTACTAAACCAACAATTCTCTCATTTAATGAATCTAACTTAAAAACTGTCAGGACGATTAATTATTCCCTAAGGAAAAAAATAATCAGTAAGAGCCATACTACTGAGGGTAGAACATGAAATTAAGGCAAGAAAAAAAAAGGCTGGCTATCAGGGATATAGGTTATTTCAGTAATGTGAAATTTTCTAAAACTATATATAGCTTTGATGTCCCTAGTCAACTACCACCCAATCAAAATAAACAAAAATTAAAACCAAGACCAAAAACATGTCTCATTATAATGGGCATTATCTACACAATAATCCTGAGTACTCAGAACAAATATCTCTTAAAATAGGTTACCTTCATAAGTGTATACGATTAACATGAAAACCAACGAACTCTACAAACCGTACTTCTTCCTCCCCAAAACAGGTAGTTTTCTTTTTTAGCTATACTAATTTCTACACGCTTATTAAGTCATCATTGAACAGTAATCCTACTGCAAAATATTACTGTCAAAGACAGTCAAAAAACCACATAGGGAAAAACACTAAATTTTATGATATTTGGCTCCTCATTCCAAGTGCTTGTATGTCAAAAATCACTCTAAAATAGTTGGCTAACTTTGAGAATCTTGAGAATATGTAACAATTAAAAAAATTTAGGGGTGCCTAAGTGGCTCAGTTAGTTAAGCATCTGACTTTGGCTCTGGTCATGATCTCGTGGCTCCATGAGTTTGAGCCCTACCTGGGGTTCTGTGCTGACAGCTCAGAGCCTGGAGCCTGCTTCAGATTCTGTGTCTCCCTCTCTCTCTGCCCCTCCCTTACTCACTTTCTGTCTCTCAAAAATGAATAAATTTTTTTTTTAATTTACATAAGTCATGTGGCAGTTTTAGAAGTATCTTTAGGGGTACCTAGGTGGCTTAGTCAGTAAGCGTCCGACTTCAGCTCAGGTCATGATCTCATTGTTCGTGGGATCAAGCCCTGCATTGGGCTCTATGCTGACAGTGTAGAATCTGCTTCAGATCCTCTGTCTCCCCCTCTCTGTGCCCTGCCCCTGCTTGCTCTCTCTCTAAAATAAACAAACATTAAAAAAAAAAAAAGTGCCTTTAAATCAAACACCAAATGATTATCAAAAGGAATTAAAGAAGCCAAAAGTTGTGACACTAATATATGTGTGGAGTAATATTCTTCTCCATTTCTCTCTTCTACATAACATCCAAAACACCCAGTTATTCTTAAATACTTTGTCAATTTTTAAAAACAAAAAAGTCTCTACTCTGTAATTATTTTCTTCCTCTTGGTTTTTAGGGATGAAGACTATTATTTCAAGGAAGGAAGACCACTATCAATATAAAAGTGAAAATTGTATAACATAAAATTCTAACCTTTTATCAAAGAATCAAAAAATAGGTTAACTTGGAACCTAAGCTGTTCAAAAGCTAAGTAAAGCACTCTTTTAATAGGATATTTCCAAAATGAACTAACAGACCACTCTGGATAATGTAACTCATAAGTATCACCTTTTGAAGGAAAAACCTTAAAGAATACAATTGACTTTAATAATATCCTTATTAAAAAGTACCAGTAGTACATATAATTCAGCCCTAATTTACACTTAGTGTTTGTGTGCTCTTAACAGAATCTGGTATTCCGGAAATTTAGAATGTTTCAAAGATGCTATCCTAATTTTTTTAAAGCTTCAAGGCTGCCTACATATCAATCTTGCCCCTCAGTTCAATTCCTTTCTCTCAATTTCACACAGGAAATTCCAGCATCACCTTTCAAAATGCAGTCATGCTAAAGCAGAAATGCCTTTCTAATGGTCTGACAGGCTCACACTTTCTCTGAAAACATAGTTAAAAGTCATAAAATATTTAAGGGAATATAAAGACCTTTTTGGGTAGATTAGAGAAGCAGAAAGGGGCGGGAGGGAGGTGAGGATATAGACACTCTATTCCATGAAATCATTTCCTCCCTGATTCTGACATATAAGTAGCACCTTGAGTAGAATAAGGTAACAGAGATATAACACTTAAAAGAAAAGAAGGCCTCCATAAAAGTTACTAGCTTTCATTTCTTTTTCACGAGGTAGATAAATTAACTAGATTTCTAGTTGAAGAGGTAAAACAAAAGTCTCACAAGAATCCTCATACAAAAGACTACTTAAATTAGTAAACTCTAGATGCACCATATTCAGTCCTATAATAGTTTAAAAAAAAAGAATAGGGATAGAGGAAAGAAAAAGAGGAGAATCATATAATTTCTTATGCTTTAGATTTTTTGTTTTTAGGGTAAACGCACACTTTAAATGATTCTATGAGGGAGGATATAAGGACTAGTCTATGCATAAGAAAGAAGATCTCTGGGTTCTCTCACTCCTCCAAGTGTTTGTGTATCCTTGGTCATACCATTTAACTGTTTCAAGTCCTCATCCATAAAATGGGTGGATACAATATCTGTTTGACTGCAGGAAGTTAGAGAAAATGACCTCAAGTTCCCTTAACTTTTAAGATTTAAGATGTATACACCAACTTGATGTGGATTTATAAAAGTCAAGATATGATCCTGGTCCCAAGATACTCATGAGGGTCATTTGGCTTTATTTAAAAAAAAAGAATGTTGATCGCTTACAAGCACATGCTTCTAACTGATCATCTTACAAATGCATGCTTCTGAATATGGCAAAGATCTGAAGAGAGATCTTGAAGGGTTTAGAATAGTCACCACCACTCTTGGAAACACTGTAAAAAAATCATGTTCTACTAAACAGTAAGTCAGAAGCACCACAGTTTTATATGAAAGTCTGTTTTTACTTTCAGCAATACAACATATTATTTACTAAAGCAAAAGAGTAAATTTACTCACGTTAAAACAAAAAGCAACAAGAAAACTCAATTTATTTCTTCAAGATTAAAGCTCTAAAGGCTATCCCTGATCCTCAACAGTTCCATGGAAGATCCAATTGTGCATCATTTAATAAAGAGCATTCTTAAAAGGTTTATCTGCCACAGATACTCTGAATGAGGATTTTAACTCCTCTAAAATAACCATGTACTGATTATCAACCTCCAATCCTTGGGACAGCACTGAAACAAGTCTACCTCTAACATTCTGGATCCCCTAAGTACTAATTGCTGCATTAACAGTGAATTTTGACCCAAGAGAGTAAAATACAAATATTTCCTAGACCTGGTGTACACAAACTGCAAAAGACAAATAATTTTAAAGTAGACTTAACAGTTGAAAAGTGACAAACTCCAAAAGTGAAGTAACACCTATTCCAGTTCTATCATAATGTATATACATGTATCAGTCAGTTTTGAGCATTGAACCACACAAAAACATCCTGGGCAAAGAATGAAATCCAGACATACTACTTTGGATTCCTGGAACAAACTTTAATGGCTCCAGATGGGCCCTATAAATCATTTAACCTTTTACTTTTTCCTACAAGTAAAAATCTCATAGTTTGGTCTGAAAAGAAAGAGCATTTTGAGCAGACTTTTAAAAAAATGACTAATTTTCATGTGACAAAATGTTTACACTACAAAATAATTATGCAATGTTAACTGAAAAAAATGTACCCAATACTATCTAACAACCATTTCTGAAAAGTCCCTTACCTGCATAATTCATCTGACTAGTCCTAGAATGCCTTTCCGTCCTTTTTTTTTTTTTTTTTTTTGAGGCTTTTGGCCTATGGCTCCTCCTCTCTGTGTGTTCAGCTATATTTCTTTTTAAAGGTCCCATGATTCTGTTTTGTATGTTTACTGTTACTATAAAAGCTGCTGGGGAGAAAAGTACCTGCCATCTCCTCAAAAACATGAAGAGTGGAGGGCTGAGATCGGCCTGAGGACTTCAAAAGGTTTTGCTTGCCTTTGTTCTGGCTACACTCTCCTATTCTACTACTCTGTCCTGCGAGTTAAATTTCCCCTGTGCTTCTGGCTAAAATGTGGATACCATAGCCAAAAACTCTTGCAAGCATCAATCCCTGACTTGGCGGCTCTTGCTACTAAGTGGCAAGCATCTAATGCCACCCTCACCTGATGCTTGGCCGTCTCCATACCCTCCAGAACTGTCGTCTTGAAGTCCTCCTGCTTGCCCTGTGGAAGGAAAGAGGAGAACTCAGGGACCTTACTCCATAAATTAATATAATATCTGGACATAAAGGCCTAATAGTTGGCGACTCACAAATTCACCACCAACTAGTAAACCCATATTCAAGAGAGCTCCTTCTTCTCAAATCAGGCCCAGGGAATCACATCATAGTCTTCCAAATTCTGGTCAGAAAATTTCAACTGTACACACTGATTCTTGTTGAAAAGTAGGAGAACAAAGTACATAGTATTTCTAATCACTAAATCCTTCCTGTCAGTCCAGCATGGATTGGGGGAAAAAAGGATTCCAGATGTCTTTTACTACTTGTTGCTATGCTAAGAGTGGTAGGTGTGGCAGGGCTCTAGAGTCTACAGCTGCAGCAATTCAGCATCTGCTCAATCTCTTTATCTTCACCTTTCTATCCAAAAAGAATATACATAAAATGACAAGACTTACAATTTTATTTATGTATTTTTAAGGAGGCTTCACGCCCAGCATGGAGCCCAAAGTGGGGCCTGAACTCACGACCCTGAGATCAAGACCTGAGCTGAGATCAAGAGTTGGACGCTTGACCAACTGAGCCACTCAGGTGTCCCAAGACTTATAGTTTTAATGAAAAATTCTCCCTTTGACTTCAAAGAACTTTAAAGACTCAGCTCCAAAACAAGTTTCATTTACTAAGCATGCTAGACAGTGCTAGATCTGAATATGCCAGGCCTCCTTAGTAAAACTTTCAACTGTACCACAAGACACCCTGCAGTCATATGCCAAGTAAACTAGATAGACACACACCGGGGGGGGGGGGGGGGAGGGGGGGATATGGTAGGGAGGGGGTCTCCTACCTCAAGCTACACAGTAAGCCTAAGAAATTTTCCTCATTGACTAATATATAGAAAACTTCAAGAAAAGTATCACAGCTTGAAAGTTCAATCAAAGTCAGGATAGATGATCTTCCGGACTCTTCCAAAATCTATCACCAAAACAGATGCTATGATCTTCTTAAGCTTCTGTCTACCTGGTACATTATGGGGAAACTACAGCATGATCTTTGGAAGATATGAAAACACTCTCCAGTGATCTGAAACTGGACAAGCTTCATTAAATAGTTTATTTTAAAAGAATCTCAACAAGAAAGATTGATTATCTACCATTTGAATTAAAGGGGAACAGGAAAGTGAAAATGACATCTCTATCTTCATGTATACCAAATTGTTTAGATAGAAATGATTCCTGACATTAGAATATGTTGCTAGAAGGTACACGCTCTGCTGTTAAGGTAGAATAGAATCTCATTCTAAAGCTATCTCACTATACTCCTGACAGGCCCTTTAGGTTCTAGAAGGTTATGGTTCTCATACAAGGCACAAGGTATAGGATTTGTTGTTTACAGCCTTTAAAAAAGGGCATATAATTATGAAGAGATGACTCCAGTTACAAAATCCAATCTGCAAACATCTTGAAAATGCAGGCCCTATGTTAAAATTTTTAAAGTCTAAATAAAAAATACTCACTCTTAATTACTTCTAAATTTATTCATAAAAAATCTTTCAGAGTTTTTTTAAAGAAACTCTTCCAAACAGAACCCACTAGATCAAAAGACTGACTCAAGGGGGCGGGCTCAACACAATAAAATAAATACAGTTTCCAAGAAACATTTAAGCATTAGGAACAATATAGCTCCTCTCTCTCAAATTACGTTCCCCGCTTGGCGAAGAATAAAAGCAACAGTCTCTTGTCACAAAGGCATCTCACCATTTCTAAAAATAAATAAAACAAAAACCACTTTCATGCTAGCCACTAAGTCTGAATTATTTTATCCTTCCCATTTCTATCATTTTCCTTCTTCCCCCGCTACATGTCATACAGAATGCTAAATTATTTTAACCTGCAGGTAGCTCTTGACTGTTTTCTGTCAATGGTATTTAATAGAAACAGATTTCTTAAGCCTGACTTATGTGCTCAAAAGGTTAACAAGATTGCTCTTTTATAACAAGGCAGGGAAGTCTTTTTTGTCTTCTGCTTTTGAAAAAAGGAACAAAATTCATATACTGTTAGTTGATAAAAATATATAGGAGTAATATGAAAAATATTCAATACCCTGGGAAGATTTTTTTAAAAGGGATGTCTCTTAACAGCAGAAAGTCAAGAAAGAAACTCCAAAGCATTGCATAAGCAAAGAAATAGAGCAAAACCAAACAGGCGATATAAACATGTAAGAAATTATGAAAAACAAAGTAAGTGCTTAACATTAAGTAAAGGAACAACATATCATTTGACTTGATGAAGGTTCAGAAGAGGAGGTTGCTATTTTCTAATCATAACGCAGTCATGAGTATTTGGAGGGTGCCTACTTCTCCAAAGACAGATGATAACAGCATCATCTTTATTAGTGATATTGTAGACCAATTCTTCCATCATTTTCTTAAAAACCACACACATACAAATATTTGCAGCTAACTTTCCATCCAGGATTGTCTCTGATTAGAACATATAAAATGCCATATCATTTGCTCTTTGGGTCCTTCTGTCCTAGGACTCTGCTGCAAAAGGACATGGAACAGCAGGCAAGTATAGTTGTTATCTTCCATGAGCTCAAACTCAAAATAGAAAATGAAAATATACAAAAGCAACTTTTTCCTATCACCTTGATTGTGGCACTACTGCGGAGACCTCCTTTTGTTTTCATTCTCACTACACACACACACACACACACACACACACACTCAAGTTTAAGGGAGACCCTTAAGACCTGTATTTGTGTATATCTTCTACAAATTGAAGATAAAATCTTTTTGATTTTTCTTACATAGCAGCTCTTCGGTTGCCCTCCAATAAACCTTCTACAGACCTGTTAGGTTATTCTTTTTTATTTAAAAAAAATTTTTTTTTTCTTTTCAACGTTTTTATTTATTTTTGGGACAGAGAGAGACAGAGCATGAACGGGGGAGGGGCAGAGAGAGAGGGAGACACAGAATCGGAAACAGGCTCCAGTCTCCGAGCCATCAGCCCAGAGCCTGATGCGGGGCTCGAACTCACGGACCGCGAGATCGTGACCTGGCTGAAGTCGGACGCTTAACCGACTGCGCCACCCAGGCGCCCCCTGTTAGGTTATTCTTGAAGAACAGTGAAGCATTGTAGTTATAGTCTCGATTCAGATTCCCAAGAGACCATTCTGCCAATATCTTAAAAGGAAATCTAAGATGACTTTCAAGTATTTTTTATCTGACAAGCAAGAAGGGCAGGATCACCGACGTGTTGTTCTCAGGTACATACTGACCAACAGACTCACATTGTGACTATTTAGTTTCTTGTTAATGCTTATTTATTTTTGAGAGACAAAGAATGAGCGGGGGAGGGGCAGAATCCAAAGCAGGCTCCAGGCTCTGAGTGGTGAGCACAGAGCCAGACATGGGGCTCTAACTCACAGAGTGCAAGACCACAACCTGAGCCGAAGTCAGACGCTCAACCCACTGAGCCACCCAGGCACCCCGTGACTATTTAGTTTCTTGAAATCATATTCATGTTGATAACTTTGTACACAATTTGAGAAATTCCTAACTCTTCTGGGAAGCAATAATTTTTAAACAAAAAAAAAAATTTATTAAAATTTATTTAATCAAAAATTTACCAAATTTACAGAACAAAGTGACTGCCAAGCTCTTGTTTTCAATCAAACCTGACACGTTAGCAGAGGGGGAAAAATCTTAAAAGTTTAAACCATCTTTAAAGACATAAGTTTCTGCTCTTATTAACACCTCAGTTTATATTTTAATAATCTCACTAATTCAATGTTTACCAAATACCTATCTCAAAACTGCCAAGCACAAATAGAAAGTGGAACAGGTTAAATACTTATTTTCAAAGGGCTTATAATCTACCTGGGGAAAGATAAAAAAAATATCCACAAAGAAACTTTTTTAAATTTTATTTTTTTATGTTTGTTTATTTTTCAGAGAGAGAAAGAGAGAGAGACAGACAGGCAGACAGAGTGCAAGCAGGGGAGGAGCAGAGAGAGACACACACACAGAACCCAAAGCAGGCTCCAGGCTCTGAACTGTCAGCGCAGAGCCTGATGCAGGGCTCCAACTCACAAACCATGAGATCATGATCTGAGCCGAAGTCGGATGCTTAACCGACTGAGCCACCCAGGCGCCCAAGAAACTTTTTTTTATAAAAAGGGAAACAAGAGGCTAATACAGATGAGGAATCAGGGAAGCTTTTCTCAATAAATCCACAGAGGTCTGGATATACTGGGAGGCAGTCAAACCACCAATATGGTCTAGAACACTTATAAAAGCAAGGAGAAAAGCACAGACATGGTATAGAATGACACAGTACTTACAGAAGTGGGAGAGCAGGATAGGTAAAAGGGGCCACCCTCAGTGACAAAACCTAAACTTGATCTTAATAATGGGGTAACTGTATGACCTGTCACAGAAAACAGCAAAACAAGTGATACTTTAATTAAACTAATCCGGTCACTTTGTACCAGATGGATTACAGGAAAAAAGGTGACCTACACAAAGGAGATCCAATTGAAAGGCCGATTAAGTTAGATATCAAGTGAAATTCACTAGAATAAAAAGATGACAATGAAAGTGGATAGGGCATAACAATAACAAGTCAAAGAAGCTATGCACAGGAAGTTACATGACTTTACAACAGACTTGATAAAACGGATAAGGGACTTTCAAGATGGCTCCAAGTTCTTTTAAGTCAGGAGTAGTAATGCAGTGGACCAAATGCAAAATTTAGGGAAAATTTAGGGAAAATTAAACGGAAATATTTTTTACTTAATTACTCAGTCTTTAAAGTAATTAAAGACTAGAACTTTAGGACTAAAACTTTAAAGTCTTAAAAAAAATTTTTTTTAATGTTTATTTTTGAGAGAAAGAGCACGAGGGGGTGAAGGGAGGGGCAGAAAGAGAGGGGACACTTTAAATATTAAAAAACATTTTTTAATGTTTTTATTCATTTTTGAGAGCGAGACAGAGACAGAGTATGAGTGGGGGAGGAACAGAGACAGAGGGAGACACAGAATCTGAAGCAGGCTCCAGGCTCTGAGCTGTCAGCACAGAGCCCAATGCGGGGCTTGAACTCACAAACAGAAAGATCATGACCTGTGCTGAAGTTGGACGCTTAACCAACTGAGCCACCCAGGTGCCCCTAAAAAAAATCTTAAAATAGCATGGGGGTAACAATAGGCTCAGAGAATTTGAAGCAGTTTTAAATGTATGACTAATCTCATAAGGAAAGTCACAGTTTCAAAGAGGAATTGGTCAACACAGACAAATGACAAAAAAATTTTTTTTAAATAATTGAAAGGTAGCGAGTTACTGGTGACTATAACCACTTCCTGCTGCCTTCCAGTCCTCTCCATAGTGAAAGGTGGCTTTAAAAATAACCTCAAATACACTGCTCTTAATGCATCCCTTTCCTAACTTTTTGACTATGATTCTGGACAGAATAAATGATCTACAGCAGTTCAAAGAAATGCAAAGGCAAGTGAATTGGGTTCCCTGAGATAGATGTAACTGGCCTAAAGGGAAAGCCTCAGGCATTCCTTTGAAGCACATCATAGGCAGTTAACACAGCTAACATTGATCAATACTCTCCAACAAAATTATCCAGAATGAAATCTATGGGTTCGAACTAGAACAGCAATCCTAGTGTCATTAAGGCCCAGAAAGCAGGAAAAGGGTGCTGCTTAAGGCAGGAACCTGCCTAAAATTTTCTCCCTTTACCACTGGAGGAGCAGTAGCACTGCTGATCTACACCTGAAGACTTTTTAAATGAACTTTATTTATTTTTAATTTATTTTTGGGACAGAGAGAGACAGAGCATGAACGGGGGAGGGGCAGAGAGAGAGGGAGACACAGAATCGGAAACAGGCTCCAGGCTCCGAGCCATCAGCCCAGAGCCTGACGCGGGGCTCGAACTCCCGGACCGGGAGATCGTGACCTGGCTGAAGTCGGAGGCTTAACTGACTGCGCCACCCAGGCGCCCCTACACCTGAAGACTTTTTAACATTGGAGCAGAAGTGAGAAACCTCAGTACCAGAAATCCTATACAAAATAAAAGCCCTATAAGCTAAAAAGGAAAGCAAAGCTTTTAGAAGCCAAAGGAAAGAATGGACTTTTTCATATGCTATTTCCCTCCACATTCCATAGTAGGGATTTTCCTCACCTATTCTGTTGTAAAATCTTGGCTTATAGTTCAGTTTTCAAAATGTTCCAAAGAAAGTTTACAATTTAGATGCTATGTTATGCTGCTCGACTACCAAGCTTAATGTGAATTTGAGTAGTTAACAACAAAGCTTACTTTTCTAGTTATTCACCTGTTTGTTTGTTTGTTTTAAGTTTATGTATGTAAGCAATCTCTACGCTCAACGTGGGGCTTGGATTCAGGACTCCAAGATCAAGAGTCACATGCTCTTCTCACCAAGCCAGCCAGGTAGGTATTCCTCACCTATATCTAAAAAGGCCAATAGTGAATTTTACCCTGGACCTGCTATTAAAAGAACTGTAATAACTTTTCACAACTGATAACCATGAATTAATTTCAACAAGAGAATACCTTTTTCCTGCTCAAATAAATTTCTCAGAATGCTGGCTATCTTGTATCTTCCCAGACCACAATCAGAGGCTCTTCCCAACCTCAGTATGATTTGAGTCTACACTGCTACAGGGAGATTTGACTTCTTAGGCATTAATTAATCATATGTGTTCTCCTATCTTCACATCAGAAGATGCCAAAAAAAAAAAAAAAAGGAAAAAAACACAACCCTATCTTCAAATGTTTGAGGCCACCGTAATTAGCAAATACTGCAAAATGTTAACATTTGTTAACCCTATTCCTAGTTCAAGTCTGTGTTTAATAAATACAAGATGTTTGTACACAAAAGTGGAATTTGTATTTTCTCCTTTGATCTCTCGTATCAAGTCCCATTTTGCAGATGAGAAAATCCTCATAGACAAAGTATCTGTTCTATTATATCATGAGCAGACCAAAAAAGGATGGTAGCAAAAAGAAAGGAAATTATAAAAGTAAAGTTGCTCAGCTAAACAAATTACTAATTTGCCTTAATTAAAAAAAAAAACCTAATCAATCAGTGAAATGAAATCATTAAAAGCAGCTCAATCTGTCAAAGACTGAACCTAAAACTGGTAGCATTTGATCCAGTGGTTTTGGCCAAAAGCAGTTAACAGTTAAGAATCAAGGATCTCAGGGGCGCCTGGGTGGTTCAGTCGGTTAAGTGTCCGACTTCAACTCAGGTCACGATCTCGAGGTCCGTGAGTTCGAGCCCTGCGTCGGGCTCTGGGCTGACGGCTCAGAGCCTGGAGCCTGCTTCGGATTCTGTGTCTCCTCTCTCTCTGCCCCTCCCCCGTTCATGCTCTGTCTCTCTCTGTCTCAAAGATAAATAAACGTTAAAAAAAAAAATTAAAAAAAAAAAGAATCAAGGATCTCAACTGCTTCATAAAAGCCTAATTCCTTCACATTTCATGTAAAACTTCCAAAATCCAATTTGGGGAAAAACATTTAAAAACAACTTCTGGGTTCTCACCGTACTTTGAATACACTTTTATCATATTGTTTCTTCATTGTAGCCAGTTATTAAATTTGTAACCCTAAAGAGGACTATGAATTCTTTGCAGAAAGACCTAGTCTTCAGCGCTGCACCCTCAGAACCCAGCACCATGCCAGGAACAAAGCACTGTAGTTTTACAATTAACGGTTGTATAATAAAGTCAATGAGGAACTGCCAAGATTGGGGCAATCTTACTTTGTGTAGAAAATGTCTCCGCTTTTTCTTTTCTTTTCTTTAAATTTCCTGTCCAGGGGCGCCTGGGTGGCTCAGTTGATTGAGAGTGTGAGTCTTAATTTCAGTTCAGGTCATGATCTCAGTTTGTGAGATCGAGCCCCATGTCAGTGCAGAACCTGCTTGGGATTCTTTTTCTCTCCCTCTGCCCCTCTCCCCAGCTTGCAGTCTCTCTCAAATTAAAAAAATAAATAAATAAAAATAAAGAGTAAGGGAGCCATCTGTCTTCTTTATATGAAAAAAAAAAAAAAATTCCCTTCCAGGGCATTGGGCTTAGCTGGTGAAGCAGGTGACTCTCGATTTTGAGGTTGTGAGTTCAAGACCAGTGTAGAGATTGCTTAAAAATAAAATCTTAAAAAAAAAAATTTTTTTTTCACTTCCACACTATTTTTAAAAATAATTCTTCCAGTAAGCCAAAAATTTAGGAAGACTTACTTTCGTCCCACTCTTTTTCCAAGTTCCTCCAAATTTTTATACTAAAATTTAGTATTTCAGATTCATTTTACCTTCTGTTACAGATTTATGTACACATCTGTATCTCTGCTAGGCTATAAATCATCTGAGAGTGGGGACCATGTATTGCATAGTAATATATATAGCTTGGTCCAAATGTTATCTCTCAAAATATAAAAATTTTGAATTAATCTGTGCTTTTTTCTCAGTCCTCCAGTAAATTATTCTGAAGCACAGTTCCAAATCAGAACACTGAAATGATGCTATACAAAAAAGGGGGGGGGGCAAGAAAAGTAATCCTAGGTCTGCTTTCTAAATGTATGCATCATATTTCATATAAGGAGAACTAAAATGATTTCAGGCACTTATTTGACACTAGCAGGCCAAAATGGCAACATAAACAATCCTGTTAGGAATGAATTTCCCAACAACTTCTAGTAGATCTACAAAAGAGGGTCTCCTGCTGGGTATGGGGTTGTAACAGAATTCTATAATTCTCCCTGTGGAGGTAATCCGAGTCCATTTTCAGGAAACCTGCAAGTTACACCTGCTCTCTGATTGCACCTGAAGGTACAGCAAGAGAAATCAGAGAGAAAAGCCTGGGATAAGCCACTTGAAAATAATTATGGCATGATAAAATTATTCACCAAACTCTGACCGTAACTAGCCATGCCGCCAAACCCAGGACTTTACTGAATACCTCAGTATGACTGCCTCACAGCACCTAAGAACAAAGAACTATGAAAATATAAGGACTGTTACATAAGTATTAGGCCACCGTTTATTTTTTTTCCTCTAAAAGAAATTTTTTTTTTAATTTTTTTTTTTTAATGTTTATTTATTTTTGAGACAGAGACAGAGCATGAACGGGGGAGGGTCAGAGAGAGAGGGAGACACAGAATCCGAAGCAGGCTCCAGGCTCCAAGCTGTCAGCACAGAGCCGGACGCGGGGCTTGAACTCACTGACCGTGAGATCATGACCTGAGCCGAAGTCGGACGCTTAACCGACTGAGCCACCCAGGCGCCCCCCAAAAAATTTTTTTTTAACATTTATTCATTTTTGGAGAGAGAGAGAGACAGAGGGTGAGCGGGGGAGGGGCAGAGAGAGAGGGAGACACAGAATCCGAAGCAGGCTCCAGGCTCTGAGCAGTCAGCACAGAGCCCGACGCGGGGCTCGAAACCATGAGCCATGAGATCACAACCTGAGACGAAGTTGGACACCCAACCGACTGAGCCACCAGGCGCCCTTTTTTTTCTTTTGAAGTAAGGAAATCCATCTTCAGCTCTTCTCTGGTCAAATTCTATTATTATACTAAGTTGTAAAGGACAGTTCAAAAGATTCTACCTTTTAGGTTTTTTGCTATACTGAATAAGCAATTCATAAAATATTTGGTCATCAATCTTTTGTCATAAATATTTTCATTTTAATGGTATTTGTGATCAAACTTCACTGGATTTTAAACTTTTCTACCCATACACATATTCTATATATTTTATATAATTTAGTATTCTTACTAATTTATGTTGCATCTCCTTTCATGTGATTTTGTGAAATATTCTTTCAACCAACAATAGGACTATTACATGAAAAGGGCCCCAAAGTTATTAAAACCACAAAATTTTTTGGTCATACCAATCTTTCACATCAATGATTTCTGTACGTTAAACAGCCCACATCTCTTTCAAACACACACCACACACACACCCCCAAAATTACCATGTAAGACAGAAGAGAGGGCAGGTACTTTCTTTTATTTACATTGTTGTAAGAGTTATTATGTGTTCTTAAAAGAATATAAACAAGGAGATAAAGTGATTCTTCCTACAGTCATTCAATAAAATAGATTATAATACAGAGCTGTCATCAATCAGCTAACCATATCTAATAACTATATCTAACAAAATGAACCAATAATTTGACGTAAGCCTTTGAGCTTCATTACAGTATTAGCATACCACTGAGGCTGGAAAACTGGTACACAGACATATGCATGTGCTTTTACATATATATATTTAAAAAAAATTTTTTAACATTTATTCATTTTTTGATAGACAGAGCATGAGTGGGGGAGGGGCAGAGAGAGAGGGCGACACAGAATCCGAAGCGAGCTCCAGGCTCTGAACTGACAGCACAGAGCCTGACGCGGGGCTCAAACTCATGGACCGTGAGATCATGACCTGAGCTGAAGTCGCTTAACCGACTGAGCCACCCAGGCTCCCCCACATATATGTATTTTTAAACATACTTCTGATATCTCTGTTGAGAAATTCTTTAACTTAACATCTTGAGGAAGGCATTTTAATAGCAATTTCAAATTTCATTTTATTGTTTTAAAGCAAGCTTCCATGAAAGTGTTAAGCTTTATACAACTAAGCTATTTCTAACCCAAAATGAAATATATCTTCCCAAACCAGAGTTCCTAAGCAGCTATCCAACACAAAATTTAAATTCAGAAACTACTAGTAAGACTTTTCTGAAAATTTTCAACTGCTGAAAGGCAGTGGAGAAAAAAATCATGTTTTTGCATTAAAATTAAAAAGCTAAGTGCTAACAAATTAGTTAATATAGTAAAACGTCTTTGAGGAATAATCAAACATACACAGGGTAACAACTGAGCCAAGAAAGGAAAAAAAAAAAAAAATTCACTAACAGAAGGCCACTTTAACAGTGGTATCGAAACCAGTAAAGACCAACTGAGATTTTTACTCTATTTTATAGATGTTCCCATATTATTTGACATTACTAATAACCACACGATTCCAAGGACATTTTCAGGTTCAGTTGGCATGACTTTAAAAAACACCTTTATCTTGATAGATGAGGTACTAGGAAACCAAATAAATCCATCATTTGTTAAAACAAATACATTCAGAAGTGTATAAATGTAAAAATACACAGAAACATTTAGGAAAACTTTAATTTTAAATATAAGCAGCAATACTTAGCATGAAAAATACGTTATTTACTCATGTGACTACCGTAGGACTATAGGCCACATTCAGTTATCATCAAAAGCAAACAAATATAAAAATAATTTTTAAGCCACAACATAGAACTTCCCAATTACGTAAATCCAAACAAACAACAAAACCAACATCGTTTCCATAAAAGTTCAACTTTGATATTGAGATTTTTCCATTGACCAAAATTCACTAAACTCGATTATCAAAACAACCAAAATCATCTCTCCCAGCCAGTCTCTTTACCTCTTTAGTTCACTCTAATAGAGCACATCAGATTGATTTTTCCAAAAAATGTATTTTGTACAACGCCTCTCACTCAAAATACAAAATATCTCAGTGCCACCCTGACCAGATCCTCTCAGTGTTTAAAGGACGAGTTCAAATTTCTTAGCCTTGTAATGAAGGCTCCAACCTTCCCTTCTGGCCTCCTCTCAGAATTCTCCTAAAGGAATCTTCTCCAGTAATATTATCTGACCCAACGGATTTTGCAAAACCTTGTGCTAACAAAATATTTTATTCTCAACATCGTGGAAAGCAAAGCAAAATTTTCTAAACAAACTTAAAAGCTGGTAAAAATGAAACGTATTCAAACCTTACTTACATATTTAAAGAGAGTAAATTAATTTCTCATCTAAAATGACTGAGATGAAGAAAAGATTTGGTAAAAAACAAGACCCACATCTTCTCTCAAAAGACCTTAAGATACCCATATGACAATGGTTCTGTTCAATTTTTGAATGAAAACTCAAGTGAAAGAGCTAGTTCTGATAAGACAGGAGATCTGGAGTCCCTGGACAGTTTCTAAATACTTGAATTCACCTGATAGTATTTTATGATTCACTATTAGGGCCCCATTTAATTCTAAATTACACAGGCCAGTAAGTTGCCACTACTTTACTGGGGAAAGTACTTCCCTAATTCACCCCAGAATTTTTTTTTAAATTTCAAGTTGTTTTAAAGGAAAAATAATTTTATTTTCAGAATCACAAATAATATATTGCAAGTTTTGGCTGTTATCAATACATCTCTAAGCACTGAAGATATTCTAAACTTAAGAAACTTTAACTTTCCCCCCAAATACTAAGATAACTTATTTAAACTAAACCACTGGATAAAAATTTAGCCAGAACATAATATCATAAACACAGTTCCCCAAATCCTAGATCACTTTAATAAGATATTTCCTTCTTGGGCAACAATGCCTGACATTTATGGAAAAACAAATTAAAAAAACAAAATAAAACACCTCTTTCATGAAAAAGAAAACACCAATACCAGGTTTAAAATGTTCAGAGTATATACTAACTTGGTACCTACTTAGGTCAGTTGTTTACTGGAGACACTGACAATCACACAAAAAAAGAGGGTGAGGCAGCATCTAAAATACATCTACTGAAGAATACTTAAAGCTTTTGAACCAAGAAATCAGTAGTCTCTTGACCTATGACAGATATCAAAAGACTTTTCCCCAGTACCTCACCAGAAAGTCTACAGCAAAGGTAGAAGAAGAGAAAGGCAAGAACCAAAGAATACAGAAGAAAAAGGAGTAGAGAATCAAGGGAGGAGTTGGAGGCAACGACACGAAGAAAGGAAGAAAGCTAAATGTAAAAGACTAGAAAGAAAAAAATACCAACAAAAAGAGAGTAGGTGTTCTGAGGTACAGGGAAGGCTGCAATTGCCTCAGGGACACTAGTTCCAGAGTTTATATACCACTCCCAATAGGTGCCCAAGAGGTCATTTTAAGAAAGTTTTGGGAAAGCCATTCTTAGAAAAACCCTGATTCCTAAGATAAATTGAACCCAGAATCTAATCATCTTGTTCTCAATGTTCTCAAACTGTGTTTTTATTATAATTACTATAAAATTACAAGCTTTAATTTTTGAGAGTTTTGGCCAGAATCTGTTTGATAAATTCTAAATCTAAATTAATTTAACAACTGACTTGTAATTTTCTCAAGTGATACATCAGTAATAACCCTATTATTTCAAATAACATGTGGTGATTTATATAACATTACAGAGGAGGGGAAAAAAAAACTAAAACAAAAGATAAAACTTCTCAAATTAAATATGTCTGTATCTGGGTACCTATGAAAGTCACGCAAGATATAGCAGATGGGATCTGAAACAAACATTCTATTTTTAAAAGATACAGGACCACAAGAATTGAAGAGGTAAATGGGCCTGGAGCTACAGAAATATAAAATGTATTTTAAGAAGAACTTAGTAAAAATTCAAAGTCAAGAAGAATCAATGCAATGCCATTAAGGACAGAAGATACAAAAAATTAAGACTCTACTTTTGTTTGCTTTATCCAAACCAGAAGGGTATCCCTACTTGCTCTGGGTATCCTCAGTAGGATTCAATCTGAGGGGATGTTAGTGAGAATTCCTTAAAGATGTTTGAAGTTCTGAAACCAATACTATAGTCTCCAATAATCTTTCCACTGTCATAGGAAGACTGTGTGAGTTTAGAATCTCTTCATAGCCTTTTCTTCTACCATTCCTTTGATTGGAGGGCTCAATACTAAACGGTAACAGGCACTTAGGCCTTTTCTTTTTGACCTCATAATATATTTTTACATTTGTTCACTAGGATATTCTCAAAACTGATCCCCACTCTGAGGGTTTAATCAGAAAGTATCTAACCATGTGATACATATGTGATTTAACCAGAGTAATTTCTGAACCCTTCTATCTACAAACTCTAAATCAGAGATAAATCTGAGGGGTTTGGTTCTTTGGATTTGGTTTTCTGTATGTTTTCTCTAATTGTTTATTTCTCCAACTTTCCGAGTGCCTTATACTGCCACTATCCTTCCATCCCCATCTTTTACTTTCCTTCTATATATGTACACACACACACACAAAGAATATCAGTATAACTACATATGTATGTATGCATGCATGCATATATATTTACACATACACGCACTACTGACACACATGGCCAATATCAGAATATAAACCAAAGATAAAGACATAAATAACACTGTAGAATAGGATTTAACTCATTTACTCTTATTTTCAGGATAAAACAAAACTGGTTGGTTACTATTACTCACCAGATGGTTCTTCAGGCTCGCTTTCATTTTCTTCCTCAGGTGGGGCTTGAGGAGGTGGTGGGGGAAGCTTCTTTTCCTTCTCTGCTTTAGCATTTCTCTCTTCTTCTGAATAATATTCATCTTCTGAGAGGTTGGCCAAGCTTTCATCCATCTCTCTGTACTCTACCTATATGGAGATTATACCAGGGAAAGCTAAATACAGTGAACATCTAAAACCAGGGACTTAATGTGGAACCATCAGTGAATGTGAATGGCTTTTTAACTTCAAATTTTAAGGGAAATAAGTAAATAACAAGGAACAAGCTAGACCATAATAGGTAGTTATTAAAAACAACCTGGCTTGGGGCGCCTGGGTGGCGCAGTCGGTTAAGCGTCTGACTTCAGCCAGGTCACGATCTCGCGGTCCGTGAGTTCAAGCCCCGCGTCAGGCTCTGGGCTGATGGCTCGGAGCCTGGAGCCTGTTTCCGATTCTGTGTCTCCCTCTCTCTCTGCCCCTCCCCCGTTCATGCTCTGTCTCTCTCTGTCCCAAAAATAAATAAACGTTGAAAAAAAAAAAAATTAAAAAAAAAAAAAAAACAACCTGGCTGGCTCAGTTGGAAGAGCATGGGACTCTTGATCTCAGGGTCATGAGTTCAAGCCCCACACTAGGTGCAGAGATTACTTAAATAAATAAAACAAAACAAAACCCTAAAATCTCTCATGAAACAATCTCATGTCAGTTCACATTTACCCCAACCTATCAATTTTACATCATAGTACTGACATTTAGAGCAATGGATCTGAGGCTTTTTACAACTCCTAAAACCTTTTAAAATGTGTGTGTGTGAGTGTGTGTGTGTGTGGGTTTGTAGGCATATCTATACATATGTATGTATACATCATAATCACACTAGAAGTTTCAACAAAAGACTTGGGGCGCCTGGGTGGCGCAGTCGGTTAAGCGTCCGACTTCAGCCAGGTCACGATCTCGCGGTCCGTGAGTTCCAGCCGTCGGGCTCTGGGCTGATGGCTCAGAGCCTGGAGCCTGTTTCCGATTCTGTGTCTCCCTCTCTCTCTGCCCCTCCCCCGTTCATGCTCTGTCTCTCTCTGTCCCAAAAATAAATAAACGTTGAAAAAAAAATAAAAAAAAAAAAAAAGACTAAAATAACCCTGAGATAAAAATATAATCAACTAGAATAACAAGTCTGTCAAATGTCAAGCCTGTACTTCTTCTATTCCATGGCAAAACAGCAAAATTCCAGAAACCAAATGGGGAAAAATGGCAGGTAATAAAAACCGCAAATGGCAACAAATTGAAACTATGAAAAGGTACATTTGCTTAAAAAATAACCAATGACCTGATTTCACGGTTCATGTGATCAAGCTCCGCCTCAGGCTCTGCACTGACACCATGGAGCCTGCTTGGGATTCTATCCCTCCCTCTCTCTGCCCCTACCCCACTCCCTCAAAATAAATAAACATTAAAAAATAATCACTGTTGACCTAAGAGAGTTGAACAATGAGAGCAAAGAAACCTTAATATAACAAATTAAGAAGTGAAACGGAAATGGAGACTACAGGTCATACTACTAATTCATATTCTAAGTGTAAAGGAGAGAACCAGGTAGTAAGTAGAAAGAGGAAGCCTTATCAGGGGTAAAGCCATTAGGATAGGGAAGATTATAATGGACCTGTTTACCAAAATGTATGATATGGTATTACAAATAGTCACCAACCTTAGAACACTGGAAAAATGTCACTGTGACTCCCATCCTTAGAAAACATTCCAGAAAGCCACAGAAACAACAGCTCTCTATTCAGATTCAATTAAAAGATAAAATGAATAAAATAAAAATTTATTAGCTATGGAGACAGAGCAAAGACAGTATGGTCTCCACAAATAATGTACCTAACTTATTAGATTTCTGAAATTAATAGTCCTGTGGATTACAGCAAATGTAATCTATTTTAACTTTTGAAATATCTTTGAAATAGTTCCATATGGCTGGCTGCTTTTATATCTGTCTTTTTCTTTTTTTTTAAATGACATGACCACAGGTGGGCAGGGGAGTGGGTGGCTAGGCTAGGGAAGGTAAGAGGGATTGTGTCAGAAAATGGAAACAAAAATTAAGGATAAATTGAACAGTTCTGACCCATGCTCTAAGATTCTTATTTAAACACACAAATAATAGTATTCATCTATCAAATATGAAACACTGAGTACATGATCACAATGGAGAAAACAATTATAAATGAGAGTCTTCCTGCCCTTAATAAGCTGAAATTCCAGTTGCAAACTAATGGTTCTTACCAGGCAAATCATCTCACAGAAAGATTTTACAATAAAACCTCCAGAAGTCTAGACACTAAACTTCATTCTACTTGATTGAGATAAACTGTAGGAGCAAACCTCAGGACAATGGGCAAAAAAGCAACATGGGAAAAGTTTCAAAGAGGGAGAGGGGTCAGAAAATGTAATACATGTTTAAAGTATGCAGTATCCTTTCTTCTTTCAGCTTTCAATAGTGCTTGACCCCTCCCTACCCCCAAAGATTCAGCTCTTTAATCCTCTGCTCATCAATCTCATCCATTTAATCAATAATCACTTCACAAGCGCCTACCATGGAACTGGGCAATGTGCAAATTCTGAAACAATAATGTAAGATCCTTTCTACTACAGTAGTTTAGCTCTTTCCAAAGGATGTTCCACAAGACAGTATACCATTTGAAGGAAAAAGGAATCCATGATCAAGTTTGGGAAGTACTGCATTCTTTATAGGCCCCCTCTAGGAGAACCACAATGCACATTAAAGTTACTGAGAAGTTTTGCAGCAAAAACAATCTTTTTAACATTGTTTAATCCAACGTTTTGATGAAGTAGTAGCTACTAAGAAGGAATACAGAGTTCTTAGTTTTTGGGGGGTTGGGGGGGGAAGATTAGAAAAATATCTAGAAGTAGGAGCAAAAATATCTAAAGGCAGTATTTAAAAACAATAATATCAAGAAAAAACCATCTGTGTTCCACAGAACCCTAAAATTCTTCAGGATTTCATTTACATACACACTTATACGTGTTAGTACTTTGGAGACCAACAACACATGAACTTGTACTGCTTAGGTAAATTTTGGGTAGACCTAAGAATGACATTTCTTCTGCAATCTGTTCAACCAAGGCAGCGTCCTGAAATGGATAGGCAAGCTAAAAAACAACCTTTTGTACTACTTATCAAGCACTGGGTCTTCACAATGTTTCATAAACAAAGTACAGAAATAAAATTGGGTTCTGAGACTTAAATAAGACTACAACTATTAAGTTTAACCTCCATTCTCAAATTTGGCTCTATTAAAAAAAAAAGCCTCATTTTCTGAAACCCTGACAACTAAAATAAAGGTTATAAATTTAAACTGAATATAAGACAGGCAAATAGTACTTTATTTTGAAATTTTCCATATAAAGTTTTATTTTGTAAAAAAGAGGGGCACCTGGCTGGTTCAATCAGAGGAGCGTGTGACTCTTGATCTTGGGGGTCATGAGTTCAGAGTCCCATAATGGGCGTAGAGATTACTTACAAAGAAAAGTTTCTCTAGTGGGCGGTGCCTGGGTGGCTCGGTAGGTTGAGCAATGGACTCTTGATTTTGGCTCAGGTCACGATCTTGGGGTTGGTGAATTTGAGCCCTGCAATGGACTCTGCACTGGCAGGCAGAGTCTGCTTTGGGATTCTCTCTCTATGACTCTCCCCTCTTGCTTTCTTTTCTCTCTACACACACTCTCTCCCTTTCTCAAGATAAATAAGCTTAAAAAAAAGTTCTCAACTTAATAAAAAAGTGAAAGAATCGTACAAATTCTCAAAAATAAAAAAATAAAAACTATTCCCCTGAGCAAAGGAACAGATACTTTGAACACAAAAGAGTGGGAACCTCTCATCCTTAAGTAAAATCCTCAAAGACTTTGGAACTTCTACAACCACTTACAAACAAGGACATAAAGATATCCAATAGACAGATATAAGTCAGTAGGGTAATTATTCTCACCTTTACACAGACAACTCTCAAATTTACATCTCTAGTCTCTCACTCACCCTTACTACAATGATTCATCCACTTCCCAATCACCTTAAAGCCCCAGTCTTTTTGTTTGAATCTTTAGTCCTTTTAATTCAGTAGGGCACAACTGCCAGACTGATTTTCCAAATCCATACATGTTATTTTCAGATAGTTTAAAAGATGAATGCCAACTTTTTCAAACCAGGTATAAACTTTCTGGCTCTAACTATGCAAACTTACACCTTTAGCCATTTTCTAATACACTATTGAAAAAGTCCTCAATGTTCTACTGATCCCTAAATTTCCTAAAAGCTTTTTCTGTTAATCCAATGCTTAAAATTCAAGGCACCCTTCCTCCACAAATTATTTCCTAACTATTCCAAACTTACAAATATATTTTTTCCTTTCTCTGAACTGTCCTAGCACTTAAGGTCTGCATTTCATAGTCTAGTGTAGTGCTGTCTGATACAATTTTCTATGATAATGGCAACGTTTTGCATCTGCGCTTCCACCGTGGCAGCACTAGCCAGCCACATGTGGCTATTGAGCACTTACCATGTGGTAATTTAAGTTTAAATCAAAAGTAAAAACTCAGTTTCATCAGTTGTACCAGTCACATGGGCTAGTGGCTACCATACTGAACACACAGATCTAGTGTTTGTCTATAACCTGAACATGACTCTACAACCCAAACGTTACTGATCCCTCTGGCTCCTATCTTGCTCCTAGAAAAACCTCATTTCCAATTCATTTGCCCATTGTCCCCAACATTCAGTTTTCCACTCTGGACTCCCTGCTGCTTCTCAAACCTTGTCGCATAATATGCCAAGCGTTTTTCACTTCCTTTCTCCACTGGTAATACTTAATTACTGGGCACCTTACTATAAGCCAGACACTGTATTTTGTTTACATTGTATCTAAACCTAAAAGCCTTACAAGGTAGAGTTTATCTTCCTGAGGAAAATGAATCATAGCAAGAAAAATCAATCCCAAAAAGTCTGTCCTTTTCAGAATACTTTTCTAAATTCTGCACCTTTTCAAGGCCAGCTGAATGCTGAAGTGTCCCTAAAGTCCCAAACCAACTTAACAATTCCAACCCTTAAATATTTTGCCATAATGTTAGCATACACACTCAGGGGTGAATTTATTCTGAAATTTACAAAACTTAACCTTCAGGGACCCTCAAATGCATGGACCCCTTCCAATACCCTGAACCTGGTTTTAGTTACATAATTTTGTGTGTGTACATATATATATGTACATGTATATATATAACATATATAATACATCTGTATCTACGTCTGTTATATCTATAACTACAAATACAGAAAGACCCCTACATATACCTCAGAACTCTCGAAGTAAGGCCCATCTACTACAATGGACTCAGCTCGATTTTTCTTCCTTTAATGGATACTCTATCCCTTGAGGTTTGTTTTCTCTGGCTCCCAAGACTGGCTAGGAATAAGTCAGTGTCCCCAGTTTCTTCCTTCTTAGTTGCTCCCCCAAATAAACAGGTGACCCACTTTTCTTTTGAATTTCAAAGCTAATCACAATAGAAAAAACAGTATAATGGGAATTAAAATAAACACAAGATAATTACAAAGACAGAAATCTACATACTCAAGACAATGCCAATCAGAATATCAGCTGCCTTTTTTTTTTTTTTTCCCCAGAAACTGATAAACTGATCCTAAAATTCATATGGAAAGGCAAGGGTCTCAGAACATCCAAAACAATCTTGAAAAAAAAGGAGCAAAGTTGAAAAATCAAACTTCCTGATTTCAAAATCTATTACACAAAGTTACAGTGATCGGGACAGTGCGATACAGACACAAGAACAAAGATACTGATCAGTGGGACAGAACTGAGAGTCCAGAAATAAACCCTTATATTTAGGGCTAACCAACAAGGATGCCAACCATTCAAAGGGGGGAGAGAACAGTCTTCAATTGTGCTGGGACAAGTGGATATCCACATGGAAAGGAATGAAGCTGAACTCCTACTTCATACCACATACAAAAATTAACTCCAAAATGATCACAGATCCAAATCCAAGAGCTAAAACTATAAAACTCTTAGGAGAACACATGGAAGTAAATCTTCATGACACTGGATTAAGCAATGGTTTCTTGGATTGAACATCAGAAGCAGGTGCCTGGGTGACTCAAGCTTGGATCTAACACCCAGGTGCCTGGGTGGCTCAATCAGTTAAGCGTTGACTCTTGATTTCAGCTCAGGTCATGATCTCTTGGTTCATGGACTCGAGCCCCACGCTGGGCCCCACGCTGACCACCACGCTGACCACAAGGAGCCTCCTTGGGATTCTCTCTTTCCCAGTCTCTCTGCCCCTCCCCAGCTCATGCTCCATCAAAATAAATAAATAAACTTAAAAACAAAACAAAACACCAGAAGCAAAAGGGACAAAAAGAAGAAAAGATAAATCGGACATTAAAATAAAAAACTTCTGCAATCACCATACACAAAGAACTGTGACTATTCAGCAATAAAGACAACCCAATTTTATTATTATTTTTTTTTAAATTGTTTTTTTTTTTTTTTTCAACGTTTATTTTTGGGACAGAGAGAGACAGAGCATGAACGGGGGAGGGGCAGAGAGAGAGGGAGACACAGAATCGGAAACAGGCTCCAGGCTCTGAGCCATCAGCCCAGAGCCTGACGCGGGGCTCGAACTCAAGGACCGCGAGATCGTGACCTGGCTGAAGTCGGACGCTTAACCGACTGCGCCACCCAGGCGCCCCAAGACAACCCAATTTTAAAGTGAGCCAAGAATGTGAGCCAACATTTCATCAAAGAAGATATACAACAAATGCCAATAAGCACAAGAAAAGATGTTCAATGTCATCAGTCATCCGTGTAACGCATATGAAAACTACAATGAGACACCCCTTCACATCCACTAGGAGAGCTCAAGACAAGGATATGGGGGAACTGGAACCTTCATCTACTGCTGACGGAAACGTAAAACGGTGTGGCTGATGTGGAAAAGTGTTTGGCAGCTCCTCAAAGGGTAAAACACTGAGATACCATATGATCCAGCAATTCCACTCCAACTATATACCTGAGAGAGTTGAAAACATACGTTCACACACACAAAATACTGTACATAAATGTTCACAGCAGCATCACACATAACCAAAAAGTGGAAACCCAGATGTCCACCAAAATGATGAATGGATAAACAAAATGTGGCATATCCATACAATGGGATATTATTATGCCATGGAGTTGTGTCAAGTACCAAATGGAAATACAACATGGATGAACCCCGAAAAGATACCAAAGCCAGACACAAAAGACCACATATTCTATGATTCTGTTTACATAAAAGGTCCAGAACAGGCAAATCCACACAGAAAGTAGGTTAGTGGCTGCTAGGGGAGTGGAGAACGAAGAATGACTGCCAGTGGTCCAAGTGTCTTTTGGGGGTGATGAAAATGTCCTAAAATTAAAACTGACTGTGGTAGTGGCTGCAACACTTTGTGAATACATGCTAAAAACCATTCAGTCGTACCACCTGAAAAAGGTAAATTTTATCCTATATGAACTATCTCAATAAACGTTTTTAAGACATGGTTTACCACATGCTTTCTAGCCATACTTTCTATTGAAATAGTAAAATAAAAACGCTCGGGCTTCTGCCCTCTAGCTCATTTCTGGGGGCTGGGAGTCTCCAATCTGTGTCTTTTCTAACCCACGCTTTGGTAAAAGCCGCCAAAAGCCTTTCCTCCTTTCAGCACGGGGTATTTACTCTCAGGCGGGCAGTTGAATCTGAGGGCTCAGTCTGGGTAATACCCATCTCAAGAAGCTCACACTGACTCGGCACATGCATTTAAAAATTACAGCTGTAGGGGCGCCTGGGTGGCTCAGTCGGTGGAGCGTCAGACTTCGGCTCAGGTCATGATCTCGCAGTCCGTGAGTTCAAGCCCCGCGTCGGGCTCTGTGCTGACCGCTCAGAGCCTGGAGCCTGTTTCAGATTCTGTCTCCCTCTCTCTCTGCCCCTCCCCTCCCCTGCTCATGCTCTGTCTCTCTCTCTCTCTCTCTCTCTCTCTCTCTCTCTCTTAAAAATAAACATTTTTAGGGGTGCCTGGGTGGCTCGGTCGGTTGAGCGTCCGACTTCAGCTCAGGTCATGATCTCACGGTCCGTGAGTTCAAGCCCCGCGTCGGGCTCTGTGCTGACCGCTCAGAACCTGGAGCCTCTTTCAGATTCTGTGTCTCCCTCTCTCTCTCTGCTCCTCCCCTGTTCATGCTCTGTCTCTCTCTGTCTCAAAAATAAATAAACGTAAAAAATTACAGCTGTATGCGCAACTTATAAAATCGCACGATTTTAAATATGTACTCTAAAAGGATACATCTCCAGAAAAAAACCAAGTCTAAAAAGTCTGCTCCTGGTACTGCCTTGGTGCCCTGCACAGCTGGGTGTTCCATGTGGTCCTTTGTCTGAGGCTGAGGCTACCTCCTCGCAACAGAAACGCAGCTTCCAGTTCTGCCACTTACTTAGTTGGGTGACTCTGGCCAAGCTGCTGAAACTGTGTGCCTCAGCTTACTCATTTCCTAACGTGGGGCTCACAAAACCTGCCCACTGCTGCTGAGCAAAAATAAAACGTAAGGGACTCTCTGAACACACGGCATCGGGCACCCAGAGATGTGAAGCAGCTGCCGTCTGCATATTCTGTTCCGTGACAAGTCTTTTCCTTCCTAGGTATTTGCACCTTGACTAATGGACATTAGCCCTCTCAATCAGCTTCCTCACCGGTTTAAAAAAAAAACAAACAGAAAACAACCCTAAGTCAAAAGATCGTTGAGAGAATAAAAGGAAAGAGGAAAACTAGCGCCCAGCAGGGCTGAAAACAAAACAAACAAAAATGTGCATTTCTTTTCGGTCTCCATAGCCAAGGCCATTTCTTTAGCATGCCCCTCCAGCCCCAATGCGCGCCCAGCTGAAACTCCTTAAAACACGGCCCAGAGGCCTCCAGACACATCCGCGGGCCAACCGGCGATGCCCGTCTCCAACAGCGCCAACCAGGACTCCACGTCAGGGAGCCATGTTTCCCAGGCCAGAAAATGAAAAGGTGTACAGATGCAAGGAGTAAACCACCCCTCCCCGCCAATCCCCCTTCCCAAGACGGCCGGGTCCCGGCACAAAGCCTGCTTTCAACACCCGCGAAGCCCTTCCCCTCCCTCCCTCCCTCCCCCCACCCAGCTGGCGGGGAGGCGCGGTGAAGACCCGACGGGCTGGGAGGTCTGGGTGGGCGTGCGGCTCGAGGCCCAAGACAAGGGGCGGTGGGGGTCGCCGGGGGCCGGACAACCTAGAGGAAGCCAAGCAACCGGGGTCTGCGGCGTGCGGGAGGGGTTCGCGCCTCACCTTCGCTCGCTTGCGCCGGCTGGTCCGTCGCCCCTCCGGAGTCTCTGCGATTCCCGTTTCCATGGGGGTCGCAGATCCAGGCACGACGGTAGGCCCGGCCTGAGGCCCGGCGGACCCCGGTGGCTCGGCCAGGCCCCCGGGAGGGGAGGCCCGCGGAGGCTCTTTCTTGCGGGGAGTGCGCTCCCCCGCCACCCCCGGCCCGGCTTCGGCAGGGCCCGACAGGCCCGCGGGCGGCGCGGCCACCTCAGAGCCGTTCTCCGCGCCGCCCGCTGCCCCGGGGCCGGCCTCCGTCCCGGCCGCCGCCGCCGCCGCTGCCGCCGCAGCCGCCGCCGCGGCCTTCTTCCCAGACAACATCTCGGGCCGCCTGGCCGCCGACGGCCGAAGGGGCCGCTCTGTCTGTCGGTCCGTGAGTCCGGAGCAGTCTCGCCTCGCCTCACTTCGCGCAGGTAGCTCGCTGCCAACCGCCACGGCGTACGCACGCGCTGAGCGCGCTCCCGCGGCGTCCGGACAAAAAGGCCCGAGACGCCCACAGCCCCGCCTTCCCCCGCTGCCATAGAGTGGCATCCTCGCGGCTAGAGCGGCACCACGGCACGGAGCACGATGCTTTCCTAGAGCGTCGCCTTGGCCTTTGGCGTTGGCCCCAGCACCTTCTCGCTCCTAGGGCTTGGGGGCCAGACTGCACCTCCGCGGGTGACCATTCCCTCCAGGGACTTGCATACATACATAAATTCATTCATTCATTCATTCATTCACTCATTTGTCAGCTCAACCAATATTTATTAATGCTTACTACGTGACAAGGGTTTAATGATGAAGTTTTTGCTTTCAAAGAGCTTACAAGTCTAGTGAGGAGAAAACATTGAAATGTAACTGGTAAGTCATCTTACTGTTTCGCAATTGTCCGGCTTGGACATGGGAAATCTTGGGAGAGCAAGTGAGTTTCCTCGTAATAAAATGGACAGAAATTAGGAACCCCAGGTTTGAGTCCAAACTGGATTGCTGTTGTCTCCAGGGCTGTGTTCATATTCTTCTGTCTGGACCTCCTTCCCCTTAGCTCTCACTCACTCATACCTCCTCCCACTCCCTATATGTTCCACACATAACACCTCTTTCTACTCCAGGTTAATTCTTTCTAGTGCTGCAGATGGTGGTGGTGACTTATTTTTTTCAATTCCTCCAGGACTCCTTTAGTGACCGAACACTGGAACAGCTTGTCTTCTTCAAGCTTGTTTCAACTTATTACACACAACTATAATTGCTTTTTTACACATCTCTCTCTTCAAACTATAATTTTCTTTCTTTTTTTTTTTAGTCTTTTTTTTTAGCAATCTTTACACCTAGCGTGGGGTCCAACTTACAACTGTGAAATCAAGAGTCACATGCTCTTTTGACTGAGCCACCCAAGTGCCCCTTCAAACTGTAATTTTCAAAAAATTATTCCACTTACATGAAGTTCAAGAACTAGTAAAACTAATCTCTAGTGCTAGAATCCAGTCAGTGATCCCTTGGGATGAAGGTGAGAGTTGACTACAAAACAGCAGGAGGGAATTTGCTGGGGTGATGGAAATGTTTTTTTATCCTGATTGGATGGTGTACCCATTAGCCAAAACTCACTGTACTATGCTGTATATATTTTTATATTTTACTTTATGTCAATTTCACTTCCCTGAAGTTGAATTTTTTTTAACTATGCAAACAAAAATAAAAAAAGGAAGGCAGTTACGTTCAGGAAAATTAAAAGCTGTGCGAGAAAAAAAGGTGTAATCATAGTACAACATATGGCTCAGCTATGAACTACACTGATGTGGCCATAATAACATAATGAATATTGTTCTCACCAAAGTGATGGAATTATATTGAAAGAATGGAGAAAAGAGAAAATTTGTGGAGGAGAGACATGAGAGGGGTTTACAGAGCAGGGACGAAAAGGGAATGGGAGAGGTTCTGCACGGGAGCTAAATCCTCATCTTCCATCATAAAAAGATAATATGTAATGTTAAATGAGAAATCAAGAATTAACACTACAAGCATACAATTTAGATATATCAAGATAAATGCCAGAAGAAACAGTTAAAAAGTTGGAACAAGTTATCTGAGTCATATAATTTGAGGATGGGAAGGGGTGAGATAGGAGATCAAAGACTGTTTTAAACACACATTGTTTGCACACTTAATAATTTTATAAAACTTAAAATTATATTTTTAAAATATATGTATCCTTTGACCCAGCAATTCCACTTTACAGAAGACATTCTAGGAAAAAGATTTAAGTATGTGTACAAAGATTTAACTTTAATGCTGTTTACCTCAGGTTATATATAATAACAATAAAGAAGAACTAACCTAAAGGCCCAATAAGTGGCCACTAATTCAATATATTAAGATATCATAGCCATTAAAATTGACATTTGAACATGAAGAACTCTCATACAAAATAATGAGCCTATGTCAAAGATTTATTTAACTCAATGTTTTTATGTTTATTTATTTTTGAGACAGAGAAACAGAGCATGAGTTGGGGAGGGGCAGAGAGAGAGGGAGGCACATAATCAGAAGCAGGCTCCAAGCTCTGAGCTGTCAGCACCCAGGCCTACGCGGGGCCTGAACCCAGGAACCATGAGATCTGAGCTGAAGTCCGATGTTTAACCGACTGAGCCACCCAAGCGCCCCTATTTAACGCATTATTGAGAGAACCAGCAAGATGATAACACTGGTTCAAAGGAAAATATAGGGACGCCTGGGTGGCTCAGTCAGTTGAGCGTCTGACTCTTGATTTCGGCTCGGGTCACGATCTCAAAGTTCGTGGGATTGAGCTCCATGTCTGGCTCTGCTCGGACAGTGTGGAGCCTGCTTGGGATTCTCTATCCCTCTGTCTCTGCCCCTCCTCCCCACTCTCTCTCTCAAAATAAAAAAACATTAAAACAACAACAACAAAAGAAATTATGAAAAGCTGATCTATAGTCACTAGTCAGTGGAAAACAGAATTCTGGAATAAGAAAAAAATGGTTAATATCTTACAAGGCCATAAAACTAGACTTAGGTATTATCTTTTCTATCAGACAGAACTCATTTGCCTCTATTTGCAAAAAACTGATTTGCAATTACTCATTTTTTCCTAGAAATAACTAATTTATTTCATTTTTAAAAGTTGTGGTAAAATACACATAACATAAACTTTATCACCTTAACCATTTTTTTAAGTTTATTTATTTTGAGAGAGAGGGAGTACGCATGGGGGGGGGAGGGGCAGAGAGAGAGGGATGGAGAGGGAATCCCAAGCACTGTCAGTGCAGAGCCCGATGTGAGTCTTGAACTCACAAACCGTGAGATCATGACCTGAGCTGAAATCAAGAGTCGGGTGCTTGATGAACTGAGCCACCCAGGTGCCCCTCACCTTACACATTTTTTTAAAAAGTTTATTGATCTGTTTTGACAGAGGGCGTGTGCATGGGGGAGGGGCAGAGAGAGAGGAGCGAGAGAATCCCAAGCAGGGTCTGCACTATCAGCAGGAACCGTGAGACCTGAGTGGAAATCTAGAATCAGATGCCCGACCAACAACGGCACCCAGGCACCCATCACCTTAACCATTTTTAAGTGTATAGTTCACTAGTGTGAATTATATTCACACGGTTATACAATCTCCAGAACTCTCCTCGTATAAAATTCTGTGTCCATTAAACCACAACTCATCATTTCCCCCTGCCTCCTAGCTCCTGGCAACCACCATTCTACTTTGTGTCTCTGTAGATTTGCCTGCTCGAGATATCTCATATTAAGTGGAATCAAATGGCTTTTGTGTTTTTGTGACTGGCCTATTTCACTTAGCATAATCTCAGAGTTCATCCATGTTGTAGCATGTTACAGAATTTCCTTCCTTTAAAACATTTTTAATGTTAGTTCATGTCTTTTATCAACACATATATAATTACTTGTCTTCCAGTTTGTTGAAGCAATAGGTCAGACAGCACTGGGCACGATAATGTCTGTTAAAGTGGCTAGCCATAAAAACTCCAGCGCCACATCACTCCCGATGAAGATGACTGATTTTGCCATTTTCATCCACCTTACAGTATTTCAGGACATCCAGCTTAACCTTCTTTCTCTTATGCTGCTTCCTCTTGGGAGTGGTGTAAGACTTCTTCCTTAGCACCACCACGACGTCTCAGCACAAGATGAAGACTGGATTCCCTTTGAACGTAGTTGTCAGACAAAATACACCAATCTTCCAGTCGCTTGTGAGCAAAGACCGGTCTCTGCTAATCAAGAAGAATTCCTTCCTTATCCTGGATCTTGGCTTTTATTTTCTACTGTATTTTATGGTGCAACCTGAAGAGTGATGGTCTTTCCCATAAGGGTTTTCATGAAAATCTGCCTCTTGACAGTGGTTCTACCTTCCACCACAGATGGTGGATTGGAAAGGAGAGCACTGCAACAACCAATGGAGTTTTCTGAATTTCCTTCCTTTTTAAGACTGAATAATTCCATTGTATGTGTATATACAGCATTTTGTTTATCTATTCATCTGTTGTTGGACTTGGGGGTTGCTTCCACTTCTGGCTATTGTAAATAATGCTGCTGTGAACATGGGTGTACAAATATCTTTTCAAGACCCTGCTTTCAGGGTGCCTGGATGGCTCAGTCGGTTGAGCATCCAATGATTGATTTTGGCTCAGGTCACGATCTCACAGTTTGTGGAATCGAGCCCCACGTTGGGCTCTGCACTGACAACACGGACCTTGGGATTCTCTCTCTCTCCCCCACTCTCTGCTCCTTCCTCCCTCGTCTCTGCCCCCACCCCTGGCCTATGCTCACATATGCTCACTGTCTCCCTCTCTCAAAAATAAATAAATAAACATTAAGAAAAAAAAAAAAAGACCCTGCTTTCAGTTATTTTGGATATATACCCAGTAATGTAATTGCTGGAGCAACTTATCCAATTTTTAAAAAGTTAACATCTGACTTTACAGAGTCAGCACCCTAATCAATATCAAACAGTAAGTCAAACAAAGTTACCTTCCCCTAAAGCATCAGGTGACCAACAGTAGACCAGCTGGACAATATTCTAGCGTGACTGTGAACAAGCTCAATGTAATCTTTTTGCCTTATTTACAGATCTTGGGTAACTTTTCCTTGCAGACTCCCTCACTATGAGAGTAGGGGCTCTGTGCTGTTGGCCATTTTATTCCCAGTGGCCAGGCCCAGAAGTACTGTTGAATAAATGAGGTATCACTAAGGCTTACATCACCTGGCTCTTGTGAGGACATCATGAGATATTGCTTGCAAACTGCCTGTCAAAGTCTGACACATAGTGGCTGCTTAAGACATAGGAAAAGTTAATATTATTGTTACGCGGCAGCTGGGAGGGGGACTGGTTATGACTTGGAGGAGGGCACAGCCACAGCTCCTGTCATGGAGGGTAACTGTCCTAGAGGGGTCACCAAGGCAGGGTCTTGGGGCCTGGGTGCCTCCAAGCCATAATGTTGGGGGAACTAATGCTTCTTTTTAGGAATCTCCATGGGACACTTGCTTCCTCGGGCACCATAGGAGCACTGGTGGCTTGGCTGATCAGCTATAAGCCAGCCTTGTTTGGGTTCCTATTCCTTCTGCTGTTGCTTAGCAACTGGTTGGTCAAGCATGAAGTCCAGCCCGCCCCCCTAGAGCCCCAGCAGGTGAGTGAGAGGGGCCTTAGCTTCAGCTAAGGATGATGGGACATTTACAGCTAGACTGGAGGATGGGGGACAGGGAAGATGTCAGGATAATGGGGCAAGACTGAAGAATCCACAGCTCTGGTCTAAGCCCCTGCTCTTCAGCTCCCACCTGGGTGATGGAGGACGAAGCACTTCCTTCACAAGGCTTCAGTTACCTTGGCTGTAAAATAGGGACCATCCCTAGACAAACAAGAAAACAAACTCTTAAAATACAGAGAACTGGTCATTGATGGAGGGGAGGTGGGTGGGGGAAGGAGTGAAATAGATAAAGGGGGTTAAGAGTACACTTACATTGATGAGCACTGAAAAATGTACACAGTCGTCGAATCATTATATCGTGCACCCGAAACTAATATAACACTGTATATTAATTATACTTCAATAAAAAGAAAAAAAGAGGAAAACTTATAAAAAATAAAAATAGGGACCATCCCAGACTCTTCTGCTTCATGTTTGATGTCAGTCACCATGGTTTGACAACAATAACAACTACTTTAAAGAGGGAGAATTTTAAATAGATGAGCTAAAGATACCTGTGTAACATAGACACATCTCTAGAATAATGAAAACAATAGAAACGTACCCAGATTATGACATGTTTTATACAAAATTAAAAAAAAACATGCAAAACAATACCCTGCCTTGTTTATGGATGCCTATGTATAATGAAGATATATTAAGGCTGGATTTCTCAACCTCTGCACCATTGCTACTTTGAGTTGGATAGTTCTTTATTTCAAGGGTCTGTCTTGTGCCCTGTTGGATGTGTAGCAGCATCTTTAGCCTCTACCCACAGATGCCAATAGCATCCCTCACCCCCTTTTCGTAACAACCAACAATGTCTACAAACACTGCCAAATGTCCTGTAGGGAGGCAAAATAGCCTCCCATTGAAAACCAGTGGTATAAAGAAATGTATGGAAAAAATAAATACTGAATTCAGGACTGCAGTTGAGATGAGGTTCAGGGAGGGAGGGAAACCTTAGGATAAGGATCCACAGGGGACTTCACATTACATTTATCGTATTTTATTTCTTAAGCTGGAATGGAAACATGGGTATTTGCTGTAATAGTCACCTGTCTTGCATCCCTGAAATATTTAACTTTACTTTTATTTATTTTTTAAGTTTATTTATTTTGAGAGATCACGCATATGTGCACAAGTTGGGGAAGGACAGAGAGAGAAAGGGAGAGAGAGAGAACCCCAAGTAAGCTCCACACTCAGTGGGGAGCCTGACGTGGGGCTCCATCTCATGACTGCAAGATCATGACCTGAACCGAAATCAAGAGTTGGTTAAGGCTTGGACTTCAGCTCAGGTCATGATCTCACAGTTGTGAGTTCGAGCCCTGCGTGGGGCTCTGCGCTGCCGGTGTGGAGGCTTCTTGGGATTCTTGCTCTCTCCTCTCTCTCTGCCCCTCCCTCCACTCATACTTTCTCTCTCAAAATAAATAAACTTAAAAAAATTAAAACATTTAAAAAATAAAATGGTTTTAAAGATGAGGGATTTGTAGCTGAACCCTAAAGAAAAAAAAATTTATTACTAACTGCATGGGGACAGATGAGGATTATAGAGATATACTGAGACTTGGCAGTTGGTGATTTTATGAGGCCTGACTCAAGTCTCAGAAGGGCACACTGTGAAACACAATCTCTGGAAACAGATATATCTGGGTTAAGTGTCTTATGTCCCCTGTGAGTGCAGATTACTGGGCCATCGCATTTATTCCTATGAACAAAAGGCAAGTATGGGTCCCCATACTTGGGAGTTCAGGGAGCTCCCAAACGCGGGTTGGGTGATACTAAGAAAGGGACCTTTCCTCCCTAGACACCCACCAGGTGTGGCAAAGATGCTCTCCTTGCAGGCTGGTTGTGAGGACTGATTAACATGACGTTTATAAATCACTATTAACTAAGGTTTCCTTTTCTCATGGTGGGGGAGTTTAGGAAGAGGCAGAGAAACCTAAGCCACCTGAAGCGAAACCCAACAGCTGCGTCATGAACACAAAAGAAGTCGAGAGACTACATGCCTGCTTTGCCCTCCAGGACAAGGTCCTGGAACGGCTTATGTTCAGCGAAATGAAGCTGAAGGTCTTAGAAAATCAGATGTTCGCTGTATGGAATAGAATGAATCGCCACAGGAGGTCAAGCCGGCAGCGGACTTTTCCCATGAGGAAACACAGACTGAGGAGGCACGACTCAATTTTCTCCATCATCTCTGATTGTACTTCGAATTCCCCTTAATGAGATCAGAGAGACTGGGGTGGGCTGGCCTCTTCTGATGTTACCCTTACTCAGTAAAACCCAGTCAGAGACTAGTGAATTTTCTCAGTAAACCACACTGGAGAGCATACTTCGAGGCTGAAAGGCTGATCACTTTTGGAAAAGAAATCAGTATTCACTAGGTCAGCCAGACAGCATTCTAAGATACAACCTGACAGGACTCCAGAACCCAGCTCTTCCTCTCAGTTGGGCCACCTTAACCCTAGTTCAGGGCCCTCTACCTGTTCACCTTGAGTCTTACAATGGCTGCCCCCGCCCCCAGTTTTCCCCTTCCCTTTTGCTCAGAGGCCAGAGCCAAGGCCTGCCAAGCACAGCTCTGGGCAAGTTCACTGCCTATGCCTCGCTTTGGTTGACAGAATAAAAGCCACACTCCTTGCCATGCTGTTCAGGCCCTCCATGATCTGACCCCCTTTCCAGGCTTCCCCTACCCCTTACTCTCCCTCACATGCTTTATACCTTGTGCCAGAGTACCCTAAACATCAGTCACTGGGGTACCCCCTTTGTGACTTTTGCCAGAGCCATGAACCGCCTGAATGTTTAACCTAATACTGTCCCTTTAAAGGGTTTCTTCCTTGAATAAATTTATCTGTGAAGGAAAGTGATAATAAAAATAACAATTATTATCTGTACATTAAAAGGCTCTATCATTTGGCTGAAATAGAACATAACTGTCAAGAGGCACGTGGGTGGCTCAGCTGGTTGAGCGTCCGACTTTGGCTCAGGTCATGATCTTGCAGCTCTTGGGTTCGAGCCCCGTGTTGGGCTCTATGCTGACAGCTCAGAGCCTGGAGCCTGCTTCGGATTCGGTGTCCCTCTCTCTCTGCCCCTCCCAAGCTCATGCTTTGTCTCTCTCTCTCTCTCAAAAATAAATAAACATTGGGGCGCCTGGGTGGCGCAGTCGGTTAGGCGTCCGACTTCAGCCAGGTCACGATCTCGCGGTCCGTGAGTTCGAGCCCCGCGTCAGGCTCTGGGCTGATGGCTCGGAGCCTGGAGCCTGTTTCCGATTCTGTGCCTCCCTCTCTCTCTGCCCCTCCCCCATTCATGCTCTGTCTCTCTCTGTCCCAAAAAATAAATAAATAAATAAACATTTAAAAAAAATTTTTTTAAAAAGAACATACCCCCCCCCCCCCCAAAAAAAAGACAGTGAAGACAGAACACTGTTACTAAAATGCCACTTGGAGCTTGGTTGTCCGCTGAAGCGTCTGAGCCTGGGAACTTCGGGTTAAAAAGAGAGATTAGCAGGTATTAGCGTTTGAGAGATATGCTAGCACCAAGCTAAGACGTCTCCATAAGGGGCCCTGGGAAGGAAATCACGACCTCACTGTGGGATCCAGTGTGGATCTTGTTGGAGCCCCACCTAAAATCATCTCTACTCAAACCAGACGACTGGTCATCCCCCAAATGCCTCCACATCTTTGCTCACTTGTTTTCTTCCCCTGGAATCCCTTATCTTCCCCTTTCTGCTGTTACAATCCTTAGTGCTTCCTGAACCACACCTCCAGAACGCTTCCCTAACCCAGCTGTGGTCTCTGTCATTCGTGCGCTCCCAGCATCTTATCTACAGTTCAATGTACCACAATCTGCTGGGATCTGATTTGCGCACGTTTCCATATTCCCTCCCCACCCTTCAACTACATTATAAACTCTCTGCGGACAAGCTCAGCATCTTGTTCATCTGTATATTGCTCCACAGCACCCAACACTGTGGCTAGTATATAGTCAGTGCTCAAGAAACAGCATCTCTGATTGTTGATCACAGTCTTATGTGTCCTGACATTTTCTCTGCCCTTTCCTTTTAGAATGGCTCTCCTATATCCTATTTTGTTTAAGAGCAGGATCTCTGGACCCTAACTGCCTGGCTTTAAATCCCAACTCCATCAACTCCCAGCTGTGTGATCTCGGACAATTCTAAGTTGTTTATTCTCTCTGTACCTCAGTTTGCTCAACTGTAAAATGGGGGGGGGGCGCATAGAGCTACCAACCTCATTGCTTGTTGTGAGCATTAGGTGAGTTACCACATCCCCTCAGGTCTTTGCTCAAATGATTCCTTCTTACTGAGAACTCCCATGACCTCCCTACGTAAAATCACAACCCTCCCTTGTGGGTCCAACGTCTTCTCCTTGCCTCTCCAAGTGCACTCTCCACCCTTTGCCTCAGGCTGGTTTAGGGCTGGCTGGGCTCCTTCACAGAGGATCACTCCTCTCAGGGAGGCTCTCTCTACAGGAACTTCTTCTTCCAGGTTTCCTTTGGAGCCAGGGGAGGGTGGTAGCATCCCCTCCATTTTTCTAGCCCAGGGGCGCCACACTATCTTTGTGGGTTCCCTATATATACTGCTCACACCTTTGTAAAGCATCCCTTTCACACAGCGTCCCTGGCCACTGCTGATGGCCTTGCTGTATGGCCAGGCCATTGGACCACCCAGAACTGGAGCGTTAGGAGCGTATCCACATGGTAACCTCTGCTGTGGAAACAGATAAAGCAATTCAGCCACAAACTCCATCTGTATGTGATAATGAACAAGCTCACAATAAGGCACTGCACCTCGACAGAGTCTCTGGACAGAAAAACTGATCAAAACTACATGGCATCACATCTCCTCGGTGTTCCAGATCCATGCCTCGACCTACCACAATGACAAAAAACCGGCGTGGAGGTCCGAGGTGGCCCGAGGAGAATCCACTTACCTATGATGTCACCGGCACTCACAGAGTACGTCTTGCCAGAAGTGCTGGCCTGTGGCTCGAGGTGTAGCACGATGACTTTGGGATCTGATCAGTGCACAATAGGCAAATTGGTTGCCGTGGATTCCGACCACCATAGACCTGGTTTAGAACACGGGGTGGCTGTTCTCTTCACCAAGCAGGTATCATCCAGACTCCTAAGGTTCTGATGAGCACCTTGGCCATGGGCTAAAATTCCCCGATATGATACAATGTGACAATGGAACTCGCTTTATAGCTACTGCCTCCCAGTCGTGGGCCTTGTCAACGCAGAATTCACTTGCGCTTCCCCACTCGCCACCTGCAGCCAGGTGAGTCCAATGGAGCTTTGCTATGGCTCGCTCCAGGTGCAGCTACATCAGCTGTGCATCATCCTCTGTGGGCACCTAGGGGAGAGGGGGGCGCACACCTGATGTGTCAGGCAGAATGCCGACTCCCGGGTTCCTACAGGGTCAATGCTCTGGGAAAGGACAAATCTTCTGGCACATCTAGGCATATGACAGACCGCAGCTAATCTAGCAAGAACATAAGCAAGCAGACCAAGATGGAGGGCTAAATATCCTCTTGCCTTCTCTTCCAGATTTGGACAGGCAGTGCTCAAACAGCCTCTAGCAGCTGCCCAGGCCAATGCCCATGGCACGAACCTATCACAGTACTGAACGTACCCTCACCCTTACCCCTGCCCACCATACCCAGCCAGAGGAGACTGATCAGTGACTCACCCTCTGACGGTGGCTTGGACATTGCTCCTCCCTGGCCACAACCAACGACAGCTGTTGGTTGGACCTCCACAACCATGGAGCAGTGGAGGTTGGGCCTCCACAACCATGCTCCCATCCCGCGCTCAGATGGTGTTAAGGCCCGCTGGCAGAGTATCGAGCGGTGTGCTTTGTACCCCAGAACTGTTTTATGATTTGGAGAGAGGTCCTCGCGTCTGGCATGGACTCCATGGCCAGATGGCTCAGGCCTCTGCGACGGGCTCTGGACTAACACTCTAGGCTCCCTTTCTTCCACAGCGTCTCCCCTGGCTTTGCCAACAACCACTGGAAATCCCATTACGAGACCAGCTGATTTCTACCCTGTTGATTTGTATCCCCGGTGGTCAGACTCGTGTTTGATGAGCCCTAGTCAGGGGATGGACCGTGAAAAAAGCAATGTGGATTCTATTGGAAGACCCTGGGAGCGCACTCCAGGTTCTAGCGGTGAGATGACAGCAGGTGGGCTCCAGAGGGGCTCCCTTCCCCAAAGCTGAAATGATTCCACATGGTCTCCACTCACCTCAGTGTCTTCAGGCGACTTCAGCACTGCAAGCAATTTCCCTGGTGCCTGAGCTCAGACCGGTTTTTCTTTACTTACAAGGCTGACGTCACACTGCCTATAAAACAACAGAGTAGTAGGTCTGTGTGTGTGGGGGGTCTTCTGAAGCATACGCCAGCTGGATGTCTCCAGCTATGCCCAGACCCTCAAACCTCCATGACTTGGTGGCGTTTGCGGTCGTCCAGCACTCACGTCTCCTGGACCTCAGGGCTCAGTCCTCAGACCCCTTCTTCGTTTCACTCCCTGGTGATGGCTTTAAATATTACCTGCTATTTTCTGATTATTTTCTATTTCAAATGTCCAATTACCTATGTCGATACTTGCACGTCTCAAAATTCTGCTCCAAACCCCTCCCCCACACAGGTTTCCCCCTTCCAGTTGCTTAGGCCCAAAGCTCTGGAGCTGGGGTGCCAGGCTGGCACAGTCGGTTGAGTGTCCGACTCTTGGTTTCCGCCCAGGTCATGGGTTGGGGTTCAAGCCCCGCATTAGGCTCTGCCCTGACAGCATGGAGCCTGCTTGGGGTTCTCTGTGTCCCTCTCTCTCTCTCTGCCCCTCCCCCACTTGCACTGTCTCTGTCTCTCTCCAAATAAGTAAACCTAAAAACAAAACAAAACAAAACAAAACAAAACAAAACAAAACAAACCCAACCCAACTCTGGAGCTGTTCCTGGTCCTCTCATTCTCCCTCATGTCCTGCTCTAATTCATAAGTGAGCCCTACTGGCTCCTTTGGAGCATGTCCAGAGTCTGGGACTCCAGCTGCCTCCACTTCCAGACCCCCACCATCTTTCATCTGAACAAGTTCCTGCCTGGTCTCCCCACCCCTGCCCTGGCCCTCCAGTTGGCTCTCAACACACAAGTCCAAGTGGTCCTTTAAAAATGTGAGTTGGGTCATGCCACTCCTCTGCTCTAAACCCTGCAATGGCTCCCATGTCACTCAGAGTGAGGACCAAAGTCCTTCCCGCAGCCTATGAAGTTCTCCACGACCTGGTCCCCCATTACCTTTCTGACCCGGCCTCCCGCCCTGCCCCTCACTTAGTGTGCTCCAGCCTCCAGTCTCCCTGCTTTTCCTTCAGCGCACCAGGCATACTCTCACCATCCGAGAGCCCTTTGCATGTTCCCTCTACCAGGGACTCTCTTCCTCTGCTGGCCATATTCCCAACTCCCTTACTTCCTTTAGGTGATTTGCTAGACATTTCTTTCTCAGTGAGGCCATCCTCACCTCCCAGTTTAATATTATAATGCACCCATCCCTTCTGCTCTATTTATTTTCCGTAGCACGTAACACTTTCTAACATGCCACTTCACGTATCTATTCTGTTGCCTCTGCTGGAATGTAAGCTCTACAAGGTCAGGGAATCTTTATCTGTCTTGTTCACTGAGATAGCTTCAAGCACCCCGAACAGTGCCCAGCACTTAGTAGGGGCTCAAGAAAATATGTATTGGGACCCCTGCTGGCTCAGTCGGAATAGCATGCGACTCTTGATCTTGGAGGTGTGAATTCGAGCCCCACATTGGGTGTAGAGCTTACTTAAATAAATCCTTAAAAAAACCTGTTGATGGTGAGTACTTGTTGCCCTGTGTCCTCCCCTAGACCTGAGTGTAAGACCTGGTGAACGGTAGACCCTCCATATGTGTCTGTTGGATGACTCAATGGATACATGTGCAAACACATGAACCAATTAATCAATCCAGGCCTGACTGGGAAAGATGCTAAGTATCTTCACAGATCCTTTGGGAGAGATATTTTCCTTTTTCAAGTTTAATTTATCCTTGATATGTTTTCAGGTGCTTTCTTCGTTCTTCCTAATCCTGACGGTGAGGGTAGTGACAGTTGTTTTCCTTCTCTGGGGATGTTCTGGAGTGGATCTGGGGACAAGAGAGTGACCTCAAAATAATGTGGGGAGCATGTGAAATGGAGAAGTTGACCTCAGAAGAAAAGTTTCGGGACAGGGGGCAAAAAGAGGAACCCAGCAGGAATCCCCAAAGTCCACAGTGCACTTGAACTCTGGAGCCTCCTGCCCCTCTGTGTAACAAGTCCTGCTCTGAGTTCTAAAAACCCGAACATGGTCCACAGGGAAGAGACCTCAGAAAACACCTCCAAGAAATGTTAGGACAACTAGAATGAGTTCTGGAACTGGAGGGGGAAAGATGGGGAGGAAGAGAGCAGGGGAGGGGAGCCAGGGGAGACGGGGAAAGTAGGCAAACAGGAGATGGAGAGAGAGAGAGAAGAGACCAGCGGGGTCATGAGCGGGGAGCACTGGGAGGGACCGATGGTCATCACACTGGCTCACATTTGTTGAGGACTTACTTGTGCCACCTCAGGACTGTGCGCTTTGGGTGTCCTAGCTCATGTAATCCTCATTCCCACCACAAGGGGGCAGGCTCTATTTTACTACTCTCTTTACAGGTCAGCACACTGAAGTCCAAGAGAAGCCAACAAACCCAACCAAAGTCAAATAAGTAGTAAACGGTGGAGCTGGCATTTGAACCCTGGCAGTCTGACTCAAGCGTCCGATTTTTATTTTTCCAAAGAGCAGTGGGCAGCCGTGGAAGGTTATTTAAGCAAAGGACTAATATGATCTCTCATGTATAAAGAGGATGAATAACTCCTCCCTCACAGGGCTGTCGTGGGGATTATCTTTGTTCGTTCGGCCAAGGAAAGCTCTGGGACAAATGCCTGGAGTAAGGGAAGCACTCAATGAACAGATGAGCCTCCGGAGGAGGCTGAGGCTGGGCCTAAAGATTTTACACATGGGCATCTGCTGCCACCATGTGGCCTTTCTGCTGTATGACATGCTACGGATTACCACTCACTTGGGAGGGGGAGAGGCTGATCTGGGTTGGTGAGAAGTGGCTGCTTTGGGGCACGGGGCCAGGGAGGAGCTCAGAGAGTAGCTGGTGTCCTGGGGGTGAGGATCTTTATCAACAGAGGTCTAGAACCCCGGGGTGGACTGATTCATATATTCAGCTCTGGTTTGGAGACACAAACCGAAGTGAGACATGGTCCTTGCCCTAGAGGACCTCATGGTCTGAAAAGGAGACAACAGGGGAGGTACATCGTGTTTGGGAAGCAGGCCTCCTGGGTCCAAATCCTGTTCCTGCCACTTCCTGGGTAGAACAGAATATGCCTCGTGGGACTGTTGTGAAAACCAAAGGAGAAAACACGGGAAGCACTAAGCACCTATATCTGGCACAGTCAGCACTCAATCTGTGACCCAGAGGTAGGTTTCCCACCCTGCTTGAGCCTCAGCAAAGAGGGACCAAGCAGCCAGGTACAATAATAGAAAAGAAGATGAGGGTTCCGGCCCCACCTCTGTCACTAAACTTACTGTGTGACCCTGGGAAGTCACCTCCCCTCTCAGAGCCTGTTTCACCAGCCATATGATGTGGAGTTTGGGCAAAATCACACCCAGCCCTCTTCTCGTCCTAATTTAGCCTATTTTCTAGGCCAGCCCAGACTTCTAGGCCACGGGGGATACAGACTAAGATCCAGAAGGCCTGCCTCCATCCGTTTACATACCAGACCCTAAGCATCAGCACAGTGGAGAGAATCAAGCCCTGTCAATGACGGGGTGGCTGGGAGGCAACTGTGGGGCCCTACTGAGACAGTTATATGGAAGTTGGTGCAATCCATGAATTGCAGCACGAGCTTGCTGCTCAAAATGTGGTCCGTGGACTGGCATCGGCATCACCCGGGAGCTGGTTAGAGAAGCAGGATCCTGGGTCCTGCTCCGACTCACTGACTCAGAACTTGCAGCTTGATTTGCACCCCCCCCCCAGGCTGTTCCTATACACATTTAAAGTGGGTTGGAGACACACTGGTTTGGGGCGGTGGTTCTTAACCTTGACCAGAGGGTAGAATCACCAAGCCACGCCCCTGGGCATCTGTAGAGTGGGACCCAAACACCAGTGGTTTTTTCAAAGCTCTCCCGGTAATCCCAATGTGCAGCCATATCAAGTGTCAGGGAAGGTAAATATATTTTCTCTTTTTGGGCCAACTAAAATCAATGGACAGGGGCGCCTGGGTGTCTCAGTTAAGCATCTGATTCTTGATTTTGGCTCAGGTCATGATCTCACAGTTCATGGGATTGAACCCCGAGTCCGGCTCAGCGCTAACAGCTTGGGGCCTACTTAGGATTCTCTTGTTCTCTCTCTCTCTCTCTCTCCCCCTCCCCCACTCTCTCTTTCTCAAAAACAAATAAACTTAGAAAAATAAAATCAGTGGACAGTAACTTTCTAGAATGTTCACTGAGAAAGATCTGATCTCTGACGCAGAGGTTGTGGCACAAAGCTAAGTTATAACAAGAAACGGGCCTTTACAGAGCCCTTACTCAGTGCGAGGTCCGGGGCGACCTGCTTTACCATCACCCTGCAATTTAATCCTCATGGTAACCAAGCTATTATTATCCCCATTTTGTAGACGAAGAAACAAAGAGGGCATGCCTTACCCAAGGCTACACAGGCAGTGACAGAACTGGTTATCTGCATATTTAACAACTAGGTTGACCCCTGGAAGTCTTCAAACTGTGTTCCTTGGAGCCTGAGGTTCCTCAGAGGCAGCTGAAGAGCTGGTGTGGGGGATGGACAGGTCTGGGAGGCCTGTGGGTCATCTCTCTTGCACACTGGGCTTGCCAGACACTCCTTTTGGAGAGAGCGTTCCTCTTCCGGCCTGGAGCATCTTGGATCACGTGGTGCTGTCCAGGCTCTCTGACAGATGTGCCCCCCTCCCTGTTGCTGAGGGACCCCAGGAACTAATCCCAATGGCGGAGGGCACGTGGAGGGATTAGTGCCGGGGTAATCGGCACCACATCTGCCAGCCCCTGGGGAGCCTGGGTGAAGCCTGCACCTCAGAGCCCAGCCAGCCATCCCCGTCCCCTGGAACACGGGGACTCCTGGAGGGCACTGGCCAGCCGTGGCCGGGCCTGAATTGCCCTGTCCTACCTGAGCCTTCCAGAAGAGGGTGAGTTAGGGCTAAGAGTCTGGGGGTCTGAGTGGGTTGTTTCTGAGGCTGGACGGGGAGGCACTGGTGGGGACACTGACTGAGTGTCCTGATTTTCCTGGAACTGAGAGATCTGGGACTTTCAGTGCTAAAATCATGATAGACCCGGACAGACCTGGACAACTGGTCAAACTCACAGGTTTTCTGAGTTCAGTTCCCTCCGCCTTCGAAGCAGAGCTTCACGAAGGGGAGGGTTTGCTTTGCCCCCTCCCACCCTCAGCCCCCATCCTTGTCTTCCAGCCTTTCTGTCCCCTCCTCTCTTTTCCAGCCTTCAGGACCTCTCTTTGCCTTCACTCCTCTGACTTGATTTCCCACTCACAGGGTCTCCCGGACTGTAGGCCTGAATCCTCAAGGAGCTGGAACCTTCCACACCTTGGAGAGAATGATGACCCAGGTGAGGCACAGCCCATGGAAACTTGCTTCAAATATTGGCCTAAATCACCCAAATCACCTTCATCACCTTCATCATCATCATCGCTAACATTTCTAGAATTTGCACTGTAGGCCAGGAACAGTTTTGAGTGTTTTACCTGTAATAACCCACTGAATTCTCAAAACAAACCAGAAATTACTCCTCTCCTTCTTCACATCCCCAGGCCTCTGACTGGAGTGCCCCCCAATTCATCCCTACTACCTGTTCAGTGAAGCTTTCCCCCACCTCCCACCCGGAGGCTGAGTTCACGGGTACCTCAGAGACCCAAGAGCTGTATGCACATGCTCTGTTCACATCTCTCTCCCAGAGAAATTACTACACTAGTGACCAGCTAGTGAACAGTGTTCTAGGGGCTTTGCATGCATTATCTCATTGACCCTCACCTAAATTCTATGAGGTGTAGGAACGATGGTCCTTCCCATTACGCAGACAAGAAAATGGAGACTCAAAGAGGTGAAGTCATTCGTCCAAAGCCAGTAAGGGCAGAACCAGAATCAAGTCTTGCTTCACCTGGTTCCAGAGCCCTGGTGTGTGGCCAGTCTGCTGTCCTGCCGGCTCCATGGGGGACAGATGTTGGCCAAAGGCTCTGTGCCCTCAGGACATAGCACTGTGCCCAACACACAGATAGCCCTTGGAAATTGCATTCTGGATTAAGAAGTAGACGAGGAGGGTTGTACCAGAGTGGGCGGTGAGGAGAAAGGAGGGGAATGTCTTGGGGCCGTAGGCCACCTGGGGAAGGAGGTGGGGGAACTGTGGTTACAGATGGGGCTTGGGGGAGCCAGGCTCTTCCTGAACCCCCACCCCCTACCCCTGCCTCATTTTCCAGCTGGGAAGGGAGAGGGGAGAGATGCCTGGTGCCTCCTACTGTAAAGTCAAAATGTGAGCAGCTGGTGAGCGGCTTAGAGGTTAAATACTGACCCCACCTTTGGGTCTGTTGGAATAAATCCTGAGATTGGAGACAGGCATGGGATGAGGCTGGGCTTCAGAGGAGAACAAGAGACTGGGGGTGTGGTTCACATGTGAGTCACATGTGAGGGGGGGGGGTGCGGTGGTGCAGAGCACAGAGCTAGAATCCCAGCTCTGTCATGTGCTGTCCACGACTTCGTTAAGTCATTTTAAGGTCTCTGAGTTTCATTCTTCGCTTGAAAATGAGATGCCCATATTCTGGTCATGCTATAGGTGCCTGTTGAGGGAGGTTAGGCTGCCCTCCCTTAGTGCCACTGGCCCTGCCCCAGTGGTCCTTTGCTTGTGCTCGAAAGGGAGCACCTTCCAACTTCCCTCCCACATAAACAATACCAGAGAGCCCCCCCCTCCGCTCGAGGCTGAAGCATGGTCTTGTGTCTGATGTTACTCCTGACACCAGTGGAGACATCCTAATGCTCTTGGGCTCCTTAATGGCTTCATTTTTAAAAAATGGAGGTATAGTTTGCATGCATTAAAAGTCACTCTTTCTGGGGTACAATTCTGAGTTTTGACAAATGCACACAGTCCAGACCGACCACGATCAAGACACAGAATGGTTCCATTGCCTACCACTGTCCCTTCTGTTCCTTTGTCATCTCCCCCATTCCTACCCCCAGGCAGCCACTGAATGGTCTTCTGTCCCTACAGTTTTGCCTTTTCCAGAATGTTACAAAAATGCAGTTGCACAGACTGTGGCTTTTTGAGTCTGGCTTGTTTCATTTAGCATAACGCATTTGAGATTCATTCGCGTTACTGCCTGTTATCGGTAGTCCGTTCCTTTTACGCCTGCTGATCAGTATCCAATTGTACAGATATATTACAGTTTGTCCGCTCACCAGTTAAGGGACATTTGGGTTATTTCCAATCTCTGGAAATTATGAATAAAGAGTGGCTTTAGTGGGAACCCCGAATTCTAGAGCTGGAAATCAAGTGAGATTTCCAGGTGTAAAAGGTAAACTCAACAAATAGTCAGTCCATCCTGCTAACAGCTGAAGACACAGAGGTCCAGAGAGGGGAAGAGACCCAGCCATAGTTATAACTGACTCAGGAAGTGGGGCTGAGATTTGAACCCAAGGCTTTCAACCTGCAGGACAATGTAAAGTTCAAAACATATTTCTGAAACATCTGCCAGGGCCAGGCAGAGTAACAATTGTTACAGGCATAAAGGCCAAGAAGGAATGATCCTGGTGCCGGAGACACCTGCCGCAGAGTAGGGAGCCAGACAAAGAAGCTAGCAGTAACCAGTGTAGGTTACTGTTACAATGCAAGAAGGGGTGTGCATGAAGCAGAGAGGAGAGGCCCTCAGTTCTGTCTGGGGGAGAATCAGAAGGCTCTGCAAATGCCCATGTATTTTCAGGGAAGAACACAAGTTTGTCAGGTGGAAAAGGATAGAAAGGGTCTCACAGACCCTCGCAGAGGGAACCTCCCTCACAGAGGGAATGGCAGGTGCAAAGCAACGGAGAGTGGGATGTGGGGTGTGGGAGCCTAAAGATGCAAGGGGGAGGGGGGAGGCGGAGGAGAGGCAGGAAATGGCCGCATGGAATCTGCTGGGGTCTGATTATAGCAAGCCTCTCTGGCCAGACTGTTTACTGCAGGACAGTGCCCGTGCTCCGTGTATAAGCTCTCTTCATCACGGAAGAGCTTGTAGGATTGAACAGAGAGAGAAGGAATCGAAACTCAGTGAGACCCTAGCGGAACACAGCCTACAGAGCAGGTGTTGGTACGGACAGGAGCTTAGTATGTTTCAGAGCCAGCGGCATACAAGTCAGTGGCACAGGGCTGGAATTAATTAATTAAATTTTTACTTATTTATTTTGAGAGAGAGAGCGTGAGTAGGGGTGGGGCAGAGAGAGTCACAGGCACACTCCGCACAGGGCTCGAACCCACGAGCCGTGAGATCATGACCTGAGCCAAAATCAAGAGTTGGACGATTAACCAACTGAGCCACCCAGGCGCCCCAGGACTGGAGTATTTAATAATCCGTGCTGAGATGACTGATTATCTGTATGGAAAAAAATAAAATGAGATTTTCCTTCTTTACACCATAACCAAAATAGTTTTGTGTGTGACTGTAGAGAAATCTACATTTACCTCTGTATAACGTATTTCCTGTGCGTGCATGCACGCACACACACACACACACACACACTCACACTCACAGCAAACAAAAAAGACAATATGGATGAATTTGATCGGCAGCAAGCAAAACGCAAACCCAAATCCCTCTATTCAACAATAGCTAATAGAGCTTACGACGTGTCAAAACAACGTACTTTAAAAATATTAACCTACTAAAGCCTTACTAATTTATGAGGCAAGCACTATTATCACTTCCATTTTACAGGTGTGGAAACTGAGGCACAGAGAGGTTGAGTGACTTTCTTGAGGCCACACAGCCAGGAAATGGTTGAACTGAGATTCAGAATTAGGCAATCTGGTCACAGATTCACCACTACATGATTTTGCCTCCAACAAGTTATCATAAACATAATGGGAACAGACAAAACACAAGCGAGAGTATCTGGAACTTATACTGAACTCTAATAAACAAGGAAAGTTGAATAGGAACAAATAGGCCATGGATAAGAACAGTCCGTTCACAGAAAAGCAAACCCAAATATATACAGTAAACGCAGAAAAATGCATTCAAGCTTATTAGTAATCAAGAAAATGCAAGTTAAAAATAGCAATGAGGGGCGCCTGTCTGACTCTTGGTTTCGGCTCAGGTCATGATCTCACGGTTCATGGGATCAAGCCCCGCGTTGGGCTCCGTGCTGACAATGCAGAGCCTGCTTGGGATTCTCTCTTTCCTGCTCTCTCTGTCCCTCCCCTGCTTGTGTTCTCTCTCTCTCAAAATAAATAAACTTTAAAAAAAAGTAGCAATTAGAGTCACAGGTGGCTGGAGTGTTAACTGAACAACTTTGGAGAGCAAGGGGATAGTATCTATGAACCTGAAAAAGGCCACCCCTTACCACCCAGAAATTTCACTCCCAGGCACAGCGCTCTCAACTCAAATGCGTAAAACAGTCGTGTTTTTAAGGCAGCCTGGCCCCAGACTCCATGTTCTAACTAGTATACTCTGAAGTATATTCACACAGCAGGATACTCTACAGAAGTCAAACCGAATAATACAGAATACATGTACCATATGGGGGGGGGGGCGGGAAGCAAGTTTCAGGAGGATAATACAGTAGGTTATAGTTTACATAAGTTTAAAAATGTGCAAAGTGATACTACGTGCTGTTTACGAAGGCACGAACACACAGTAAATGAATGAAAACAGGCATGGTAATGATGAACACCAAGATCATAATGGGTGCTACTTCTGGGAAGAAGGGGAGGAGGCTGGAATCTGCAGGTGGTACAAAAAGGGCTTCGCCTCCACCCAGAATGTTTGTTCATTCATTCATTCATTCATCATCAACTGTTTATCAGGGTCTGCTATGTTTCAGGGACTGTTCTAGGCACTGGGAATACCATGGTGAGTAAAACAAATCACGAATCCCTGTTTTTTCTTTCTTTCTCTTTCTTTCTTTCTTTCTTTCTTTCTTTCTTCCTTTCTTCCTTTCTTCCTTTCTTTCTTCCCTTCCTCCCTCCCTGTCCTTCCTTCCTTCCTTCCTTCCTTCCTTCCTTCCTTCCTTCCTTTCATTTTAATGTTTATTTATTTATTTTGAGAGGGAGAGAGAGCACAAGCACAGGCAGGGCAGGGGCAGACAAAGAGGGGGGAGAGTGAACAAACTCCTGTTTTCTAATGGGATGGGATGAACAGACCATAAACTAAACAAGGAGCTGACGCGGTACTTTTTAAAATGTAGAGATATGAGGAAAACAGGGTAAAATGTTAAGATCTAACAAGCTTGAGTGGTGAGTGCCCTTGGAGAACTCACACTCCATCAGGAGCACCAGCTAATACTAGCTGAACAGCCGTTGTATTAGAGAGCTGGACTCCCACCACAATGGAGGCTTGTCCAAAGTGCCTTGGAGGGGGTCTGGGTGAGGAGAGTTGGGGAAGGCTTCCTGGAGGAGGCGGCATTTCAGCCGGCCTTAGCTATTTCACTAAGTACACAGGAGAGACATGGCATGCCCAGCAGAGGAAGCAGGCCATGCGAAAGCCCAGAGGTGCAGAGAGACACGTGGCACAGCTGTTGAAGGGCTCACACTGGGAAGGACCTTGGTTTTACAGGTGTGATATCTGCCCCAAGCTGTGGGCTCTTGTGACGTCTGGGTGAACCTGAAGCATGGTAGGGGTCCCTCTTCTGCCTCCCTCTGGCTGACCCCCTTGGGGGCCGTGCTCTTGTCCTTCCCCTCCCAGGTGGGCTGGCAGCCCAGCCTGCCGAAACTGAAAAAGAAGTGGCTCTTCCCAGCTTCCTGCAGCTTCTTCTTCCTGCTCTCTGTGGTTATGACTGGCTGCTTCCTGTGGCAATATCACCTCCCCAAGCTGGACGCCAGTGAGTGCACAAGCATCCTTGACTTCCTTCCTATCCCTGTGGGGCCTGGGAGCCTGGAGCTGATGCACCTGATTTGAGGGTGTAGGGGCAAGACCACAAGATTTGGACTCAGAAGCTCTGGCCTTCATTCTGACTCCAACCCTCACTAGCTGTGTATCTTTGGACCAGTCAAGGGACCTTTCTGTGTCATGTTGCCCTTGGGTATAAAATGAAGATCCTAATGCCACTGGAGTTTCCTTAAACCACCCAGTCTGGCTGTAAATCTCAGGGACTCCCAATAGGTAAAACAGAGTTTCTCTTGCCTGATCTTCAGCCCCCGTGGTAGGATCTCCAGGCCCTACCCCCCACCCCTTTAAAGATCTCCCCCCAGCTATATCTAAGACCCTGGGAGGAACAACGAGGTGTCCGTGGACAGAAGCTGCCATTTGTTGGAGCCTCTCCATCCTGGGCCGGTCAAAGCTTGGCTACTGAGCCACCGCTGCTGACAATGTCCACCAGGCCCTTTGTTGCTATAGCGACCCCTGCAACCTCCAACCTGGATCACATCCAGAATCCCAGTTCTCTGCTAACGCTGGGGAGAATGTCTCTCTCCGTTCCTCTTGTGTTACGGATGCCCAAGGCTCGATGAGGTGGCCTGGGCTCCCAAATCCCCACAGAGACGTTGTGCAGAAATGGCTCCTTTTATTTTCTTGCTGGCTTTTTCTTCTCCCACCCCAACCCGTTCTTTCTAGGGTATATTCTTTTATCAGGGGCTTCTCAGTCCCTCAAGCAAACAGTCCTCAAGTAGGCAGGTCAGCCTGTCCTAAAGGACCATGCTTCGCCAACGGTCAAAGTACCAATCCAAAGCAGATCAGTTATTACTATAAATACGTACAAACGAAATTAAATGAAAAAAAAATACTATAGAACAGAAGCTCAAGTTTTAAGATTCCACACAAAATTACCACATTAAACTCTATACAAGTTTCTAAATGTGTGCGCTCAAATTTTGTACTTAATTTGTCACAAATGGGAAACAAACAGTTCGTGGACCTGCTTGGGTCCATCACCGGGTTGATCACTGTCCACAGTGATCGAAGTCCTCTCCCTTGCATGGGTACCACCTGAGAGGTTGTTAGAAATGAGGATGCCCTACCTCCATCCCGTATCTACTGAATCAAATATGCATTCAAATATTTCCAGATGACTTTTTGGGCACGTGCGTATTTTTTTAAGGTTTTATTCATTTTTGGGAGAGAACTTTTGAGAGCGGGGGAGGGGAAGAGAGAGGGGGACAGAGGATCTGAAGCGAGCTCCTCACTGAGAGCAGGGCTCGAACCCACTAACTGTGAGATCATGACCCAAGCCGAAGTCAGACACTAGAACGGCTGAGCCACCTACGTGCCCCTGTGCATGTGCATATTAATGCAGGGCTGTAGGTACCAGCCCTACCTGAGTCCCAGGCTGAGCAAAGCTTAGGTTTTGGCCAAGACCTCCCTACTCCAATGATTAAACCTATGTCATGGATTTGTTGAGAGACCTTCCTTAAGGTGCACAATCGATTTGTCCTGGCAAAGTCACAAGGCCAGCCGGATTCAAGAGGTGGGAGGAGCTGGAAGGATTTGCGGCCATAGTGAGCCTCCCACAGAGAAGCTCCTCTCAGTTCTGAGTAGGATTTGAGGAGCATGCAGCTCCTCTGGGCGCTTTCACCCTCACTACCCTACACTGCTCTCTGAGGATGAGGGGAGTTCTGGGGCCCGTGCGATGATCTCTCAGCCCGAATCCTGTCCTGCCAGGGCCCACACCTTCTCCCCAGAGGTTCCAAGGAAGCCATACACCTGGACCAAAGCAGAATGGGACTTAGACCTGATATTCCAGACACACGGCTCTGGTGACAGAGGCACTGGCCTTATGATTTAGGCCTGAAGCCTAAGCGGGGCCCAAGTCCACCTCTCCACTCAAATACATAATCTGAACTAGAGAAACAGAGGCAGACAGACAGACAGACATGGTTGAGCCTGCCCCAAGGAGCTAGAACTTTTCTAACTCCTCTGACTACATGGAGGGAGAAAGCTGGTCATACAAGAGAAAAGGGCTGCCAACCAGGAGCCTTGGCCTAATTGGTATTTTGAAGGCCAATCATCAGGTGGTGGGTGTGGGACTGTCCCTTCTCCTCTCAGGCATACGCCCCCATGGTGGGTGCTGTGCCCTGCTATCTATCTTCTGGTGAGGCTGTTGCCAGCTGGGAGGGCCAGCCCCAAGGCACGGTTCTGGCCTTTGCTGCCACCTTCCCACTTCTTCTAGGATGATCCCCTAGACTCCTACCCTGAGCTCTGTCCCCCACTCACCATGTGATGCTCCCTATAGGTTCCTTGGGACCAGAGGTGGCCTCTGCCCCTGTGAGGATGTGTCCCCGACACCCTGAGCCCGTGCCGCTGGCCCACCCCCTCCCTGTGTTGAAGGAGGCCCTGGAAAAGGTCAGTGATGACCCAAGAGGGAACTGGGCGTGTGTGCTAGGCCTGGGGGATGAAGGGGAGGGCACGTTCTGTGCACTGGCAGGGGCATTTACTCGTGCATTCAACATAGAATCCTTGAGTACCTACTTTGGGCTAAGCACCAGGGACATGGCAGGAAGAAGATTCTGTCCTGCTCTCAAGAAGCTACTAGTCTGGATGTGATGACATAGTCAAGACAAGTAACATCTATAATACAGGGGTAAGAGTGAGGATAGGGGACATTTAGGGAACTGCGGGGGCACAAAGAAATTGGCTTTGGGGTCAGGCAAGGCTTCTGGAGGGAATGGTGTCTACTTTTTTTTTAATGTTTTTTTTTTTTAATTTTATATCTGAGAGAGAGAAAGAGAGACAGAGACAGAGAGTAAGCAGGGGAGGGGAAGAGAGATGGAGAGAAACGGAAGCAGGCTCCAGGCTCTGAGCTGCAGGCTGTCAGCACAGAGCCCAACACGGGACTTGAACTCATGAGCAGTGAGATCATGACCTGAGCCGAAGTCGGACGCTTAGTGGACTGAGCCACTCAGATGCCCTGGGAATGATGTCTAAACGGAGATGTGAACAAGTAGGAAGTACCAGGTGATATGCATTTATACATACAGTAAGGGAGACTGAGGGAGGGAAGCATGTGCTCCGGATAGAGGGACCAGCATGTGCACAGGTCCAGAGGCAGCAGAATGAGTGCAAGGTACACACAGAGAACCACCAGGGAATTCAGGTTGCTGGGACTGCAGGTGGGGGAGGGAGAAAGGTGGGACGGGGGGAGGAGGACACAGCCCGTATCACAGAGGCCATTGCAATGTAATTAAGCACACACACCTTATAACACAATTCTTACCACTGCATGATGGCCTGACGCTAGAGGGGGTTGTTGGCCAGCTCACTCACCTTAGGAGACACACAGACAAATGAAACTCGACTGGAAGTGTACAAGCAGCAACACAGCGGAGGGGCGTGAAACTGTCATCCAAGGAACGGTTGAAGGGAAGGCAGGTGACGTGTCCATGTAAGAGAAGGCCTGGGCAGAGACACCATCACTGTCTGCAAGTACCTGAAAAGCTTTAGTGAAGGAGAGGGAGCAGAACGGTGCTATGAGGCTCCAGGGTCATAGCAATTAAAACAAGAAATAGCAACAGTAATCGTAGCCGGCTTCTAGTGGGCACCTAGTATGCGGTAGCTTCTTTATACAAATGCCTCATGAATCCCTATCTAGAGAGGAGGAAACTGAGGCACACAGAAGCAAAGTCAGTGCCGGGGTGGAAACCACACATGGACAGAACTCAATTCTGGACCTGCTAAATCACTCGGCAAGGAGGTCTGGCAGTTAATTAGGACCTAGGGCTGGAGTTAGCCTGGGGTCCTAATCCTGACTCCACTAACCATTAGCCACTTGGGCAAGTCGCTTCATATCTCATAGACTCAATCTTCTCATCTGTAACATAGGGAGAAATTTAGCACTGGCTTATTGTGGATTAAATGAGACAATGCATGGGGTGCCTGGGTGGCTCAGTCAGCTAAGCGTCTGACTTCAGCTCAGGTCATGATCTCACAGCTTGTGAGTTCGAGTCCCGTGTAGGGCTCTGTGCTGACAGCTCAGAGCCTGGAGCCTGCTTCGGATTCTGTGTCTCCCTCTCTCTCTCTCTGCCCCTCCCCCACTCACACTCTGTCTCTCTGTCTGTCTCTCTCTCTCAAAAAAAAAAACCAAAACATTAAAAAATTTAAAAAAAATGAGACAATGCATGAAAATCACTTTATATTGTGCCTGGCACATTCCAAATGTCCAATAACTTTGGATGTTATCATTGTCACTGTATTTCATTATTGAAAACAATGTCCTTTCAATAAATGTTCAAAGAGGGTCTAGGGGCCTCTATAGTGAATCCTCCAACATTAGGGGGTCAGACCAGGCCTTCATGAGGTTTTCTAGGGCAGCAGACAGGGTTCAACGACATCAGTAGTTTAACCCCTCTCTCCTTTTACATTTTCCCAAAGAAATTTTCTTTGAACAGAAATCTTACGAGGAAGCCCTACATAAAAACAAATTTAGAGGAGCTGCTCTGGTTGTAACTGGGTGGGGGTCCAATCCCAGGGGGTCTGAGAACCTGAGGTCTGAGGCTCCAGCCACGGCGGGGGGGGGGGGGGGGTGTGAGAATGGAGGGGGTCCCGGCAGGGGGCGCTGTGTGCAGGGTGTGGTGTGGGAATGTGTAGGGCAAGCAGGACCAGAGGGGTGTTTGTCTGCGCCTGCACTCCTGCTCTTCTCCTCCAAGGTGGACAGGATCCTGCGTCAGGCACTGTCTGCCCCGGGCCTGGCTGCCATGTCTGCAGTTGTCATCCACAACGACACCGTGCTCTGGACCGGGAACTTTGGGAGGAAGAATGGATCAGACCCGGCCTCTGGGCCCCCCAATGAATACACTATGTACCGGTCAGCTGGGTGACCTCTGGGGTCCTGTGGAGGGGGGCATGGGATGGGAGGACAAGGGAGACCTAGGAGGTAGGGGGACTCAAGAGAATCATGACTGGGGGTCCAAGCTGCCAGGACCCTTTATTAAGTCCTGACAATTTTATAGATGAGGAGACTGAGGGCCAGAGAGGACCAGAGAGTGCCCAACATCACACCACAGGGGTAACAAGTCAGGAAGGAATCTTTTCTGGAGAGCCCTTAGCCCAGAACCTCCCTAACTAGAAAACGCTCCCTGTGTCCCACCTCCCACACCCTACTATGTGCCACGAAGGAACTGTAACCAGTTCTTGGGCCCTTGCCCCAGGTTGCTGTTAGTTGGTGGCAGCGGTCCAGACGGAAGAAACTTGGGACCCCCTGCGGCACACCCAGAGTCTCCCCTCCTAGGTGCTGCCTGCAGGATCCTCCAAGCTGACAATGCAAAGGGAACACGTTCACTCCCAGAGACACTGTGAGGATTACAGAGGTTCCATTCACACTGCACCTGCCATGTGCCAGGCCTGGGCCCACAATTGCATTTGCTATCACTTACTCAACACTTGCCACCTACCTTCCAGGTATGTTGCCAAGCACTTCACATGCCCAATCTCGCTCAATCTTTTCTACAACCTGTGAAACGGACAATGAAACAGAAACTGAGAGAGATCTAGTACTTGCCCAAGACCACTTGGCTAGTAAGAGGCAGAGGTACATGATCCCAACCTACGTCTATCCCAGAATGGGAAGGGCTTGGGTTAAGGCCTGGCACGGGGTAGGCACTCAAGAGTGTTCACCTGCCACTGTGCTATGTTCTCGAACATCCCAAAGGCAGTTCTACAGAGACTGCTGAATTTCCGTCTGAGACACTGAAGAGGGTGGACTCAGTGCTTTCCTAGAGCATTAGAAAGTTGGGACCTGGGGTGCAAGACGGAGGTTGTAAGGCCAACTGTATATCCTCTGCACCCTTGTGTGCTTAACACTTCCCAGAATCTCCAGCATCTCTAAGATCTTTCCAGTCCTCATGCTGTATCGGCTGTGGGAGGAAGGCACTGTAGCCTCTCTAGATGACCCTCTGGAGCGGTATGCCAGCACCTTCACCATTAACAACCCGTTGGGCATGGCATCAGCCCCTGAACAACAGAGCTTGATGGATGAGCTGGAGAAGGTGGGCCCAGCCCCAAGGCCTTCGTCCGTCACCCTCCGAAGGATGGCCAGCCAGCTCTCAGGTGAGCAGCCCTGAAGTTTTGCAGCTCAACCCAAACCATTTCAGGGGCGGGAACTGAGCAGCAGGTTCTCATGCAGCCAGCCCGGCCACACCTCCCTCTCACCCACCCTGGATGGTGGACCAGGGGTAGGAAGATCTGGTGAGGTAAAAGCGGAGGCGAAATCTGGGAGTTTAGATCAAGGGGACAAATCAAGATCAGTTGGCAAGTTGAAAGTCAAGATCTGCTTCTTAGGTCAAGAACAGGTCAATATTTGTATACAGATCTACAATGAAGACCTAATTTCCCTCAATATACAAAGATTACATACAAATCAATACAAAGACTAACAACCCAACAGAAAAATGGGTGAAGAATAGGAACAGAATAGACAATTCACAGGAAAGGAAATACAAATGGCCCTTAAGACTATGAAAACATATTAAAAGATGTTCAACCTCATTCATAACAAAAACGCAAATTAAAACCACGGAGAGACATTTTTCCCTTGGCAAAGGCCAAAATGGTGGGTGCACTGGGTTGGTGAGGTTATGGTGAACTAGACCCTCTGATGCATCAGTGGTGGGAATTTACATTGGTGCAACCTGGATGGGGGACAATGATAATATCTACCACAATTAAAAATGCATAGATCCTTTGGCTCAGCAATTACCCTTCTAGGAGATTCTCTTACAGATGTATTCACACACGTGTGGTGTGAGGTCGGCATGCATTCACTGCAGCGCTGTTTGTAACGGCAAAAGACTGAAACACCTACATATCTATAAGCAGGGGAGTGGCTAAACAAACTGTAACACAGCTATATAATCAAATCAGATGTAGCGTTAGAAAAAAGGGGAATAATGATGTCTATGTACTGAGATGGAATAAGATACAGTGTTAAGTGGGGGAAAAAGCTCAAACAGCATATATTATATGCTACTATTTGAATAAATAAAATAATATACACACAAAGTGCACATATGTGTATGAATGAATACGTATAAGAATGTGTAATGTACATATTACTCTATAATACGTTTATATAAACTAAATGGACATACATGTGCCTGCCATTTTTTTAAGTTTACTTATTTATTTTGAGAGAGACAGAGAGAGAGAGAGAGAGAGAGAGAGAGCGTGCACAAGCAGGGAGAGGGGCAGAGAGGAGACAGAGGATCCCAAGCAGACTCCACACTGTCAGTGTAGAGCCAGACATGGGGGCTCAAACTCATGAACCTTGAGCCAAAACCAAGAGTCAGACGCTTAACCCACTGAGCCACCCAGGCCATTTCATTTGAAACGATGCCATTTCATTGTTTCAAAAGGCCTGACGTCTTAGTCAATGGACATGGCTGGTTATCACTCCTGAGCCCAGGTGTTGTACCCGAGGTTCAGCGAGAGGATGGAACCTCCTGAAGCAGCTCAGGCAGGACAGGGCCACTCTTCTTGGGGGGGGGGGGGTGGCCTGATGGTTAAGGGCATGAGCACTGAACTTCCAGCTCTGCCTTCTCCCAGCTGGGTGATCTTGGGCAAGTCATTGAACTTCTCTGAGCCTTATTTTTCTCCCCTGTAAAATGACTGTGGTTTGCCTTATTATTGGGGATTAAATGAGATAATGAGTGTAAAACACTTAGCAGAGCTCCTGGCACACAGCAGGTACTTGTCAATGTAGCTTTGGTTATTTTAGCCAGGGTTAGACCTAGGTGCAGTGGGGCCTGATGAGGATGTAATTATGGGGGTCCTCTTTAAGAATGCATTATTAAAAATTCCAAGTTAGATATAGGCCTTGGAAGGGGCCATGCAGGTAAGGAGCCTTCAGGCTTACTTAGGCTCTTCCGGCATCCTGTTCAAGCCACGTGGGTTATAACTCTGACTCCAGGGCTCCCTCTAGGGGTGTATTGTGGACTCTTCTTCATCCCTACCCAGGGAACCAAGCCCAGGGTGCTTGGTTAGTTTTAAAATATCCTACATGTCTTCTACAGTCCCAAGGGGCCAGCTGAGGCAACAGCTGCCTGAATAACTCTGTTCTAGGCTCTCAATGTCTTTTATGATCGACTCTCACTGTAATCTACAGCTGTCTCCCGTTCCTGGAGCTTTTCATCCATTCTCTGAGTTAAGTCTTCTAACACTTCCTAGGGAAACCACAGCAGGTGTTGCAGCCCATTTAAAGAGGAACAAGTAGAGGCTCAGAGAGGTAAGGTACATGGTTTGTGGCCACACAGCAAGAAGTTCCAGAGTCAGAACTTACACCCGGGGCCTGGGACTCCATCTCCCAGTTGCTCAGGCCAAAAGCCTTTGAGTCACCCCTGATACCTCCAACCCCCGTACCTTCCACATCCCCTCAAGTAGCAAATTCCGTTGGCTCCACACCCAAAGTAGATCCAGAACCCAACCCGTCCTCACCACTTCCACAGCTGGCTCCCGAGTCCCAGCCACCATGAAAAAAATGCGGATTTTTCAAGTCTCCTTATAGGCTTCCTTGCTTCTGCCCGCCCCCTCCCGCCAAGTCTGTTTTCAAACAGCAACCAGAGCAACCCTGATGAAATATACGTCAGATTTCATCACTCCTCTGCTCACGACCCCAGCCATGGTCACATCCGACTCAGAGAAAAGGCCAAGTCCTTCCAGTGCCATATAGCACCCCATGACACCTGGTGCCTACAACCCCAGTACTTCTCACCTCCGAAGTCTTCCCCTTCTCACTCTTCAGCCACACTGGCTGTTCCACACTGGTCCTCAAACAAGCTAAGTCACTCCCGCCTCAGGGCCTCCACACTTGGCTGTTCCACACCTTCCCTCTGCATGACATTCTTCCCTCACACTGCTGCTTGGCTCTCCCCCTCTCCTCCTCCAGCTCTCACCTGCTCAAGGGTCACCTTCTCTGTGAGGCCTTCCTCTGATCACCTTGTATCAAATAACAATCCCTCCTTTCTTACCCCATAGCACGAGTATTTATTTATCATCTGTCCCCTCCACTAGAATGGAAACTCCATGTGGTCAAGGACTTTATTTTGTTCACTACTGAATGCCCAGGACCCAGAACAGACCTTGGAACAAAACGTGGTGCTTGAAAACTATTGCCGGGTGGAGGGATGGAAAGAATCCCAGTCCTGTAATCCTTCCCATATGTGTCACATCCAATAAACCAAAAATTCCAAGTGGTCAGAGAAGCCAGTTTGGCAAAACCTGTTTGGGTACTGACCTCAAGAATTTTATGGAATCAAACTTCTGTGGGTTGGTGATAACAATTATTTTTTTGAGCAGTTACTATGGCCAGGCCCCAAGCTGAGCATTTTATCTCACCTGAGCCCTATGATATAGGAAATTGAATGATTTCCCTTGTGTTCCCCGGGAAGATAGGAAAGGGAAGACTAGGGAAGATAGGAAGAAAGGAAGACTGGGGCTCAGAGAGGCTAAGTGACTTGCCCAACCAAACACAGGGAGGGTTAGAGTCCATGCTAGACTTTTTTTTTTTTTTTTAAGTGATTCTGCGGTCATTATCTCTCAATCCACGGAAGGTGGGGGAGGGAGTGCATCCGGGGGCCACTATCCCACCTTCAGCCGGCCCAGCAGTTCTGATCACTGCTCTTCCCCAGGGCTGCCCAGAAGGCTCCGCTCTACTTCCCTGCTGTGGAGGGGCAGCACCCAGGAGGCCCTGAGCCTGCTCAAGGATGATGTGCTGGTGGCAGACCCGGGAACCAGGTGAGGAGTGTGTCTGAGGCCCCACCGACATTAGGAACCTCCAGAGGTGACACATCCCTCCTAGGAGAGAGCCTGAGTCACCTCACCCTAGACATCTGGAGCCAAGGGAGATGCAGGGATCCCTGAATGCATCCCCTAGTCCACAGCTGGGAAGACAGGCCCAGACGGGCTGGCACCGCAAGGCAGGGGGAAGCTGGGCCCAGGTTCAGTTCTGTGTGAACCTCATATTCTGTCGATTCACCAACTCAACTTTTATCGAGCACCTACTCAACCGAGATACAACACCTACCTACTGAGATACAGCAGGGAGCCAATTACAAGCAGCCTTTCCTCATGTAGTGTGCATTCGTGTGAGTGAACAGTGAACTTATTTTTTTTTTTTAAGTTTCATTTATTTATTTTGAGAGAGAGAGCGAGAGCACACATCCAGGGGGAAGGCAGAGAGAGAGAGAGGGAGAGAAAGAACCCCAAGCAGGATCTGTGCTGCTTGAGCCCATGAACTGTGAGATCATGACCGGAGCTGAAATCAAGAGTCTCATGCTTAACTGACTGAGCCAGCGAGGCGCCCCAGGACTCTAGTTTTCCATTTGATAAAATCAATTATACTAAAGTAAAAAAGACCAAAAAGATTTGTTTTACCACTTTCCCAGATGTGTTGCTGTGTCCAACTCTTCCCCAAGTTGCCATGTGATTCTGGGCAGTTCTGTCCCTCTCTGGTCCTTAGTCTTCCCAGATGTAGGATAATGCCTTGTAGTCAATCATCTCTGGGGTCTCTGCTGGGTCTGACCACCTGGGATGCAGTGAAGCAGGTTCCTTCTCAACCGCGCCCAGTCCAACGAACCTCTGGTGGCATCTGGGTCTGAGCAGGTGGGGCCCGGCTCTTCAGGGCCTGGAGATGCTCACCCACGGCCGCATCCCAGTTTCCACCCCTCCTCTTCCAGGTGCCATTACAGCACTCTGGCCTTCTCGCTTCTGGCCCATGTTCTCGCAGCGCACACTGCTCAGGGCGACTACCAGCGCTGGATCCTGGAGAACGTGCTGGAACCGCTGGGCATGGAGGACACGGGCTTTGACCTCACGCCCCTAGTGCGCGCCCGCCTGGCGGCTGGCTTCTACGGCAGCGGCCGGCCGGCGCCGCTCTACGACCTGGGCTGGTACCGGCCGTCCGGCCAGATGTACTCCACCCCGGCGGACCTGGCCAAGCTGGCCATGGTGCTCCTGGGCGGCGGGCCCCCGCTCCTGCGGCCCGACGCGGCCAAGGCCCTGCTGGCGCCGCTGCTGGCCTGCTCGGGCGCCTACTTCGCCAACGAGACGGGCACCCCGTGGGAGTTCCACGCGCAGGGGGGCTACCGCGTGGTGCGCAAGGACGGCGACCTGGACGGCTACGCCGCCACCTTCTCCCTGGTGCCGCCGCTGCGCCTGAGCCTCGTGCTGCTGCTGGCGGGGCCGCGGCCACCCGGGCGCGACCTAGTGGCGCAGGCCTACGACGTGCTCCTGCCCGCCATGGAGAGGGCCCTACGCGAGGCCGAGCCCAGCCCCGCCCCGCCGCCCAGCGCGCGCCCCTTCGCCGGCTACTTCACCTTCGCCAACCAGACCTTCTACGAGGTGCGCCCCGGGCCGGAGGGCGAGCTGCGCCTGCGCCAGTTCGGGCCCCGCGTCGAGGCGCTGGTGCCCCCCGCGTTCCGCACGCTGGCGCTGCGTCACCTGCGCGGCCGCGTCTTCCAGCTGCACGTGGCCCGCGAGTTCCCCTGCGAGCTGCCGCTCGGCGACGCCTGGCTCTCCCTCGAGGCGCAGCACGGGCAGCTCGTCAACTTCTACCCCTTGGACCGCCACGGACTGTCCCCTGGCTTCGACGTGCCGGGCCTGAACACCTACCGGGTGCTGCGGCTGCAGCGCAAGCCCGTATTCAAGACCCAGTGACCGCGGGCTCTGTCGGGAGCCTCCCCCTTGCTGGCCTCCGGGCTTTCCGATCTAGAGTTGGAAAGGCAGAGCTGGGGAGATGTGTTAGAGGAGCGAGTAGTTGGCAAAGTGGGGTAGGGTGTTTGCTGCTCAGAGTGTGGACCGCGGACCACAGCTGTTTTTTGTCCACGGGGTGGGAGAGTTCAGTACGGAAATTTAGAGTAAACATTTAGAAACTTTCATAGCAAGTTGATAGAGCCCCTTTGGGCTTGTATTTTGTCTTCGTACTAAAAATCAACTGAGTTTTAATTTATATAAAATGAAATGCACACGTTATCAGGGTATCGTTCCATGATTTCGACATTTATGCCCACTATAATCAAGATAGGGAAAATTTCCATTATCCCTCAAACGTCTTTCCTATTCTTTTGCGGTCAGTCCCCTTCCCTGCACCCAGCCACCGATCTACTTTTATCATCGTGGATGATTTTGCCTGTTCTGGAGTTTCATATAAATAGAATCATACAGTGTAGCCGTTTGGGTCGTCCCCCCCCCCCCCCCGGCCCCCAGCATGACGTTTTTGAGGTTCACCCATGTCTGTGTGTGTATCAAAAGTTTGTTCCTTTCTTTTTTTTTTTTTTTAATTTTTTTTTTCAACGTTTATTTATTTTTGGGACAGAGAGAGACAGAGCATGAACGGGGGAGGAGCAGAGAGAGAGGGAGACACAGAATCGGAAACAGGCTCCAGGCTCTGAGCCATCAGCCCAGAGCCTGACGCGGGGCTCGAACTCCCGGACTGCGAGATCGTGACCTGGCTGAAGTCGGACGCTTAACCGACTGCGCCACCCAGGCGCCCCAAGTTTGTTCCTTTCTATTGCGAAGTAGCATACCACTGTATGAGTACACCACATTTGCTCATCCCTTCACCTGTTGATGGACATTTGGGTTGTTTCCAGATTGGGGCTGCTATGAAAAAGCATTCCTGTATAAGTCTTTTTGTGAATACATGTTTTCATTTCTTTTGGTAAATATCTAGGCAAGCCGTGAAGTTTTCCAAAGCACTGGTACTATTTTACATTTCCACCGGCAACATGTGACCCTTCTGTTACTCCACATCTTTGTGAAAACTTAGCATTGTCAGTCTTTCCAACTTTAGGCATGCTAGCGGTTGTGAAGTCCTGTCCCACTGTGGTTTTAATTGCATTGTATTGCTCATATTGTAGAGATTCTTTCTATGTTCTGGATACAAGTGCTTTGTCAGAGCTGGTATTGCAAATATTTTCCCTCAGTCTTTGGCTTGCCTTTCCAGTTTCTTAATGATGTCTTTTGGTGAAGAGCAGAAGTTTTAAAACGTTGATGGCTTTTATGCCTGTTGGATCTAATACAAAATGTAAGCTAGCATTTTGCACGTCCGTTTAAAAATTAAACTTTATATTTTGAGGTAATTGTAGATTCACATACAGTCGAAAGAAATAACCAGTGTGCCATTAACCCAGTTTCCTCCAATGGAAACATCTTGCAAAACTGTAGTACGATATCATAAGTTGATAGAGTCATTGACATTGATGGAGTCAAGAGAGAGAACATTTTCATCATCACAAGAATCCCTCTTGCCCTTTTCTAGCCATGCCCAGTTGCTTACCAACACAACCCCCTCCTGAACTCCTAGCAACCACCAATCTGGTTTCCATTTCTGTAATTTTGTCATTTCAAGAATATTATGTGTATGGAGTCATACAATATGTAATTTGGGGGGGACTTTTTTTTTTCACTCAGCATAATTCTCTGGAGATTTTCAAGTGGTCGCAAGTATCAACAGCTTTTTTCTTTTTGTTGTAGAGTAATAGTTGCCCCACAGTTTATTTAACCATTCATTTGATGAAGGATGTCTGGCTTGTTTCCAATGTTAGGCTATTACGAATAAAGCTGCTAGGAACGTTTGTTTACAGGTATCTGTGTGAACATAAGTTTTTTATTTCTCTGGGACAAATGCCCAGGAGTGCAACTGATGAGCCATATGGTAGGGTTTTTGTTTGTTTGTTTGTTTTTGTTTCTTTTTAAAGAAACTGGTGAACTGTTTTCCAGAGTGGCTGTACCATTTTATAATCCAATCAGCAATGTATCAGTATGTATATGTATGTATACACACATATATATATATATATATATATATATATATATACAGTTATATATGTATATAGTTTCCCTGCATTTGTGCCAGCATTGGTCACTATTTTTGTAATTGTAATTTCTTAATCATGAATGACGTTGAATACCTTTTCATGCGCTTTTTTGCCATCTGTATATCCTCTTCAGTGAAACGTCTCTTTATGTCTTTTGCCCATTTCCTGATTGGATTTCTAAGAAATTGTTGAGTTTTGAGAGTTCTTTACATATTCTAGATACTAGTCCCTGGTTTCAAATATGTTCCAGTCTGTAGCTTGTCTTAACAGACTTAACGCTCTCAAAAGGCGTGCGGTGTTATCTCATTGTCTGCACAGCTTTGGCCCCTGGGTCATTGCCATTGTCTCTTCTCTGTCCCTTTCTGGCTTTACCATACTTCCCTGGCCGAACCCTGGGCTCCCTGATTTGTATCTCTACCCCTGACTACTCCTCTGACTCCAGACTTACGTGCCCACCTGCCTACTGGGTATGCAGGATGCATCTCTGCCTTATGTCCAAAATGGGACTGTCAGCCTCACCCCAGACCAGTTCCTCCTGTAGTCTGTCCATCTCAATCAGTGGAAGCTCTGCTTCTGCTGTTGCCCAGGCTGGACTCCTGGATCCCCACTTTCTCTCACATTCATCCCATCCGTAGGTCATGCAGACTCAGATACCGAGTCTGTAATCCAACCCCTCCTCCCCACCTCTGCTCTTCTGGCCATTTCCAGGCCACCATCCCCTCCCTCCAGGGTTATCATAGTGATTTCCTGTCTCCCCATTTCCATCCTTACCCCCTGTCATGGTTAGTTTTCTGTGTCAGTGTGACGAGGCTAAGATACTCGGTTATTCAAACACTCGTCTAGGTGTTCCTGCGTGGGTATTTTGTGGATGTGGTTAACATCCACAATCAGCGAACTTTAAGTAAAGGAGAGTACCATCGATAACCTGGGTGGGCCTCATCTAATCAGTGAAAGGCCATAAAAGTAAAACTGCAGTTCCCAAGCAAGAAGGAATTGGCCTCTGAATGCGGCGGCAGCTCCCCCTGGAGACTTTCCAGCCTTTCAGCCTCCCTACAGACTTTGGGTTTGCCCGCCACATCATGTAAGCCAATTCCTTGAAATAAATCTCTTAATATATATCCTAGCGGTTCTGTTTCTCTGGAGAACCCTGACTAATATACTCACAGACATCAGTCTACAGGACACTCAGAGGGATCCTTTTAAAAGTCACATCACGGCACTTGTGTTCTCAGACACTCCTAGGGCTTTCATTTCATTCAAAGAAAAACTAAAGTCTTTATCATGGCCTACAGAGGACCCCGGTTCTTCCCACTGGCCTCTTGTTCTCTCTGCCTCGGCCATTCTGGCCTTCTCGCTGCTCCTTGTACCTGTCAGGTATCCTTGGCCTTTGCTCCTGCTGTCCTGCCTGCACGGTTCCTTCTCCAGCGAACCACTCACGGCTCCCTTCCCTCCGATGTTTACTCACCTGTCACCTCTGTGAGCCCTTCCCTGACCACTCATTCTTGCAAATTGATGATTTTTTTTTTTAACCTATGTCTGTACCTGTGTAACTGCCACCTAGACCGAGGTGTGGAACACTTCCAGCCTCTCCTGTGGTTCCCTTCTCCACTTCCTGGAAATAACCACTCATGAATTCTACCACCATTGATTAATTTGGCTGCTCTTAATCTTTTTAAAAATGAGGTCTTAGATCATGCATTCTTCTGTGCCCACTATATTTTATTTTATTAAAAAAATTTTTTTTAACATTTTTGTATTTTTGAGAGAGACAGAGACAGAGTGCAAGCTGGGGGGTGGGCAGGGGCAGAGAGGGGGAGACACAGAATCCAAAGCAGGCTCCAGGCTCTGAGCTGTCAGCACGGAGCCGGACAGGGGGCTCGAACTCACAGCCACGAGATCATGACCTGAGCTGAAGTCGGACGCTCAACCGGCTGAACCACCCAGGTACCCCTGAATTCTCCATTTTCTAGATGATGACATTGAGGCTCAGAGAGGTGAAGCAACTTCCCCATGTCACACAGCATTAATGTCAGAGACAGGATTTGAACTGTGATCTGCCTGAACCCAAAGATCGTGCTTATAACCTGCTGTGTTAGTCCCTCCATGAAAGAGAATCTATACACTCATAGACAATATGTTCTTAGGGAAGGAAGGCATATGGGGCATAAAGGTATTGATTCATTCAGAAATATTTTCTAAGTGCCTACTGTGTGCCAGGCAATGTACTAGCACCAGGGACATAATAATTAGCAAAACAGACACATCTGTATGTTTGTGCTTGTAGTTCTGTGTGCATACCTGTGTGTTTACTATAGTGAATAAATACATGCACATTTGTGTCTGGAGTGCTTGTCCATATGTGTATTTGCAAGTGTGTGTCTTTTGTTGTGTATGTGAGTATAACTCTGTGCCCAAGTGTGTAGGGATATGAGACAACACAGTTTTGGAGAAGACCGTCTTGGTTCTAATCCTGGCTCCTGCCCTTACTAGCTGTGTAACTGTGGGCAATCTTCAAAATGCTGTACCTCCGTTTTCTTATTTATCGAATGGAGATAATGTCAGTTGTCCACTTTCTGGCATGCTTTAAGGGATTGCTACTCAAGATATAGATAGGACTCGTGCCTGTCCTAGAACTGTTTGTTTCTGGTCTATGACAAGGTAGGTACAGATATTACAGAAATATTTGTAGCATCGTGACATTGCCATAGTATCCAAGTGTGAGATCAGGGACAGGTCTCATGTAACAGGGTATAAACAAGGTTGGGTGTTGAATTCACAGTAAGACCTTATATTGATCGACAAACAACTGGAAATTAACAAAACAAAACAAAACAGACCCCCTCCCCCCCAAGCAAACCTGGTCTTTCACCACAGATAGTTTGAGAAGCACGGGTTTAAAAGATTAAGCAGGATGATAATGTGCAGAGCACTCAGAACCACGCCTGACACAGAGGGAGGATTCTGAGAGTTACTTGCGGTCATGCTGTGGGGTAATTGTTGTGTATATGTGACTTGATGTGTATGGGGTGAGTCTGAACATGAGCCTGCAGCTATGGGTGTATGTGTGCATGCATGAATGTGCGGGTGCGTGCCTGTTTGTAGCTGATGGCAAAAATATGTGTGTATAAACACGAGTGCCCCTGGATGAGGGGGGACCTTATGCACGTGAGTGAGTATGTAGGGGTGGGGTCTGGGGTAAGGGGATTGGGGCAGGCTTCAGCACATTTCTTGCTGCCTCGGGACCCTCCATCACCAGGGGGAGGGGGAGGAGGGGCCATGGCAGCAGCAGCACTAATATAGTCTCAAATTTTATTACTGTGCCATCCAGGGGGCATCAGGGGAGGAATGCCAGCAGTGGGCAGGGGTGCTACCGGCCCCAGGACTCCACACGCTGAGTCAGCGGGGTTTCTGGGGCAGGGCTGGCCCAGGCACACCCTTTGGTCTGATGGGAGTGGTGGAGACTGGGGGGAGGTGGTGGTGGGAATGGACTTTTTCTACAGTCTCACCTGGCATGGGGGGGGGGGGCGGGGGAGGGGATTCCATGGCTCTGACACCAGACCTAGTGAGAGTCTATGGAGAAAACTCCTCCTCTGTTTCTCTTTTCTCCTTGGTGACATCTCTTGTCACTGCGATGTCTCTGTCCCTGTGAAATGACAGACCGCAGACGCCCATAAAAAGCCAGGAGGGGCAGAGGGAGGTTGCAGCTACTCCTTGGGTGGGAAGGAAGTGCAAGAAGAGGGTTTGGTGAAAGAACTGGGGGGAGGGGTAGGAGACCTGGGGCAGCGTCCCTGAGCTGGGGCAACTCTCCATGAGATTGTGCTGGATCTAGGGGGAGCCTGGTGTGGACCAGGGCCTGGGCTCGCCAGTGGAACTAGTAAGGGATTCATACTTCTCAGAGGAACTGGGCTGGGACAGACAGAAGCTGTCTCTGGCATTGAGTCAGAGGCCCCAGGATGTCTAAGGAAGGTCTTAAGTTTGCACACTGGGCTCTAACTGTGCTGTGTGCCCGCAGGTGGTATGTGACCCAATTGGCCTCACTGTGAGCTCTCAGAGTCTCCTCCACCCGGTACCCTAAGCCCTGAGAGGGGCTGGCAGCCCTGAGGTCTGTATGTACAAACTGGTATAAAGAATCATTTATTAGTTTTTAACATGGTAGTCACGTTTCTATTTGTATTACTTACATAGTAATTCACAAAATATATCAATGTTGACTTCATACCTTTGTATCTGCTGTTGCCTCTACATGGAACACTTTATCCTTAGCTTCCAGGAGAACTCCCAGGCATGCTTTAGAACCCCAGTCAGGACCCCTAGGGGCTCCCATTCAGGATTAATGGCACCTTTCCTGGAATCTACAGGCACTTTGACTGTTGCACGCGTTGCCCTGAGTTGTAATAACCTGAGTGCCTACTGGTTTCCTCCACTGACTGGGGACTTCCATGAGGGAGGGCACATGTCTAAGTCACTACAGTATTCCTAGTACCAGCCTCATGTCTGGCACTCTGTGGGTGCCCAATTCATGTGCAGTGAAGTCAACCAAATGCCCTGATGAGCTCTCCAGGGCAGGATGCACATTTGGGTCATTTATGTTTCCCCCAGGTATCTAATACAGCACATTTCATGTACTAGGAATACAGTAAGTAATTTTTGATTGAATAAATGAGTATTGAATGAGCGAATCAAAAGACAACCTCCTAGATCCCATTCCCTTTGACTTCGACCCCATCGCGTTCCCAGGCCTGACTTCAGCCTCAGTCCTGCTCTACCTCTAATCCTCAGAGCATTACCCAAGCACTGGTTCTCCAAGTCTGCTCCCAGGAACACTGGTTCCATGAAATGCTCTTTCCAGCATGGGAAAGGCTGCAAATGATAACAGCTTTTTAGACGAGCCCTTTTCACATATTTAAGGCTCTGCCATATAATCCTCACTACACTCTAGGTGATTGGTTTTATTGCCCCGTTTTACAGACATGAAAATGAGGCTCAGAGCAGTTATACGACCTCTCCAAGGACACATAGCTAACAAACGGCAGAGTTGTGATTCCAAGGCTAGGATCCCTGATGGAGACATGGGAATCTTAAACAGGACTGAGTGTTCTTCGTAGTGTTCCAGTTCAACACCCTACTCCAGCCCAGGACAAATCCCCACCCCAACCCCAATTCTAGTCCTAGCCCCGGCTCCATTCTAAGCCCTGGAAAACTCCTAGCCATGCTTCAAAACTCTGCTAAGAACATTTAGGGGTGCCCATTTGTTCCCTGGGAAACCTCAGTGGGAAAACAAACAAAGAAACAAACAAACGAACAAGCCATGAGTCAGAGCAATAATTTTTACAATTCACATTTATTTTGGAAAAAAAAGTTCTGCTAAAAATACTCCTACAAAGGCATTGGAGTAACAGGATCAGGGTTGCTCATGGACATAGCTGGTGAGATTTCCTTGGTCATAGCAGTGGGGAGGAGCTAGGTCTGACCCACAGCCATCGGAACCCCAGCCGCATCACTTCCCAACACCCCAGCATTGTCAGGAAAACCCATGTGCACGACCAAAGGGAATAGGGTTCAGTGAAACCCTGCCAGACCCCCTGGTCCCTGGTTGAGAGCTCTGGCCTGCATGGCCCAGGCTGGAATGGACACCTGGGTTGTGGAGGGAGGAATCCAAATGCTCACTTCCACCGCCCATGGCTCTGACAGTGGCTCCAGGAGGCCATGGTCAAAGAAAATGTGCCCTGAACAGAGTTCCCCCACAGAGATCTGGATTTGATTGGCAAAGGGTCTGACAGGGGGTGGGGCTGAGTAGGGGCCACTGGTAGCAGCATAGCATAGTGTTGATGAGGGCAGATCCTGGGGTCAGAGACCACTGGCTGGCTCTGTGACCTGGGAAAGCCACCATACACGTCTCTGAGGTTCCTAGTCTCTGGGATGGGAATCCTAGTCTCTGATTGTACCTGTCTCACAGAGCTGTGTGAGGGTGAAGCGAGACAATGTGTATAAAAAGTTAAGTGCGTTTCCTGGCACATCGTTGGCACTCAAGAAATAGCAGCTATGATTAGGATTTGGGGCTGGGCATGATCAACCAGTAATTACTCTTCTCTGGAGTCCAAAGAGGCTGGTTGTCAGGAAGTGTCCCTGCCAGGCCTGCCCTGGGCTGGCCCCAGGGACTCAGCTTTGTGCCCCCTGCTCAGCAGAATCCCTGTCCATGGAAGGGAGGGCAGCCAGACTGACCACTCGTTCCGACCAATCCAGAGGCGCCTCCTTGGCCTTCCAGATCCCATAGGCAGTGGCCTCACCGGAAAGGGTGAAGGGTCCTTGGCATCAGGCAGGGGCTGTGTAGCCATGGACACTGCAGCCCAAGTGTCAGTGGAAAGGCACCTGGTTCTGGGGTTTGTAGTAAGACCCTCTGGTTGCCCAGTGTTGAGACTCTGGCTCTGAACAGCAAGGTGGGGCTCTTGGGCAGTTTCCTAAGCCAATTCTTTGCCTTGGACCTTCCTCTCTGGTGGGGAGGGGGATGTTCCACCCCAAATAAGTAAGTCCCCTCCCAGATGGAGCCACTGAGGCCCCTACTTGGCTTCTGAGTTAGACTGTCTTGCCCACAAGCTGGTAGGCACTGTGGCCTGTGTGAGGGCTTTGCTCAGCTGGGGCACCATCCCACTGGCCACTGGGAGGGCCAGGTGTGGGCAATTCTGCCACTTACCCAGGAAAGGAAGTCAGCGTCACACTCAAAAGGAGGGTCCTGGGCCCTTGCGAGGGTCCATCTCTGACTCAGAGAATGGAGCTGTTGCTAATATTTGATATTAGCTGTTTTTCTCCCCATGTCTCTCACTCTCTCTTTGCGCTCTCGTCACGGCTAGGGCACTCAGGTTTAAGGACCGAGGATGAACGATGGGACTTGAAATTTTAAGAACTATCAGTATAGAATCATAGGGTGATGGAATCTTAAAAACATGAAATTCTTCTGTTAGAATCTTAGAATCACGGGGCTTGCAATCTTAGAATCTTGGAATCTTTTCTCCGCGGGATGTTAGATTGGACTTTTACAGTCTCGGCGGGGCCCCCAGAGTGCATGTGGTCCTGGCTCTTACCTCCTCCCTCTCCCGTTCCCCTCCTCCAGCAGGGGCTGTTAAACCCTGAGTAGAGACAGGGTCCTTTACTCCCTCTTCTCCCTCCAGGGAAAGCCATGTTTTAGTCTGGGTAGCAGAGGTTGTCGGGGGCTGCATATGTGATGCTCTGGGCCCAGCTAGAAGACCCATCCTGACTTTGCCTGGCCCACCTGGCCAGGTGTTGAATGAACAGGCCTGGATTGTAGCCTTGGGATCTGTGGGGGTCTCCATAGGGTGGCCTGGGTGGGCTGCTGGGCCCCTGTGAAGTATTAAATTCCTGTTTCTTCTTGCTGTATCAGCTTTCCTGAGGCAGCCTTCATGCTGTGGAGCTAAACTCAGACAGACTCTGGGTCTGGGGGTCTTTCTAATTTTCCTGAAAGCTTAGCTCAGTCTGAACACATTCCTGAGGGTCAGCTCAGCCCCCACTTCATGGGTCCTAATCCATGTCTGAGTTGGGGCATCTTATCTGACGATGTCTTGCTTTTTCCTAATCCCTGTCTACGCCAGAACCTCCCTCCCTGCAGACATCAGGGCATAGGTCATTGTGGGGGAAGTGAAGACATTTCAGTGTCTGGAGGAGTCTCCTAGAGGAGTTTATTAAAAATAGAGGCTGGCCTCAGGGGTTCTGACTTACGGGGTCATGGTGCAGCCCAGGAATCTGCAAGATGAACGGCCCAGAAGATTCTAATACAGGTGGCTGATGGCAAAAGTTTTGAAAGATCCTATGAGGCAGGAAGGAGGGAACACTAAAGGCAGATGGCTTGCTTGGGATGGTCTGGGAATCACCTCTGGGAATCGGTTTCCTCACCAGCAGAGAGGGGATGATAACACCAGTAAGAGCCCCACACAGTGTACCAGCAATTAGTACCCTGCCCGTGGCATCAACCTCCTGAGGTGAGCCTCCCAGGGCAGCATCCCTGAGCCTTCCTGTGTCCCAGAACAAAGGACAAGTCACTGCCTTTGGTTTCCCTGAAGGGGAAACTGGCCAGCTCCAAGGTCATTCTTCATGCTAAATTATATGGCAGGAGCCATTTCCTGGGAGTCTGTCAAGGCCAGCAAGTGGTATAGGCGTGTGCAATGTGGCTCCCTAACTTCTTTCTGGGTTTCCCCAGCACAACACACTACTGAAAACGGCAGGACCCCAGACAGACCCTTCCAACACGTCTGGGTAATCTCGGCAGGGCCAGGCCTCCCGGGGCAGAGACAGGCTTCCTTGGGCAGTGTGCGAGCCACCCACCCAAGCCCGAGGCCCTGCTCACCCCTGCACTCTGCTCTGTGCCCCCAGGGCTCTGCCAGCATGCTGGCCTGCCTTCCCACGCCACCACCGCCATCCGCATCCACGCAACTCTGGTCCCGAGTGGCAGCTCCCTCAGTGCCCGGCAGCTCTCAGCGGGGCCTGGCGGAAATGGGGTGAAGGTCAAGTGAGTGCAGCTGAATTAGGAACCAGGTAGCACAAAACCCACCCTGCTGTTCCAAGCAGCTGAAATGACTCTTTGGATTATCTGCCTCAGTGAGTGAGGATGGACAATGAAGCAGCAGGGCTTGGATTCTCCTGGAAGAAATGAGGGCTTTTCCAGGGGGCTCTTCCTCCAGGAGGAGAGGGGGAGCTATGAGGCATCCTGCCATCCATCTGATGGCTGGACGGACTCTTTCTGCTAGAACCCAATGCTCCTTCTGCTGCTCTTCTGCTCAAGAACCTGCTGTGGCTGGACTGGGCATCACGTTCAAGCTACTTCACCTTCCTCTTCAATCAACCCCCACCTCCCACCACTCCTTTGGCTCATCCAGACCTGACTCCTCATGGCTGGACAATTCTGGCCTCTGCATCTCTGGTTATACTGTACCTCCCACCTGGAGTGACCTTCCTCTCAACTTCTGTCATTTTCAGGACAGCCTCCTCCACGAAGGCCTCCCTGACAACCCCAGTGGTTTGAGCATTCTCTTCTCTTACCAACCAGCGTCAGACACTGACCGTGTGCTTCATGTCACCCGAGTGTGGTGGAGTGGGCATTGGGAACAGATGAACACAGCCCTGCTCTGTCCCTTCCTGGCTGTGTAATCCTGAGGAAGCTACTTCCCCTCTCTGAGCCTCAGTCTCCCCTCCCCCCCCGTCCACCTATGGGAGAAAATAGTCCCTCCTCACAGGACGGTGGCGTAGAAAGTGTTTCGCATGCCAGGCTCGTCCAGTCCCATCTTCTCACTTTACAGATGGGAGACTGAGGTTCAGTGAAGGCAAATGACTTATCCAGATTCATGTCTCAAGTTAGTCATAGGACCAAGGCTGCCACTCTGGGGTCAGGGTGTATTTCCCCTAGCATCATGGGGCATCCTGTCCTTTGAATGCATTTACCCTATTTGGCAAGAGTCTTCCAGCCTTTTAGTACCATCTTGGAACCACGGGGGCCCAGGAGAGAGCCAGGAGTGCCCGAGGGCTAGCACTGGGGTGGGTGGTGGTCTGGATCCTGGGTCCTTCCTGTGCTTCAGCCAGGCAGAGGAAGGGCTGGCTGGGCATGGTTCGGAGCTCCCTGTCTTCTGGGATGAGCCCCTGATTTGAGAGGGTGCAAGGCTAGTGACTGCACACAAGGGGGTAGCAGAGAGCTCCCTGAGAGGTGGCAGCATGGGGACCAACCAGAAATGATGGACAAAGTCCAGCTGATGCCATCTGAGCAGGAAGCACCACTGGTTAGTAAACAGCACTGCCCCAGTCCCTTAAGTGTCCCCGACTGCCCTCACATCCCAGCCCCTACTCTGAGGCCTTTTGGTCTAGCGCGAAGGCTATCATCTATTTTGATTGATCCGTCCACATTTCACCAGTTGATAGAAATTTTGAATATCATCCCCCAGGAAGAGGCCTGCTGATCAACAATAACCCATTCTGGGGGCTTCTGGGGCAGTAGGAGTGGAGTAGGAGTACCAGCCTGGCCCTACACACGTCTGCTTGTCACACCCTCCGAGAGCAGCTGGTCCCCATTTCCATGGTGCCCTGGCCCGTGTTTACAAGGCGGCTTTCTTCCCTCCAGTACCAACTGTGTGCAGAGCAGCCGGAAAGTCCTCTGACACTGCGGGGCAGGTGGGGGCTGGCACTTGGGGAGGTTGAGCCAGGAAAGGATTAGTAACCAGGCAGCGGGAGGCTCGGAGCCGTGTGCCCAGGCGAGTGGGTATTATCAGCGGAAGGCGCTTGGCAGAATGGCCTGCTGCTCCCCGCCGAGAAGCAAGCAAGAGGTGGTGGGGACAGAGCTGCCCCAGCAGCAGGGAGAGGTGGGCTTCTGCCCACACCCGAGGCAGTCACAGTGATACCTGTTACCCTGAAGTGGGGACACAGAGGGTCTGGGTGGCATCCTCACTCTGAGAAGCAGGCACAGGGGGGCCCGGGACCCCTGAAGACTCGGCACTCAAGGGTGGATGGGCAAATGAGTTGGCGAGCAGGCACCAGCCTAGCAGCTTAGGACAGGAAGCCATCTGACAGGAAGCACTGAGTGCCAGCCCTGTGTGGGGCCCCAGAGTAGTGGGGGGCGGGCTGGGGAGACGGAGTTAATCTGAAGAGCATCAAGGCAGCTCCCTCCAGAAGGTGACCTTGTGTGTTAGGACAGCTGCCACCCGTGCTGGGCAGCTTTGGGGCACAAAGGGCAGCTGGCTGGGCCAAGGCTGGCCAGTTCGTGGGCAGCAAGCCAATGTCTTCCCTGTGGCTCACTCTGTTGTTCCCCCCGGGGGCCCATGCTCCCCTCTTAATCCCTTCCTTCCCTTTACATCTTGGGCTCTGAGAACAGGTGAGTGACAGACGACAGGCTGGGCCAGGCTGCCCCATGGGCCACCTGCGGCTGGGATCCTTCCTCCTGGTCGGTCTCCCATGGACAAAGGGGAAGGTCCTGAGATGTGGTGTCTCTGCCTCTCCCTCCTCAGCCAGACTTGATATCCACAGCACATCCGCCTCCCTGCCTCCTCCTTCCACAAAAAGATTTCTGATTACATGGAAGTAGGAGCCCATTTGCACAGAGATTGGTGTTGACCAGGATAAGGGGATCTTACCTGTGGCTTTGACTGGGGACCCATGGCTACCCCAGGACCCTCGCACTACCACTATCACAGCTTACCTAACACCCGGACCCCCTTCCTTTGGCCCAGGAGAACCGAGTGCACCCCTGTCAACCTCCTGCTCCTGATGCCTCCCGAAGCGGCTCATCCTGATTTGCAGGGCATTGAACATGAATTCCGAGCCACTTCCAACTTGCTTCTTCTGTTGCCTGTGCTTTTGACAAGCCAGAGCCAGAAAGGCCACGTGGACCTTTGGTGTCCTCCATGTGTTTTCTCAGCCCTGGGCCTTCTAGAACCCCGGGGAAGGAAGCATCCCTTAAAAGAGCATCATGGGTCACTTGACATGCCCCAGGGTGCCAGAGTCTCTCTTGGAACTTACAGAGAACAGGGGTCATTTTATAACTAAAGTGTTTATTTCCATTCAGTTCACTAACCGATTGTTCTGCTCAAGTGCCTGCATTTGCTCACAGGAGGGAGTTTGTAGCCAGACCTCGTGGCTGATGGTTTTCCCACGGCCAAGACCTTCAGACCTGGGTGAAGGTCTGGGCTGGGGGTGGGGGGAGGGGGTGGGAGAGAAACCATACGCTTTCCCCCCAGTGGAGGGAAGGAGCGCCTGCACACATCTCTGAGGGTGACACTCTGGAGGGCTGGGATATCACAGTGAATGATCTGGGGCCCAGTCTAGGCTCCCAGAGGCGAAACTGGGTTCTGGCCATCCGAGGGCACTCAGGAACCTCGAAGGGGCCTATTTGTCTAGAAAGTACTGGACAGACTGGGGCAGAGGGCGGGTGGAGAAGTGGGCAAAGTCGTGTGATTCTGCAGCCCTAGGGCTCACTTCTTTCTCAATCTGGTGCTTTCAAAAACAGTCCTGGGTGGGGTGCCCCTCCACCTTGGCCCCTCATCCTCCCAAATCTCACTTGGTCTCTGAACGGCCCAGATGGCCCCGTGGCAGTTGGCTTTGGTGAGGCCTGGCAGCAGGGGGGAACTCTCTGCAGGGGGAGGAGGGAAGAGTGTCAATGAAAACCATATAAAAAATCCAGAAATGTGCATATAAAATCTCGCCCTTGGTGTATTGCCTAAGTCAGTAAGCAGAAAGCACCTTCTTCTTGGAGAAGGATCAAGTCCTCAAAAGGTAGGAAATGTCAAAGTGTCACTTCATTGTCATTAAAAAAAAAAAAAAACCCAACAAACAAACCCCCCAAACCAAATCCACCCCTGACCAAAATACCCCCGAGTCCACGAATTGCTGTAAACAAACCCAAATGCAGGAGCAATCCTTCTCAGTGGCAGTCGTCACTGCAGCATCGGGCCTGCAGGCAGGGCTATGCATCCTCAGGAAGGTTGACCTTGCCGGTGTCCCCGTGGTCTCCCCGACCGAGGAAGACAACAGCCCCCTTTCGGCCCCATGAGCCGACAGGAGAAACAAGTCTTTTTCATTGGAGTTTCTAAAATATTCTCCAAAGACAGAAAAATTCTTCTGTTCGCCCAGTGGCGGCGGGAGTGGAGTTTCCCCGAGTGGTTCTCGTGGCGGCTGCCTGGCCGCCCGCCTGCCCCGTCTGCCTGCCGTGTGGCTGTTGAGTGAGGCCTGGAAGAACAGCCCAGGGACAGGAGAGAAGGGTGGCCCCTGTCTCCCCCTTCACATTGGTTTTCCTGAAAGTGTTTCTTGGCTCTGGCCAGGTCGCCTTCCCAGAGGGAGTTGGAGAGAAACTGCTTTTGGTCTCCAATTGGGACAAATCGCGTGGATCTCCCAAGCCCTTTTTTTTTTTTTTTTTCTTTTCTTTTCTTTTTTTCCCCTAAGAACAATGATCACTTTCCTTATGAGAATCCTCTTTAAAAAATATTCCTTGTATTTCCCGCCCCCTCCCTGGATCTATTTTCTTTTGTCCCCGTTCCCTTTTTTCCATCATCTGAGTTGCACATATTCTTGGTGACGTCTCGTGGCTGGAGCGCTGCTCGGTTCTTCCTGCTGCCCGTGGCCTCCTGGCAGGTGGCTGACCCTGCGGTGGACGTGGACGGAGAACCAGGGGGCTGGCGTGTGGGGCGGAGTGGGGGGGGCTGGAGGAAGAGGTGAGCCGAGGCGGATGAATGTCAAACCTCCACAGACTGGATCTGGTTCATCTGTGCCCGCATCACCTGGATACTGTTCAGGATTTTTTTCTGGTGGCCAGCCAAGGTGACCCCAACCCGGAGAATGTCCCTTTAGGAGAGAAGCATGTGCGTTAGGAAATGTGGGGATGGAGGGGACTTTGGGCCAGGTAGAGAGCTGTCTGGGCTTCTCCAGGGGTGTCCTGCTGAAGAGAGCAAGGGAGGGGGGTGAGTGGGTGGATGTCTGGAGCAGGAGTGATGGGCTGGGGGTGGAAGGAGCGCGTGACTGGGAGTCAGGACACTCAGGGGGCACTGGTCTCCCCTGCTACGGGGAGGGAGGAGGGAACTTGCACTTATGAAGCGCCCGCTCACTTTATATCCCTTTGATCGTCCTACCAATCTCCCGTTTACAGAAGAAAACTGGGGCTGAGGGAGGTTCTGATTGGCCCATGGTCACAGGCAGACCCGGGTGGTGTTCTGAATATGACCCCAAGCTGGCCATCTTGTCCCACACATCCCTACTGGACACTGTGTGTCCCTCACCCTCCAGAGCCCCCTACTTAGTGGGATGGGTGGGGAGGGGTATTGATGATGGTGGGTGGAGGCAGCCGGGCACTTACTCCATCATCATCTGCGACACGACGTCGAAGGAGGTGAAGCCGGCATTGGCGAAGCTCTCCTTGTACTGCCCCATCTTGATGGCTTCCAGCCACTCATCCACGGTGTTAAAGCTGGTGTAGTCGGGGATCGTGCGGTCCAGCAGCGGCAGGTTGATTCTGGGGGTGGGGTGGGCAACAGAGATGGTCAGGGCATGAGCTGGGAGGGGGGGTGGGGGTAAGCATGGGCGTGGGCACACCGTGGGCTGCGTACCTGCACCTGTGTATCCATCTGCGTGAACAAAGGTGAATGAATGTATATGTACGCGAGTATTTCTGTGTGAGAGTGGATGTGAATTTGCACCTATGTAAATGAGCACACGTATATGTGTGGCTATGTGAGAGTGAGTGTGTGTGCAGGACTCCACGCTGAGGCCACCTGGAAAACCCAGGGAAGCCTCTGTGGGGACCTCTGAAAGGCTGGACCACCACAGTGAGGAGGGAGACGCTTCTCCAAGCCTCCTATTTGCAGGAGGAAGGAGTCTAAGTGTGCAGGACTAAGTGTGCTACTATTCCGTATTTCCTCCATCCTTCTCCACGCTGGGTGTGCTGTAGGAAGCTATGGGCTGCACCTCCAACGTCCAGACGAGGCTGGTGGCACTCGCGAGAGTGAAATGACTCTCACGGGGTTAAAAGCTCAGAGTGATTTTATCCGGAGAGTCAGGAGTAGCTGACGCAGGGCCACGGTGGGGATCGACAGGCAGACGCAAACACAAATTTTTGGACACAAAAACTTGGCAGGTGAAGGACTTGGGCCCAAAGAGTCTCTGGATACAGCCAGCCCTGGATCCTGAAGACACCTGGCTGGACACCCCTCAGAAACCCTGTGTGATAGTGTCCTGGAGAGAAAGAGCATACAAGGCCAGGAGAGACAGGGGTCTGGGACCGCCACCCAAGCAAGGCAGTGGTGACCTCAGGTCTGATGGAGCATGCCCTGGGCCCCCAGGAGAAGACAAGCCCCGGATCACTGGAGCTGACAGTCTCTCTGATTCAGGGATGGTGACCTGGGTGTGGGCCATGGTATGCGTGTGTGTGTGTGTGTGCACGTGCGTGGCTGGGTTGGGGAGGCTGCAAATGTAAGTGAGAGGGTCTAGGTTTGAGCGTGAGGGTAGCTAGGAAGGAAACCTGGTGACCAGTGAATATGTCTACCAACCAAGATTCTGGTAATTTTTCTTCAATGCTGTCCTGTCTGACCATGCTTTAAAAAGTGCTTCCTGGGGCGCCTGGGTGGCTCAGTCGGTGAAGCGGCCGACTTCAGCTCAGGTCACGTTCTTGGGGTTCAAGAGTTAGGGCCCCGTGTTGGGCTCTGTGCTGACAGCTCAGAACCTGGAGCCTGCTTTGGATTCTGTGTCTCTGTCTCTCTCTCTGCCCCCCCATGCTTGTGCTCTCTCTCTCTCTCTCTCAAAAATAAATAAATATTAAAAAAAAAAAAGTGCTTCCTTTACCACCTTTACCGCTTCCTTCTCCTTTTCTGTGTCCTGGGCTCCTCCACACCCCCAAGGCAGGGCAAATGCCCAGTGAACATTAGTGCTGGCCTTCCCTGACCCCAAGCTGCAGTGTAGATCATCTGCCCGAGGCAGGTGGAGCTTGAGGGATTGGAGATTTGGAGACAGGAAGGGCTGGCTGGGGGTGGGGTGGAGATATACTGGGAGGACGGAGTGGGGCCAGACCAGAGCCGTACCCGGAGGAGAGGGGTGCCATGGCTTTGAGGCTGTTGGGGTTTCGGATCATCTTGTCCAGCGTGTTGACGATCTGGCCAAACTTAGGCCGGTGGTTTCGGTCCTTCTGCCAGCAGTCTAGCATGAGCTGATGTAGGGCGCTTGGGCAGTCCATGGGTGGCGGCAGCCGATAGTCCTGCTCTATGGCATTGATTACCTGGAAACAACACAGGGGCAGAGTTGGTGGGGTGGGTGGGGTAAGAGCATCTGCTTCTAACCTGTCCTGTCTTTCCACCCCCCACTCTGTATTGCAGGAAAGACCTATTTGGTTGCCATGGCAACTGCTTTCACCTCCTGGATACAGCCCCAAGGACGGGCCTCACCTGAGTTCCCACCGTCTATGGCCTCAGTCTGACCTGCAACCTGGGTGCCTACCCCCTCTCTCCAATCTGTCCTGCCACTAGGCCCAGAATCATTTTCCCTAGCTGGACCGTGAGTCACCCTCCATGATCAAGAAGCTTCTTCAAGTCCTTCCCGTTTTGTGTTGTTGCAGATCAGAATTTGCTGGCTTGATTTTCAAACACCCCATTATTGAACCTTATCAACCTTTCTGACCATCTTTCCTCTCTACCGATCCCCAATATGATCCCTCAGTTCCCACCTCGGGACCTTTGCACAGGTTATCGTTCCCATTTGAAGTCCTCATATCTCCAAGTCCTACTACTGTGAGCATCCCACCTGTCCTGTGAAGACTTCCTGATTTTGTTCATGCTGCCCTTGCCTCAACACCTACAGGACTTGACACCTGCCTTCTCCCATTTAACAGCTGATCATAAAGTTCCTGATGACAACATCTTGTTCCTGGAATAAGCGTCCTGTCCCCCAGTTATGTGGAAAACACCTGAGATAGTCTCACTCAGGGCCGACCACAAAGTGAAGGCATCTTGAAGATTTGCTGAATTGTGGATGTGTAGGTCTTTCCTGCTCTTGACCTCTGGAGAGTCCAGGGTCCTGTGTAGACATCTGAATCAGCCACCATTGGGCTGGGAGCTGCCTTGGCCGGGTATCTCAGAGACCTTGCTCCCATTCCCTGGGAGATCAGAAAAAGGCCAGGAATTCTGGATCTTCCCCTCCCATCTGGCTGGCCACAGAGGCTCTGCCCAGCCCCCTTGGATACTCACATCCTGGTTGGTCATGTCCCAGTAGGGCCGTTCCCCGTAGGACATCACCTCCCACATGACGATACCATAGCTCCACACGTCACTGGCTGAGGTGAACTTCCGGTACTGGATGGCTTCTGGGGCCGTCCAGCGGATGGGGATCTTCCCACCCTGGGGAACACAATGAGGAAAGTTAATGGGTGAGAGGCTGATCCATGTGGTCTCTGCTCTCACTATTCCTCACCCTGTGCCCTGTGCGTACCAGTCACACGAAGCCCCTCGTTCTTTCTCAAACTCACCATGCTACTTTAGGCCTTGAGAATTTGCACGTGCTGTTCCCTCTGCATGAAACGCCTTTCCTCACTCTGCTGTCTGAAAACCCCTTCTTATCCTTTAAGTATCTCTGAAAGTCTCTCCCTAAGTCCCAAGTGCCAAGGAGTTGCTCCCTCTTTTTAATCCTCCAACTGGGTCCTCGATCTCTGTCAGGGAGGCACTTGTCATACAGAGCAGTACTGAAATCATTTGCCTGTGTGCTTGCCTCTTCTTATGCTATAGATTCTGAGTTCTTTGGGCAGGGGCTTCGTCTTGCTCCTTTCTGTTTAAAACTCTTCAGCAGGGGACAGTCCTGAGTTTAGGCATTCCAGGTCTCCAAAATCAGCCCTGCCTGCCTCTCCAGTCTCACTGCCCACCGCCTCCCCTCTTAGGGTCTGTGTTCCAGTCACAGCTTGGCTTGAGAACATGGCATCTGACAAACTTTTACTGGCCCTTCAGCTTGCAGCTCACATCTCACCCCGTCTGAGCAAGCCTTCCTGGGCCTCCCAAGACTGGTGTCCTGACTTAGAGCTCTGTTACCCCATGTTTCTCTGCACATCTGTGTCCCCTGCCAGCCTGTGAGCTCCAAGAGGGCAGAAACTGTGATTTATGCCTCTATGTCTCTTGGGTCCGGCACAGTGCTTGGCATGAGCAGGTGTCAGGGAAAAGGTGTTGTAGGGAGAGATGGACACCTATGTCCTCTTTCCTGGCACCATGACCCCGCTGTTCTCTGCCTCCATCTTACCAGTGCGCTGGTGTAGGTGGGGTCTGAGGTATCATCCTCCAGAAAGCGTGAGAGCCCAAAGTCAGACACCTTGCAGACCAGGTTGCTGTTGACGAGGATGTTGCGGGCGGCCAGGTCGCGGTGGACGTAGTTCATGTCTGCCAGGTACTTCATGCCAGCCGCGATGCCCCGGAGCATGCCCACCAGCTGGATGACTGTGAACTGCCCATCATTTTGCTTTGGGAGAAGTGGAGAAAACACAGGGAATGGGAGGGCATCAATCAGAGCTCTGGATCATCGGCACAACAGGAAACCAGAGCAGGACCCTGCTACCCTGGCCTCATGCTCCCTGTGGGAAGAATTCAGATGCTTGGGGGTCTGAGAGAGGCCCATGAGAGGCCAATTTCACGGTGGGGGAAAGAACATGGGCTTTGGAGTAGATGCAGCTGGTTTGACTCTGGCTCTGCCCTTTGCTGGCCGTGCAACCTTGGACAAGTGACCTAACCTCTTGAGTCTGTTTCTTCATCTGTGTATTAAATGGGGATAAGTTATATCCATCTCCCAGGGCTGTCTGAGTTAAATAAGAAGGCGCACAGAGGTATGTGCATGGCACATAGGAGGTGCTTAAAAACGTTTGTTAAATGGCAACTAGTCTAGCAGCACGTTTCTATGCTTTTTGTCTAGCTGGTTAACTGTGATCTTCTGGGGCGTCTGAAAACTCTCCTCTCTTGGCCTTGTGCTCTGGACTCCTCCCACTAGCCCATATGGCTTTGGAGAAATCCAAAATCTGGTGAAAATCCTGGACTAGGGTTCAAGAGACCTGGTTCCAGTCCTGGCTCTCACCCTGACCCCCTAGGTAATCCTGGGCAAACCGTACCCATCTTTGAACCTCACTTTTCTCTCCTGCATAATGAGAAGGTTGGCTAAAAGCATAGATGATAACGGATTTCAGGCTTCGTGCTAACTTTGACGGACTGGTTGTGGTTTCCTAGATTGAAAGGATTCTGAGACTGCTACCTGGTTCACGGGGACAGAGTTCTGGGGTCATTAGCAATGTCTGCCACTGGTAACAGGATGGAAAGAGGCAGCATACGAGCCCCTCCTGACACAGGTTTTCCCCAAGACCCCGTCAGGCTCTGACAACATGAAGTTATATCCACCACTCCTTTTCCTCCCCACCCATGGGCCCCTGGAACTCTTGGCTTTCCCTACCCGGAGGAAGGAGTCCAGGGAGCCATTCTCCATGAACTCAGTGATGATCATCACAGGCGTGCTCTTGGTGACAACACCCTCCAGGTGGATGACGTTGGGGTGGTCGAACTGGCCCATGATGGAGGCCTCGCTCAGGAAGTCCCGGCGCTGCTTCTCAGTATAGCCTGACTTGAGCGTCTTGATGGCCACAAAGATCTCTCTCTTGCCTGGCAGTTTTAGGTGGCCACTGCATACCTCACCAAACTCCCCTGGGACACACACACCAAGAAAGGCAGGATGTCACTTGCCAGCTGGAAATGTCACCTTCCCACTCCCTGTAACCTCTATTCCTGGGTCCTGAATGAACTTTTTCTCCCCAGTGGTCAGCTCATCCTCTTGACAAAGAACCCCTTTGTAGCATGTGGGGGCCCCTAAGGTCTCAGTAAACTCTCCACAGCTGCCCCATGGTATTTGGCTGGGTATGGGGTAAGGCTGTAGGGGAACCTGGGGGGATGGAGAGAGGGACAGGAAGGACACAGCACTAGACCGAGTCCAGCGAATTGGGTTCTAGACCTAGCTCGATCTCTGACATGATATGCAAGCTCCTTCCCAGCCCTGTGCCTCAGTTTCCTCATCTATCGATGAGGTAGTTTTCCTGGATGACCCTTGAGGGCTTTTCCACCTTGGCTATTCTGAACCTTCAGGCCTTGGAGGGTCCTCTGAGGCTCCTACCCCACATGCTCCCCTCTGCCCCTAGAGTACTCCCCCCTCATGGCTGAGGCCATGGTACCTGGGAGAGCACTCACCACCTACCTGCTCCAATCACCTGCTCAATTTTGACACAGGAGATGTCAATTTCCTTGGCAAACTCCCGCACTGCCTCATTGGGGTCCTCATAGGTGAAAGGGTCGATGTAGATCTTCATGCCTGGGGTCACTGGGGGACAAGACCAGGCTTGGTCACATGCACAGAATCAAGATGCGGACAAATGGAAAGGCTACAGTTAGTCCCTCTGTAGAGGGAAATACACTCCCATATGGCCCCATAGGAACTGGGAAACCCTTTGCAGGTTACTTGACCTCTCTGAGTCTCGGTGAGCAGATGGGCACTGAGCTGAGTAGAAGGGTGAGGAGAACAGAGAGCTCGGCAGAGAGAGCAAATAGGTTCTAGCTCTTGTTCCAACTCTAATTGATTCGTAATGTCTTCCTGAAGGAGCTAAAAGACTGTCAGGGTTGTTTAGCAATGTCTACTATGGGTGTGGGCATAAAAGGATAGATAGGTTTGTCTCTCTTGTGTTAGAGAATCAGGGGGTGCAAAGAAAAGGAAGAGGAAGTCAAGAAGGAAGAGAGAGATTTGGAAGATATACAGAAAGAGGAGGCAGGAGTCCATGTTCTTGGGCAGCTGCTAAGGAGCCTTCCCTGTCTTTTAAGGCTTAATTTAAGCATCCCCTCCCTTCAGGGAACTTCCTGGCTGCCTCAGCTCTCCCAGGCAGGCCCCAGAGCCTGGAGGGGCTGCCTACTCACTAGGGTCGGAGGACCCATCACTCGGCCCACTTCCCAGGTCTCCCACTAGTTAGTCTTAAACCACGCCGGATCTCAAATTTCCTGGTGATCAGCATGTGGCTGGACATGGGGCATATTAATTTGATTCTTGATTTGGATGTACTTTTTTATGTGATGCAGAAATTAAGGATGTAACTTGGATATCAAAGACCTAATTCTGATCCTAGCACTGAGCCAACAAAACACTTGGAAGGAAGGGAAAGGTGATCAATCCCATATTCTCCCTCCCAGATAACTCGTCTTCTTGCTGCCCAGGCCTCCCTCTGGCTTCCCCAGCAACCTGCCCACATTCTCCATTGCCCCAGGGGCAGCGACTTTGGAGGCAGCAACTCTAGGAGGAGAGAGCTGGAGTCCCTGGACCATAGTAAGGCTTGGCTGGTTGGTGAATGGGGGCATCAATGCTGCTCAGCTGTGTGACCTTGGACATGTTAGTTGATCACTCTGTTTCTGTTGCAGATATTCCAGGAATCTAAAATTGGAACCTCTAACACACAGGTTGGCAAACTGGCCCACTGACCGTTTTGTAAATAAAGTTTTATTGGAACATAGCTGTGTGCATTCCTTTGCCTGGCGCTGCTTTCAGCTACAGCGACCAAGTTGAGTAGTTAACAATAGAGACCCTATGGTATTTTTACTCTCTGGTCCATTACAGAAAAGTTTGCCAACTACTGTTCTAATACATTAGCTGTTTTTTGGATTATTTATGTAGGTGTTTGTCTAGCCCTTTAATTAACTAATTAACGTATTTATTTATTTATTTATTTATTTATTTATTAAGATTTTATTTTTAAGTAATCTCCACACTCAACATGGGGCTCAAACTCACAACCCCGAGATCAAGAATTACATGTTTTACCAACTGAGCCAGCCAGGGGTCCCTGTCTGGCGCTTTAGGTGAAGGTTTCTTAATTTGGGTCTGTGAACCACTTGACAGACCCAGGATGAGTTTGGTGGGACAGGGGAGTCTGGTAACCTCCCAAATGGAATGCATGTATGCATGTATGTATGTATTTATTTATTTTAGAGAGAGAGCACAAGTGGGGGAGAGGGGCAGAGACAGAGAGAAGGAAAGAGAGGAGAATCTTACTGGCTCCATGGCTCCATGCCCAGAGTGGGGCTCAACGTGGGGCTCGAACCCACAACTGTGAGATCATAACCTGAGCTAAAATCAAGAGTGGGACGCTTAACCAACTGGGCTATCCAGGCACCCCTATTATTACCATTTTGAATTAGAAAAGTGACTCATACTCTTTATTTATAGTCTAAAAATTATGGAAATAAATATTGTGAAAGTTGAAGTTCTCCCCAAATCCATCCCTGAGTTTAGATTTTTCTGTTTTATAATTTTATATACACACGTGTACGCATATTTGTGTTTTTCTGGCCATAGGATCCAAAATTTTCAGCTGACTCAGAGAAGCCTGAGACCCCAAAAGAAATTAAGAACCACCACCTATAACTGTGGGAGCCTGGGTGGAGGGGGTGGGTGGGTGCATGGTCTTTCCTCGTTTTTCTCTCCCCTAGAATAATGCATAAAGTTCTACATGGAATATACACTCAGTGTCTATAGAGCTGAGCAGAATCCATGTGACAGAGATAAAAGAATGACAGCAGCTGCCATTACCCTAACCCTTTGTTAGGACTGGGCAGCACTGGGCAGGCTCTTTATATGGATTATCTCATTTTCTGCACCCAACAACTCTTGGAGGAAAGGATCACTATTTTCATTTCATGCATGAGGGAACTGCAGCTCAGAGAGCCTAAGTAATCTACCGAGGCCACACAGCTAGAAAATGGTATAGCCAGGACTTGAATCCAGGCCTGTCAGATTTGAGCCAAGGGCCACTACTCTTAATCATCATGCCCGTGGCCTCCCAGATGCAATCCAACCAGATCTGGTCCATGCCTTCTCCTCCTCCTGGACTGTTCAGCCATGACCCCTTCTCTAAGTCAGCCCTTCTCAGACTGGGGACATCAGCTCCTGGGAGATGCTCCCTTTCTTGCTCAAACTCTGAGCCTGGCCTGTGGTTCTTGGTGACTGACTTTCAACCTCCCTCCGACAGAACTGGGGGAAGCCCTTTCCGCCAGGCCAGCTGTGGAGGGAGGACAGGAATGGGTCAGCTCAGGGAGCTAAGGAGAAGTAGAGCAGGAGCTCAAAGCTGACTTGGGCACTGTCAGCCGATCACATGCCATCCCCAAGCCTTGGCCAGGAGTGTTGGTCAGGAGGGCTCTCTATTGCTTACAGAACAAAGGCAAGTGCCTTCATCTGGTCTTCCAAACTCTCTGGGTTGGGCTCCAGCTTCAGCTCCCTGATCCTCTACAGCAAAAAGGAAGTATTTACCCAGAGGTCCCACACACCTGATCATTTCTGTACTCTGTGCTTTTGTTCATGTGGTTACCTCCACCAGGAATGCACTTCTCTTCCTCTGTGTGTCTAGATCAAATGCCACCTCCTCCGTGAAGGCTGCCTGGATCCTTCTAGTGGAGATCCATGCTTTCTCTTCAGGTTCCCGAAGCCCTGTCTCTGCACCCACTCCTATGGCCGTGACATCTGTATGGCTCTCCTCTTTTATGGGGTCTGCCGGGTATGCATGTCTACAGCTTCCTGCCACCCCTTTCTGGAACACTCTGCTGCCTGTGAGGGCTCGCTTTACCCTCTCTCCCTCAGGGGGACAGGGGTCATGTCTGTCTAGCTCATGCTAAATGCCAGAGCCTGACCCATAGAGCAGGCTCGAGAAATGCTTACTGAAAAAATAATAGCATTACCTATTGAAATGTCCTTTTTTTTCTCTTTCCACCTGTTTGCGGTCATGAATACCTTTGAGAAAAGGTATGGATCTGCTCCTTGGAAAATTATTCACGTGTGTGTCACACTCCCATACCCAGCATACAATTTTGGAATGCTCACCGGGCCTTGAAGCTCTTGGGGTTTGTGAACCCCCAATTACGAGCCCTCGCTCTAGAATGTTTTCTCTACAGTACACAAGTGAAGGAGCATTCAGTAGATGCTTAATAAACGCTTATTGATTGTATGGCTCTGAGTAAAACTGTCTCTGCTTCTGTGACCCTTTGGTTTCATCTCACCATTAATAACACAATCTACTCACGGTTCAGTGTGGATTCACCAGGCACTGGGCCCCGTTCTGGGTACTTTACAGGCGTCTATCCAATTAATCCTCCTGACAACTTTGCCAGGTAAATGCTATTATTAGGCTGAGCCGTATGAAATTGTTAGTATTTGGCTGTTTACGACCTACAAACATGGCAATTTCATTGGGTCCAACCTAATATTATCCCCATTGTTTGGATGCGGACATTGAGGCATAAGAAAGTTTAGATGGCCTGCCCAAGGCGACAGCCCGTTGGGGGCTGAATCCAGGTCGTCTGGCTGTGAGTTGACACTTGTAACTGCCAGCCTACTATTTTCTTCCGGTTGCTTCCCCATCCTGTCTCCTGGAATGGAAGGTGATTATTCAAGGCCTGGCTCCCAGGACAGGTATTTGCTGAACTGAAGTTGGATAAGGATCTCTGCAGTCAGAGTCTTCAGAAAATACTGGTCTGCTGTCTGGATGACTTATGACTGTCAGGACCTGCTGTCCTGGACCCAAATGGGAAATTCAAGTGGAAGGAGGAAGAACCAGACATTCAGAGACCAGGTCTGAGTTCTGGATCTGCCAGTAATAATAGTCACAAAAAAGCTGCGTTATGAGTTTGAACGGAGGATCAACCACTGTATTGATACAGCTGTGTGCCCTTTGGCAAGTTACTTAACCTCTCTGTGCCTCACTTTTTTTTCACATATAAAACGGAGATCATAAATAGCACCTACCTCATAAGGGGACTGCAAGGGTTAAACGAGAATCTTTTTAAGGGGCTAAGTATCGTAGTTGGCAAATAGAAAGCGCCGAATAATTGTTACCTGCTATAGAGAAGAGTTGGCTATTATTAAATATTATTAGGAAGCACTTTAATATCCATTAATTCATTTAATCCTCACAATTCTGTGAAAGAAGCATCATTCTTGCTACTTCCCATATAAAGATGCCAAGGTTCAGAGAGGTTCGATGGCTTTCCCAAGGTCACACAGCTGGCCAGTGGTAGAGCAGGGAAGAGAAACCAGGTTGGTCCCTCTGGTCCACATCCAGGTACCATGGACCTTGGTCCTCACTCAGCACCTGCTGGACGAGGGAACACATGAGCCGGTGAGGGTGACTTCAAGCCAGTCACACACATCTCCGGGCCTCAGCTTCCTCCTCTGTCCCGGCGACACACGGTTGCCGGGGTGGGGGGGGGGTGGGACCCCAAGGCTGGCAGGGCTTTGAAAAAAACAAAGTCCTTTTTAGATTCAGGGAGCAGGAGTCTGAGCTTTAGAACATGTTGATCCATGAACAAATCCTGGGCTCTATTTTAAAAATAAATCCCTGCTGTCACCTGTTTCCTTGTTACCCACTCACACTCTAAATAGTGAGGCTTCCACATGGCTCCAGGTGACGAAGCATGTGAGCCACCTTCGTCCAGCTTCGTCCACCTTAGTCCACATTTAGTCAGGTGTGGACAGCACGGTGTGGTGAGGAGTGTGGACCTCCGTTCTGGCCCTGAGCTGCTTTGTGACCTCTCTGGGCCTCAATTCCCTCATGCTCAAAGTTGGCAGTTATAAGGATTAAATGAACAAATATATGTACCGCATGAAAACAATTCCTGGGCATACTGTATGCATTTAGCTATATCTACAACCATGATTTTATTACTTGGGGAAGAGGAGGGGGTGATGTAATTTATGACTTTTATTTTTAATCTACAGGTGAATTTTTTATTTTGGTGTAGCTAAATTTGCTTTTTTTTTTTTTTTTGAGAGCTTTCCATTGCTTTTATGCTTAGAAAGTCCTTTTCTTTTTATAATTTTTTTCATGTTATTTATTTTAGAGAGAGAGTGTGCAAGCAGGGGAGTGGGGCAGAGAAAGAGAGAGAATGTTAAGCGGGGCTCGATCCCATGACCCTGGGATCATGAGCTGAGCGGAAATCAGGAGTCAGATGCTCAACTGACTGAGCCACCCAGGTGCCCTGAAAGTCCTTTTCTATCCACATATCCATTACATAGTTACCGAAATTGTCTTCTGGAAATTTTAATGGTTTAATTATTTTTTACATTTATGTCTAAAATGATTTTTTAAGCTCAGGAACTTTTCCTTTAAATTGACTGTTACCCAGAGGCTTAATATCTACAACTGCTCGACTCGGCTCTTTCTTGCACGCTCCACACATCCAATCCTGCAGGAAATCTAGTGCATCTACTTTTTGGAAAATGTCAGAATCCAACCGCCAACTGCTTCCACTCTGGTCTAGGCACCACATATCTTCCCTGGATTATTCCAACAGCCACCTCTCAGGTCTCCCTGCTTCTGTCCTGCTTGGCACCCTCCAGCCCCCTCAGTCCATTCTCCACATAGCAGCTAGAGAGGTCCTGTCAAAACTGTAACTCAGAGCACGTCAGTCTTTGGTTCAGACCCTCCTAGAGGTTCCCTATTTCACTCAGAATAAAAACCAAGGCCCTGCAATGGCGGACAAGAATCTGCATGTTGCAACCCCTCATACCTGCCCCTCCTGCCTCCTCACTCTGCTCCAGTCACACTAACCTCCTGGCTGTTCCTGAAACCTGCCAGGCACATTCCAGCCTCAGGGCCTTTGCACTGACTGTTCCTTCTGCCTGGGAGGCCCTTCCCTCAGGTATATCCACGCAGCTCATGCCCCTAGCTTGTTCGTGTCTTTGCTCACCTGAAACCTTCTTGAGGCCAACTCTGACTGCCCTGTTTGAAAAGGCAGCCTTGACCCTGCAACTCTGGATCCATCGCCCTGTTCTACTTTGCCTTTTGTTCTAGTGCTTTTTCGTCTCTAGGACACCATGCGCTTTTCTCATTTATTACCTGTGTTTTTTTGTTGTTGTTGTTCCCTGTCCCTTCACCAGAGTGTAAGTTCCACAAGGGTAGGGATATGTGGTTTGCTTACTTGTGTATCCCCAGCACCTAAAACAGTGCCTGAAGTGGCTACCGGAAGAGTCACCTCTTGGGCCAGAGCCTGGGGTCCTCATCATCTCATTTAACTCATGTGTTTATTGTGCAAATATGTATCTAGTGTCTTCTATGTGCTGGGCAGCGTGCTGGTGTTGGGGGGCAGCAGTGAGTGTCAGACACACTTTCTGGTCTCCAGATGTTCCTGCTATACTATTGGGGAGAGAAGGAAACGGCCATCACGGTGCGGCCAGGTAAGGGAGCGCTGTGCAAACACAGATGGGGCCCTGAAGCCAGGGCGGGATGGGGGGGTCGGGTCCGGGGAGGCCGCTCAGAGCGGTTTGTATGTGCCGTGGCTGAGGAAGAGGGGAGAGTTACACAGGTTAAGAGAAGGCGGGGGATGCCCCAGGCAGAGGGGGCAGCATGTGCAGAGGCTAAGAGGGAAGAGTGAGCTTGGCCCATTCAGAGAACAGCCTAACGTTCAGTCTGGCTGCGGCATGGTGGGAGGCAGTGGAAGGAGGCTGGGGAGGCTGCTGGGAACTAAGAGTGAGGGGCCCAAGGGCGCCGGCCCAGCTGGGGTGTACGTACTGTGGCCACTGGTATAGTGCTGCAGCTTGTCCGTGTACTCCGAGTCAGCACGCTCAAACCCCCGTCTTCTGGAACAAGAGCAAAGGGCTGGAGCCACCTGGAAGCCCCCGGGGAGCTGGGAGCCACAGTAGGTGATAGGAAGAGGGAGGGCAGGCCCTCAAAACCACACCCCTGCCAGGGGGCTCCCTGCCTGCCCCTGGCCTAGCAGCCTCACCCCTCCTGGCCGCCCTCATCCCTTCCCACCTCTCCCACCTCAAATCCAGGCTCACCATTTCCCCATCCCCTCTCCAGCCAAGCCCCTTTCAAAGTTATCGCCCATGGCCCCAGACATCCCAGGGGCTTCTGTCCATCTGACCTTACAGCCCAGTCTATTATAAAGTGGGGATCTAAGGAGGAAGAGAGGGTCTTTGCATGATGCCCTGCAGAAGTCAGGAACAAGTCCCACCTCCTGCCTGGGCACATGTTGTGCCGGCCACCTGGGATGTCCCTTCCCCTTCCCCCACCTCCTCCCATCTACATCCTTTCTGTCTTTCCTGCCACCAAAGCCAGTGGGCCTTATCTGAGCTCCTCAACCTCCCCTCTGACACCCCACTTGTGGCCCTAGTCATGTAGGGGCCTCAACATGTAGTCATGTTCTGAGCCCAGAGGGATGTAGCCAATGGCAGCCGTTTAGGTAGGAGGGAGGGTATCCAGGCCTGTGCGAGCCTCTCCCTGGCCCTGGGGATGATGGGAATATCTCCTTGGCTCACAGACGCTATTCAGGAATGGTTGAATAGATGCTCAGCCAGCCCTGAAAGGGGCTGGAGACACCCACCCACCTGTTACACACAATGGCAATGACGACCACAGCAATGAGGAAGACCAGGCCGGCCGCCGAGGAGCCGATGATGAGTGGCAGCTTCTCCTGGATGCTTGTCTGGTACTCGGCTGGGGGAGAAAGCACGTTGTTGTCAGCCTGGCTCTGGGAGTCCTAATGTTCCCCACCTGGCTGGGTCTCCTAGGATCCCCAGATTCTGTTCCTGCTCCTGATAAAGCACCTGTCACATGCCCAGATGGAGAACTGGCCGGTACTCGCTCAGAGGTAACCTTGGACAAGTCCATGGACTGCTCCAACCCTCAGTTTCTCATCTATAAAATGGGCATTATATCAATGTTGATGTGAAAATCAACAATGATAAGAAGCTGACTTATAACTACAGAGAGGCAGTTATAAGCACGGACTCTGAGGCCAGACTCCCTGGGTTAAGTGGCAGTACCACTTACTATCTGTGACTTCTGGTAAAGGGACTTACCTCTCTGTGGCTTAGTTTCCTCATCTGTAAAGTGGGGAGATTAACAGTTCCTAGCTCATAGGATTGTTGTGTAAAGCACTTAGAAGGACATGTGGCAGGTAGCAACCACTCAGTAAATATTAACTATTATTGTTATTGAGTATTTTATGTTTTAGTCACTGTGCTAAGTATGTTATGTATCTTGTTTGATTTTCAGAACAATCTTGTGATTCGGTGCCGAAGATCACCCCATTTACAGATGTGGGAAGCGACACTTAGCGATGCCATGACCTGCATGTGATCACACAGTTACAAAGTGGCCAAAGCCAGCATTTGAACCGAGGTCTGTTTGACCCAAGGCCACAGGCTTATATGAGATAATGCATAAAATGCACTCAGCATTGGTCTGGCTTTTGGAAACCACTCAGTACATTTTCAATGCCATCAACACCATCATTGTTTTAAATTTTATTATTATTACTTCTCATTTACTTCCATGACCAGACAGGAGCTCATTAAAGTCAGGGACCAGATAAATCCTGGGTCCTTAGCACCAGCACATATTTGTTGAGTTAGTAAGGAAAGCATCTTGGGACAGTCCCCCAAGGCTCGAGGTCAATGACACTCATCCAACATGCAAGAGGTCTACAAAGGTGAAAATGCTGGCCACGAGGAAGTGGGGCTTTATAGAGGAGGTACCATTAGCATCCTGGAAGAGATGGTAAAGCCATTAGGGAGAATTTTTGTGATAAAACAAGAATTCATGGGTCTAAGCCTCTGAGACATCCAGCTAGGCAAAGGCCAAGGCCCATGGCCAGTGATTGAAGCTGATGCTAAGAAGCGATGCTGGAGTCTGGTTATAAGGAAAGTTGCCTTGGGGCTTCATTGGTTGGTGAAAGGGCTCCCAGACTCACAGCAGTGACAACTATGACATTAACTATGATTTGGCAAGCGCTAACTACGTGTGAGAGCTACGGCCAACCCTGTGCCAGGTTCCAGATATTTATCCCCCATCTTTACACTAATTTGATAATGATGATGATGTTGACAATGAGATAGCTGTTATCATCCCCATTTATAGATGAGAAAACGGAGACTCAGAGAGGTAAGGTGAGTTGCTCAGGGACACACAGTTAGGGCTGAATCAGCACTGTAATTTCTCTGTCTGGCTGGCATCAGAGCCCATACTCTTAACTCTGCTGTTCCTCAAAGACTATTAGAATAGGAAGGGCACTTAGAGACCATGTGGTCCCGCAATGGGAGACACACAGCACATGGGCTGCAACCTCCCATTTTCTTGTCCAGGGCAGACATCACTAATCCATCCCAGCACTTCTTGCTGCTGAACTTTAGAATTCTTCTCAATCCAACTGCAAGTCATTGGAGGAGTGTACGGATGAAATAGGTGTGCTCTCAAAGACTGAATATGATGCTTTCATTTTGTGGATGAGAAAAATTTGGACCAGAAAAGGGAAATGACTTGCTCAGAGTGTGTCTGCAAGTTAGGGCTGAGCTCCTGAGAGTCCTGTGAAAGGGAGTGGCTGACACGATAGCAATGGAGGAGCCCATATGCTTTCCAAATCACAGAAAATAGCACCTCTGTATGACTGGTTCCCAACCAGCAGGGAAGGTTGACATCTAGAAGAGGGGGCGCCTTTTCTGATTTGTGCAAAGGCACGTTGAAGGAGCAGTTGCCTTTACATGTATTCTGTTTGTGGAGTCAGTGCCCGCCTCTTGCCCTCTGGTTGCTGCTTACCTTCTGTCATGGTCTGGAAGTACATCTTGCCACTGTAGCGCCCGTAGCCTGCCACAGTGCGTGCCCGCACCTGGAAGACATAGATGGCGCCGGCTTTGAGGCCCTGCACAGTGACCGTGTTGGTGGGGCTTTTTATGGCTGTGGCGTTGTACTCACTGAGCTCCTGCCGAGGAACAGAGAAGACCATTAGCAAGGTTGTTGCCCACGGTGTGCCCAGAGCCCAGTGCCCACTCCTGCCACTTGTGGTGGGGGGGGGGGGTTGGTCACTGGATAAACATCTGTGGTTTCCAATTCTTCATTCTCTCCCTATGACTAAATTGCACACCCACACTTTTTGCATGTGACTTCCCAACACCTCCCACAAAAGAAGGCAGAGTGTATTTCTCTTCCTTGTGGATGCCAAATTTGTCCATGGTCTTGTTTTGGCCCATGGAACATTCTAGAGGACATGATGCAAGCAGAGGTTTTATACGTGTTTGTTGAGTTGGCTTGGCCTCTTGTGCTCCTGCCTTCTGCCATGATGGGACTTAACCTGGGTAGCGGCTGGTTCCAGAATGAGAAACACGTAGGGAAGATCGTGACCTAATTCTTATGCTGAAACAGGGCCACCTCAGTTGACTTGCAGACTCCAACCAATGACCAAGAAAAATAGCCACTTGGAAGCCATCGTATTTAGGGGATTGTGTATTTTGCAGCATTATCCTCAGTGATAGCTGACTGATACACAGATGCTGAGGGGTCACTATGTGCAGACTCTGAGGTCTAGGTTGTGAGTTCTTGGGAGACAGCAGGAAGAGGGCCTCCCTTACCCACTTCCGCAGCTACTTCCCTGCCCCATGCCTTGATAGGTTAAGTGCAAGGACCCCTGTTCAGCCACAGCACACTCGAGTGAGGCAAGATTTAAGGCCCAGACAGGGAAAATGATGCTCAAAGTCACATATTAGTTGGTGGCTGCTTTGGGACTCAAAAGCAGGTTCGTAGGGGTGCCTGTGTGGCTCAGTCAGTTAAAGCATCTGAGTCTTGATTTTGGCTTAGGTCATGATCTCACAGTTTGTAAGTTTGAGCCCTGTGTCAGGCTCTGCATTGATAGTGCGGAACCTACTTAGGATTCTCTCTCTCCCTCTCTTTCTCTGCCCCTACATCCCTCCTCAAAATAAATAAGCTTAAAAAAAAAAAAAAAAAGAAAACAATGGAGTACATGGAGCTACCTCTAATGTCCAAGGCTTTGAGTACCCAGGACCTAATGTTCTTTCCTTTGAGAGATGCAGAATACCGATTCTTTTTTTTTTTAAGTTTGTTTGTTTGTTTATCTATTTATAAAAAAATCTTTATTTATTTTTGAGAGAGAGACAGACTGCAAGCAGGGGGGGAACAGAGAGAGAGGGAGACACAGAATCCAAAGCAGGCTCCAAGCTGTCAGCACAGAGCCCAACGCGAGGCTCAAACCCACAAACAGTGAGATCATGACCTGAGCTCAAGTCGGTCACTTAACCAACTGAGCCACCCAGGTGTCCCCCCTTTTTTAAATGTTTATTTATTCTTTGAGAGAGAGAGACAGACAGAGTGTGAGGGAGGGAGGGGCAGAGAGACAGGGAGACACAGAATCGGAAGGAGGCTCCAGGCTCTGAGCTGTCAGCACAGAGCCAGACGCGGGGCTGGAACCCACGAACTGTGAGATCATGACCTGAGCCGAAGTCGGACACTTAACTTACTGAGCCCCCCCGGCACCCTGCAGAATGCCAGTTCTGACCTCAGCACTGCTCAGGGTGACCCAAGGAGCACAGGACAAGGCACAGATTAGCTGCTGTGGGAATAGGGATGTGGTTGAGTTGGATGCAGCTGTCTGCCAATCTAGATGATGCTCATTCGGGCATCTGTCAGCTACCCTTCAAACTTTCCCCAAACACCCTCTTTGCACTTGGCCCTGGGGACTCCAAGGGACTAAGGCACAGGCACTGGGTTCACAGAGCTTAGTTCAGGAAAACAGTGTGGAGACTTCAACCTTGAGGATCATGAACCCCTCTGAGAAGTTGATGGAAGCTAGGAGCCTTTGTGCAGAAAAATGCCCACCTGATTGTCCGTGCCAATCATACACACGTGCAATGCACAGAGCCCTTGCAAAAACTCTCTCAAAACAATTAAATTCAGTGGGCGCAATGTTATTACAGGAATCATAGCATGGAAGTTAAGATCACAAACTGGGGGGCGCCTGGGTGGCTCATTCGGTTGAGCATCCAACTCTCGCTTTCAGCTCAGGTCATGATCTCATGGGTGGTGAGACTGAGCCCCGCATTGGACTCTGTGCTGACAGTGTGGAGCCTGCTTGGGGTTCTCTCTCTCCCTCTCTTGCTGTCCCTCCCTGGCTCATGCTCTCTTTCCTTCTCTCAGAATAAATAAACTTAAAACAAATGTTAAAAAAAAAATCACAAACTGGAGCCAGACTTCCTGGGTTCAAGTCCTGACTCTATTACTTATTATCTTTGTGACCTTGGGCAAGTTTCTTAACCTCTCTTGCCTCCTTTTCTTCATCTGTAAAATGGGGATAATAATAATGGCAGCTACCTCAGAGGATTGTTTAGAGAATAAAATGAATCCATATGTATAAAATGTGGATATTGGTAGTGTAAGCACAATGAGCATGGGACCTCACCTGGGTGGGGGACATCAGGTGAAGTCCAGGAAAGCTATCTGCAGAGTGGGGCTTACGTAATGGAATTTTAAAGAACAAACAGAAGTCACCCACGTCAAAAAGGGGGAGGGCATTCTTGGCCAGGAGCACCAGGTGCAAAGGCAAGGAGGTGAGAAATGGGATGTGGGGGCTGGACAAGGGCTGATCTGCAAGTGCCTCCTCCCAACCCCCTCACCCTTCCCAGAGGGCAGCAGCACCTAGGAAGCCTCTTTTCCTGAGTTCGCTCCTCTGCCCCCTCCTCCAGGAAGCCTGTTTGACCTCTCAGCCAGATGTGCCTCCCCTCCTCTGAGCCCTGGAGCACTTGCTGTGGACGCCCCAGGAGGGGTTTCTGTTCCACCCCCTTATCCTGGGCTCAGGCTGATCTCACAATCTTGACTGTAAACTCTTGAAGGAAGTGGCTGTGTTTTGTTTCCCTGTACTGAGCACAGAGGCCTGCACAAAGAGACCTGTTTCAATGCCCCCAGGGTAAAGCCTGTACTCCTTGGCTTGGCTTTCCAGACCCTTCATGACTTGCCCTTTGCCAGTCTTGCCTGCCCCCCCCCCCCCCCGACAGGGTCCTCCAGGCTCCAGTCATACCCAAATGCTTCCCTTCCCTTTCTTGGTAGGACTGCCAGATTTAGCAAATAAAAATACAAGATGCTCAGTTAAATCTGAATTTCAGATAAACAATGAATAGGGTGTTTTTTTTTGTATAAGTTTTCCCCATGCAATATTTAAAACATACTTATACTAAAAAATTATTTAAAAAAATTTAAATGTAATTGGTGTCCTATATTTTATTTGGCAACCCTACCTTCCCTGGACACTCTGATACTTTGCAAGTGCTGTTTCTTCTATCTGAAATATCCATTCTCCATCTGCCTGGCAGTTCCCTATTCATCAAGACTCAGTACAAGTACCACATTTGCTGCAGAGACTTCCCAGATGTCCCAGAAAAGATTTGCAGGTCCGTTTTCTCCTCTCCCACCTGTTGTTCCGATATGCACGTGTCTTCTCTAAGGACTGTGGGTTTCCTGAGGGCAGACACCTTGTCCCATCCATCTCCGGGACCCCCAGGCTCAGCACACAGTAGGTGCTCACTAACTACCGCCAGCGACAAATGAAAAACAGGATAGACCATTCAACAACCTACGAACCCAGGTTGCAGTACCAAGATTGCCCACTAGGTGCCACCAGCCAACATGGAATCTGCTCGGATTCTGCAGCCTGAGTGGGCGGGTGTCCACTCAGAGAGGATGGAAGTTTTAAGTTCCAGATTGTAGGATGGCGATGCGAGGTAACTGCCAGTGGCACAGGTGCCTCAGATTGAGGAAAGAAACTAGCAGATCCCTTCTCTAAAGCGGGAACAGGACAGAGCGGGGGATTGGGAAGTCATTTCAAAGGCAGATTCTTCCACTCGCTTGCATTGTGACCTTGGGAAAGACTCTTCCCTCCCCTGAGCCCCTGTTTTCTACTCCAGGAAAGGAACACTAAATGCCAACCTCCCAGGGCTGTTGTAAAGATGAAATGTGACCAGGCAGTGTCTGGCACAAAGGAGCTGCTCTAGAGCCCCCTATCTCCTCCCTCGTGGCTGGAACACCTTTACCTGAATAAGGACTAAGCACTGACAGGTTAGGAGAAGACATCTAGTATGAAATCTACCAGTCCTCAGCTCAAAAATCCTTACCCCAAGACTATGGGCCAATGAGGCACTGGGAGCATTTCTTAAGCCCTATGAGACTCGGTCTTCTCATCTTTAAAATGGGATAAAATACTATAGGCCACACAGAGTGGGTATGGAGATTCAACAGGAAAAAAAAAAACGGGCAAAGCTTTTAGTATCGTTTCTGGTACACATAAGGACTTCACAAACATTGGCCATCATAGTTATCGATGCCATGACAGAGCAAGCCTTCCTCAATGGTCATTAAATGGATGAATGAATGCAAGAATAAATGAGTGAGTGAATAGATCTCTCCATGTAGGTACCACTCCACGTACACTGGGCAGAGACCTACGCAGCCTGGACTTTCACTGTTCATCCCCGCCTCCCCCACCTTCTCTTCCCCTTTGCTCTGCCAGCTAAAAATTTCTGTTGAATAAACACCAATCGATGAGGCCTATAGGGACCTGTCTGCCATAGGTGGCGTCACAAATGACTCTTCTCCCGGAGCTCTGGGGGAGCCAAAGGGAGCACGAACCTGTGTGCTTTGGTGCAGCTGCCAAAGGAGGCCACCTCCCCCAGGACACTGGAACTGATGGAAACAGCCAGCCCTGGTCTGGCCAACACCATTTGTCAGCAGCATCCAGGAGCCTTCCAGCAAAGTGGTTTTTTAGCTCCGGGCTCCGGGCAGGCTGGGAAATCCCAGTGGAGCTGGGGAAAGGCCAAATGGAGAGCCCGCTCCAAAAAGAGCCCTTTCTAAAGAAGGAAAAGATAGTGGCGGTGGGGCCCACACGGGACTGCAAGGCTCAGTGCCTAACTTCCCTACCTGGGAAGATTTGGAGCATTCATTAAAGAAATCAATTGCAGGCATCAGGAGGATTCCCAAGTGTTAGGTAAGAGCCGGCTGTGGACTTGTCAGAAGCCATCTTGCATCTTGGAGGTCCCTCCCTGATGGGACAGCCAGGTTGACCTAGGAAGCCTGAGAGGTTGGGGACCGAGACTGCTCCTACCCCTGTGCTGGCATCTCCTCTGACATTTTCATCAACTCCTTTTTCCTTCTCCCCTTAATTCTGCCACACTCTCCTGATTCTATCCGTCCATTTCTTTTTCCTCTGCACACTCTCCTGTCTGTTCTTGGCTATACCTTTCCACTCCTGGCGAGCACCATACCTACACCTGCAAATCGCGAACCCACACTGGCCCCAGGAAAAGGCACCACCATCCACTGGGAGTTGTCCTTCACACTTCCCTGGTCCCCTGAGTTTCAAAAGGTTGTCTGAATCTGTAGGCCTCTCACCATCTGTGCTGCCGGCCCTTACTCCATCATGCCACTATCATTTCTCACTTGGTGTCCCACGAGAGCCCTCAAAAGGGTCTGTGTCTCCAGGACCCCCTTATACTCTGTTTTCCACACAGCAAGATACAGGGATCTTAAACGTAATCTGAGTCAGATCACATCATTCCAGAACCTTCCACCGGCTTCCCATAGTACTTTAAATTGAATCCAGACTCCAAAGGCATGGAAGGCCCACCACAACCCAGCCCTGCCTCCCTCTCCAACTCTTTCCCCGCTAATCTCTCCCTTGTTCATATTGCTCCTCCACACTTGCCTTCTCCTGCCCCAGGGCCTTTGCGTGTCTTGTTTCTGCTGTCTGGAATGACTTTGCTCTCATCACTTGTCTGTCTGGTGAACTCCTAGCAACTTTTGAGGCTCAGCTCAAATGTCACTGGAATGAAGACTTCCCCTCACTTATACTCAGACCATGGGTCCCTCCTTGGTGCCTTGACAGATCTTTGCCTGCCCTTCTGTGACTGTGTCACACCCGTCTCATGGCTATTTGTGTCTGGAGGTGTCTTTTCCCCTGGACGGTGAAGGCCCTGAGGCCTCTGGGCATGTCTGGCTAATCTCAGTACTCCCAGCACCCAGCCCAGGGCCCAGCCCAAAGTTGGTGACAGCGAATATTGAATGAACCAGTGTCCATCTCTCCCATTGGCAGATTCCAGGCTGCCCCTCACTGCACCCCAGGCCCAGCAGGAGGGGCTGACAGGGCAGCGCCATGTCTCATCACAGCTGTACCTGAGGCTTGTCCCTCTCTCGCCCCTCTAAGATCCCCCTCAGAGCCTGGCCCTGTCCACCCTTTAACAGTCATCCCAGAAGCACCCCTGGGAGGGTGAATGGGGAGGGAGGAAGCAGGAGAGCCAGGCGAAGCCTGTTTTCTCTGCCACTTAGCAGCTGGGTGGTCTTGAACAGGTCACACACCTTCTCTGTGCCTCACTTTCCACTCCCGTCCAGGGGGGTGAATGGCCTTGCCGCAAGGAGGAACGAGACGACGGAGGTGGCGTGCTTGGCACGTGCTCTGTGCTCATGAAACGCGAACAGGTGGTGGCCGCGGCCGCTGCAGGGCTTGCTGGGCCTGCCACCTCGGCAGGGGCCTGGGGATGCGGGGCAGCGGCAGAAAGTAGGGCAGAGCCACCTCCTGGTTCACACCTCCGTCAGCCTCCACAGCCCCTCCCGCCTCGGTAGGAAATGGGTCGTAGGCAGGACCCGCGCCGGGATTCCTCATTTCCGCTCTAATCTTCGGGGACAAACACTTTCAGTTTCGTTTAATCATAAAGCTTCTTAATTAGCTTTTTTCCCCCCCTTTCTTTCTTGAATTCTGAGGTGCTGAACTGTCCCCGCCAGAGGGGGTGGAAATGCTGGCTTCTGTAGGGCCTGGGGCTTCCTGGGCCTGGGAGCAGCTGGTCTGGCTAAGGCTACAGGATGCCTGGCTCCTTCAAGGCCCTCCAGGGCCCAGTGAGGGGTGGGGCTGCTTCCCTCACATAGTCCTCACCTTGGGCCATCCAGCAGCACCTCGTGAGCACCTACTGTGTGCCAGGCTGGGGAAATGGCAGAGGTAAGGCAAGGTCCCCACTCTGGAGGAACAGGCCGTGGGAGGGGATTCATTCACTTATCCATTCAACCAATATTTCTCAAGTGTCTCTTTGGTGCTGGGCCCAGGGTATTGGGGAGAAGATGGTGAATGGGACAGATGTGGTCCCTGGCTTCTCAGAATGCACTGCCTAGAGCAAAGGATGAGCGAGGAAACAAGCAATCACAGACCGGCTGGGTGAGGCTGGATAGGTGTTTGAAAACGTCTTGAGGCTCACCAGAGTTTGGCTGAGCCTGCAGTTAACAGAGTGGAAGGGCGGGCTGGGCCTCCGAAGGCTGGGCTCCAGCAGTGGTGGCTGGTACTGTTTCCACCTCTTTTCCTCTCAACCCTTACGAGAGACTTTCTATTCATTTCCAGTTCCCAACCCTCAACTAAAGCGCTTTCTGTAGTCATTTACACTTTAGTCTGAATGAGATCCAAGTGACACCTTTCCCAGGGGCTCTTACAGCCTCTGTGGGTGTTTGATGCTTTAGGCTGCAGGTAAGAAAAGTCTCCACTCAAAAAGAGAGAGTTTTCTGAGCCTCTGATGTCCAGCTGCTCCATCCACCCCCTGGCCCCTACACCATGCAGGCCCCAAGTTCAAATGTACTGGCCTCGCCTGGCCTCATGTTGTGTAGCTCTTGCCCACCATGCAAAAGGCAGGGCAGAAGGGAGGAAGGAAAGTACACTCTGTTAGGGCCGGGAGCCATTCTGGGTACTGTCCCTGCCTTTTCTCCTTGACCTGTGCAGCCCCCAGTCTTGCCAACAAGAGAGGCAATCTTGTTTGCATTTGATACAGGAGGCAACTGAGGTTCAGAGAGAGAAAGATGGCTGCCCAAGGTCACACAGCTGTTGTGGTTGGAGCTGGGACCTGAACCTATGGCTTCTCACTCCCAGTCCAATGCTCCTTCTACAACACCAGTGGCTTCTAACCCTTGGTCCCTGGGTCCTAGGGGTCCCTGAGAGAGAATTAAAGGTCTGAATTAAAAGCTCAAAGAGGGGGCGCCTGGGTGGCGCAGTCGGTTAAGCGTCCGACTTCAGCCAGGTCACGATCTCGCGGTCCTTGAGTTCGAGCCCCGCGTCGGGCTCTGGGCTGATGGCTCAGAGCCTGGAGCCTGTTTCCGACTCTGTGTCTCCCTCTCTCTCTGCCCCTCCCCCGTTCATGCTCTGTCTCTCTCTGTCCCAAAAATAAATAAACGTTGAAAAAAAAAAAAATTAAAAAAAAAAAAGCTCAAAGAGAAACCGCTCTCTCCCGCTACAAATGGCACCCAGGCAAATGGAAACAAGTGTTTTAGCTGGAATCAGAGCAACACGGGGAGGAGGCTCCACTCCTGCCCTGTACAGAGCTCTCTGGAGCACTTTCAAATCTCTGCTTCAGAATGGGGGAAGCTTTCTGGGAAACCAGCTCTTTCAGAACATCAGGCCCACTGGAGTCAAGAGGAAGGGGGTCCTGGTGAGGAAAGGGCCCTGACCATTTTACTGAGATTGCTGGCCTGATGGCCCAGACCAGAAAAGCGCAACTCGGAGAGGTCAAGGCACCTGCCTGAGGTCTCCCAGCTGGGGAGGACTGGAGTCAGAATTGAGCCAGGCAGCTTGACTCTGAGGCCAGTGCTCTTTCTGCTGTACCAGGGTGTCCAGTCTCGGAGGAGGGTAGAACCGCAGGCCCAGGGGTGTGGAGGTGGGGAGTGGGCCCAGGAGCACAGGTACCTTCTCATAGTACTGCAGCTCATAGTCCAGGATGACGCCGTTGGGCTGGTCAGGCTGGGACCACGACAGGGTGATGCTGTCCACCGTGCGGCTCACCGGGTGCATGATGGACACAGCCGACGGAGCTGGAAGACAGGTCAGAGGCCAAGGGTCAGGAGCAGCAGTGAGAGGGTACATACAGATTCTGTCCCAACTCTAGAGGTGCCCAGACAGAGTGTGGGATCAGAGAGGGGAAGGCATCTGGCTGAGGCCACACAGCCTGCCTAGGGGGCTGACGGGGGCCAGCAGGACTTGTGCAGGGCCGTGGATGCTGCACCTTCAGATTTCAGACACTGACAATTCTGGCCATCCCTGGGGAGCTCAAGCCGCACCAAGTGAGAGACAGATGCACTGGGCCCTTCTCTGGCCTGGCTCAAAGTGTTTGGATGAAAGGTGTTTATTCTCTCTTGGAACTTACAGTCTACTGGACTAGGGAACTTACAGACCCAAGACATGGTGATGGGGCTCTGGGAGAGGGGAGCAGAGAGGGTGGGAGATTCATTTGTTCCTCCAGCGAATGTGCACCGAGGGCCTACTATGTGCCCTCAGCATTGAAGAAAAATGACTGCCAAAAATAAGTACATAAAAATAAATCCATAGCTACTATGGAAAACAGTTCGGCAGTTACTTAAAAAATTAAATGTAGGGGTGCCTGGTGGCTCAGTTGGTTAAGAGTCCAACTCTTGTTTTCAGCTCAGACCACGATCTCACAGTTTGTAGGTCTGAGCCCTGTATCGGGCTCTGGAGCCTGCTTGGGATTCTCTCTCTCCCTCTCTCTGCCCCTCCCCCATGCTTGTGGACACTCTCTCTCTCTCAAAATAAATACATAAGCTTAAAAAAAAAGTTAATGGGGCACCTGGGTGGCTCAGTCGGTTAAGCATCCGACTTTGGCTCAGGTCATGATCTTGCGGTTCGTGGGTTCGAGCTCCGCGTTGGGCTCTGTGCTGACAGCTCAGAGCCTGGAGCCTCCTTCAGATTCTGTGTCTCCCTCTCTCTCTGCCTCTACCCCACTTGCACTCTGTCTCTCTCTCTCAAAAATAAATAAACATTAAAAAATTTTTTAAAAATAGTTAAATGTAGGGGCGCCTGGGTGGCTCAGTCGGTTAAGCGTCCGACTTCGGCTCAGGTCATGATCTCGCGGTCGGTGAGTTTGAGCCCCGCGTCGGGCTCTGTGCTGACCTCTCAGAGCCTGGAGCCTATTTCAGATTCTGTGTCTCCCTCTGTCTCTGACCCTCCCCCATTCATGCTCTGTCTCTCTCTGTCTCAAAAATAAATAAACATTAAAAAAAAATAGCTAAATGTAGAATTACCCAGCATTTGCACTCCTAATTTTACTGAATTGAAATCAGGTACTCAAATGAATACTTACACATGTCAGTACACATAACGGCAGTATTATTCACAACAGCCCAAGGAGGGGAACAACCCAAATGCCCACCGACAGACAAATGGACACACACACAATGGTATACACATACCATAGAAGAGTATTTAGCCATAAAAACGAAGCAAGTACTGACACGTGCTACAACGCGGATGAACTTCAAAAACATGCAAAGTGAAAGACAGGCACAGAGGTCACATATTTTATGATTCCACTTATGTGAAATAATTCAGAACAGGTAAATCCAGAGAGCAAGCAGCTGGCGGTTGCCAGGGCTGAGGGTAGGGGAGAAACAGAGAATGTTGAGCGTAGGTTTTCCTCTGGGGCGATGAGAATGTTTTGGGCCTAGACAGAGGCGGTGGTCACACAATCCTGTGAATGTACTAAACGCCACGGAATTGTACACATTAAAATGGTTAATTGCAGGCGGGCCTGGGGGGTTCAGTCGGTGAAGCATCCAACTGTTGATTTTGGTTCAGGTCACGATCTCGTGGGGCATGAGTTCGAGTCCCGCATCGGGCTCTGCGAGGACAGTGCAGAGCCTGCTTGGGATTTTTCTCTCCCTCCCTCTCTCTATGCCCCTCCCCTGCTGGCACTTTCTCTCTCTCTCAAGATAACAAACTTAAAAAAAAATAAAATGGTTAACTGTATGTAAACCTCAATAAGATCAATCCCTCCCTCCCTCCCTCCCCCTAGTGTTCCTAGAGCCATCACGGAGGGTGGTTAAACGAAGGAGACAGGAAGTCAGGGGCGGCTTGTTTAGTGCTGGAGCCTTCTGAGAAATAACTTAACCCCATTCCTGCATCTTACTGATGTGGAAACTGAGGTCCGGAGAAGGGTTGTGAGCTGCCCAAGATCACATGGGGAGCTCACAACACACAGCCCTTTTATTGATTCCTGACTCATGAGGCACCCAGGCCCATGTCTCTTGCCTCCTTCTCAAATGGACCAAACCTACTATGTGTCAACCACAGCCCTAGGCCCTTCACATGTGTTTCCTGAGCTGACCGTTGGTGAGGGAGCAGTATTAGCCCCACTGACAGGGGAAGAAACCGAAGTTCAGGGGGGCAAGGGGGTCCTGAGATCCCAGAGCCCCCACACCCTCAGTAGGGGAGCTGGGATTTGAACCCAGGTCTGCTAATGCAGTGTTTGCCCCATGATTGGACAGAGCAGGGGTGGATTCCTGGCACAGCCCCTCCCTAGGCGGTCACTCCTCACTGCAGTGAGCCTCCCTGCCTTTCCGGGCTCAATGTTTTCATGGTCTCGGGAGGGGCTGAGGACTCACCAGGGTGAAGGGAGCATCTTGGGCAAGTGTGTGACCAGCAGATGCCCTGTCTCGGCCCACACCAGGGTGTCTGAAGGGTGAGAGGGACCCTTTTCCCCCTCACCCCAATCTTGCTGCTCCGCGGCTTTGTCCCGATCTGAGTGTGAAGTAGCAGCCGGTAGGAGCTCATCGGGACCCGAAGCTCACCCGGTCGCTGCTCTGTTTCTGTCCCTTCCTCCCCAGGGTGTTGGTTAGAAGACCCAGGCTCTGCTCTCTGGCCTGCTGCTCGCTGACTGTGTGACCTTAGGCAAGCTGTCTCCCACCTCTGGACCTGGCCTCTTCCTCTGGACCATGAACAGGCTGGAAGGTCCCTGGGGTCCTGCAGCTCGAATGCTCCTTGCCTGCCTGTTCTTCCTGGGCAGCCCTCCGCCTGGAGTTGGATCAGCCCAGAGGCCAGCGTGAGTCTGAGCGGGTCTGGCTTCCCTCCAGTGCCAAGTACCTGTGGGAAACTGGCCCAAGACACCCGAGACAGGGTGGCAGCACTGTGACCTTTGACTTGGAGCTTGGTCCAGGCATCGCTGACAAGCCTCTGTTCTTTCTGCACCACAAGAGTGCTGTCTGGCTCTCAGCTTGGCCCTAGCCCCGCTGGGGCAGCAGGCCTCTTGGGAAGACCAGGCCCCTGCGCCCTGCAGTTTCTCCCTCAGTCAAACAGCGTACTCTGTCTTCCTTATGCTTCCCAGAGAATCAGGAGACCCCAACGTGAGCGAAGGGGCCCTACTACACGCTGGGCCCTGTGCTATGCCCATGTGGACGTGCATATTACCTCATTTAATCCTCACAACAGCCTAGGAAGCAGACCTCCTTCGGCCCATTTTGCAGATGGGAAGCCTGAGAACCAGAGTAAAGTGTCTTGCCCGAGGCTATCCAGATAGTAAGTGGCTGCGCAAAGCAATGCATTCTCACCAGATGCCTGGGGACCGGAAGTGATGTTTCTCCTGCTCCACGAAGTCGCTTGAAGGACTTTCAGGGCTGTGCAGATGTGTGTAATAATAGCAATGATAAAGCCACTAACCTAACACTTATTGAGCCCCTACTCTGTTCCCAGCGCTGTTCCAGGCTCTTTACGCCTATTAACATAGGTGAAGCAGAGAATTCTCACAACTGCCCCATTAGCTAGGGGCTATTAGTATCCCCAGTTTACAGAGGGGGAAACTGAGGCTCAGAGCTATTGCATAGTCTGCTCAAGGGTCATGAAGCAAGGCAGTGGAGGCTAGACTTGAACCCGAAACGTCAGGCTCTTCACTAGTACAGCACTTGCTACTGAGCCGTCAGCCCGGCTCCGGCCAAATGCTCACCAGAAATTGATGAGGTTAATTGTCAGAGCACAAAGGAGGGGCAGTCAGAGCTCTCAGTGTCCCAGTTTCCTCATCTGTAAAATGGGCCTGAGGGCAACGTGCCCCCTGAGGGCTGTCGTGGGGAGCGGGTGTTTGAGATCCTGTCCAAAGCTCAGCGTGGCTGTGAGCGTTCACCAGGGTCACTGGGGTGTTGCCACTGTGCACTGAGCAGCTGCCCCGTGTCACCTGATTCGGTTCTCTCGACAACAATGTGGGATGGGGGTTAAGATCCACAATCTGCAGAAGAGAAGACTGAGGCTAGAGAAGCATAGTGACTTCCCCAAGGTCACACAGCTAGTGACGAGCTCAGTTGGGCCTGGAGCTGAGCTATCCTGCCCCCAGCTATGCTCCCTGCTGGCCCTGAGAGCAGTCCCTGCAACTGTGCCCTCATTCTCTGACCCCGTGTCCAGCCCAGCCCCGTCTCTCCCTTCGGAGCTGCCTCTGTGTGGAGCTGAGCACTCTGTTCTTCTGGACTGCCGGAGGCCCCGGCTCCCCCGTGAGGCCAGGCTGTCCACCCTCCTCTCCCGCCTGCTGCAGCCCACTTCCACTGACAGAGTGTGCCGTCACTGCACGTCCGTCGTATCTGTGCAGCATCGGACACACACAGCACCCACAAGCCTGGGTGAGCAGTATTGCCATTAAGCCACAACTACGTGAACTCAGTCACCTGGCGCTTTCCGCGGAGACCCGTAGAATCTTCCCTGGTGGGAAGGTTCCAATCCAGCCCCAGGAAGGGGTCCGGCTTGGTGGTTGGGAGCCGGAGGGTGGAATCAGACTGCCGGCAAATCCTCATCCCTCCCCTCCCCCGTGCTGTGGCCTTCAGCAAGCTCTCTCAACCTCTCTGAGCCTCAGTTTCCACACCTGTCACATGGGGACCCTTACCTGGCAATGATGCTATGAGCATAAAAGGAGAAATACATGTACAGAGTTCACCACGGTGCCTGGCACCAGCAGGAGGGAGATATCATTAAAAACATTTCCAGGGGCACTTGGCTGGCTCAGTCAGTGGAGCACGCGACTCTTGATCTTGGGGTTGTGAGTTTGAGCCCCACACCGGGCGTAAAGCTTCCTTAACAAACAAACAAATAGAAACAAACAAGCGAACATCTCAACTGGGTAGGATGGTACCAGGGGCTGTGGGTCAGGACATGCTGGTCAAAGGGTATAAACTTCTAGCTCTAAGAAGTTCTGGGGAGCTCACGGATAGCTTGGTGATTATAATAAACAATCCTATAGTGCGTAACAGTTAAGTCGTAAAGAGAGCAGATCTTAAGTGTTATAACCACACACCCGAAGATGGCAGTTACGTGAGCGGTCGGATGGAGGTGCTAACTAACCTTACTGTGGTAATCGTTTTGCAATGTATACATGTATCAAGACATCACATCATATACCTTAAACTTTCACATGTTATATGTCAATAATATCTCAATAAAGCTGGAAAAAAGATGTCAATTCACAGAATTGCTATGATGCCAGCATGACGCCGGGTTCTGGGGCCCAAGAGAGGAACCTCTCAGGGTCCCTGCCTTCCAGGCGCTCGCAGCCTAAGGGGAGAAAGCATATTTGTTTCACACAACGAGTGTCTGCTCTAGGCTGGAGCTCCTGGGTCCCAGCCCCGGTGTCAGGACTCGGCCAAGGTGATGCAGGCCTGAGAAGGGGCAAGGCTGTTCCCTTCCCCTCTTTCCCTGTGATTTCACCTCTCATCCCTAAAGATGATTGCACTTTTCAAACTTGAGGGGGGATAAGGAGATAACCAGACTTTGTTAAAACCCACATTGCTGGGCACCCCCCCCCCAACCAAGATACATGGTGGGGCCTGAGGATTCACGGTTCTAACAAGCTCCTCGGGAAGTTGATGCTGCTGGTTTGTGGACCACACTTTGAGGAGTAGTAGATGTAGGACCAGAGAAGGAAAGTGACTTATCCAAGATCACACAGCAGGTAGGGGCTGGAATAAGATCTCAGACCATCTGAATCCCAGTTGAGTAGATCTTCCATCCACCAAATTACTTCTCACGGCCTGGCATCTGCAGAGACTGCCCCTCTCATCAGCCCAGGCTAACTCCCTCTGGAGCCTGCAGCTCTGGAGGGTCTTAAAGCAGGGGGACAAGAAGTTGTAGGCTGCCCAGGAGACTGCCTTGTCCTGAAGGCACTGGGGAGCCACAGAAGGGCTGCAGAAGGAGTGGCAACCTGCTCCTCAAATGACATACGAGCTCGTTATCTCGACAATGCCTGTATGCCCCATGACGCCCAGTGGAAAAACGTAAGGAAGGCCCACACCTGACTCTCACCTGTTCACTCTATGCCAGGTGCTTTTCCAAACGCGTTACATAGTGAACTCCTTTAACACTCATACTAACCCTATGAGGCTGGTATTCTTATTATACCCATTTTATAGAAGAGGAAATGGAGGCATTGTGGTAGGAAGTAACTTGCTTGCCCAAAGTCATACGGTTATCAGGCGGTGACGCTGGGATTTGAACCCAGGCCCACCCAAGTCCAACACACCCTTCCCTTCTATTGGCTGCAGCTGATGCAGGCTGAGCAGGGGGGGTCTGGAAACCAGGGGACTTCAGAGGGCCTCTGAGGACATCCTGGGCCGGCTCCCATCCTGTTGCTGCAAAGCTAAGTCCACTCGGCTCCCGCTGACTCACCTTACCCACCACCGCCCGGCCCTCCTCGGCTCCGGGAGCTCAGCTGTTATGGGGGCGGGTCCCACACAGCCATGGGGGTCTGGGCTTGGGGGGCTTAGCCGGCAGGCTTGGGTTACAGGCAGCTAACCCGGGCTCTGATCCCATAAGTCCCGTAACCCTGGGCGTGGCAAGGAGGCGGCATTTGCTGGGAAGATGATCAAGGCGGGCCAGTGGGGGCCAAGCGGGGCTGGCCTTTCTCCTGGAATCCAGGGGGATTAATGGCGGAGAAGAGGGAACAGCTGGATGTTCTCCCATCCCTCCTGCTGTCCACCGCCCACCCTGGGGTATCAGGTTTCCCTGTAAGTTGGTCTTCAGGGAATTCTGGTATTTTCAATTACCAGCAGGGCACACCGGCAGGGGGCTGGGGTCAGTGGTGCCCTGTGACCCCTGCAAGGAGATGGAGCCCCAGGGAGTAAGCACAAAAGAGGCTTGTGGCCGAGAGGGGAAGAGGGGAGCCTGGCCAGGCAGGGCCTGCTTGGCTGGAGCAGGTGGTCAGGGGCCCTGCTGTCCCCAGCGAGCCCTGGGGGAGTGTCCAGTCCCTTCGTCAGTTGAGACTTGAGGAAGTGCTTTCCGCATGTGCCCCGTCTCCCTCTCAGGGCACAAGGGGGTTGAGTCAGGTGGCCTCTCAGAGCCTTCTGGGACCAGGAGCCTTTGATGGGCAGGAAGACAGGAGGCCTGTGACCCTGGCTACTTCAAGAGGGAGTGGGTTTGGACCTTGCCCAGCTTGACCTCCGCAGCCCTGAGCTCTGAGGCAGGAAGGAGACCCCCGAGTGTGTTTGGCCTTTCCCCTTTCACCAGTAAGGAGACACCGGGAGCTTAGAGCAGTGGGAGAAGGCGCTGAGCACTGGCGGTGTGAGACCCCACCCCAAGCCCCAGTAGCAGATCCCGCTGCATCTGTGACGTCTTCACTGCACCTGACTTCCCACCACCTCCTGAATGACGCACGGATGCCCCACGTGGCCTCAGGGCCCATCTGCCCGGCACCTGCCAGCTACCTGCAACTTGCTCCTTTACTCCCAAGTGCCATCCAGACTGGCCGCCTTTCTGTTTCCAATCACACCAAGGTCATCATTTTCCTGATGATGTGTGCGTTGGCCCCACAGTGTTTCTGCCTGGACACCTCGTTCCCCAGATCTCCATGGCCGCCTCACTCACATCTCAGCTAAACCGCCCCTCCTCAGAGAGCACTCCCTGTCCACCCACCCTGCCCCCCTCCGTCACTTGCCTTCCCCCCCCAGCTTTCTTTACTTTGTAGCACTAACACTATCTGAGGGCAGGGATCTCATCTCTCTTATTCAACCCTTTATCCCTCGTGCCTGGAACAGTGTGTGGCTCAGAAGAAGCATTCATCAATATACTGGAGGAAGGAAGGAGAAAAAGAAGGGCAGCCTCTCACCTTTCCTGGCACCCTCAGGAGGCTGTCTGAGTCACTGACCTTGGGGGTTGGGACCTGGAGCAACGTCTTCCGGCAGCGGCCGGGGGAAGGCAGCGCAGCTTCTATGATGGGCAGTTGGCTCTCCCTCAGAGCCCCTGCCCACTTGCGATGTCACACGGAGCCTCCTGCCAACCAGGCAGCCAACAATGCCACAACAGTCAATTATTACTGTGCTTGCATTCTCCAGGGTCTCTAGCAGGAACACCTTCCCCGTGACAAGACTCCTAGAATTTCCGGTGGATAATGGGAGAGCTGTTTTAACTGTAGCAATACAGTAAACTCCTGACAATCCAACTGCAATTCTGGGTGGCCTGATCATAACTGTCACAACAGAATTTCCACAAATAAAACACGTCCAGAAAATGGGCCTCGTTTCTTTCTGATGGGACCAAACAGGGCTGTGGACAGAAAAGAAGGAATAGTTGGGAACTGGTGCCAAGGTGGCACTTTTCTACGAAGCAAAGGAGCTCTGTGGCCAAGAAAGTCAGAGAAACACAGAGTTCTAGACCCCTGCTACACTCATACTGCACACTCCTTTGTTCAAGGCTCTGAGAAGTCCTGCAGGGGAGAGACCCGGTTAACCGGGTGGTTGAGGTCTCATTTGGCTTTAGAGCCTCTTTTTCACATAACAGCTATTAATGTGTTTTGGAAGTAGCAGTTTGTGAAATATATTTTTGGGGAAAAAAACCCCCATAACAACAAAAATCAGGTCCAGGAGATAGTATCTCTTTCCTTGAACCTGAGAAAGGCTCCTGTCTAGGGTGGCTGTTCATCTGCACGTTCATTCTTCCCTTGATTCGGCATAGATTTAACAGCACCTGCTGGGTGCTACCCAATCAGATGGAGTGGGGTTCATCACATCCACTTCACAGATGAGGAACGCGAGAATCAGGTCAAGTCTCCTGTCCTCAGCTGGTGGGATCAGGACCCAGGCCTGCCTGACTCTACCGCCCAGGTTGGTTTTTTCTCCCTGAGTACTTGGCGGGAGCCATAAGCACGATCCGAGGAGACTAAGGCCACGCCTTGGGCTTGGTATGCTGGAAACATCCAATGGCCCACCTCCTAGGGGGCTGCTGAACAGCCTTGATCTTACCTCTGGCTGCTGAGTGGGACCCAGTCCTACCCCAGCACCTGGACTAGCAAGATGGTGACAGCCCAAGCTTCAAATCCGGTAGCCAAGGCAGCATATCTCACCCCTCAGTGCCTCAGTTTCTCCTCTATAGAATGGGGACAATGGCATGGATGCTGGGAGGTTAAATGAAAACCGGCACGTAAAGTGCTTAGCATAGGACTTGGTCCAGAGTAAGGGGCTGCGGGACGTCGGCCATATGTCGCTGTCTGGGCTGCTCAGACTCTTTTTTTTTTTTTTTTTTAATTTTTATTTATTTAATTTAAGTAAACTCTACACCTAACGTGGGGCTCAATCTCACCACCCTGAGATCGAGAGCCGTCTGATCCTCCAACTGAGCAAGCCAGGTGCCCCTGGGCTGTTCAGACTCTTAAGCAGCCCTGTGAGTAGCTGAGAGCTCAGAAAGGCTCTTGAATGGTGGTGACGGTGGTCGAAGGGAGAAGAGGCAGCATTCAGGGTTCAGATCCTAGCTCTCTAATGCCCAGGTGACTGTGTGACCTCAGGCAAGTTACTTTTCACTCTGAGTCCAGCTTCCTCACTTGTAAAATGGGACGTGGCAGATATGACTTACTGCCTACCAAATACCCATTCTTTCTTTGTCAAATTAACAAAACTTGGTTCTTAGCTAGGCACATTGTGCCCAAATGAAAGACTACATATTCCTAAACTCTCTAGTAGCTATAAGTGGCCATGTGACAATATGTGTGCCAATGAGACATAAAGCTAATGTAATATGTGGGACCTCTAGGAAGTTTTTTTCAAAGGGAAGAGCCTTCTCACTCTCTTTCTTCCATCCTGCTGCCTGGAACATGGATGTGATAGCGGGAGCTCTTGTAACCATTTTGGCCTATAAAGGACAAGAGGCTGTGAGCTGGGGGGCCTGGATCCATCATGATTCCATGGAGTTGCCCAAACTCCTGTCTTCTGACATCCTTTACATATAAGAAAAATAAACCTCCGTTTTGTCTAAGCCACGATGGTAGATTGGTTGTATTATTAACCACCTCATTGTATCTATACTCTTTGCCCTATAACTTGTGTAATCCTGCCCCCCAACTCTAGGCTTAGCCATGTGACTTGCTTTGGCCAATGGGGTATAAACAAACATGATATAGGCAGAGCTTGAAAAGCCCTTGCATATATCTGCTGGCTGTCTTGGTTCCCTGTGATTGCCATCAGAACATGCCCAGGCCGACCTGATGAGGAAGAGACACAGAGAACAGAGTTATTGCCCTTGTTGTCTCAGCCAGGACCATCCTGACAGTCTGACAGCAGTCAACCTCAAACATGCCATAAGGCCCTGAAAATATCCCAAGAGCTGCCGAGTACCCCGGAGTAGAGGGAGTGCAAACGTATGAATAAGCCTGCCCACCCCTCCCCCCCACCCCGCAACCCACCTGGCCAAGCTGGAGACCTGTGAGCTAGGTGAACGCTTGTTTTTATGCCGTTGGTGTTGTGGTTGATTGTCAAACAGCATCTCTTACTTTTCTTCCTGTTATATGCAGCCAAACTCAATCTTAACTGCTACTCTAGACCAGCAGTGCCTTCCCCGCAGAAAGCTTGGGGGGATCAAAGAGGCCGACGCGTGCAGAGGGCTCGGCCTGGGGAGGGAAGTGCCCTCTCCCTCTCTCTTCATTTCCCCAGGCCTGGGCCTCACTGGGGGCTCTCTTGGCCCATATCTCCTTCTGATCCTCTTGGCCCCCAGGAAGAGAAGTAGGTGAGTACACGCTCGTGCCAGTTCTAGAGACGAAGCCACTGTATGCCCGCCTCCCAGGAGGGCGGGAGGATCAGAGGAGAACACGCTGGCAGAAGGGGCTTTGGAAAGTTGAAAGTCTTTCCATGAGAAAGCCATGTGGAGTGGTGTCACGGGCAGGGGCCGTGACACCGGGCCAGGGTCTGGAGACTGGCTCTGCCACGGACCTGCTGTGTCATCCTGGACAGCTACTTAGGAACCTCTCTGGGCTTCGGTCTTCCTCTCTCTAACAAAAAAAAGGTTTGCCCTGCAGGGCCCCTGCCGATGCTGATGTGTTTTAATTTGGCTTATGTTACCTTCGACGACAGGCAGACCCCCGAAGATATCCACATCCTAATCCCAAAATCTGTGAACATGTTACCTTACGTGGCAACAGGGACTTTGCCGATGCGATTAAGGTTATGGCCCTTGAGATGGGGAGATTATCCTGGATTATCCAGGGAGACCCAATCTAATCTATTGAGCCCTTAAAGGAGGAGAACGTTTCCCAGCAAAGAGTCAGAGAACCGGAGAGCTGGGGCCTGAAGACACTTGACGCCCTGTTGAAGCTTTTGAGTTGGGGGGGGGGGCACGTGCAGGGGCTGGAGAGAGGGTCTTGCGGGCTAAGGGCAGCTGCCAGCCGGCAAGGAAAGGGAGACCTCGCTCCTACCGTCCCGGGGCACTGAGTTCTGCTGGCACCTGACCGAGCAAGGAAACAGATCATCCCTTAGGGCCGTCAGAAAGGAATGTGGCCCTGCCGACAGCTTGATTTGGGCCTGAAGGGATCCACACTAGTCTTCTGCCTACAGAGCTGTGAGACAGGAGCTGCGTCTCATTGTAAGCTGCTGAGTTTGTGGTATTTTGTCATAGCACCAGTAGGAAACTGAGACACCTTCCGATTTTGTTTGAGGCCTAGCTGACATGTCTTATCCACGTACTTACCGTGTGCTAGGCGCTCTGTCTACACGATTGCTAATCCGGACACCATCTGGCAAAGCTGCAGTGATAGATCAATACCCATTTTGAAGGTGAGGACACTGAGGTTCGGAGAAGAGACGTCTCCCGTGCAGCCCGGTCACACAACTCGGAAAGTGCGGTGTGGGACGAGGGCCGAGCTCAGCACCCAGGACGCATTTTCGCCCACACGACCCGCTAGGATGTGACAACAGGGGAGCTTCCTAACTGGCCAATCTGCTGTTGAGTGTAGGAGATGCCAAAGACCGCATTTGCCAGCCAGGCTGTGGTGTGAATGGGCCCATGCGCACAGCCTGCCCCACTTCTGCAGAAGCTTCAGTCCGGCCAGCACGGGGCCCCAAATATGCGGTGACGTTACTCACTCTGCCACTGCCTGCCTGGTGACTGCAGGCAAGTCCCTATATTCCCGATGCCTTACTGTCCTCACCCATGAGACAGGATAAGAAGGGGACCCACCTCATGGAGTCGATGTGGAGATTCACCGCCAAGGACTCGGGCCCGTGTCTGGCACACAGTAAACACTCGATAGATGCGAGCCATTATTATGACCCGGGTGAATAAAAGACGAGCTCTGCTTTCTGCCTGCTGCAGGCAGACAGCCTGGGAGGCAGCCTGGGAGGCACCTTGAGACATGACCTCAGAACATCCCAGCCGTCCCGCAAGGAGGGGCGGTGACACTCACGAGGAGATGCGTTCAGAGGTGGGCTAAGTGACTTGGCTAAGGCTTTGCGCCAGCGAGCGTCCAGGCTTGATCCTAAGCCAGGTTTGTGTGCCAGACTCCCAAACCCAGACCCTTCCCGGCCCGTCTCAAACTGGGCAGGGGCACGGCTGCCCGGAGCTTGCTCCGGGTGAGGTGGTATCCATCACAGCCCCGGAGGGCGGCCAAGAGTCCTGGACGCTGTCCCTGAGGACGAGCCCCACGTTACAGAAGTGCCACACGCGCCCCGGGTCTGCAAGGCCGTCACCGCCTTGTGATTTGGATCTCCGCTTAAATACCACCTCCACAGAGAGGCTCTCTTCGGACGCCCGCCCCGATGCCCGCGCTCCTCCCTCCCATCCCCTGGGTTGTCTTGCTTGTTTGTGTCGAGGGCCACAGACTCTGGACAGCAGACTGCATCCTGCGCCTGCCCCTTCCCAGCTGAGTGGCCCTGGGCACATGCGTGGCCTCTCCTCGTGCCTGTTTCTTCCTCCTTCAAGTGGGGATGTGCGGCCCAGCCTGGCCTCCTTTCTCCAGGGGGCCCCGAGAGCACGCGTGAAAACAGGGCGGAAAGGCGTTCCAGGATGGCGGAGTGTGGTTCGAAGGTGGCATGACGGCTTTATGAAGTCAGAAGGCAGCTCTGGCCCCAGTGAATGCCAAGGGAGTGTGAGCAAGGCCCAGTCACTTGCCCAAAAAGAATACTTTTTCCTTTTAAGGCAATGAGTTAGATATTTATATGTTGAATTTTAGGGTCTGATTAAAACCGACCACTGAATGCATTTGTCTGGAAATCAAGTCCCCAGCCTTGCTTTCCAGACTATCGTCATTCTCTACACCCCACCTCACTCCATGCTTCCCTGAGCCCTTCTGCAAATGTTCACTGAGCATTCACTGTGGTGTGCCCCTGGCCAGGTGCCGGGAAAACCGTGGTGAGGAAAAGCAGACCCATTGTGTACCATCACGTGCTGATGGCGGGGGAGACAGACAGGAACGCCACGATCAAAGGCCTAAGGCTAAAATCTCAACCAGGGAAGCTTGAGGGCCATGGTGCTGGGGGTGTGACCAAGTCAGGAAGGCCAATAAAGATGAGCTAAAGTCTGAAAGAAGAGTGAGGAGAAAAGCAATCCAGGCAGAGGGAACATGTGCAGAGGAACAAAAAGAACTCTCCCTCCGGCTTGCCTCCCGCACTTCCCTCCCCTGGGACACCTTCCTCCCTGCAGGATTCCATCTCTTTTTCTTACAAGCTTCTCCATTCTCCAAAGCCAAGCTCAAATGCCTCTTCTTCCAGGAAGCCTTCCATGACTTGCCCTCCTCCCATTCTCCAGGAGGAAATGATCTTTCCTGCCTGTGATCTCTCTCACCTCCCCATGTACATCCTTGGGCCCTTATTCATTCCATCTTTAATGTAGATGCTGTATCCATGTCTTTCCAACCAGGGCATCAATCCCCAAGGGCAGGAACTGTGTCTTCTCTAGTATAGATTTGCAGTCACATAGTTCTGAATTTATATCCTAGTTGAGGCCACTTACTCGTGGGACTTCGCATAAATGGCTCTATCTCTCCGGGTCTCTGTTTCCTTATCTGGCAAATGGGGATAATGTGCTGAGGGCGTGGTGTGGCTGCACAGGCCCCAGCTGGGCTCTGACCATCTGTGAGAGAGTCAGCTTGTCAAGGGGCTTGAAACAAAGAGGAGGGAGATAGGGTGTTTGTGATCTAGAAAGCCCCAGGGCTTTGAGGGCATACAGGGGCTTAGACTTGCTTAGACCCGGGTTTCCCGAGTTTGTCTCACGGTAAGGAATACTTGAGCCACTTGTTACAAATGCAGATTCCTAGAGCCCACTCCAGGACTTCTGATTTAGCAGGTCTGAGGTAGGGCCAAGAACTTGTGTTCTGGAAAAGCTCTCGTATAGTTCTGATGCACAAGTTGGTGGAAAAATGGAGGCCCTGAGGGAGGCAGTGATTTTCACGAGTGTGATGGGTTGGATCAGTTATCTCAGCTCTGCCTCTTGGAACAGGATTGTGCACCCACACCCTTTGCCAAGTAACTCTGCAGGGCTCATTTGCTGTTGGTGACTGTGTCCCAAGCAGAGGCATGTGTTTGTGTGGCATGGCTTGGCCCGGCCACTTGTGCTCCCAGCATTCACCATAAGAGAAACGAGCCCGGGTGGCTGCCGGTCCAAGGGGAATGGGAGACATATGGAACAGACTGAATCCAACCCACATTCTGGAGTCCTGCCCAGAATAGAGAGCCCTGCTGCAGAGTAGCTAAACCCTAGCTGCCCCACAGACCAGTGAGTGAGAAAATAAATGTTCATTGTTGTAAACTACTAAGTTTTGGGGTGGTTTTGTTATGCAGCATTGTTATAGCAATAGCTGACTGATACACTGAGGCCATGCAGCAAATCAATGGCAAAGCTGGGATTCAAACTCAGGTTTGAATCCAGTGCTTGTTTCTCACTGCATCTGTCTTTCAATCCTGAGGGCTCCCCCTTGCACCTTCTCCTCTGGAAGCCTCTCACTTCCACTCTGTTCCATCTCTAATCTCTGGGAACTAGGGTCCAGCCCAAGCAGCCAGACTCTACTCCTTGCAGCTAATAAGCTGAGGCTTCTTGAGCAGGCCTCCCTCAGGGCTCCCAAATAGGTCCAAGGGAGGCTGCTACAGCCAGGGAAAGAACTCCCTCTCCTCTACCTCCATTCCCCCCGCTACCAGGAGCCTGGGCTTCCCTACCTCAGAGCTTTGTCCAGTTGGACAGCCTCACAGCTGAGGCTTCATAATCTGTGAGGTGTCTTTACCAACAGCTGTTGGTTCTCTCAGATTGCCTGCCTTGAGTCAGCTCCATCCGGATCCCCAATCTGAGTGGGGCTGAAATGCACCCATGACCCCACAAGAACTGCAGGCACATGCTCACAAATATGCCCTGTTGGCCACAGCGAGACCGCAACCATTCACAAACAAAACCACACTCCTTCTCATACACAAACACACAGAGAGGCAGGGCCACATTCATACGTGTAAACTCGTGCTCAAACACACCCCCCTCCAAGCCCCTCACATTCAGACACACCCATGCTCATGAATGCATGTATAAATAAGAAGCCACATGGCCACAGAACATGTAATCACAATCATAAACACATGGTCGCCCAAACACATACAGTGACGCACCCACACATTCTTACACATGCACTCGCTCTCACACACCATCAAACCCAATGTCCTTGGACATACCCTGGATTGTGCCCAAGCACAATCTGTTTGTCCTAGTTAATTCCTGTCTCTTACCCTTCCTGCTTTGTGACTCAACTTCTCTGACCATCATCTGTCAAATGGGGGCATGGATGTCTCCTACTCAAGGAAGCTGGGGGTATGCAGTGAGGTCATGTATAGAAAGTACCCCTCAGCCAGGTAGAGCTGGTTGGCCCCTTTTCCTTCCATGTTCTTGTTCATGTCCTTCCTCATTCTTTTTTTTTTTTTTTTAATGTTTTTATTTATTTTTGAGAGAGAGACAGAGCATAAGCAGGGGAGGGGCAGAGAGAGAGAGGGAGACAGAGAATATGAAGCAGGCTCCAGGCTCCGAGCTGTCAGCACAGAGCCTGATGTGGGGCTCGAACCCACAAACCATGAGATCATGACCTGAGCCAAAGCTGGACGCTTAACTGACTGAGCCACCCAGGTGCCCCATAAGACATTTCTTTCTATCACTCCCTTAAAATTTTTTTTGGTCCTTTAAACTACAGGTCAAATCCTGCCTCTTACAGGAAGCCTCCCTAGACCTATATCTCTGGATCCCCTGTGCACTTACTGTGTGGGTCTCACTTGACATCAGAAGGATAAGGTGGGTAGCCCACTCACCTTTTCTCCTGGAGCCTGGCCTCCCTTGGCTCTTCCTTGGACAGGGCCCCCCAGACCATGCTCACAGCGGAAGCTGGGCAAGGGTTGTTGACTGAATAACTGAGGGGCACACTCAGTTTTCAGCCTATAGGTCCCATGAGGTCCTTGAAAATCTCATGTGGCCCTTGGTTGGGGGATGAGGCTGGAAAGTGTCTCCTGGACCTGGGCACATGGGGGTCACTGGCGACCCAGAGGACAGTGGTCTTGGTGGAGAGAAGGGGCCAGAAGCCTGCGTGGAGTAGACTGAGGAGGGAATGGAAGCAGTGGTGAGACTGCCTTGTTGGCAACTTTTTTTTGCCATGAGGGAAGCAGGGCAGAAGATGGAGTGACGTGGGGTCCCAGAAAGGATTATGAAAGGTGAGCTGAGGGAGGAAAGTTTGCCTGAGTTGAACTGGAGTGGGCGGGAGACTCACAGAAGACACCTGTGGAAACTGCTAGATGTCTCCTGGCTGTGTCCCCACCGCCCACTGTGAGAGGTCTAAGTTAGGCTTCGAGGGGTCGCATCCCCTGGCCTCCTCCCTGGTTCGGTGAGGCCACATGACCAAGCTCTTTCCGGGGGAAGGTGCACAGAAGTGACAGGTGCCACTCCTGCTTACCCGGCTTGGAACATTACTGTGGCCCTGCGTCCTCTCTCTCCCACCCTCCCCGCAGGCCGGAGCACAGACAGGCCTGCACCTCAGCGTCGGTCGTGCACACAGGCAGGGGGCGTGGGGGGCGCTGACGCACACGGAAGAACCCGGGCCCCCGAGTCTCCAAGTGGATCCGATCTACCCACTAGCCTGGATTGCTCACCTGTGGACTCTCACAGGGGAGAAGCCTGAATTTCTGTGTTAACTTTAAGCCACTGAACCCTTTTTGTTATAGCAGCTTCACACTTACCTTCAACGACACACATTCATCAAACGACAGCGGTTATTATGAACACCATGACAACGGACAGGTAAACGCTTACCCTCCCAGGTGAGTACAGCCTTGGAAAAGCAGAAGCCACTCCACAGGGGCGAGAGGGTCTTTGATGAGGGCTGGCGGGATACTGGTTTGCACAGCCGGGCGCGGCCCCGCCCCCGGAGCGTGCATTTGAAGTGCTTACCTGCCTGGTTGGTGGTGATGTTCACGGAGGCGAACTGAGGCGAGAAGGGGCTCTGGTCGGTGACACCGTTCACGGCCTGGATCTCGAAGGTGTACTGGGTGTGAGCCAGCAGGTCACTGATGTAAATGCGCGGCTCGGTCAGGCCCAGCTGGCGGGGCGCATACTGCACGTTGTCCCCACAGCGGGTGCAGGCGCCCCGGCCTGAACCACAGCTCTTGCAGATGATGTTGTAGACGAGATCCTCACGGCCTCCTGAATCGCGGGGCGGGGTCCACTCTAGCATGAGGGAGGTCTCGTTGACACTGGAGATCACCGCCTGGGGTGCGGAGGGGATGGCTGAGGGTGGGGAGAGGTTTCGGTCAGTGGGGGGCTGTGGAGGTACGTTCCCCAAGGGACGGCTCTCTGCCCACTGCCCTGGCTCCAGCCCAGGCCCCCAAAGGCTTCCTTCGCATCCTTTCTCCCCTCCACCCATCAGAGAGATGCTTCTAGAATATAACTCTCATCTTGCTGCACATCTGCTTAACCCTTTCTCCCTGGACTCCAACCTCTTTGGTGTTTGTTACCGGGACCAGGACCAGTCTTTTTGTGTTGGGGATTACACCCACCTGATATCTATTTCCCCTTCTTCCTTCTAATAGCACCCCGATTTTATTTGGGGGGGGCAATACGTCCAGCCAGAAGACTACATTTCCCAGCCTCCTGTGATTAAGTGCTGACCACTGACATACGGCAGAGGTTTTTTGGTTAGGACCTTTCCTTAAAAGGGCACAGCTATAAAATGTGCCTTTGTCCCTTTCCTCCTTCCTCCGTCTAGAATGTGTGTGATGGCTGGAGCTTCAGCAGCAATGCTGGACTAGGAAGTGACCCGAAGGAGAGGAACCACATGCCGAGGGTAGCAGAGCAGAAAGAGTGAGCCGGGTCCCAGAGAACTTCACGGATTTGCCACAATTACCCCAGGGGTACCTATCTTTGGGGTTCTGCGAAATGAGAGAATAAATCCTTATGGTTTAAGTCACTGGGGTCAGCTCTCTCTCTTGTCGCCTGCAGCTGAATGCCATTCCTGTCTGATCCAGGGGTGGGGAGATTGCCCCCGTAGTCACCCCTTTCTTTGAGAACGCTGGCCTGTGATTCAGGCGGCCGCCACCAGGTTAGAACACCGGGCAGCCTCTTCTGTCACAGACACCAGGTTGGCTCTCCTTCTGCCAAGCCTCCCATTTACTGTCCCTTTGTGAATCGAGACCTTGACTTTATCCTCCATGTGACTGGCAGGAGGAGGTAAGGAGCCAGATGCCAGCTCCATGGTAGCTGCTTGTTGGCAATACAACCACCCCGGGATGGTCCTTTTCCAAACAGCTTTTCATTTCCCCTCCCATCAGGTGATTGGCTGCTCCCCTCTCGGGAAAGGCTGGCTGCAGCCCGACGGCTGTCCAGCCCTTGCTCTGAGCTTTCTGCACGTGGACTCGGGACTCGGTCAGGCATTGCTCCCGAGAGGCCCCGAACGTACTTGTGCAGGGCATGTCCAGGGGGTCCAGGTCTGCTCTGTAGTAGCCGTTGCGGCAGACGCAGTTGGTCGCCCCTTCGGAAGTGGTCCGGCTGTTGATGGGGCAGTGGGTGCAGGCCTCGTCCCCTTGGTTGGCCTTGAAGGTTCCAGATGGGCAACCTGGGACAGAAGACAAGGAGAATTGCTGGAGAAACCGGAGGAGGGCTCAGAGGTCGCAAGGCATGGAGAGGCCCTGCAGTTTCTCGTAGACGCCACACGGCATCACGGAGGGGCCGCGAAGTGCAGTTGTTGGGAAGTCCCATCTCCTAAGGCTCCTGGGGGCCTCCAGGCTCCAACCTGGCAGTCCCTTCTGTGCCCAGAAGGTTCCAGGCTACCTGGCATCTTGTCTCTGAAGCTGTCTATGGGTTCAGCTGGGGCCCCTAGCAATCCTTCTTCAAATACTCCAGGTTGGCTGAGCCACAGCTTCCAGGGTCAATCCTGACTTATTCCAAAGACCCTGAAGGGGTCTGGGGAAGCGCCCGTGGCCCAGTCTTGCTCACTAATGTCTGGCTGAACCCTGATTCTTGTAACTAGATTCCTGGCTTCCAGATGATTGAGGATGATTACATTACAGTAGCAAAGTGCGGGGCATGTAGAAAGATGACGTGGGTATAGCAGGAAAGAACACTGACTTTGGAAGTGGACAGGACTGGGTTTGAGTCCCAGATGGGGCTTTTACTAGCTGTGTGACCATAGACAAGCGGCTTATGCTTTCTGAGACTCAGTTTCCTTACTTGTAAAATCATGATCCCAAGACCTATTTCTGAAAGCCATTGGGGGAAATCCCTTGCACAGTGTGGGTGCCCAGTGAGTACTAGCTGTTAGCGCAGCAGGTGTTTGATCAACTCATTTCGCTAAACGGAGCCTGCAATACCAGGGACAGCCTGAGGAGGGAAGTGTTTGCACTTGATGGGCATGTTCATCTAAGAGGGCTCTTCCAGAGGCTTTGGCCTTCTTCCCTGCTCTGGGGCGGACTGCTCAGGATCTGGGTTCAGGCCCTGCAGCTCAGGGCTCAGGTTCTACAAGAAATGACCAGTCCTATGTGGACCAGTGTGCAAGTCCACCCTACCCTCTTCTAGCCCTGGGCTGGGAATTGGGAGGCCTGGCAGGTCCAGGCCCTGTCCCTCTCCTGGCCTGTTTCTTCTCCTGCTTACTGGGGTTCATAATCCCAGCTCTGCTGTGATCTTGGGAGGGAGGATCATGGAAGGGGTAACTGAGAAGGCGGATGGGGAAGAGCTTTGCAACAGGCAAGTTCCTCCTTGGAATGAAATGCGGCTACACTGTCCCCGGGCCAGGGACGCTCACATTCCATGCCTGTGTGCTGTGTGACCTTTGGCAAGCCATCTCTGCCTCTCAGAGCATCACTTTCCTCATATGTAAATGGCTAACGTAAATTTCCCTCAATTATTTTTCCAGCCCCAGTCTCCAAGCTTATCCTCCAAGTTCACATCTTAGCAAACTGCCCTCCTCTCAAGTCTTCAACCAGCTCCAGCCTCGGAGACCCCACCCTCTTTGGCGCTTCTGTTACTTGAGATCGGAAAGCTTTACTCCCCTGCCATAATTATTCATCAAGGGGTCCCCTGGCCGTGCTCTTGGCTCCCTCAGGATCGGAGCCCTGTCTGATTCACGGCTCCTTCCCCTGTGCCCAGCGCACAGAACCCAGCACTCAGCAGATGCTCCATTAACACCGCTTGAAGTTGCCTTGCCTAAGCGGGAAGAGCTTGGGCTTCGGGGATCGTGCGAGTAGGAAGGCAGTGAAGAACGGTGGCCGGTGTGCAGGCTGCTTGGCCAATCCCCAGCAGTATGACCTCGGGCCAGTCGCTTAAGCTATTTCCTTCCTGCAAAATGGGGACAACAGCATCTATGTTCTATAATTGCTGTGAGGATTACACTGGTTAATTTAGGCGAAAATGCCCGGAATAATTCCTGGCATTATTGAACGGTATCTGGTTCAAATACCAATCTGCTGGGTGACCTCAGACAAGGAGTTCACCTTCTGTGAGCTAAAGTTTTCTCATTGCTGAGAGAGCATCTACCCCATAAAGTGGACTCCATGCGATGGCCAGTGTCTGGCATGGGGGTGGGGAAAGGTTGTGGTTACAATCTCAGGGCTTTGCTGGATGACACAAGCGTGTAGTAAATAAGCCACACACAAGTCCCCCTGGGACACTAGGAAGCAACACCCTCCCCCTGGGGTCCTAGTTTACCTGCCATTTGGAGGGGGCTTCCAGAAGGTGGCAACCGACTTAACAGACAACTACACTGGCTGATGTCACCTGGACCAGGCCCTGTGGGGATCCTGAAGAGCCAGCTCCAGTCCAGTCCTTAAGAAACTGCCAGGCAAGGGCCAAGTCAGGACTTTGACATAACCATTCAGGCCATAGTGACACCAAGGAGGATGACACTGAGTGCTCTGGGGAGTTTTTAGGGCTTCTGCTGTACAGCTGGGGATACCAGGCCTTCAGAGTGTAAATACGAAACAGCCAACATTTACCGAGTAGTTTTTGAAAGTGTTTATTTATTTTGAGAGAAAGAGAGAGGGCAAGCCAGGGTGGGGGTGGGGGCAGAGAGAGAGGGAAAGAGAAAGGGAGAGAGAATCCTAAGCAGGCTCTGTGCTCTCAGCACAGTGCCTGATGTGGGGGGCTCGATCCCACAAACCACAAGATCAGGACCTGAGCTGAAATCAAGAGTTGGATGCTTAGCTGACTGAGCCACCCAGGCAGCCCTTACTGAGTACTTACTAAATACTGGCACTGTTCTAAGTACTTAACCCATAGTAACTCATCCAGTCCTTACCCAGCCCTGTGATGGAGGGAGTGTTATCACCTGCATTTTCAGATGGAGGCATGAAGGCACAGAGGTGAAGTAATTTGCTAGGATGTGAGCTTACCGTGGCACAGTTGAGATTCAATCTTGGGTGGTCTGACTCTAGAGGCTTCCCTAACCACCACACTACACTGCCCTTAGGCAACTTGCATTGTTGTCAAAGGTCTGTGAGTGCTAAGCAGGGATTGGCAGCTCCTGGGCAGGTGCCCAGAGCTCTCTCCACTTGACTGCATTGGCTTTGGGGTCCTGAGTCCTCCTGCCCTCCTTCCTTCTTACTTTCCTCTCAGGCACCAGAGTTTCCCTGCTGTCTGGATAAAGAGTGCCATCTTGGCACTATCCAGTCAGCTCTGGCTCTAGTTAAGTGATTGATCTCTCTGAGCCTCAGTTTCCTCTGCTGTAAAGTGGGGGTACAGGGCTCCTGTGAAGGGGGGGTCTAGGACCATCCTAATAGATGCCAAAAGGTTTTGATCCCAAGATCAGGACCCTCCTGGCTCCCTTTCGGGCAAGAGCCGGCCCAGCTTAGCACATCTCTCCCATCTGCTGGTAATTCCCGGGGCCTGGCTGGTGAGTGGCTGCCCACAGTCTCTGTGCCGTGCCAGCCCCTCCATCTGGGCCACCTTCCTGGCTGTCCTTCCCAGTCACCACATCCTGGCCCCATCTCAGACTCCCCAGGCTGCCTCCTTCAGAAGCCTTCCCTCTTTTAGGTGTCTGGCTGGACACCCCTTCGCCTTCTCACTGGGCAGCTATGGTTTCTGTATCTCTCGGCACCGTGCTTCACAAAACCCACTCTTCCGTCTTGCAAGGTGACGTCACTCTCCACCCAGTCCCCTGGAACCCTGGATGCCTCCTCCCTCCCCTCACCCCCTGCGGCCAATTATCAGGTCTTCCCCCCACTCAGCAGTGCCCCGTCCTGGCTCTTCCCTCCTACTGTTCCACCCATGCGGGCATCCAGAAAGCTCTTCTTACCTACTCCTTAGGCTCTCATGGCCATCTGGCCTCCTCCTGCCCACCCTCCAGAGCCAGCTTTCTAAAGTACAAACCTTTTTGTGCCACTTAAAAATCCACAATGGCACACAATGGAATATTATTTGGCCGTAAAAAGGAATAAAACACTGATACGTGCTACAACGTGGATGAACCCTGAAAACACTGTGCGTAGTGAAAGAAGCCAGTCACAAAAGGCTTCCAGAACAGCGATCTCTAGAGACAGAAGTAGCTTAGTGGTTGCCAGGGACAGGGGAGAGCAGAGAATGGAGAGTGACCGCTAATGGGCAAGAGGGTTTCTTTCTGAGGTGATGAACATGTTCTAAAATTGACTGCGGTGACAGTTGCACAATTCTATGAATACACCAAAAATCACTGAATTGTACAATTTAGCTGAATTCTATGGTATGTGCATCACGTCACAATAAAACTGCTATTAAAAAAAAAAATCCGCAACAGCTCCCCAAACTGCTCAGCGCCCCCAGGCTCCCAGGGCTGGCACCTGCCTGCCTCTCAGTGCCCACCACCCTGAGCTTTGTGCTGTTCCGCACAGTCCGCTGCATGTGGTGCCTGCCCCAGGCCTGCCTCCACACCTCCGGCCTCTGTCCACCCTGCCCTCATTCCCTGCAATGCCTTCCCCTTGTCATCAAACTCCTACACCCCTTTAAGACCTGGCTTAGGTACCCCTCTTCCAGGAAGCCTTTCCTGGAGGGAAGGCTTCTTTCTCTTTTTTTTTTTTTTTTTTTTTTTTAATGTTTATTTATTTATTTTGAGAGCGAGAGGGTGTGTGGTGTGGGTGTGTGAGCGGCAAAGGGAAAGGGAGAAAGAGAATCCCTAGCAGGCTCCGCACCGTCAGCACAGAGTGTGTGATGCAGGGCTCGAGCTCATGAACTGGGAGATCATGACCTGAGCTGAAACCAAGAGTCGGAGGCTCAGCCGACGGGTGTCCCAGAAGTGCCTGTTTTGCTTACTTAGGGATGAACCTGTAAGTGCCTGGCTGGATTGTGAATTCCCAGTCCGATGCCGGGTGCCTAGCAGGTGACGGGTGGGCGAAGTGACAAAGCTGCAAAAGCGTCCAGTGCAACCCCCTTATCCGACGTTGGAGGAAACTGAGGCCCAAAGAGGGGCAGACACACCTGGCTCTTCAGCAGCAGAGGCAGATTCTGATACCAGGTATAGTGTGTGAGCGGGGGGAGGCCCTCAGCTCTGGTCCGCCACCTCTTTGCCCACAGAGAGGTCAGGAACCGCGGCCCGCCCTCAGTGCCCAGTGCCCTAGGGGCTGTGCCACTCCTAGCTTCTCAGCTGGGAAGGCATTCAGTCCTGCCAACATCCGGGTTTCACGCACAGAACTGGGAAGAAAACGGACCTGGAGGCCATGCCTCTGACAGGTGCCTTCTCTGAGACTCAGTCCCCTCCTCCGGAAAGGGGGCTGATGATACGTACAAGGTATGGATGCAGTCAGAGTCTCTGCGTGGCTCTCCCTGACCCACTTCTGTCTCCCCTCTAATCCCCCACACTCACTGGAGAGATCTGAATGAATCGGACCCACCACACTCTGCTTATTTTAAACTCACAGGTGGCTCCCCGTGGCACTGAGAACTACCCCACACCCAGCCCTGGTCTGAGAAGCCCGCCAGGCTGGCTCTGTGGTCTCCCTGGCATTTCTGGACACTTCTCTCACTCAATTGCACTCCAGCCCCTCGGTTGGCAAGAGTGCCCCTGCCTCAGGGCCTTTGGCCATGCTGTCTCTCTGCCTGGAGCACTGTCTCTGCTTCCTATGGTTGACCTGCTTCTTTCAGACCCCAGCTTTTTTTTTTTTTTTTAATTTTTAAAAAATCTTTATTTATTTTTGAGAGAGAGAGGGAGAGAGAGAGAGAGAGAGCGTGTGCAAGTGGGGGAGGAACAGGGAGACACAGAATCCAAAGCAGGCTCCAGGCTCTGAGCTGTCAGCACAGAGCCTGACATGGGGCTTGAACTCACCAACTACGAGTTCATGACCTGAGGTGTAGTTGGATGCTTAACCGACTGAGCCACCCAGGCGCCCCTCAGGCCCCAGCTTTAATGTCACTTCCCAGAGAGGCCCTCCCTGACCACCCTGGCCAGAGTGATTCTCTCATTACACTCTGTCTCAGTCTGTTTCCTTTGTTGACACTCATCTCGAATTGTAATTATATTAGAAAACAGCTTATAAACATGTGTGATGTCTTTTCCCTGCCTGGGAAGTGCCTGCAGAGGGGAAGAGGAACTAGGTTCGTCTGGCTCTCTCGTTGGTTCCCTAACTCCTGGCAGAGTGGTGGGAGCATAGTAGCTGCTCAATACATGTACTTGTCGCATAAACGAATATGCCCCTTACAGGGGGTCATGAGAAAATACTTGGTCAAGCAAATGCCAGGCTCGGTGCCACCATCACCACGTCAATTTCATCTGGCTCTGTGGCTGCTCAGATCCCACTCCACTTCCCATCTTCTGTCCCCATGGGTCATCCCAGGGGGCTGTCCACTTATGGTGACAACTCATCCTGCTTTTCAAACGGGAAGTCCCGTGTCCCAGAAACGTCCTCGGTCTCTGGTAACCTGACCCTCTGGTACACTTCTCTGGCCCCATCTGGTCACCTCTCTCGTCTGTTTGCTGTTCCCTAGATGCCCTGGCTGCACGTGCAAGGGCCCCTTTGCTTGAATGTCCTTCTGCCCATCAGGGATGGGGTTCTGACATGGACGCCTCTGGGAGGCCGGCCTCCACTCTCTACAGCAGACACCTCAGACCCCTACTGTGGCACATCAGACACACTCTCTGGGCAGTGGTGTCCTGCTCAATGGCCCTCTGGGGCGGGGAAGGGGGGCGGGAAGCCCTGATTGGTCACCTTTGTCAATTTCGGTGGCAAAGCTCCCACTAGGACAAATTTCAAGCTACCAGTCTGAGATAACTGAACGTGGAGTTGGGAAGAAGTGTGCATGGCTGGCTCTTGGAAGCCAGGCTGGTACCAACCAGCTGCATCCTACCACGGACCTCACCCCTCCGCCACTCATCTGTGTGCTGCTCCCCGGTGGATGGACCCTGGTTGGGGGAGGGGCTGGGTCTTCAGTCTCCACATCCCCAGTGCCAGGTCTGGCACATAATTGGTGCTCAGTCAGCTCAGTTTGCTAGCTGAGGGCAGGTCTGTCTCCCCGAGTGGACGGTGGGGGGCTCAACAGCAGGGGCTGTGGGTTTGGTGGGCTGATATCCACACAGAACACACAGCAAGTTCTGTACCATATACGTGTCAGCTATTATTACTCACCCGGGGTGCAAGGGTGGTAATAATTCTCATTTATCATGTGCTTTCCAGGTGCTGAGGCCGGTGCAAGTGATTGGCACGGAATCTCTCGTTAAATCCACCTGACCACCCACTGAAGCCGCACCATTATCACCGCCCCCCCCCCCTTTTACGCACGAGGAAACCGAGGCTTGGCAAGGGGGAAGGTGAAATGATGATGCCGAGGTCACATAGCTACTAAATGACAGAGCTGAGGTTTGACCCCAGGTCTGTGGGATTCCAAAAACCTTGCGCTCAGGTATTCCTGGACGGAGAAATTATCGCGCGGCTTGAACGTCATTACTGGAGACCCTGTCGTCAGGCCTAAGAGGGGACAGGGCTTGCCGGGTCACTCAGCAAGACAGAGGCGAAGCCTGGCCCCACACACCTGGGGACTCTGCAGACGCCCAGATCCCTTGGCCAGGCGACCCCAGGCAGGGATAGCAGCTGGCCGGGAGAGGGAGGGAGGATTATGGGGAAACAGATTTTCTCCCCACCTGCCCCCTGGGCTCCGGGATAGGTGATAATTGACCGAGTGAGCCCTGAGTCAGGCCGAGGCAGGGCTCCATCTGGACCTGGCACGGCGGGGCCGCTAATTGGCACTGGGTGATCTTTGCAGCCTCCCTGCCAGGCTTGCAGCTCCTTTGCTGTCTTCCCAGAGACTCCGGTTTAATCCCCAGACGACCGATGCCACGGTGGAGTCAAACGCTCGGTCAGGCCCAGAGTGCCAGGCCTTGGGGGTGGGGAAGGAGCTTCTCTGCCTCCCTAGGGGTCCTGTAGAGCAGAGGGCTCTGTCCGGGCAGAGGCGGCCTCGCCTTCTAGCTCCCGAGCGCCCGAGCAGGAGGTCTGATGAAACGGAACCTGGGTGTGGACCGTGGAGCCGGCTGCCCGGGCTGAATCCCAGGCCTGCCTCTGGCTAACGGTGTGACCAGGGACAATGTACCTCACTCTCAGCACCCTTGTCTGTATAATGGGGAGAATGATGACACCGACCTTCTATTTGGTGGGGAGAGTACGTGAGTTAATCTAGAAAAAGCACGGGCAGCAGTGCCTGCCTAGGGCGCACTGAGCCCTCCACAAGTGTCTGCTGTTACTATCTCCGTTCATTCTTGGCCCCCCACTTGCTGTGTGCCAGGCCTTGGGGGTACAGAGACAAAAAAGATGTGGTGGTCCCTGCCCTCAGGAGTCTGTGTCCAGTCGGAGAGATGCTGAGTTACGAATTGATTCAATAGGCATGTATTAAGTCCCTGTTATGTGCCAGGCACGTGACACGGAGACAAAGGCCCAGGCCCTGCCTGTAAGAGGCCATGACTGAGCAGGGGGCCGGCACACCTTCCTCTGACCAGACCTGACTGCTGGCCACTCTGGGCAGAGGGAGTGGGCTCCAGGCTCAGCAGTGCCAGGTTGGAAGGGCAGCCGGCTCACTTTCCTGCCTTGGGGTCTCCAAGAAGTTCTGGGTTTGGGTTGGGGAGAGGAGTTTGAGCAGACGGTGGAGAGTTCTGGGCCCAGAGAGGGGAGGCTGGGCTAGGCTGCCCCTGTGGCTCCCTGCTCCCCTTGCTCTGTGAGCCCGGGCCACTTCCTGCCCACTCTGGGCTGGCCTCTATGGCCTCTCCCAGGTATGGGACTCCGGCTATGGCCAGGCTCAGGCACCCGGTCCTGGGTCCTATGTTCTTCAATTGTGGATCAACCGATCTGCGTATTTTCAGGGCGTTGTGCTGTGACTATGTCTGAGCGGAGCTTGCAGTATTCCCGTGGTGGAGCAAGGGGGGTTTGGGGGGTCTTCCTCATGCAAAGTGGCTTTTGCATTTTGCACGCTTCCTCCTCTTGCGACTGAGGTTAAACCAGTGGAGTCAGTCCCCCTGGACTGAACTGGGCAGGGTGCCTGATCCTTTGTGCCATGGGCACAGCCACGCTGGAAGCCGGTGGCAAGCTTCTGGGCTAGGAGGGACTTCCCACCACTGTGTACCTACCAGGCACCTGCCTGGTGCTGGGCCAGCAGCTTCCTCAGTTCCTAACCTCACTCAGTCTGCACAGTCACCCTGTGCAGTAGGAGGTGTTGTCTCCATTTTAGAGATAAGGAAACTGAGGCTCACAGAGAGGAATGCCTCGTCCAAAGTCAGTCAGAGGCTGTGACCCACCGTTCTTCCTAACTCCTGTCTCCGAGGCTCTCAGTGTTCCAGCTTGACGAAGGGTGCCCCCCCCCCCCATCTTCTACCTTTCTCCCTGTCTCCTTCCCTGAGAAGGGGGGCCCTGCCTGGCCAGGTTAAGTCCAGAGAGCGCCTCAGGCTCATTCCCCTGCTGTGGTAGCTCCTACTGGGACCACCCAGGGGATGTCAGTCATCCTGCCTCCACTGCCCCCCCCCCAACTCCCCCACATGCCCAGGCTACCCCAGCCTGCCCCTGCCGGGACCTGGGCTCTGTGGATCCCTGCCAGCAGCTGGCAGGACGACAGAAGTCAGAAGGCAGCGGCAGGAACTGTGTTAACACGTCTCCTCTTTCCCTGAGGGGGGGATCCCAGGGCCTCCCCAAGCCAGCCTCTACACCGGCCATCTGTGGCGTCCCTCCTCTGCTCGAGACCCTTCAATGCATCCCTGTGCCTGTGGCGAGCTCAGCCTGCTTTGGCCTCCCCTCCATGGTCCACCTTGCCAGCTGGAGCTCCTGGCACCTCTTAGCCGCACCCTGGGCCCCAGTTGCAGCCGGCGGCTTCCAGCTCCCCCGCCAGCTGTGTTCTGTCCTCCTTCTGGGCCTTTGCTCAGGCCGTTCCCTCTGCCCCAGCGCCAGCCTGGCTAACTCCTTTTTATCCTTCCAGCTCGGCTCCACCCAAATCACCTTTTGGCCTTCTTCTAGGATACCATCCCGGACCATGCCTGGGTTTGGGGCCTCTCTCCCATGCTCCTGAAGCACTGTCACTTTGCCTCTGCTGCTGCATGATTAAATGGTTGTAAGTGTCTGCCTCCTGCACTTGGCCCTGAGCCTGGTGGCAGCAGGTACCCACAATGTCTGGAACCCCCCCAGCACCAGTGGCCGAGAGGTGACGGACAGAAGGCCTCAGGAAGCGTGTATTGACTGACTGACTGAGGTTCAGAAATACAGAATCTTATGCTCAAGCTCACTCAGCTGGTGTGCGGACTGGAGACTTTGTTCTAGGCCTCCAGAGCTCTCCAGACCATGTCAGAGCCCCCAGAGCTCTTTCCTGTGCCCCAGGGATGGGGTCTCAAGCCATCCCACCTTCCTCCTTCTTGGCACTTGGTTAATACCTGTCTCTACCTCCCACCTTTCCACCTGCCCAACTGTGAGCATTATGAGGCAGCCACACCGTGCCTGCCCTGCTCGCTGCCTGGCACAGAGCAGGCCCTCTGGACACCTCACTGAACGACAGGCTAGAAGGCCTGTAGGTCCCACAGCCCCAAAGCCAGAGTAATCAGAACTTCCATGACCATTGTGTCTTTTGACATCTCCGCCCTAGTTGTTTTTGTGTGTGTGTGGAGTAGGAGTGGAGCTCACGGTCTCCTGGGGAGCCACGCCCTGAACCCCACATCCTGCAAAGGCAGGTCTCACGCCTGGCCCGTCCAAGGCCCTGGATCCTATGTTAGGGCCACAGGTCCCGGCTCTGGCCACCTCCCTTCGTGCCGTCCCCACACAGGGGCTGAGAGCTCCCGCACGCCCCGCAGGCAGCCCCATTCCTCCAATTTCCTCCCAATTAATCAAGCTCTGAACTTTTTAATTATCTGCCTGCAGGGTGGCTCCCCACTCTGGTGAAGCAATTAAGGACATTTTCAAGTGCTGAGTGGCTGCAGGCAGGCAGCTTTGACCAGGCCCTGATGGAGGAGGTGAGCGGAGGGACTGGCTGGTGACAGGAAGGGTGGACAGGAATGCCCCTGAGCCGTGGGGCTGCTGGGAGGCTGTCCTGGAGTCCTGGCTGGGGCCATTCCAGGAATCTGGGGCCACACTGTCCAGGGCCACCCCCATCTTCATTCAACAGCCCAGTCTCTGCAGCCATCTGGCTTCACAGGTCCCGGACAGTGACAACGTGCTGGGCACTGGGTTAGGGCCTTTACATTCTTACTGAATCCTCACCTTGACCTTGGGAGTAGGAAATATAATCTCTGTTTTAAAGATGAGGAGGGGCACCTGGGTGGCTCAGTCGGTTGAGCGTCCGACTTCGGCTCAGGTCACGATCTCCCAGTTCGTGGGTTCGAGCCCCACATCATGCTCTGTGCTGACCGCTTGCTCAGAGCCCGGAGCCTGCTTCAGATTCGGTGTCTCTTCTCTCTCTGCCCCTCCCCCGCTCACGCTTTGTCTCACTCTGTTTCTCAAAAATAAATAAATGTAAAAAAAAGAAATTAAAAAAAAATAAAGATGAGGAAACAGAGGTTCAATAACATTAGATGATTTCGGAGACGCAGGTGGCATTTGAAGTCAATTATGAGTCCACATCCACTCTATTCTAATGTCTCTCGGAGATCAGGATGGCCCTTCCAAGTGCCCAGGGTCACTGAGGAAGGCGGGGGTGGGTGGGTCAGGGGAAGCCTTTGGAGATGCCACCTGAGCTTGAGATCTGCTGAAGAACATGGCTCTCCATGTGCAGGGTGGATGGCGGGAAAGGGCATTGCAGGCAGAGGGGACAGCCTGTGCACGGGCACGGAGGCATGAAATGGCATGGTGTGTGTGGGGGGGGGGGCACTGCAAATATTTCAGAGTCACTGAAGTATGAAGTTCGAGGCTGGGAGAGGTGGGAGATGAGGCTGGAGAGGCAGGTTGGGGTCTGGGTCACTGGAAATCAGGAGAACCTTCACGATCTTCTGGTCCGAGCTCCTCATTTTATGACTACAGAATACACAACCTAGACGGCACCAGTGACTTGGCTAAAGTCACCCAGCAAATTAGTGGCTGACGGAGACTGGGCTGCAGCCCAGGAATCCTGACACCGAGATTGGAAGGGAAGAGAGAGGGGCGGAGGGGTGGTGGCCGTGAGATCACTGCAGGAGCCTCCCGCCTGGTTTCCTGGCCTTCCCCCTTGCCCTCTTACCTCTCTACTCGCCTCTGGCTGCAGTCTGTTCTTGACATATCAGCCAGAGGGATCCTGCAGAGCAGGAATCAACTGTGTGTTGCTCCTCTGCTCAAAGATCTTCGACAGCTCCCACCTCACTCTGACTGAAAGCCAATAGCCTACCAAAGCCCCCTTTACCTCTCTGGTTTAATTTATCCATGGTATTTTATTCCGTGTGATGTCATTGTGTCCCTCTCACCTCTCTGAACTTACCTCCCACTACTTTCCCTCCTGTCTACTCCACTCTAACTGCCCTGGCCTCCTGGCTATCCTGGAAACATCAGGCCTCCTCTGGACTCAGGGCCTTTGCACATGCTGTTTCAAGTCCCAGCTCAGCTACTTCTCCACTGTGTCCCTCTCTGAGCCCCATATCCCTCATCTATAAATGGGGTTAATGCTGCACACCTCACTTTCCTCCCCAGGCTAACAGGGGATCCTAATGAGAAAGTGGGGAACAGATAGAGCTCCACAAAAGCCCTCCCTACAGCTCTAGGCTATCACTGCAAGAGGGCTTGTAAAGGTCCTCACTGGGTCCTTGAGGAAACAGGCCCTTCGATGAGCAGTGGACTCCAGGAGCCTCCCAGCCTGTAATCCTCGGGACTCACAGATGCTGGAGAAGCAAGTGTTAAATAATGATCACGATGTGCCGGAGGGGAAGCCGGATGTGTTGGAAAGCTTGACACATCTGGCAGGGCCAGCCCCAAGTCCCCCAGCACATCTGGCTGCTGTATTGACAGGTGGCGTAGCGGGTCACTGAGGAAGGGCCTTGTGGGCCCAGTCCTGGTACCATGAGGGGCTGATGGCCGGATGGAGCTGGAGAGCATCTCCCAAGCTGCCCACGGACCACAGCCCCCTTGTGGGTCCCCTTCAGGCCTTCCACTGTACTTCGGTGGCTGTGTTCTAAGAGGCCAACTTAGGTCCCCGAACCTGGTCTGCCAGATTCCAAAACCCCTGCCTCGTTTTGTGGGCCCAGCCGCCCCTGCTGGGGCTTGGGGAGCCAGGAAAGCCCCCTCCCCTCTCCAGCCTGGGGGGGTGTATTTTCAGGGTCACCTCATGTAGCACTTCCCTTTCTATGGGATCCAGAAATGCGGTCATCAGCTCCACCTGAGGGAGCCCCCTGGGTTGAGACTGGCCTCCTCCCTCCGCCCACCTGCCCCAAGAAAGCCATGGTCATTAATAAAGGACACAATTAGCTGTCAGCGGAGAACATGTCTGGAATTTTTTACCTGCTCTGTGCGCCCGGTTAAGGCAACAAACCCTGGACCCCCCGGGGAAGCAGCTACCACACACCTTTCGGGGGCCCCCTCGCCTGGGCCCACGGCAGGAGGGGCCTGTGACTTTTCCAGTGTGGGCTCCACAGGCCTGGGCCTGCACGGGGCAGTTTTTTTCCAGGCCAGTGGAGAAAGTGACACAGTGAGAGAGATTTCCTGGCACAAGTTGGTTTTTTCAACCCAACAGGCAATACAATTCAATACAATCTTCTCCCCCTTTCTGTGCTCACTTAGAGTCTTTAGGGCTAGAAGGACTTTAGAGAAAAGCTAGTTCAATCTCTCATTTCACACCTCATTTTACAGCTCGGGAAACAGAGGCCCAGGGAGGGGAAGTGACCTTGTTTGTGGCGCAGGGAAATAAATACGCTTCTCTTTAATGCAACTTGGGTTTGTAGCCAAAGTCCAAAGGCATGTTCCAGAGACTCTCACAGTCACTCTCCACACACCGCCAAGTCCCGGCCGTGCTGAGGCTGGGGAGGAAGAGCGGCGAACGAGGAAGACGGGGGCCCTGCCCTCGTGATGCTGAGGGTCTAGGACAGCGAGGGGGAAAGAAGCACCAGACAAACATAAACACTGTACACGGTTTGTGATGGCCGCGAAGGTGACAGCCACGGGCTAAGGCAGGTGTGGGGCGTCTCTGTAGGGAGTGTGGCCTTTCTGAAAAGTGGCATTTAAAAAGACAGTCCCTGGGGAGACAAGCACACTTGGCTGAGCGGGAGCAAAATTTGCAAAGGTGGTACAAGCCCAGTGCCTCAGTTTCTCATTCATTGTAATGGGGGAAGAGCCGGATGTTATCGGGCACTTGGTGCCCACTCGGCCCCAGCTATCTATGACCCCACACAGACACTACTATGCCTGTGAAGGCACTTCCTGCTTGGGCACCTCTGCCCTAACAATGCCACGGGGTTGGGATTTGTCACCCCTCTTCCGCAGATCAGCAACAGAGGCTCAGAGCAACGAGGGGCCTTCCCTGGGGCATATGGACATCCAGCTCAGGAGCCTGAGCCTCTGATACCTGCCCCTCTCTCCCTGACCTTCTGGGTGTTTTCCCCAGTAACCCAAAGGTTGGTCTGCATGCGCCCTGGTGGCCTGTGACTTGAATGCTAATGAAAATCCCCTTCAAGAGGTCCCGGCATTTGATGCCTCAAGGAAAAGGGCTTAGAAACACAAACAGGGAGAGGGGTAGCTTGCCCACGCTCACACTGAGGCTCTTGGGTTGGGGGCCTGCAATCGCTCTCCTTCCTAGGGGTACAGAAACCGTCGCCTCCTCCTGTTGGCTTCTGGGGAGCAGGAGTGGGCCTCAGCTAACCCAAGCCATAAATCAAATGCACAAGATGTGGCTTGGCAGCCATCCCAGTGAAAAAGATCTGGGGGTTTGAGTTGACCACAAGCCAAAAGCTGCTGAAAAAGCCAATGTGGTCTTACACTGTAAGAGTAGAAGTAGAGTGATAGCCCAGCATCCTCCCTGTTGCTCAGGGAGGGTCAGTCCTGAGTTCCACGTTTTATGGAGGTCCATTGAGTGATAGTGGACACGTTTCCGGCTTGTTTTCCGACTGCAGCCATCTCTGGGTTGTGCTGGAGGGGTTTGGAGTGGGGTCCCAGGCATGAATTCTCCCAAGCAACATTTTCTAGGCCCACAGCAGAGTTCCTGAGCCCCACTTGCCCCAGAACATTCTCTTATCTGGATCCCTGGGAAGGATGAGTTCTCTCCCTAATGCTCTAGCTCTCCTGGACACTGGAGATTTGAGATCATGTGTGTGGTTTCACTAGGGTCCGTCCTTGATTTGAGGATGGATTTACTCAGTAAAAAAAGCCCAACAATTTTTTTCTAAGCAGTGACTTTGTGTCCTGCTCTGTGTTGGGCAATAGACACAGTCCCTAGCCTTGAAGTCCACTTCAAGAAGGGAAGAATGAATATGATCAGAGAGGGGTATTGACGAGGGTTTTTCAGGCCATTTGAACTGGGTATTAAAGGATGAGTAGGAGTCCATCAGGGCCAGGAGAAGCGAAGGGCATTTCAGGCAGATGAACAGTGTGTGCAAAGGTATGGAGGAGTGAAGGGCTAGGGCATGGGATGTGTTGGGGAAAAGGCGAAATATAAGACAAGAAAGGTGATCTGGGGTTACACCACAATGGGCTTTGTGTGCTCGATGATGGGAGTTTGGGCTTTTATTTTCCAAGAGCAGGAAAGCCAGTGGCAGTCTTGTGTGACCGTTCAGATGGCCACACCAGTGCCCTGGGCTCCTTCCTCCCAGCAGCCTGCCGAGGCCCTCGCCAACTCATGCCCCAGCCCTGCTGCTCTGGCCTCTGTTGGCCCACCCCCCAGTCTCCACTCTTTCCCCATCTCCTCTCCTTGTTTCCCCCTAATCTTCCCCTCCCCCAGCTCTCGAGCCCTTCTTCCTGTGTTGTGACCAGTCCCACCTCTTCCATGTAAAAATCAACTAAAAACTGAATGGAGCTATTAACAACTCTTAAGTGACAACAGCAGCCACTCTCTGTATTGAGTACCTACTGTGTGCCAGGCTGAGTGCTTCATGTAAGTTTTTAGGGGGCCATGCATCATAGTGGTCATGGGTACGGGCTCTGGAGTCAGGGTCCATCTGGCCTTGAACTCTGGCTTTCCCACTGACCTTAGGCAAGTTACTGAACTTCTCTTTGTGCCTCAGTTTCCCATCTGGAAAATGGGTCCGCCAATAGGACTTAACTTGTGAAGATTCAGAGTTAATACCATAAAGTGTATTAGTGTTCATCAACAGTTTTTTTTTTTTAATTTTATTTTTTTCAGTAATCTCTATACCTAACATGGGGCTCAAACGCATGACCCCAAGATCAAGAGTCACATGCTATAACAACTGAGCCTGCCAGGTTCCCCCAACAACAATTCTTAGAGTAATTCTATGAGGTAGGTAAGTACCACTGATAGTCCCATTTATAGAAATAATTAAGGTTCAGTAAGGATACATAACCAGCCCACAGGCAGTGTCAGGGCTGGGGGGGGGGGGCGGAGGGACAGCAGTGGAGAACTCCACGTGAGTCCAAAGGCGGGGTCTTAACTATCACATGGCCTCACGTCTTCCAGGCTCATGCCTGGGCTGGGCCTAGGGACCCAAAGCTCAATGGGCTCCCAGCCTGGTGGGGAAGGTGCCCAAGTAGACAGGCAGTTTCCACACAGTGTGTGATTAGTGCCAAGGCATGCATGGCGGGGAAGAGGTGCTGGGCCCGAGAGCCCAGAGAAGGGACCTTAACGTTGTTTCCTGGAGGTGCTAACATTCGAGCTATCTTAGAAGACAAAGAAGGACAAAAGAGTGAAAAGAGAGGCATGTTGGGCAGAGGAACAGTCTGCAAAAGAGTAGAGATGAGAAACTGCACAGCAAGACTCAGGGCCGTAGGTGGAGCCCTGAATTTGTGAGCGCAGGGGTGCAGGAAATGAGGCTGGAGAGACAAGCAGGGGCAGACAGTGACAAGCCTCCCGCCCAGGACTATGTGTCCATGCCTCCGGGACCACCTGCAGGTCAAGTAGTCCTGCGTGTGGCATGACGGTTTGTGAACCCTCAGAGAATCGGGAAGAAGCCTGACCAGTCCCTGGACTAGAACATTCTTGGGTTGTAAAGTCCCCCATGGCAGCACAGGGACCCAGGGATCCTACCTCCTCTGCAGGGTTCCTTCGAGTCTAATCCCAGAGTTTCCTGGGGATAGATGGCTTCTTAAAAAGTTATTATTATTATTTTTTTAAGGATTTTAGTTTTAAGTAATCTCCATACCCGACATGAGGCTCGAACCTAAAACCCTGAGACCAAGAGTCGCACGCTCCACTGACTTGAGCCAGCCAGGCGCCCCTTTAAAAAGTAATTTTAAAACCACCGCATCCCCAAAGCTTACAAAAATCCCACACCTCAGTTTTAAAAGGTCAAAAGTTGAAAATGATGAGCCAACAGCAAGATTTGCAGGAAAAAATGATCTCTGGCAACAGCCAGAATACTTCATGACAAATTGCCCAGACGTGGTCATTTTAGAGTGATCACCTTTAAATGATGCTCCATCCTCCCCTAAATATGTCCTTTATTCGAACAGTGTGTTTATAGGGCCTGGGGCTGCTGTTCCCAGCTTGCACTTTGGATTTTTAAAAGAGGAGGAAACTGAGAGAGACAGACAGACAGACAGACACCAAAGCAGAGGATGATGACAAACCTCTAATGTCATAAACTCTTCGCTCAGTCTTTATAAAAATGGGGAGACCTGGTTATCTCTGAAAGCTCATAAATTTGACAAACAGCTCTAGCACCCACAGGGAAGGAGTCTCATCCTTGGTAAAGACTGGAGATGTAGAGCGGGGAGGTGACTTCTGCTGAAGGGCAGCTTGCAGAGATAGCCCACGCCGTCACCAAGGGAGGACTTGAGAGCACAGTTTCCTACCTTAATTTCTCTGACCTCATGGCAACCCTGTTGGAGAGAGTCTCCTTGGTTACAAGAGAGGCCAGAACTAATATTTTAACATTTGTAAGCTTCTGATAAATAACAGCTCACACTTAGAGCTTATTCTAGGCCAGGCACTGTTTTAAGTACCTTATGTGGATTAATTTATGTAATCTCAAATTATACTATAATTATCCTCATTTACGGGGGAGTATAGGCACAGAGAGGTAAATCGCTTGCCCAGCACCACTGGTTCAGCGAGTGGTGGCGCAGAGATTTAAGCTGAGGTGGAAATCATGTACTCTCCTTCGCCCACTGCTTGTTCACTACTTGAGGGGTCGGGCTCCAGACTGGGTGGGGGGCTTTACTCAGCTCTGTCATCTCCTCTCATTACAACATCCTGATGAACTCCTGGCCCTGTTTTACAGCCAAGAGAATCCACGGCTCTGGGCTGCAGGCTTTGTTTACTTGACCAGGCTTGGAGTGCCCTTCTTAGCCTTGGAGGGCTCTGGGGTCCTATCCCGCTTTGTCTCCTCGGAGAGGCAGTACAGTGCAGTGGTTAGCTGCAACACTTCCTAGCTGAGTGACCCTGGGTAAGTTGCATAACCTCTCTGTGCCTTAGTTGTGTCATCTGCAAAATGGGGGCAATAGAGCTATCTCCCTCCTAAGGTTGTCAAGAAGATGGGTGACACTCCTGAAGCTTTTGCAATGCTTGCACCCCAGCAGTAAATGCTCCATATGTGTTAGATATTGCTTTACTGTCCTCCCCTCCCTAACGGGGTGCTCTGTGCCCTGGATCCTGTTGCCAAACCAGATGGCTCCCGCCTAGTCCAAAAGCCCCTATGTAACAGACAGCGAGTCGGCTGGGTCCTGCCGTCTCTGTCCCTGTAGACAAGGCAGCATTGGAGTTCAAATCCCAACCTCACTTCTTTCTGGCTGAGGCCTTTAGGTACCATGGGGACATCTCTCAGAGTCTCCGTTATTTTGTCTGTAAAACAGGGGTAATAGCATCTGTTTTATTATTTAAAAAATGTTTTAAGGGGCGCCTGGGTGGCTCAGTCGGTTGAGCGACCGACTTCGGCTCAGGTCCTGATCTCACCGTCTGTGAGTTCGAGCCCCACGTCGGGCTCTGTGCTGACAGCTCAGGGCCTGGAGCCTGCTTCGGACTCTGTCTCGCTCTTTCTCTGCCCCTCCCCCACTCATGCTCTGTCTCTGCCTCAGAAATAAACATTAAAAAAAATTTTTTTTTTAGATTAAAAATTTTTTTAAGTTATTTATTTATTTATTTTGAGAGACAGAGAGCACGAGCAAGGGTGGGGCAGAGACAGAGAGAGAGAAAGAGAGAGAGATAGAGAGAGACGGGGAATCCCAGGCAGGCTCCATGCTGTCATGGCAGAGCCTGATGACGTGGGGCTCGAACTCACAAACCATGAAATCACGACCTGAGCTGGAATCAACAGCCACTTACCTGACTAAGCCTCCCAGGTGCCCCACACCTGTTTTAATAACACAGTGGTAAAAGCAGAGACTTAGGCAGATCTGGGCCTCTGCTTCTTGCTCTCTGCGTGACCTTGGGACAGTTGCTTAAACCCCTGGGCTCTCAGTTTCCTCAGCTGTAAAATGGGGACACACCCTTGCAGGGTTTTATACTGTGAGGACAAAATGAAGTTACAGCTGGATGACGCCATAGGCCCGGCAGGACTTGTCAAGTGGCTGTTAGTGTGTCTCCTCTAGGGATCATTCAACAGGCCTGAAGCCCTACTATGTGCCAGGCACTGTTCTGGCCGCTGGGGACACGACAGCAAACAAGGCAAGCTAGTTCCCTACTCGCAGAGCGTCTAATCAAGTGAGGAAGATGGACAATAAACAGCGAATAAATACAGGGTGACGTGCTAGAGGGTGCTGAGCGGGGACTGCTCTAGCCGGGGAGGTAAGGGAGGGCTTCTCTGAGAAGGTGACACATGAGGTGAGACCCAAAGGCGGAGAAGATTTGGTAGTGGGAGTCCATGGGGAAGAGGATTCCAGGCAGACAGCACGTGCAAAGGCCCTTCCTCGGGAGGGACTAAAAAGGCCCTTGTGTCAAGAGCCTCAAGGACGCCTGTGTGGCTGGAAAGGGGAGTGAAGGGCATGGTGGGAGGAGGGAGCTGAACCACAGGAGATGAAGCCAGACTCCGAGTCAACGGAAAGCCATTGCGCCGGGCTCTAAAGGGACCTGTTGTGTGAACAGGTCCCTGCCTGTTGGGTGGAGAGGGGGCCGTGCAGAGAGCGGGGAGTCTGTGCTGTGGTCCAGGCAGAGGTGACACGGGATGGACAGGGTGATGACAGTGTGGGTGGAGGCGTGGTCAGGTGTCATGAGGGCCCACGAGCAACCTCTTCTGCCCCCGGGAACACCCCATGCGAATGAGAGGGGCGAGGGGGAGACACCAGGCTCCGCTTCTGTGAAGGAATATGGTGTTTCCTCCATCATTTCAGCAGCGCCTTCTCCCCAAGGACTCTCAATCAGCGAGCTGACTGCCCACTGAGAGCCAGTAATTAGGCTTCTGGGACAGGTGCCCGGGGGGCTGGCAGAACCTCTTCTCTGGGCCGCACTGCTCCTTGGCAGAAAGTTGAAAGGGAAGCAAAACAGCTCCCGGCAGTTCCTTGCCCCATTTTAAGGGTCCTCCTGTCGCCTCTCACCCAGCCCCAGGCATGTGACTCCCCAGGCTGCCCCAAGGCCCCAGAGGACCCCTGCTCAAGGTCTCAGGTCTCAGCACACCCCGGTGTGTGCCCTCTGCCCCCAGCTGTGTCTCATTCCCGCTCAACTTGGCCCAGGCCGAGAGAGGATGCGTCTTTGCCAGGGAATCAGAAAGTTACACTGTGTGCATTCAAACAGGATCCCTCCCAGAGACGCCAGGCCTCCATCCCAGGAGTTAGTCAAATGGTGGACATTTCAGGCATCGTGACAGGTACGGGAGGGGTGACCTTGGGGCTGACAGGGCCCCGGGGACGGCCATTCATATTTCCTATGGTTCCCTACTGCTCCCACCTTCAAGACCGACCCACTCGCTCCTGAAACCAGACGACAAATCACAACTTTCCAGAACAACCCCACCTCCTGTCTCCATGGTTCCTGAGCGTGGCCACAGGTGCGCCTCACAAGGACCTGCGAGAGGGACGTTATTTCTATGCCCCCTGGGGCTGAGGAGGACAGTGGGGCTCAGAGACAGAAGTGACTGCCTAAGGTCACACGGATGGTGGGGGCAGAAAGCGGGCCAGGATGTCCACCTCTGGCTTCGATTTGAGCCTGGTCTCCTTGGCACAAGGCCGTCTGCCAGCCAGGCTCCCCGCTGCTCTCTAAAGACTGATCAGAGGAATAACCGACAAGGCCACACATGGGCAGCGACAGACAGGAATGGGCAGCAGAGTACGTGTCCTAAGCAAGCTTTAAAACGGACCATGGCCTTCACTTAGATATGACATAGCCATCTCAGATGATTTAGGCACTAGCCACTGCCCTTTGTCTACTGATCAATAGCACTATGAGAGCCTGTCACAATGCTCTAAGGGTGGGTTGAGTGCAGATTCGTTCATTGTTTTGTTCATTCATTCACTCCATAGACAGTGATTGAGAACCTGCCACTGAGACAGAAAGAAGTCAGACACAATGCCTGTTCTTAGGTACTGCTACCTAGTGTATTGCTCTGTTTCTGCCACTGGACTGAGAGCTTCTCAAGTGGTTAAGAAAGTGGCCTTAGGAGTCAGACCATGTCCTGGCCGTGTGACTTTGGCCAACTTACTCTCTGTGTCTCAGTTTACCCATATGAGAAATGGAGATAATAACAAGGCCTACCACGTAAGGTCATTGCGGGGGTTAAATGAGTTACTATGAGTAAAGCACTTAGAACAGTGTGTCTGCACAGAGTACGTGCTTAGGTCTGTTCTTCCACGTTCTCAGGGACTTGTACGATTTCCCAGCCAAGGTCTTACTGTCCCGATGGGAATCAACGAATTTTATTTCTAACAACTGTTACAAATAATAACTTCAGGCACCCTCTTTTTTTTTTTTAAGCATCCTGGCAGAGAGCACATGCAAAATTCATCAGTCAGGATCTATCTGCTGAGATTACCTTTAAAAGCTAATCATTATCCCTTCAATAAATATTTTTTTTGAACACCAAGCACTATTCTAAGGGTTTTAGCTGCATCGTCTTATTGAGTCCTAACAATATCCCTGTGAGGTTGGCACTGTTTCCCCTATTTTGCAGAGGAGAAAACAGGCTTAGAGAGGTTCCACGGTCATCCATCCATTTATCCATCAACCCATCCACCCACCCACTCATCCATCCATCCATCCATCCGCCCACACACTCATCCATCCATCCATCCATCCAACCATCTACCCACCCACACACCCACCCACTCATTCATCCATCCACCCACTCATCCATCCATCCATCCATCCATCCATCCATCCATCCATCCACCCAGCCACCCACTTACCCATCCATCCACCCACCCATCCACTCATCCATCCACCCATCCATCCACTCACTCTCCCATCCATCCACTCATCCATCCATGCATCCATCCATCCATCCATCCATCCATCCGCCCACCTGCCCACTCATCCATCCATCCATCCATCCATCCATCCATCCATCCATCCGCCCACCTGCCCACTCATCCATCCGTCCATCCATCCACCCACCCACCCACTTATCCATCCATCCATCCATCCATCCATCCATCCATCCATCCATCCATCCAAGATTTATTGAGTACTCATTATGAGCCAGGCACGCACTATGCCAGGGCTAGGTTCAAGTCTCAGCTAGTAAGAAATGAGACCCAGTCTTTGTCCTATTAAGGCTTCAGTCTAGCCAGGAAAGACCTACCTCCATTAAATAACAGGCAGTCTGATCAGGGCCACAAGTTAAGGAGTGCACAGGTGAGTTCAATAGGGGCTTGACAGTATATGTTGTTGGCTTTCAGCCTAACTAAGAAAGCAACCTAGAAACTTCCCCTTCTCCCCCCTAAGCCACTCCTCCTAAGCTCCATCTTTGCCCCTTGTCAACATTGCAAACTCCTGTTCATCGGGTCAGTGGCTCCTCCTGCAACAGTTTCTTACGATCTCTTAGGCCACAGATGTCACTGATCCCCTAGGAAGCCAAATGTATCTGGACTCTATATTGGACCTCATATTTGTCATGTGTTTGCTGGCTGAGTGCTGCCTACCACGTCCCCACTTTGGGAAGTATTCCTCAATAACCACCTAGCCCCCCAACCCTGTCCCTGGGCCATCAGGTTGCTCTCTTCTCTGAGTTCCCACAGGAATATGTGTGTATCTCAACTATCCCCCCATAATTATCTTCCCTTCGGCTTTCTTCCACACGAGACTATGAGCCTGTAAGCAGACCTTACTCGTCTTTGAGTCCAGCGCAAAGCTGGGTACATGGTGGGCACTCAATACAAGCTGGTTTCTGGAATAGATGGAGAGGCAGAGTGGGTGAGAACACCTAGGTCTGAGTCCCTACATGGATGATTCTGGTCAAATGGCCTCAGACCAGTGCAAGATGAGGATTTAGGGTTGGTATGCAAATGATTTGGTCTTGACCTCCAACTTCATCCTGTTGATCAGTAGCTTTCTAGAGTGTTGTGTTGAGAAAGATCCTGAAGTAGCCCTGGATTTAGTGGGAAGAGTATAATGATTGAGTCTCAATGTCTGGCTTGGAATCAGGTAGGAATGGCAATGGCACTCCCCAGTTCTGATATCCTGGGAAAACCATTTTCTACTTTAAGGCTTTGTTTGTTTTTGTTTTTTTTTTCCTGTCTGCAAAATGAGGGGACTAGACTCAATTATATCTGACACTTTGGATCTGAGCCCCACGTCTTCTTCTAGAGTTATTTTTCTTCGGGGACAAGAGCCACATGCCAGCCTAGCCCAGGATTGGTACATAGCAGGTGCTCAGTAAATGCTGGTCGGATGAATAGTCCTCCTTGGTCATTGTGAGACTGTAGGGAGAACAGCCTTTCCACGCAGACAAATAAGAGGAAGGTGGGGCTAACAGAGAAGTGAAGTGAAGGTTCATGCCCAGAGTCAACTAGAGCCTACTCTAGTCCCTGGGTCTTCTGACTCCCAGGCCTGTTGTTCCTGCCCCTGGTTGGCTGCACGTACCTATCTGAACAGATACTTCCCCTGACGCCCATCAAGTAAGGGCCCCAGTCTCGAGCTGTGTTGCATTTTGACTCCACAAAGCATGTTCACGATCATTATTAGGCTCGAGCTGCATAAGGACTCTGGCAAGAGGGAGGGCTGACCCTTACCCTCAGTCGACAGATGGGGACACTGATGCTCAGAGAGGACATGTGATTTGCTAGGGTCACACAGAGCTGGGTCTCAAACCCAGGTCTTCTGTTGTAAATCTCATGCTCTATCCACCTGCCCCTTCCTAACCAGCTCCTCTGTTCCACAGCACTTCTTCCCTCAAGGCCACCTCTGTGTTTTCAGTGAAAATGAAAGAGCAGAGACGTAAAGGCGATGTAGCGGGAGCCAAGCTCTCCTCTCCATGAGGCCAAGCCCCACCTTGGGTCACATCTTTGAGGGAGAGGCCTTGGAGGGGAAAGAGGGGTCATAAGACCTGAGCAGCAGGGCGCCAGCTGGACGACAGGCCTCCCGGGTCTTCCCTGCGACCCCGGCCTGGGCTCACACCAGCTGGGTAAACAGGAGTCAGCCTGTCCAAGGGCGGGGGGCATTCCTGCCCCTCTCACGCTGCCTGTCTGTTGCTAAGGATTCTGGGAAGGAGGCGGGGAAGGCTAAGGTGAAAAGCTGCCCGGGAGCAGCCACACGGAAGGACTGATCTGGAATTGTCCTCAGGAAGACAGTGATGACCCGGGAGCAGACGGGAAAATGGCTAGACCTGATCTGGCATCTACACTCTCCCCTCTCTTCCTGCTCCCTACAAGCTTGGGTTTTACCTTATTCTAAATACTCTACAACTCTGGCTATGTTACTTGGCCTCTACTTTCCCATCTGTAAAATAGGCCTAGGGATAAATACTTCAGGACCACAGATACTTTTTTCTCTCCCATTCCCACCTTCTTGTCAGAGACCCAGACCCTCCAGGTGGTGCAGCTCCTATAAACTTATGGCTCTGTAAACATCACATCGTCCCCATCCCACATAGCAGCTGACCAGACCAGGGAAAGTAGGTGTCTCTGTATGTCTCTTCCTACCTCCTGCACCCCTTTAGGATTTTGTCTGTATGTCTGAGAACATGAAAAACCTTCTGCCTTTCTTATCAGTGCCCTGGACTACCCACCTCCTGGGACTGTTGGCGTTTAAAGGCAGGGCTCTGTCTTATCTTTCTTAGTGTTCAGCACAGGGCCTAGAGCTTAACAGGTACCCACCATGGGGTAGTTCACTGGACAGAAGAAATCAGAAAGAGGGCTCATCACACCCCCTCCCGGGCCCTGAGTGTAATCTACAAGCTGGCACCAGCTCTGAAATCCCCTCATTTTCTTGAAACATACAGAAATGGAAACATACAGAGAGGGCTCAGGGCAAGGCAGCCTTCACTCTGTGTCTGGTTCATCCTTGTGCCTCGAGTGCCCGGTGCAGAGCAGGACTTGACCGAGCTTGGGAACGAGTGGCTGACCCCCACACTGGTATGTGAGCCGAGCACTCAGCATGCCTCCCCTCGGACAACACACGCTCTGTGAGTGTAGACGATCAGAAGGCTTCGGGGAAATCAAAAGCAGCTACTCAGGAAAGGCCAGGGCTCCGCTGGAGAGACCGCTCTCTGCGGGGCTGCTGGGCCCCCGGGCCGGTGATTCATGTCTCGCTTGCTCGGGGTGGGAGCACAGGCCGAGTATGAGCTGAATTCATAAGACCTTCTCTGTTTTATCTCACAGATGTTTCTGGGATGGATGTGTCAAGGAAAAAAAAAAGGCTGAAGTTGAAAAATTCCAACTCAGCACATGTCCTCCAGCCCCTGGAGACGTGACAAGGGATTAAAACGCCTTTCTCCTCATTTGCCCAACATCTCAGGAGAAAGCTAAATTGCATCCCCGTCAGGGCTGTTCTGGGCACCTGCTGGCTACGAAGACGACCTCCTCATTAGCCCAGTTTTCCTCTGGAAACAAGCTCACAAAAACGGCGTTATGGGTACATGTGTGAATGTGTGTGAGCGGGCACGGCGTCACGCACCCGTTTCTCCAGAACCTGTTCCCATGCACAATAAAAGCTAACTTCTGAATGCCTACTATATGCCAGGCAGCCTCTCATTTTATCCTTACTGACCAATGAGATTTATGTTATTTTCCCATTTTATTTTTTTAATGCTTATTCGTTTTTGAGAGAGAGAGAGAGAGAGAGAGAGACCAAGTGTGAGCAGGGGAGGGGCAGCGAGAGAGAGCGAGACACAGAATCTGAAGCAGGCTCCAGACTCCAAGCTGTCAGCACAGAGCCTGATGCGGGCTCGAACTCCTGACCCGTGAGATCATGACCTGAGCCGAAGCTGGACGCTTAGCCGACTGAGCCACCCAGGCGCCCTTTATTTTCCCATTTTATAAAAGTCTCGCCTACACGTAAAAACACATGTTCGTGCACATACACGTCTACTTGTGCACAAAATGTGTTCGTACGTGCACCTCACTTTTTATATATCCATATGCAAACAGATCTACACACGGCCATATGCCTTTGTACACACGTGTATATGTGTGCACACACCCTCATGTGATGTCCCTCTGAGAGGCTGTCTATTGAGCTCATTCTATAGAAGTTGCTTTGCTTCTATTACTATTCTTTACGTCATCCCTGATCCTGGCAAGGCAAATGGTTTCTTCTACATCGAGGGTGGACAAACTACGGCCCGCTGGCCAAATTCACCCTGCCACCTGTTTCTGAAAATAAAATTTGTTGGAACCCAGTCATGCCCATTTGGTTATGTATCGTCTACGGATGCTTTTACGCTACAATGGCAGAGTTCGGTTATATATTAACTCTCTGGATCTTTACTATTTGCTGATGGCTAATCTACATTTTTCACATAAGGAAACAGACCCAGCTAGGGTGTTTAACTGTCCAAGGTCATGGACCAGGTACGTGTTTGGCTAGCTAAATACCTGACCATACACCCTCCCTCCCACTTTTGGGTGTCTTTGTTGGCGTGAGCTGCAATTGTGCCTGTGTACTTGTCGCTTTCTGTCCCTGTGTGCCTAAACATCCAGGGAGAGGTCCATGGGTCTGCATGGCCCTATGTGTGTGTGTCAGGAATAAATGTGCAGTGTTTATTTGCTGGATTCAAGGTTCTTATATTTAGGTCCTTTGAGCCTAATAATTTGTGTCTACTTAATTTCTGAAAAAGCTATGCTACAATATCTTCCTAAGAATGTGAACTCGACAATTGCTTCTTGCAAATACAACATTTCGTGTGTTTTTAAAAAACCGTTTTGATACTGGGGCACCTGGGTGGCTCAATCGGTTAAGCCTCCGACTCTTGATTCAGCTCAGGTCATGATCTCACGGTTCATGAGTTTGAGCTCCACATCAGGCTCTGTGCTGACAGTGTGGAGCCTGCTTGGGATTCTCTCTCTCCCCCTCTCTCTCTACGCTCCTCTGTTCATGCTCTCTTTCTCTCTCTTTCAAACAAAAAATAAACATTAAAAAAATATATTAAAAACTGTTTTGAAACTATGTTGGGAGTACATGCAAATTCAGGGTTATTATATTTTCCTAGTGAATTATTCATTTTGTCATTAGTAATGACTCTCTGTGTCCCAATAATGCTTCTTAAAGTCTTTTTATTCCCTAATATTTACTTGCTACCAGTTTTATTACAGAGAAAAATTTCTGATGTGTTGTTTTATATCCCTTTACTTATACCCTTTGTGCATCATTATCTTTTAGGTATGTCTCTTACAAACAGAGATGGAATTTTTCTTCAACTAAACTAAGAATTTCTGGTTTTAAACAATTGAGTTTAATCCATTTTTCTTCATTGTGATTACAAATATACAGTTGACCCTTGAACAACACAGGTTGGAATGTGTGGGGGCCACTTATATGTGTATTTGTTTTAAATACAGTGCAGTACTTTAAATGAATTTTCTCTTCCTTGTGATTTTCTTAATAATATTTTCCTTTCTCCAGCTTACTTTATTTTAAGAATACAGTATATATCATGTATAACGTACAAAGTATGTTAATTGACTATGCTATAGATGAGGTTTCTGGTCAACAGCAGGCTATTAATAGCAGTTAAGTTTTGGGGGAGTCAAAAGTTATGTGCAGATTTCTGACTGTGTGTCAGGAGGCAGGGTCAGTGCCCCTAACCCTGGTGTTGTTCAAGGGCCAATTGTATTTGACTTTATTTATACTATTTTATGTGTTTTATTCATCATAAATGATGAAATCATTTAAATCTTTTTAAAATCTTTTAAAAAATTTTTTTAAACGTTTATTTATTTTTGAGACAGAGAAAGACAGAGCATGAACGGGGGAGGGTCAGAGAGAGGGAGATACAGAATCTGAAACAGGCTCCAGGCTCCAAGCTGTCAGCACAGAGCCCGATGTGGGGCCCGAACTCACGGATCGCGAGATCATGACCTGAGCCGAAGTCGGCCGCTTAACCGACTGAGCCACCCAGGTACCCCTGAAATCTTTTTAAATTTTTTTAAATCAGTTTTAATCTTTAAATCAGTTTAAATCTTTTAAAAAATATATTTTATTTATTTATTTATTTTTAGAGGGGGTGGAATCCCAAGCAGGCTCCGTGCTGTCAGTGCAGAGCCCAAGGAGGGGCTCAATCCCACAAACCGTGCGATCATGATCTGAGCCGAAATCAAGAGTTGGACGCTTAACCAACTGAACCACCCAAGCACCCCTATGTATCATCAGTTTAAAACCTTTTTTCCTTTCTTGCTTTCTGTGGAATTGCTTGAATTTCCTTTAGGTCTTTTAATTTCCTCTACTGGTTCAGCAGTTATATATTCTAGTCTTTTATGGCTGCCCTTACATTTTTAACATGCACATTTATCTCAACAAGGTCAAAAGTTACTTGATATCCCTGTCTACTTCCCAAACAATCTTAGCATGCTTTAATTCCAATCTTATTCCTCCTATCTTCCATTTTATGGTTGTATTTTTGTTCTACCTATTATTTAAAAAAACAAACAAACCTAAATTAAAAAAAAAAAAAAGTCACCCAAGGATTTTCCTTTTTTTCCAAGCTTGTATCAATATCATCTCTGGTACTGTTGTGTGTTTGTATGCATGTGGGGAGACGGGAAGCATCCGCATCAGCTCAATCTACCACATTCCAGAAAGTTCATCTTTTATCTGTGCACATGTGTACTCACCAACCCACATGCATGTAACTGTGTACATGCAGGACTGAATACTTCTATGTGACTCTACGTAGACCTGTATGCTCCTCAGTGTGGGAGCAGCTGCAGTCATTAACAAAATATTTATTGCGGCCCCTTCCCTTCTATAAAAAGCATAGGCTGGGCCCTCAGAGTCTTAGGTGGGAGTACCTAACAACTGTGATAAAACGATGTCTGATAAATGCTCTAATAGAAGAAGCCTGGAAGGCTGTAGGAGAAGAGGAGTACTTACCCAGGCTGTGTGGTCAAGGAAGACTTTCTGAAGGAAGAGGCACCTGACCTCACTCCTGAGAGGAGTGGCCTGGTGGGGGTGGCCCACTCTATGAACATCAGTGGGTTGCATCTCAGCCCAAGAGTTACAAACTATGTGATTCTGACCAAGTCCCTTAACCTGTCTGGTAAGAATCCTTGCCCGCTTTGAAGAAATATTGTGACTCCAATGAGAAGATGGATGTGAATGTGCCAGACAAGCTGAGAAGAACTATACTGGGGTCACAATTTTAAAGTCATGGCAATGGTAACAGCCACCATTTCTTGAGTACCTACTATGTGTCTGGCATGGAACTGCTTCTGCCCAGCATAAAGAGGTGACACTGGTTTGCCCTTACTACTAAGGAAGTACCTAAAGATCAGAGAGAGAGGTGATGTGACTTATCCAAGGCCACACAGGAGGCAGGACAGGCACGGCGACTCAGGGCTCTGTGCTTGGATGGCCTCTCCCCTGCCCCTGCTGCTATACCCTAGCCTAGATTCTCTTATCCCTAATTTCTAGCACTTCAACCCTCTCCCCACTCTCTGTTCAAAGAGCCAGGGGCCTCGAAGGTCCTCCCGGACTGCAAGAGAGGAAACTAATGCCATTGGCTGCCTCATTCAGGGCCTGGGGAAGCCCAATTCTTCCCCTCCCTAGTTCCCCACCCTCCTGGGGCTCCCTCTGCAGGTTTATGTGGGGCAGAGAATCAGGTTAATGGAATCCTGGCTGCCTCTGGCTAGGGGGGGTGGATAGCCCCCCTCCGGAACCCATCATGGTCAGCCCTCAGTCTCCAGCCCAGACATAGACAGCTCCTCCTGAGTCCCTGAAGAGCCCAGGGGATGGTGTCAACATTCCACACCTTCCTGAGGGAGCCCAGATCAGCACCTCCCATCAATAGCTACCATGGGGATTTGATTTCAGCGTTCATTTTGGACATTCCCTTTAAACCTCTCAGTCAGCAATTCTTGGTATCTGTGCCAGCACAGCGTGGTGTAGGGTTAAGGCTCTGGATTCGGAAAGCCTTGGATTCCTGCCTTGCTTTTTGTGACCTCAGGCAACACCCTTGCTGAACCTCAGTTTCTTCATCTGTAAAGTGGAAATAATAGCGGGCTTGTTCATGAGGTTGTTGAGTTTAAATGAGAGGATTCATGCAGAAGGCCCAGTAGGTTTCCTGGCACACAGTAGGAGCTCAGTTAACTATTCGGTGAATAGATAAATGTCATTACTCTAAAGAGCATGCAAAGTGCCTGCAGCTGAGTTTTCGTGCAGAATGCTGCCATTTAGAAGGGGTAGGGTTAGCAGGGGGCAGTCACTCCATCTCAGTTTGTGTTTGTAACTAGTGCTCACTTACCCTGACGATAATCCCTCCCAGGGCCTGAACACCTACCATGTGCAGGACATTCTGGGAGGTGCTTTACAGAAATCGCCTCACTGAATGCCCCTCACTGGCCCTGCAGTGCCCCCCTCTGCCGGCCCGTGGGACTGCTGGACAGAATGGAGAGGCTGCCAGTGTGGACCTGTAAAGGCATGGTCAGTGCCTGCTGAGCTCATCCGTGGAGCCCTGGGGTTTTTGCCTGTCTTGTCATCCTGAGTTCAGATTTTGGGCTCACGCTACCCCTCTTCACTCACCTAGCTCCCCTGCTCTGGGCAACCAAATGATTGGCCATTGTACCTCTGAGATGTCTGCTACAGTTTTCCAACCTGTAAAATGGGGCGGTTGGATTAAACGTTTCTTGCCGATTCTAGGACTGCTGGCATAAAGGGAACAGACATGAACCACAAGCCTTTTGGGGGCCAGGCATCCATTCCTTCCTGGTAACCCTGTGGGTGAGGTTCGGTCATCAGCCCTGCACTACAGTCTGGGAAACTGAGGCTTGGGAAGGTAATGTCACTCGCTCAACTAACTCAGCGATGTGAGGCCAGCCTGAGACTTGAGCACAGGGCTGTCTGGCCCTTTTCTGTGTGTGCATGGCCTCCTGCTCTGAGAAAACAACCGCAGAGACTGCCAAGAACTGGAAGAAATCATGCGGTCCCCGAGTGGGACCTGTTCAATGGCTGAGCACCTCCCCCCCACCCCCCCTCAGAGTATGGTGTCTGCGGCCGGCCTCCGTGGACAAAAGCTACATAGCCAGCACCCCTCAGCACAGCCCTAGAATTCCCGCTAAAGCCCTTTCTCTGTGTTTTTGGAGCCCAGCCCAGGGTTGGCCCACCAGTCCTGGGAAGGAATTTGTAGTCTCTCATTTCTAAAGAAAGGAAAAGCAAACTGTAAGCTCTGGTCCTCCTTCCCACCAGCCAAACTCAAGCACTGTCATGAACCTGCACAGCCATTTACCATTTACAAGTCCCAAACTCCCTTAGCCCAGCACTCAAGGCCTCCACCCAGTGCCTCAACCTACTTCTCCTGCTGCATTTCCATCATCTGGCACCTTTCAGACTGCCTGAGCAAAAGCTCCCCGATGATTCTTGAACACATCCCACACACAGCTGTCTCTGGGCCTTTGTTCCTTCTGTTTCCTCTGCTTGGAATGCCCTCACCACCATCCCTATATATCCAAATTCTGCCTATTTCTAAGACCCAGCCCCGCCCCCAGGAAGGCCTCCACGATGCCCTGGCCATTTCTCCCGCCTCTGACGCCGCAGCGCTTTCTCTGTTTTTCTAAGCAGCCTCCACCATTCTGTTCCTTAGGGCAAGGGGCTATTTTGACTCACATCCATCTCCCCAGTGTCCCAGAATAGGGCCTGGCCCTTAGAAGGTTATTTGAGAAAGGTTATTCGAATGTATGAAAGATGGAGGAAGGGTGTCGGGTGAAGATCAATCTGATCACCTGTGGGCCAGACAGGAAGGTGAGGGTCAGGGCAGGTGGCAGAAGGCCTTTGGGAATCACGCACCCATGGCTCCTCACACCCTGGCCAGGAATCTGGGTGGGGCCTGCAGAGCTGACCCCACGAGGCTTTAGGCTCCCTGCCCACACACAGGAAGCGGACCCAGCAGGCCTAGACTCTTTAACGAAAGGAGAAACACCGTCCTATGCTCCCCTGCTCTGGGTATGCGTTGGGGGTTGCGAGGGGCCAAGCACGGGCCCAGGCAACTGCTTCCCCCCCTCCCTGCCAAGACTCTGCGCCCAGGAGGCTGGCCCAGCCAGGCTCCTGCCTCCCAGCCCGGCCCTGCCTGTCCTGGAGCTGCTGCTTCATGGCTGCCGTCAGGGGTAATGAGTTAGTGGGTGTCATGTGCTCTGCATGGGATCTGGCACGATACACGTAAGATGTTCTCCCAGCTCTCACATTCCCTAATTCTTGAGTGTGACACTTTAACACCTGAAGATTGACATATTCTGCGATTCTCGACCATGCCCTTCTACTACTCTAGCATTCTAGAATTCCTAAGACTACAAGTGAATGTTCTACGTGTATGTGTATGTGTGTGTGTGTGTGTGTGTGTGTGTGTGTGTGTGTTTACTGTAACAGGCCACAGTTCCATGACTGTAACATTCTAAAAATTCCTGCTTGTAAAGCTGAATTTTTAATATTCTACAGTTGTAAAATTCTATCATTCTAGGATTATGACCTTTTTACGCCTGCAACGTTCTAAAACTCTTGCCTCTTAGTGTTTTATATGCTTAATTAGTCTTCTTGGTGCTTCTATGATTACATGATTGTAACATTCTATAATGCTATGATTATAACCTTTCCAGGCCTGTAACATTCTAAAATTCTTGCTTGACTGTGCTTTTAACACCGCACAATTCTGCAGCCGTAGTGGGCAGTGACAGAAACAGCCTGGGAGCTTGTGACCCTGGGTTGCCTGACCTCCTACACTCCCCAACTGCCAGCCCCTGGCTGTTTGCATTTCCAGCAGCACTCACGGTCCCTCCGCAAGGTCTCCTGCTTTCTTCCAGAGTCTGGACCCTCTGGCCTCTTGCTGCCAGAACAAGGATCAGGTCAACTAGAAGTTCATCAGTGCAAATGTGAAAGAGTCCTCAGGGGCTCCTGAGGTGGGGTGGGCAGGGCTCGGAGGGTTCTGGAGTAGGCCTGGGTGTCTGGGCTGTTTCCCCGTCCCTGTCTTTGGGAGGGTCCTGGAGCAGTGCAGGCCCTGCTGTCACGTCCCACGAGGGTCCACACACAGGCTTGTGTACCCCCTAGAAGCCCCAAGTCAGAAACAGCCAAGCTACCATGCAGACCCCCAAATCCCTGTGGAGCTAAGACCCTGGTGGCCTTTCCTCTCCAGGTGCCGAGAGGAGATCTCAACAGCCATGACCCCCTGGGGGCTGGCTCAACCTAGAGAGAACTGAGCAGGTGTGGCTGAAACCCACCTGGGGAGCCAGGGGAAACGGCAGGATGGAGTTGTCTGCCCCCAGCTCCTGCTGTGAAATGTTTGTCTTCGCCTGGCGGTCGTCAAAAGTGGCCTCCTTCTCCTTATTCTGGGTATGTGTGTGCACATGCATACACGATGGTGGGTGCTTATGTGTGGAGCTCTGGTCCATCTCTGCGGGTATCTCTGTGCATGTCCCTGGCATGGAGGTCTCATGCTACAGCGCCATAGGCCAAGGCCAAGGCCAAGGGTATGGTCACCTTTTGGTGGGTTTATGCCCACGGTAGCCTGAGCCCTGGCCCAGCTGTTTCCTGGTGAGTGAGAGAGGGAAAACGAGGGTAGCAGATCTCACCCAGGGCCAGCCCCTAAACTGAGAACTAGGCTTCTTCTAACTCCACACTGGGTCTATGGGAACCACCGTGCCCCCACATATGGGGGTGCCGGGGCTCCGGCTTGGAGCTATAGTGCTTCCTCATGCCACCACGTCACGGGCTGGTTTTAATGAACACTTACGACGTCCCGGGCCCTTACGTGGATTTCCTCCATGAAGTCCTCACAGAGACGCCAGGAGTGAGTGTTACCATTACCCGTTTTCCGGATGAGAAAACGGAGACTTCAAGAGATGCAGCCCAAACTTGCCAGCACACCGTGGGGAGAGCTGCAGTTGAAACCTGGGCCTGACGGACAGCAAAGCGACCCCCATGGCCACCACACTATCAGCCAGGCTGGTGGCCACCTGCCCCTCTGCCAAGAATACGGTTCACAGAGCACGTCTGTCCTGCCAGCCTGGGGGTGAGGGATCAGTCTTCCACCTGCTCCGCAGGGCCCTTGTTGTGAGCCAGGTACTGGGTGGGGGAGGGGTGGGGGTCAGGCGGGAGTAAGGGACACAGAGATGTGAGCAATTCCATTCCTGGACACGAATGCAGACAACACAGGACAGGACCGGTGGCCCAGGGAGTAGCACGTGCTCCAAGGAGCTCTAAGATCTGACTGACACCTTTGTCTGGGGAAACCAGGGAGGGCTCTCTGGAGGTGGCATGGTGTGAATTGGACCTGAAGAAATGTGCAGGGTTGCCATGGGGCCGGGGGCAGGAGTAGAGAAAGGTGAGGGTTTTTTTCTCCTTTCATGGGAGTTTTGTGCACCAGTGTGTAGGTGGGGGTAGGCGCAGGAACTCTGAATTCCACACTAATTTACTGAGAATTTCAGGAAAAACTGGTTTAGCTCCACTGGACTGAAAACAAAAATCAACTGGAGGTCAAAGGCAGGGGGAGGGGGCCTGTGGGGCATCCAGAGAGAGAATTCACCTCAATTCACAGACCCTCCCTAGGTTCAGACCTGTGTCGGGCCATGGGGACGCAGAAATAGATTCGGTGTTGGAAGAGCTCACTGTCCTGAGGGAAACGCTCTGACAGCATTTCTCAGAGCTGGACAAGGCTCAGGCCCTTTGGAAAGGGGAATGTTCTTTTGTGGACCTTGGAGACCGTCTCTCCAGACCTCAGATGCCAGGCTGGGTAACAAGGATGCCTTCCCATTGCGTGAGACCACCGGGAAATTATCGCTGCTTTACAAGTGGTCAAAAACAGGAAAAAAAATTTTTTTTGGAACAGCATTAAAATCTAAACACAAATTTTAAGTTCTCTTACAATTCCTAGACCCCTGGAAATACATGTGGGGCACCCCATCCTGGGCTCTGCAGACCCAGTGTGAGAAAGCGTGAGATCCAACCTCTGCCACAAAGAAACTCAGAACATATTCATTAAGCCCAAGGCCATAGGGAGAGGGAGGTGCTGCCCGCCTTTTCTAAAGAGCACACACTTTACATACATTAGCTAGCTGCTTCTGGAAGTCTTGAGCCTGCTCGACCCCCTGCAAGACTGCACTGCCTGGTGCAAGACAGCAGTCCCATAGCAGCCCTCTCTGCCTCCTGTCCCCTTATTCTCTCCCCTTCACTCACCCCCTGCCAGCAGCTAATCTCCTGATCATGCCACACTCCTGCTCAAAACCCTGCCATGGCTCCCCAGTACCCTCAGGGTTACAGCTGAACTCCTTAGCTGGCATACCTGCCTCAGAGAGAGCCTCCTCACTCCTTGAGCCTCAGTCCCCACTTCCTGCCCTGCACTCTTAGCTCCTTAGACAAGGTGGATGAGGGGTCCTGACTCAGCTTCTCACTCTTCTCCATATCCTCTGCCACCTGCCAGCCTCCCCTCAGACGATCCTCATTTGTTTAACTATCTTGGCAGATGCTTCTCTGGCTCCCATCACGGGGCAGGCGTGTTGATTTGTTTCCCACCTGCAGCAGGACCTCGTAACCAAGGCAGACACATCCTCCCTGGTGGTGCCTATTTTGCAAGGCAAAGTTCAGAGGCCTCACCCGACCCCCAGGCTGGCCCTAGCACCCAGATCCCACCTAGATCTCCTGCTCCAGATTTGGGTTCCCTGAGCCAGCTGCACGGCCATTCTTCAACCCTCGTCAGAGCATGAGGGGGCTCAGAGCATCCTATTCTCCCCTCCCCTGCCTCTACCAACTTATGGATGGGAGCGGGGCAGAAGCCCAGAGGTTGAAGGATTAGTAGCAGAGCTGGGACTGGGACCCGGGGCCCCTGACTCCTGCCCCGGTGCTCTCCTCACCCGATGTGGGCTCCAAGTCCCCTCCATTTCTGCTAACGGGTGGCTCTGCCTGGACCACGAGGGTGTTAGGCGTGCAGCTCACCCCCGAAAAACTGCAACCTTGTGGGGAACAGGGTGCGGCAGCTAGGTGATCAGCTCAATTTCACAGAGGCTCAGAGAGGTCAGGTGCTTTTCCCAAGGCCACACAGCTAAAAAGTACCAGAACTAAGATAAGAATCCAGGTCTTTCTGAACGCAGAGCCCATGTCCGGAAAGCGTGGTCAGTTTATGGAGCCTGCTTGAGACTGAGGTATGGTCACAGGCTGTGCTCCTGACTTATGCATGTTCTGGGAGCCACTGGTGACCTGAGAACACTCCCTTGACATGGGGAGGAAAGTGTCCAGTCCTCAGGTTCTCTGCCCCCAGGGCCAGGCTCTCTCTCTTCCCAGCTTAGCCCAACCCTGGGCCGCCTAGCAATGCCCCCGGGAACCTGGCTTCGGCTAGCCCACCCTGCCCTGGCCAGAGGAGCCCTGGGACAGAATGCTCACCGGGCTGCCATTCTGGGCAGGAGCTGAAAATTAAATTAAAACCACGACAGGGACAGTTAATTAAAGCAGATTAGCGCGAGACTAATTAGGGACACTGACACTGGAACTATCGCACTCCAAGATGTTAATTAGCTGTTCATTAATGTCAGCTCCCCGTTCAAGAGAGAAATATGAACAGCCCTTCTCTGGGGCTTCATTCGGGAGCTGAGTAAATGGGCGGCTGCCCATTGGCGGCTCAAGCCCCAACCCATGTTCCCTCCCTCCCTCCCTCTGGCCCTGGTGTCTGCCCACTCCCTTTGTCTCCGTCCTCCATCAGCTTGAGTATTGGTGCTGCCGGAGACCCTGAACCCACGGGAAGGAAGAGCTCAGCTGGGGCCCAACATGGAGGCTTTGGAAGAAAGGTGGCTTATGTGTTTCGCAAGCCAGCCTGGAGCACAGGGAACCCCGTGTCCCTGCCTCATCACTCTCTGGTCTCAGTTATGTGGAGGCCATTCCCCCTTCCTCCCTCCCTCCTCACCTCCCTTCCTTCCTTCCACACACCGACCCACCCTTTAGGCCCTCCACCAAACATTACCTCCCAGACACACAAATGCACACACATATTCTGTGTACAATTTCCATCCATCTATCCTTTAGTTTTTCCAATCGTCAGTCTGTCCATCCAACTATCCATCAGTTCTCCCATAATCTCCTATTTGCACACATCAACATTTGGTTACAATTTCCACCCATCCATGTGTGAATCCACTCATCTGTCCATTTGTCTACCATCCACCCTCCCTCCCTCCCTTCCTTCCATCCATCCATCCTTCTACCTATCCATGCACAAATGCATCTGTGAGCCACTGAGTCACATATTCATCCTTTTCACCCATGCACCGATCCCCTCATCGAAAACCCACCCACTTATCCTACCCACCCCCAAATATCTAGCCTTCTCTCCACTGATCCATTCATCTAGACATTGATCCATCCACTTACTCTGTTAACCCATCAACCAGCCAACCTTCCAACCACTGATGCAGCCATCTATCCAACAAACGTACCAGGACATCTGCTGAATGTTCACGTAGAGCAGCCACCGCCCCATTCACTCACTCACCGCAATTCATTCGTCTAAATACTGATGCCTCTACCTGCCTACCAAATCACCCACCATCCATTCCTCTCATACATGCCCACTGAACACCTACTGTGTGCCAGGTACTATGCTACACAGTAGGACAAGAGAAGGAATATAGAAATGAGGAAAAGCTGAAACAGTGGGATCCCTACCCTTATCTCCACTTCGCAGATGAGAAAACCAAGGCAGAAAGAGGCCATCCATCAAATTATTCACCCCCCCTAGCAATTACTGTATTGTCTGCCTATTACAGACCACTTGAGGATACGGCGACAGACACGGTTCGTAACTATAAGAGCACACAGTCTAGAGCAGTGATTCCCCAGAGAACACGGTGAAAGCTGTTACTTCTGCTCCCAAAAATGCACCTAAGCGCACACAGAAAACATTCTGTGGACAATTCTAGTGAGTCCACAAACCTCCTGAAAGCCCATCCACACTCCTCAGGTCAAGATCCACGGTGCTGGTTGGGGTTAGGGGCGCCAATCCTCCGCACAATAGAAAAATCCACGTACAACTTTTGACTCCCCAGAAACTACTAACAGCCTACTGTTGACCGGAAGACTTACTGATAACATAAACAGTCGAATAACACGTATCTTGTATGTTGTAAGTATCATAGACTGTATTCTTCCAATGAAGTAAGCTAGAGAAAAGAAAATGTTCTTAGGAAAATCATAAGGAGGAGAGAGTATAAATACTGTACTGTATTTATCAGGAAAAAAAATCTGCATATATGTGGACCTGCATGGTTCAAACCCATGTTGTTTAAGGGTCTACTATAATACAGGAGTGAGGAGGGGTCGTTGAGGGCTTCCTGGAGGAGGTGATACCCACGTTGAGCTGGGACAGACGGGCAGGGTTAGCGGAGTGGAGGCTAGCCCAACTCCGTTCGCATGTTCCGTGCACGTGCCAAGCCTGAAGGAGAGAGGCAGTGGAGAGTGCTGTCCAGGACTGGTGGGGGTGCCAGCTGGGGTGTGACTGCACCCTGCTTTGTCAACCCAGGTCCCCTGCCCAGTTCTTCCCAGGAAACAGTGAGGACCTGCCTCTGGCCCCACTTTCAGCCTTGCTCTGGGACTGGCTGGACTATATACGGGGCTCAGAGGCTTTCATCGGGGGGATGAGCCTTGACTGTTCCCAGACTGTCTCTCGGAGGCGCCCGGGCCTGCTGTCCTCTGCCAGGCAGAGGGAGCTCTGTTCCAGGCATCCCTACCAGCATCTGAAGGTAGGAATTGGGAAGCAGGGGTGGGAGTCTCTGTGGCCCTGGGCCTGGAACTGTGTTGGAACCGGCTGACAGCGGGCCAGAGCAGGGCATGGCGGGCACTCCGGGAGTCAGTCCAGGCTCTGGCCCCGAGGCCACTGCATGTTCTGCCCAGGGCTGGTCCCTCCGGGCCAACTCAGCCTTCCCTTCACTCTTGCCTGCTCCAGCCTTTTTCTGTAATGGCAGGCACTTCCAGATCAGTATCCCATCAGGTCAAGGTCACGACACTGGTCGGCTTTATTGGAGGCAACTAGATGTTCCCAAGGAAGTAGGAATTTAGGAGACAGAAAGACCCAGGTTCACATCACACCTCTGCCATGTAGGGGAGACCTGACTCCAAGTGAGTCACCTTACTGTTCTGAGCCTTCACTGTGAAAGAGGGATGATAATGATATTGCGACTCCTGCTTTCTTTTCCTGTCTTGATTTTTAATTTGTTGTTGGCATTTGTTCTTGCTTGGGAGGCCTTTTTTCCATCCTTTCACTTTTGATCCTTCATCATTTTGCTTTAGATGTCTTTCCAAAAGAACACGTAGCTGGGTTTGTTCTATTTTTAGCCCTATGGAAGAGTCATTGTCTATTATTAGGAGATATAACCCATTTGCATTTATTGCAGCACCGTATTGGTGTCCAGTAAATGCCTAACAAAGATTATCCTTTCCTCCCAGCATCATCTGAGGACCTCATCCATTACCCCTCATCCCTCATCTGCTGCCCCTTCCACAAGCCCCCCCCCCCCACACACACACACAAATACTGCCTCTGGAGCCTCACATGCTGAGGAATATACAGTTCTACTGTCACTAGATTTATATTTGCTAAGCAAAAGCTGCCGTTAGCTTCTGACTATCTCATAAACTGACTGTCAGAGCAGGAAAGATCTTCAAGATCCTCAGACCACAATACCAAGGGCCAAGGTCAGTCATCTTTGGTGCAGATGTTGGGAACAGAATAAAGTTCTTTGTTACTCAATCCAGGGGTTAAAAGAGGTCCCAAAGTGCCACTGACCAAAGGCCCCAGAAAGGGAGAGGGGAAAATGGGAAAATGAGAAGAACAATCCAAGAACCAGAAGAAAGGTCCCGGAACGTTGACCGACACAGGGTGTTGTGCCAAGAGCATGGGTTTTGTTACTAGGACAGGCTTCTGAATTTGGTTCTGCCACAATTTTCTGCTCAATCCTGGGCAAGTCACACCCCCTCTCTGAGCTTAGACTCCTTTTTGGGGCTACCAGGAAGTTAGGTTTGGTGGCTTTCCAGACTGTGCTATAAAATTGTGTTTATATATCTAGAGGGGCAGTTAAAGTGATGCTAATGGACATCACTAATAATTGTCCCAAATCTGATCTCCTCTCATTCCTTAATCACAAACCCTGATTGTCGTCTGGGCACATGGTCTCCTGGAATCGAGTTTACATTTCCTGCCCGTCTTGCACCTGAGTGTGATCTAGTGCTAGCCAATGAGACGAAACAAAAATGGTAGGTGCAATTTCTAGGAAATGTCCTTAAAAGAAATACGCATGTCTGTCATTACCCTCTCCTCTTTCTTGCTGCCTGGGATGTGGATGTGATGGCTGGAGCTCTAGCAGCCAACTCAGATCATGAGACCAAGACAGAGGGAGCACAGGACCCTCATGATGGTAGAACAGACATTCCAGCTTTGAGCTACTTACCGGGGACTTCATTTAGTAGAGAGAGGAATAAACACCTATCTTGTTTAAGTCACTGTTATTTTGTTTTCTGTCATTCACAATCCAAACTGAAACAGCTGGTTAAAAGCACATGTTGTAGATTCCAACAAACCTAGTTTGAATCCTAGTTCTAACACCAACAATCTGAGTGATCTGACGCGAGTCACTTAACCTCTGAGTCTCAGTTTCCCAATCTGAAATGGTTATAGCGATGCATACTTCTCAGGAGGAAATGAAATACAGATGCCTAGTCTCTGTTTCATAAATAGGGGCTCAGTACGTAACAGCTGCTTGTGTCATTGCCAGTATTATCCTCATCAGCCAGTCTCTTCCATAGGAATCCCACGAGAGCCGTAACTCCTGTATCTCTGGCTTTCACGGGAACCCTCATCTCTGTATACGTGACACGATGGAAAGGTACAGGTAAGAATGGCAAGATGAAGGCTTTGAGTCCAGAAAGCACTGCGTTCAAACCTCAACTTTACCATTAGTAGCTGTGTGATCTCAGGCAAGCCTCATCTTTTCCTGGGGATGGTGATGCAGGTCACAGTAGCATCGTGGTGAGGTCCCAGCTGGCAACCCAGCAGGCCTATGGTGGGGATCACTCCCGGAGAAGTGGGACCTGCGGCTGAGGCTTTAGGAAGTGCCGGATGGACGAGCCACCAGCAGTGTGGGTATGATCAGCCCTGTGCCTGGCTCTTCTGGAGAGTAAAGTCATGCCATTACTCATCTTTTGGCCTAACTAGCCCTGAGGGGGTGGTTAGGATGCAGGGAGAAAAACCAAAGCTCCATTAAAAAAAAAAAAAAAAAAAAAAAAAAAAAACAATCAATTTGCAACAATCCAAATAAAAGCCATTAGATGTGGCTTCCCCACTGGAGACACCCAGGGGCCTCTTCCCCACCAGGATCCCAGGAAATTGATTGGCAATTACTGACACTAATGGGGGCCGGAGAGGCCTGGTGACTTCCCCATCACTCTCTGGGGACAGTGATGACACGTGAAGATCTGTCAGGCCGAGTCCGTCCTGGGGCAGTCGGACCCCAGATCTGGCCAGAGATGGGGCAGCCAGCTGGGCTTGAGACCCCTTGGGAACCTCACCCCTTTACTTATTTATGGCTTCGTTTGACTCCTAGTGAGTTAATGGCCCTACTGGGGCTGTGCAGATGGCAGGTCCCACGACGGGAGGCTGGTAGGGGGATCGGGGAGGCTTCCAGGTCTGCCCTTCGACCCGGACCTGGGGTTGCATGAAGGAGGCCTCAGTCCTCACAGGAAGTCTGGGGGCAGAGAGGGAGAGAAAGGGTCACCAGAGAGGCCGAAACAGAAGTTGTGAGAGGCGGTGGCCAGAGACCAAATGAAAAGGCACACAGAGCAGTGGAGCCAGGAGCATCATGGGAGACCACACTGTGGAACTGTAGAGGAGGCAGGGCCCTGAGCGGCCATCTAGTTGAGCCTCACCTTTTTAGTTCCTCAGTGGTGGTCAGGGGAAGGCACTGGCCCCAGGTCTCCCAGCACAGCCCTGGAGGAACTGGGAGGCGAGATTTCCCTGGGACAGGACGCTTGGGGTGAGGAGGACATTCACACTCACTCACTGGGGCCACCTCTGAGCCTGGGGATGGGGGTCCTATCTAGTGGGCAGAGAGACATGTCAACAGACGATGACAATTCAGAGGGACAGCGGCTATGACGGGGGTGTGGGAGCTCGGGATGGCCTACTATCCCAGTCTTGGGGAGGGGTGGTTAAGGAAGGTTCCTGGAGGAGGTGAGGATAAGTGGGTGTTAAACGAGTGGGGAGGAGGAGGGAGGAAAAAGAAGAAAATTCTAGGCCAAGAGAACAGCATGTGCGCGCAAAGCCTCAGGGGTAGACCAAAGCACAGCCAGCCGCACAGTGTGGCTGGAGGCAGAGGGGTGCTAAGAGAAGAGGTCAGCGAGGGGGCTGGGGCCAGGACGGTGACAGGCCTTCTGTCTAGGATGGGAAGGAGTTTGAGCTTTATTCTGTGTGCAGTCAGGATGCGTTAGGTAGACACATAACACAACCAGCTTTCCATTTTAAGAAGATGGTTCTGGAACTGCCGGAGGGGAGGTAGGGGGAGGCAGGGAACAGTCAGAAGGCTGCTTGCTGCGGCACAGATCCAGGAGAAAAGACAACCAGGCCTGGACCACAGCAGGGAGGTAGAGGGATCTGAAGGGGAGGGAGCTACGCCAATATTCAGCAGGGAAAATGGACAGGATTTGGTATCGACTGCATGGCAGGGGTAGTGGTGAGGGAGGGCTGGAGGAGGACTCGGGTGTGGCCGAGGGAGGAGGCAATGAGGGGCTGGCCAAGGGCACTGGGCTTGAGGGACAGAAGGGGTGGGCACACTGACTCTGAGTGGGGAGGAGCCATGTGGTCTGGGGGAAAGCTGAAAGGGAGGTGACATGAGGCTCAGAGAGGTTAAGTGTATTATCCAAGGTCACACAGCCAGGAGGCGCCCAGACGGGTTTAACCCAGAAGCCTACAACGTTTCCTACCACTTAGGGAGAAGACTGAAGGGCCAGGCCCTTTCCACTCAGCAGCCCCACATCTTGTGCCCTGACCATCTATCTGTCCCCGCTCCCCGCCTAACCCCAGGAAGCCTAGGGCTGCATTTTCTCCTGCTTCACCTGTGAGATACGGAGCTGGCAAGCCTCAGGCTGGCCCCTCCTTGGCTACAGGCATGCCCTCCTGGGGCAGATGGGCTGTGAGGCTGAGGTCACTGCAGTTCAAGGGGTTAGGCCTCTGAGAATCCACGTCGGCCACGGGACCTCTCACGTCCAGAGTGACCTTGAGGGCCAGGCCTACCTTTAACCCGCCTGCTGTGAGCTCTGGCAGCATGAGGCTGAGTATGGGCATCGGCGGGGTAGGCGCGTCCCTCAACCTGTCAAGGGGAACCTGGCCAAAGCACATTCCAAGCCCTGAAAATGTAGCTCAGGAGCCTAAGTCCCAGTGCCCAGAGTACAGAGGGGGCTGGAGATGAGGCCCCAAGCGGGCATTCTGAGTGAGCAGGGGCCTGGGGTGGGGGGGGGGGGGTTGGAGGGTGTGGCCACGGAGAGGCAGAACACCCTTGACTGATCCTGACTGCTGTGTGACCCTGGGTAAGTCACTAAATCTTTCTGTGCCACATTATGTCTCTAAAATAGGGATATTAGTACCTGCCTCGGAGGGTGGTTGTGAGGGTCCGATGAGTTAACACACGTTAGACGCAAACAAGCTGAGAAAACACCGTGTGGCACAGTCACTTGCTTGCTGTGACAACGCTGGGAATGCCACAGGTAGCACATCACATCCACACCCTTCCGGTCTGGCCTGGACTGACCCTGTGGAGGGGAAGGGCTGGCTCCATTTATTCTTGGCCCGTTCTCCCCCTCGGGGGCTGGCTGTGGCATCGAGCGAGGCGGCCCGTCCTCCGCAGTATCGATTTTCCCGTCTCCCAGGAAGGCACGATGCATTTCGTGCATCAGTCAGCTGCGAGCGGATCGTCCCAGCTGGGAGCCAGCCTGTCCACGCGCAGCTCCGCAAGTGGGTCAGGGAGTTGGAGAGAAGTAAAGCTTCTCAGGGGGGCCCCGAGGACGGCCCGGGACTCCGGTGGGTAGAAGCTCCCATCGACGTCCTTACAGGAGCCCCGGACTGCGGTTCTGCGTTGGCACCTGCCTCCCCAGGATGACCTTAGGCAAATCACTCAGCCCCCACCAGCCGCATCACTTCCGGGTTTATAAATTCCATTCCTATCCGTCACCTCAAGTGACCGGCATAACAACCCTGGGAGTTGTGCAGAGCACGACTTACCATCCCCACTTTACGGAGGGGGAAACTGAGGCTCAGCAGGGCTCAGCCACTAGCTTGCCCAAGGTCACACCGCACCTAAGAGGCCTACTCAGACCTTGGGCCACACCCAGGCTTACCCCACATGGGTGTAGTGGGGAGTCACCGGCAGTAAGGATTTTAGCCAAGGAGGTGACAGACTCAGAGAGTGGACTGCACCATTGTGGTCAGTGACATGACAGAGGCCATGGGTGCTACTGGGGAAGGAACCAGGGGATCCAGGAGGGCCATGGGGTATGCGTGTGTATGTGCACATGTGTCAGGGTGGAAACAGGCATTCGGGGCGGAAGGAATGGCATGAACAAAGTCCTGGACGAAGGTGAAAGCATGTCTGAGACATCAGGTACAGGTGGGTGGGGATGGGATCATCGGGCCAACGATAACAATTAGAAGGAAGGGGGAGCCTGGGGGGGCTCAGCCGGTTGAGCCTCCGACTTCAGCTCAGGTCATGATCTCACAGTTTGTGGGTTCGAGCCTCGCATCAGGCTCTGTGCTAACAGCTTGGAGCCTGGAGCCTGCTTCGGATTCTGTGTCTTCCTCTCTCTCTCTCTGCCCCTCCCCACTTGTGCTCTGTCTCTGTCTCTCTCTCTCAAAAATAAATGAACAATACAAAAAATGTTGTTTTAAAAAGGAAGGAGGAACACGAGGGCTGGCAGTGTGGTATGGAGAGGCCAAGAAGCAGGACGGGGGCTGTGACCAGAGAGAACCTTCCACGGGGACACGGGCAGGTAGGAGCATTCTGGTCAACCAGGGCCTTCGGCTCAGCCCATGGCCCCTCCCCTGTGGCCGGGCACAGGTGGGCCGGGCCTCAGGGTCAGGAAGGCCTGGTTTGAGGAGGGCTGGTGGTGCCGTTACTGCACATCAGGCTCCCACCCTGGTAGGGACCAGTAAATCACATCCAGGAGCAAGTGTCAACCAGCCCTGGAGGGGGCTGTGCTCCGACTAATCCCACAAATGCCTGAGACGGGATGGGAGGGGGCTAGCCGGGCCTGCGGAACAAGCGGCCTGACCCCCATTTTACAGATGGGAGAAAGGGGGGCCCAGAGAGGTTAAGTAACTGGCCCCAGGTCACACAGCCCGTGAGTGGCAAAGCTGGATTTGAAACTCCGGCTCCCTGCTGCCAACACCCACACTCCTTCTGTTCCTCAGAACAGCAGTGGTTTCACGGGATGGGTTCCGGGAGAGAACGCCGGGCGCTCATGCTGCCAGGAGCTCCACCCCCAGTGCCCACCAGGGCTCACGGCACGCCTGCGGCCCCAGACCCCCACACTGTGTCGGGGACCTTCGCCCAGGACCTCAAACCGCACTGCAAACCATGAACAACAGCCTTTGTAAACACAACAGATTCTGGAAACTTTAAATAGTTTTTGGAGCCTCCAAACAGCTTCCAGGACTGACAAATTGCTTCCAAAATGTTCAAATGCCTTTGGAATCTTTGAACAGCCCCTGAGACTTGGACCAAAATTGAGAGCCAAGAAGGGCCCAGGGCCAAGGCAGGACTCCGGCCGTCTTCCCAGCCATCAAGCCCTCCTCCAAATGTGAGCTGGCTGCACCCTGGCCTTGGCCCGCAGCGGGGCCCGGCCACACCTTAGGTCTGACTGAGCAGCTTCATGGTGGCCCGGAACGAGCACTGGACTCAGAGGAAGGGGCGACAAGGCTTCATGTGGCGTCTACCTTGCCGGGTGACCTCAATCAAATCACTTCTCTCTGGGCCTTGGTTTCCCCACTTACGGAACAGGGGTGCTGTGGGAGAGTTTTAGGGTGTATAGAAGTGCGGGCCATCTTTAGGATTCGAACCCAGTTCCCTCCCCTCCCCGGCTTTAGCCTGTCCAGAGTCCAAGGGCGGTGGGCTGGGGAAAAAGCACTGCTTCACCAGGGAGAGGAGGCACATGGAACCCGAGAGAGGCGCCCCCCCCCACCCCCTGGCTTCTCCCCCAGCCCATGGGGCTCTACTGCCAATAGAGGGGACCCGACCTTTTCGTTTTTCGTGGGAGCTGGATTCAAACCCCCGCTTCTGGCCCTCAACAAGCATGTCTCAGGGAGGCCTCTGTGGGTGCCCCACCCAGCATGGCGCCGACCCCGGCACCTGGCAGGCAGCCTTTCCGTGCAGCCACAGAGGGCGGCCGGTTTCAGCCACCCAGAGCCGTCTCCATGGTGACGGGCATGGAACCGAGCTGGGCTTTTGAAGAACACTCATAAAGACGCAAACTTACCCCAGATGAGCCGACGTCGCGCATCTGTGAGGCAACACATCTCGGGCCAGCCCTGTGCCTTGTAAACCGCGGCTGGCCAGTGGCCGCGGCGGGCCTGGCGAGGACACAGCTTCTGATCTGCCAGGCTTCGGAGTTCCTGTTTCCTCACAGTGCCCTTGGGCCCTGTCTCGGGCCCACCCACCCCACCTTGGTAGGTCTGGAGGTAGATACGCCTCAGCTGCGGTCAGCTTCTTGGCTGTGTGACTCAGAGCAAGTGCCTTCACCTCTCTGAGCCTCCGTGTCCTCATCTGGAAAATGGGCCTGAGGAGGCTATAATGATGCACCGTAAAGGGCACTGACTGCGAGATGGATAGAACAGGCACAGCATGGTACAAAGTAGGTGCTGGCTTCCCTCCATTTCCCCCTTCCTTTTCAGCGTCCCCCCTGCAGAGGTGCACGGGGGGCCCCCTCCTCCTGCTCCAGCGGCACTCTGTATGTCTATCTGCGTCAGAGCACTCCTCACACTCCGCAATAGTCCATTTACTTGTCCCCCAGACGAGCCGGAGTAACTGACATTGGTGCCCTGCTATGTTCGCCGGGCCACGCTCGAGGTTGGCACTCAACAGGTCTTCAGTCACTATTATAAGAGCAAATGGATAAACAGGGTGACTATGGGTTCTGAACCCCAGATCTAGGGGTGTGGTCTGGGGAGTGCCTGGGGGGCATATCTTACGGTGGAGGCTGGAGGTCATGGCAGTGGAATTTATACTGGTAACTGATGGGGATACAGCCAGGGTGCCCTGAGCGCTTCTGTGCAAAGGGCTCTTGGATGCTAAGCTCCCTGACTTCTGCCGTAGCTTCCATCTTGCAGAGAAAGAAGCCATGTTTCAGAGGGGTGAAGGCACTTGCTGGGGTCACGTGGCCAGTGGCCAGTACTTTGTCCAGCAAAATGTGGGCGTGCCCGCCCATCTCCTGCGGCCTGTAGGGTCTGCTGCTGGCCCACCACCACTCTTTCCCCTCTCTCCACCAACACGCCCTCAAACGGCAGCCTCAGGTCGACCTCCTGCGGCACAGGCCCCTCTTGCCCTCACAGAGACAGATCACACCCTGGAACAGGCCTTGAGCTGCCCCCATCCCCTCAGCCTCTGACCTGTGTTACCTAACTTCACCCCTTTTTTCTTGACCCTGCCCCCAGTGGCTCCCTCTCCCTCCTTTACTCCTTCATGTCAGATCCACACTGCCTGGAATGTCCCATCCAGAATGATCCACTCCAGTAGACAGTGTCCATGAAGACAAAAGACCCAGAGTTTGAATTCTGGCCCTGCCACTTATGAGCTGGGTGACCTGTGACAAGTTACTGAACCTCTCTGAGCCTGGATTTCTCTCCTGGAAAAAGGTGGAGAAGAGGACCTGCCCAATAGGTCGTTGTGAGGGTAAGGTGAGTTCGTGGGTGTGGACATGCTTTATGAACAGAAAGGTACTAGGTGGGTGGGGGGCTTTAATTAAAGAAATACAATGGATTGTAATATTGAACCAAGACATAAATACATAATATGCCTAATTATAATTAATTACACATGATCACTTAAAAGGGTAGAGATGTCAGCAGCTGGCTAGGGGGTTGTGGGGGAAACAAAAGAAACATACAATGCAGATTTAAGCTCCTACACCTGCCCAGTAAGTCCGATCTGCAGTCATTCCTTCCTCTCTTTGTCTGTCCATCAGCCTGTCCATCCACCAATCCAGCATCCAACAATCTGGCCATTCTACCAACACTCATCGAACCCTTACTTGCAAAGCTTCACATTGGGTTAGCATCACAAGCTCTCCCACCCATAAAGAAGATCAATACCAGCTGCTGATCATGGAGCCCAGTGACACCAGGCGTGTTCCCTTTAATCTGCCCATTTTACAGATGAGGACACCGAGGCTCAAAGAGGCTGAGGCCAGGATCCAGCGATTTGGGAGGCCCTTCTCATCTCCGTGCCACATCCCTCTCCCTCACTGGCTGGCCCTGTCTTCATTGGCCATGCCATTTCATTGTGACTTACAAGCACCTCAGTCTCCACAGCCCCCACTCCCAACTCCCCTCATTCTGAAAGACCCCCCCCCAACTTAATTGGGTGGGTTTGGCACCTCTGAGTACCAACCCCGTACCCCTTTCCCCTTGGTTTCCAAGGGCTCATAATTTCCATCCCCTCTGTTCCTTATTAGTTTTCTTACAAAATCTGTTCCATGATTTCACTGACATTACTGCTGCCCACTCTGAGTGGAAGACTTGCAGAAAATCCCCAAGTAGGCCCAAGAGGGCCCCCCAGTGACCCCTCCCTCAGCAGAGTTGCTGCTTCCCAGCTCTCCTCTGCCAGGCAGGACATCTGGGGCCAGGAGGCAAGGTGGCGCCTAAATTCGCTGTTATTTCTTGCTCCTCCCGATATCCAGAGAGGTAGGTGCCATGCCTGCATTACGACAAATGTCCAGGGGTGTGGAGATGGGAGAGCTGGTCGGCCCGGGGCTGTACAGTTAAGCAGGGCCGGGGTGGAGCCTAAGCCCGGGCCCGACTCTCCAGGCTTATCCTCCTTGGCCTGGCAGACATGGTTTCTTGGTTTTGTTTTGTTTTAGTGTTTGTGTGGTTTTGAGAGAGCGCGAGTGGGGGAGGGGCAGCGAGAGGGGGACGGAGGATCTGAAGTAGGCTCTGTGCTGACAGGCCGACAGCAGCAAGCCTGATCCGGGGCTCGAACTCACCAACCACGAGATCTTGACCTGAGCTGAAGTCGGATACTCAACTGACTGAGCCCCCCAGGTGCTCCAGAGTATACAGGGTTTTTGCCCTCCACTCCCAGTGCCCGGGCAGGGTTATTTTTAGCTCCTTATCTTGGCCAGGCTACTCCTGAGGACAGACTGGCTGGGGGACCAGCCGTACTGAGAGGGAAAGTGAGGCAAAAGACGGCATTCTAGCCTGGACACCCGGAGTGTGGCGGGACTGACGCCACCTTCTCTGTGGTCCTGGTCATCAGGGTGCGAGGGGTCAAAGCTAGGTCAAACGGAGAAGCAGAGTTCCCAAGTGTCCGAGCTGGATTTGGCCCTTCTCCTAGGGAAGCAGCGCACAAAGCACAGGACAGCTGGGCCCTCCCTCAGACCAAGAGCAGCAGAGATGGGCTTGAGGCCTGGGGGGTTCTCACACTCGCTTGGGGCTAAGGACCCGTTCATTGATCCAACGCCCATCATTATATGCATGAGAAAACGGAGGCTCAGAGAGGACAAGGAACTCACCCAGCGTCACACAGCAAGTGGGCTATCAAGCTAAGACCGGACCCTGTTTCTTCGGACTCCCCACTATAGGCCCTTGACCCCTCACCCCAAAGACAGGAAATAGGACATTTTAAAAAAGAGGCCACTCAGGGCTGGGTGGGCCTGGGTGGGACTGGGGAGGGGGACTTGAGGCTGCCAGGCCCCTGCCTAAATATATACCCTCTTTGGTGTGTCAGGATGTCTGAAAGTCCCTCATTTGAGCTTATCCAGCTTTGGGGTGGGATGACAGCGGCTAAGTGACACCTCAGGGGAGATTAGGTGACAAGGAATAAGATGGGGCCCAGATGGGGTAGGTCAGGGAGGCAGAGAGGTTGGAGGACAAACCTCCTGCCTTGACAGGTCTGCTGGAGACGGTTGTCACGGGAAGTCCCTAAACTCCCTGCCCCCTTCCCCGCCCACTGGGAAACTCCCAAGAGGCAGAATTTTCTACCCATTTTCTCCAAGAACTCTGGGATCCAGAGGTGTAAGGGTCTCTGGAGACCTCTGGGTCAGTTCCTTCTTTGGCTTTTGGGGAGACTATGGGCCAGAGAGAAGTGACCTGTCCAGGGTCAGAGTGAGTTAGTAGTGGCCTGATTTGGGGAATGAGGGAGGACAGGTGGATCTGTAGCTCCTGGAAGACAGCAAGGAGGAGGTGGCTCAGTGGCCAAGCAGCCAGCTTGTTCCTCCCCCTGGCCACCGTGAGGCTCAGGGACCAGGAGAAAGGTCAGCAGCCCGGGGAAGCAGCTGTGTGGTACTGAGTGGGGAAGTGGGCCTGTCCTGTTGGAGGATGTATCAGCAGCAGCGGGGTTCCTACTCCCAGCCCTGTGCCTCTTCTCTTAGGCTAGTGCCCAGTTCAAACTGCTCAGCCAGGCCTTCAAGGTCCTTAACCACCTGTCCCGCCATCCTCTCTGTGCTCTCTCTCTCTCTCTCTCTCCTCCTACCCACCCCCCACTCCCACCAAGTGATCTCACCGGACACCAGACCAAACTGGGCGCCACTTTCCCAGCACACGGCCCACCGGAGAGTTCATGCTGAACTCGGTGCCTGGAATGCTTGTGGCCCATCTTCACCTGGCAGATTGCTATTCAGCCTTCCCAGTCAAAAACAAGGTTTCCTCAGTGAGGCCCTGCCCACCTTCAGGATCCTATTCGAACTGACCAGACCTTCCTGGGCTCATGTATTGTAAAGCATACACTGTATTTCTAACATGGCACTTCCCAGGGGTAGGGAAGCGATCTCATATTCATATTCTTCTCTGCACCTGGCGCATATACTCAAAGGCTGGGAAGGAGACCCACTCTACAGTAAGAAGCAGAACCTTGGAGTCAGATGGACCCGGGTTCAAGTTCCAGCTCCCCTGTGGGACCTGGAAGATGTCTCCTAACCTTGCTGGGCCCCAAGTTTTCTTATCTGTAAAATGGGAACAATTCTGTCCACCTTGCAGAAAACAGGCAAGGGTTGAATAAAGTAACCCAGGTGAGGAGCCTGGCACATAGAGAATGCTAAGTGAATGAATGTATGTGTGTGCACACACACACACATAAAATATGTTATATGTATTAATACATCATATACTAGGAAGAACGAATAAAGGCCCCAGTTCCCTGGAAACTTGTTCTCAGCACTGATCCCTTGGAAAAACATCTTAGAAGGGTTTTGGTCTGATCTGTAGACATCTCTGCACCCCAGCCTAAGCTCTGCTTAATTGTCTTGCTCTGAGGGTGCCGAGTAAATACTCCAGGCCAGCTGGTGCCTGGAAACCGCCAACTGCCGGGGAGCAGCTCGTTAATTCTCCCGTCTCTGCATACAGAGCCCGCAGCTTCTGCAACTCATCTTGGGAAATTGAGTGAAGTGGGTCAGGCCCGGGCCAGGGGTCGCAGGAAGTGGGGCTGGAGGTGCCAGGGGACTTGAAAGGGCCTGCAAGAGGCACCGCTGGGAAGCAGTCCAGGCTGGAGGAAGTGGGCCTGGAGCTGCCGAAAGGCGGATGGATCCCAGGCCCGGCCTGGCCCTGCCGGCTCTGACTCAGCTTTCGGGTCTCGACTTGGAGGGGCGGGAAGCCGGGGGCTCACAGTGAGGCTGGACACGCAGCGGCCCTCAGGGTGGCGAGCTCTGGGGTCCAGGAGGTCCCACTGCCAAGACAGGCAGTGTGGTGTAGTGGTTGAGTGGGGGGGCCCTGCAGCAAGGCTCCTTGGGTTTGAACCCTGGCCCTGCAAATTAGTGACGTGTACTCTTGGGTTGGTTATTCAATGGCTTTGTGCCTCAGCTTCCCCCTCTGCAAAATGAGGAGGAGGACGACGACGAGGACTCAGGTCACTGGGGGCTGTGGGAATCAAATACACCCTAAGAGCTTAGAACTATGTCCAGCATGTGGGAATCACTCTGTAAATGCTAAGCTCTTAGTATTATTATTATCATCATCCCTTCCGCCCCATCTGAAATCATCCTACCTGGAAGTTCTCATCTGCAGACCATGAGCCTGGACTTGATTCTGCAGTAACACGGGCGTGTTACCACTTGAGCCAGCGCTGAGGGGTCCGCCTGCAGCCCTTCTGGACAGGGTGGAGGAGTGAGGTGATGGATTTGTGATGTCTGTCCTGCGCCCGAAAGGGAGAGTGGAAGCCCACAGACCCATCACACGCTTTCACTGGGACATTTCATTTACTCAGCAGATACTAAACTGAGCTCCTGCTCGGTACCAGGACTGGGTTAAGCCCTGGGATTCAAAGGTGAGCAAAAACACACATGGTTTCCCACTGGCATCAAAAATCCAGTGGGGAAAACCCTCATTAAATAGTCTCAAAAGTACATGTCAATTCAGAACTTTGGAAAGTGCCGAGAAAGAGAGGTGGGTGCAGCATTGCATGGGGGCGGGGGACAGGCTCCCCTTCTCGCACTAGTTTTCTGTATGATCTTACACCAGTCACTCAGCCCCCCTGGGCCTCCGACCCCTCGGCCACAATGGGCACAGTGATCCCTTTCCTGCCTGAATGGCTCATCTTTCTGGAAATTTGCTTTTCTTTTATGGCCCTGCCCCTTGGCTAGGATGCTTTTGCCCACTGTTCTCTTTCTTGGGGGGAGAATAACTATTTATCCCTGAGCATCAGTTCAAATATTCCCACCTCTCCCTGCAAACAGTCAGTCCTACCTCTGTGCTGCCAGAGAATTCTGCAGAGTCCTCTGCTATTACAGGGCAACACCGTGACACGCGTCTCTCCTCCATGGCATTTTCCCTTCGACTAAGAGCTCCTGGAGGGTACAGCCATGTCTGTGCCCGCTTCAATACCCAGAAAAACCATAGATTGCTTGGCACAAGGCACAGGCTCAGTCCGTGGGGGCCGAGGCAGGTGGGGAGCAGGACCAGATGACCCTTTGACCCCCAAGAGGTTGGGCCTCTAAGTATGCTTAGACCTAACTGGTACACTCAGGTCAGAAGGCCTGGCCTTGCATTCCTGGTTCTGCTACTTCCTTCCTGCTGTGTCTGAGTTACCGAGCCATTTGGAGCCTTGGCATCTCTGTCTATAAAATGGGGATACCTCAGAATTATGCTGTGCTGGCTCAGAGTCCTAGCATACAGCAGGTGTTCCATAGAAGCCACTTCTCCCTTTTCCTTCCTTCTTTAGGTGGCACGCAGGGCCAACATTTGTGCCCTGCAGTGCCCAGATCAGAGACAAGGTTCTGGAAGAAAACACATGGGGAGCTTGTATTCTAAGAAGCAGGGCCCAGAGGACCAAGGAGATTGAGGGGGACAAAGGAAGGTGGCAGGTCCCTGGAAGGCACCCAGCTGGAGTTGGCACCCATAGGCTGTTCCTCATAGAGTAGGCCCATGGCCCACGTGTGACAGGCCACCCCGGGATCCTCAGCAATTCCCACTGCCCAGCCTCTCTAGAAAGTGCTCACATCCTTTCCTTGCGTGAGGCGCCCGCCTCTTGGTGCTGCAGCCCGAGTGCTGATAATAAAGGCACCTCTGTGTGTCTCTGGGGAAGCGGGGCTAGGGGCGGTGGTGAGGGGGGGCCCCACAAAGCTCCCGCAGCTGTGTGTTTGCAAACAGGGGAGCTGAGCTGTGCAGAGGGGCTGAAAGCACTGATTGTCTTTAATTAAAGGAGGTTGGAGGCAGTGCAGGCTTTGACAAAAGAGGTTTCCAGCCTGTTAGCAGCTTCAGCCTACGCAGAGGCTGGGCCGCCCAGGCGCGCCCCCGGCTTTGTCCCCATGGGGCCTGGCCCCGTGGAGGGCACAGCCAACACCTGCCTGGTGGGGGTGGGGGTGGGAGCCAAGCACACGCAGTAGGGCCGTGATGAGAGGGCTGGGCTGCGGGGCCTGGGAAGATGTCCTTGTGGCGAAGCTGGCTCTCACTCATTCATTCATTCATTCATTCACTCACTCTCTCACTCAACAAGCATCACTGAGTACTTGCCATGTGCCGGGCCGCTGCTCAGAACTGGGGGCAAAGAGATGGACAGTCCCTGCGTTTCAAGGACTTCACACTCTAAGAGGCTGCGTGGTACAGGGACTGCAAAGAACAGACTCTGGCACCAGCCGGCCTGGCTTTGAACGCTGGCTCTGCTGCCTACGAGCTGTATGATATTGAGCAAGTCACTTCATCTCTCTTGGCCTCAATTTTCCCATCTGTAGAAGGGGGGTGATAAAAACAGCACAGACTTTATGGGCTGTGCGAGGATTACCGAGGCATCACAAAATGCCCCCACCAGTGTGCTTTATAAACATCAACTGTCATCATTCACTCCTTCATTTATCCAACTCTTTACCTAGTTGGAGTCCCCGGAGGCAGTCAGCGAAATGAGGAGAACCGTGGTCTAGGAGGCTGGCTGGGTTCTAGTCCCAGCTCTGCCAGGCACTTGCTGTGTGGCTTCCCTGCCTCAGTTTCCCCACCTGGGCAATTGCGGCTGGGCAGGATGCTGTGTGAGGGAGGCTCTGCAGACATAGACGTCTCAGTGATCCCTCCAGTGCCCTGGGAATTGAGACTCCTCTGAAGAGCCCGCCTCGTTGGGCTCCTTCCTGCTCCTGCTGCATACAAATGGGTTCAGCTTCCCAGCCCAGCGGCTTCTTCAGCTCACTCCATTCTTTTGTCTTCTGTCTCCCAGGCTTGCCTTCCCGGGTCCTCAGACACATCTGCAGCCCCCTCCCCAGCAGGCACACGTGCACTGGCGATCTCTTGCTCTCACACACGCACATGCACACACCTGCCTGATTCTCGCCCTCACCCCCACCCCCACCCGATAGAATCACAGTCTCTGTCCTCCTCCCACACTCCAAGGCTTGCTGATTCCCTGGGTCCAGGGTGGGTGCGGTGGGGTGGGGGGAGGGTTGCTCACAGCCTCTGATGGCCTCCAGCCCAGCTGGCTGGGCTGGGTGGTCGCAGGGAGGTGGAGGGAGGGGGCGGAGGGCGCCAGCGTCCTGGGGCCAGACTCTTCAGGCAGTGGGAGGGGAGGTCAGTTCCTGAAAGAGAGGGGGCCCAAGTCGGGCCACAAGGGGAGGGCAGGTCTGGAATCTGCACACGACGGGCACTGCTGGAGGTTGGGGGTTTACCCAACACCCACTCTGGGCCCGCGGCCCCTTGTTTAATCTATTCAAAGGCCCTGATGAGGAAACTAAGGCTCAGAGAGGATGGATGTGACTCAAGGACCCACAAATGGGGCGTCATGCCAAACCAGGACACTACTCTGACCCTTCAGAACCCAATTTCTGAAGTACCTTCAGAATGAACGGGCCAGCCCCCCTGACACACGTCAGATGATGTGGACTCTCTGGGCAGGGCGACTCATCCCATACCCGTGGGCGACACCAATCCAAACCTGCGGGAACCTAGCCTTGGTGGGAAGGAGAAGAGCAGACGGATAAACTCCATGCCGACCAGGCCTTAGTCTGCATCCTCAGCAATGGCTCCCACTGAAGCCTCCACCGCAGCATCCCTCAGGACTGAGGCTGACCTCTTCCCTGTGACCCCCGACCCCCACCCCTCAACCTGCTCTCCCGTGTTGACCTCAGGGGCAGAGGGCTGTCCCAGCTTTTCAGAGCCCAAAGGGGTGAATTCTCCCGGTTATCTGCCTTCCACGGGGCTGTGAGAGCCCAGAACTTCTCGCTTGTCTTCCAAGGCCACCCTAGAGCACCTCCTGTGTGTCAGGCAGAGACACGGAGTGCTGCGAGCTTCACACAGCCCTTCCAGGCCGACTCTCTTGTCCTCATCTCACAGACAAGAAAACTGAGATTCAGGGGCGGAGGCACCTGCTCAGGGCATAGAGGAAACCTGAACCAGGCCCCACCTGGGCTGGGCATGGGGCTGGGGCTGCTCAGTAAGTGTGTACAGCAAATAAACTGGTGAGTAAGGAGAGTGTGCTCGGCCTGGCCAGATGATTCCACCAGCTGGCGGGTGAGGAGACTGAGGCAGCCAGGCTCTCTTCCCCCAACGTATACATGTGCACCATGCCCCTCCCCTAAGGGAGAAGGGGGGGCGCTGCTTGACCCCTGAGGGTCTGGGTAGAGGACGCTCTCCAGCCTCCAGCTCACCAGGCCCCTGGCTTCCAGGCAAGGGCAAGAGGTCCCCTTGGCCTGAGGGAAGAAGTGGTGAAGGGCCAGGAGAAGGGGTGAGTCAGGTTGAGAGGAGGCGAGATGGAGAGACGAGGATGGTCAGATGGTACAGCAGGAAGGGCAGACAGAGGACTAGACCAGAAGGTGGATCAAGGCAGACCCCAAGAGAGGAGAAGAAGAAAGGAGGAAAACGCAGGAGTAGGGGAAAGAGGGACAAATGGGAGGGAGGAGGGAAGAAGAAGGCGGGCAGGGGAGGAGTCAAGTTCAGAGGGAGGGGAGGGGCGGGTGTGCGGCTGCAGGGAAGGGCTGGCAGGCCAGGGCTGAGCCCAGTGAGGCCTACTGGGAGCTGGGGGTGGGGGTGGGATGAGGTCCCCAGAGGGGCTGTCACTGGAGCTGCTGTCCTAGCCTGAGGCACCAGCCGTGAGGGAGGGTGTGAGTGGGTCCGTGTGGCTGCACGTGTGTGTTTCAGGGTGTGCATGTGCATTTCAGGCCCAGGCAGGTGTGGGAAGCAGACGGGGGTGTCTTTTCTTGCTCTCTCGAGTCCACATGCCCTTCTCATTTTGTATTCACCAGAACTGAGCTGAAAGATTAATTCATATTTAATATGGCCTTCCCTGGCAGGATGGGGGTTGGTGTAGTTTGTGATTTAAAAAAAAAAAAAAAAAAAAAAGGTACCAAGTAAGGGAGAATTGATCAATTGATTGATGTTTTATCCATCCACTCAAGCACCCACCACTCGCTCACTGAGCACCTGCCACGTGCTAGCCGCTGTGCTGGAGTGAACCAGAATCACCAACCCGACAAACTCATAGCCGCACTGATGGCTGCAGCCTGGAGGGTCTATGGGGTCCTGAGCTTAAGGGTTGGTCCCATAAATTACCCTGCTCTGTGAGTTGGGGCAAGTCCCTTTACCTCTCTGAACTCATTTTCTCACTTGTAAAACAGGGTGGCGATTCCTACTCCCTGGGGATGGTGTGGGATGAGGAGTAGTGCATGTAAGGGGCTTGGCTAAAGAAACGTTGGTTCTCCAACAGTGTGCTCTCAGGCACTGTGGCCTCCTAACCACTACTGCTGGCCAGGGACCACCTTGGGACTCCCCTGGCTCTCCAGTCTCACCCTGTGGTGATTTGTACTGAAGACGCTGAGCATCCACCAAGTCTGGCAGGCCAGGGGGGCAGCCACAGCTGTGCAGTCCCACTGGGTCACTAGGGTGGGAGGTGGGTCAGCCCTGCCCAGCCCAGGCAGCTGTGGAATGAGGGCGGGGATGGGGGTGGGCAGGTGCCCCACTCTGGGAAGCCTCACACCTGCCCTGCCTCTCAGGCCTGTGATATCCAGGGCTTCCTCACCCTCCAGGTCTTAGCTCAGGTATCCCTTCCTCCAGGAAGACCTCTGGGACTCCCAGACTGAGTGTGGTCTCATACCCACCCTCCAGGCCGTCTTATGGGTTCTCACAGTCCTCAGCTCCCCCCTGCACACACTCCATCATCTGGGCATCAGGGTCTCATCTCTCCTGGTCTCTCTCCACTATGAGCTCCTGGGAGCAGAGGCCATGTCGGATCCGCCCCCTGCGTTCAGGCCCAGCGCACTATAGGCTCTGGTCATTTCCAGAGGCACTGGGGCATTTGCTGGTCACGGGCAGAGGGTCAGACCATATTCTGTCTGGTGCTCCTGGGGACACGGATGAGGCTGCTGCTTTCCCTGAGGGCCCCAAATCCACTTCCTCAGATACCAGGTATCCCCCCTTGGGGAGGGGACATAGGGACTCTGCTCAATCAAGAGTTTGGGGATGGGGTCGGGGTGACACGGGTTAGGGATACGGAATGAGGAATCCCAGCTCTGCCCCCACCGGCCTCATTTTCCTTAGCTGTAAAGCAGGAGGATAACTTCGTGGTGGCAGGTGGGGAAGGGCAGGGTGTGGCTCTTAGCCTGGTGGCCATGCCAAGGAGTGGCTTGTGGTGGCTGTTTCTTTAGATACCATCTCTCATTGGCTGCCCCCTCCTCGTTACTTGGGATTCCCCCAGCCAATCCTACGGAAAAGAAACTTTAAGGCAATAGCCCATCCTTGCAATCACACTGACCCCCAAATCCCCTCCTAGGTGGACATTCTGGTATCATCTCCCACGGTAGGCAGATCCAATCTTGGTGGCCAGCGCCACTTTACTGTAGCTTTGGGCCTTGATCCTCCAGGCCCCAAACGGGGAACCAAATGACCCAAGTGGGCCATCACTTCCCCAAGCACCCCCACAGGTCAGGGTGGCCACTCCTTACCAAGCCAGCCTGCCTCCCATCTCCCTTTCCCCCACTTCCCCCAGCTAGATTCTGCACTGAGCAGCGGGGCCTCCCCCTACTCTCCACTGGGACGTGACATTCACCAGTGTCACTTCTGGTCCCATCTGCAGAGTGCCCCCCCCCACCCCCACCCCGGCAGCTAATCCCCACAAAGCCCAGCGCAGGGCCCGCATGACAAGCAGGCCCCGCCAGCCTGCAGCTCCACCGGGCGTGCTCAGAGGGGCCGAGGCGGGATTCCGCGCGGCTGTCACTCTCCCTGTCCGCTCCTCTAATTGGATTCCCAACACGCAGAGGTCAGCAGAAACGCTGGAGAGAAGAGAATCAAAGGGAAGGGGCATTGGGGAGATAAAGAGAGGCATTCTTCCCGGGCCACAAAGACTGCAGCTCGAGGGGTGGGAGGGGACCCCATCTGGAGGGGGAAGGGGCAGGGAGAGCCGGAGCAGACAGCAGAGACCGCAGGGCCCGGCTTTCCTCCAGCCTGGCACTCCTCCCCTCGCTCACATAGCGCCTTGGGCTTGTGTGCCATCCTGCCCTCTGGGGGGATCTGGGCATCCTTCAAGGCCTGGCCTCCTACTCCTGCCTGGAAGTGTTCTTGGAATGTGGCAGGAAGGCTCAGGAGATGGACAGACCTGGGTCCCAATTCTGGCTTGCCACCTGCTACCCAAAGTGGGGTTCAGGCAAATCTTTGCAATTTTCTGGCTTCAGTTTCCTCCTTTGCGGGATAAGGGTAACACCAGCTGCCACAGAGGGCAGCAGCTGGTGACATTAGTGACACAGAAGTGACATTAGCCAAGTCCTTGGAGCACAGGGCCAGGGCACAGTAGGGGTGCACAGTTCATGTGTGCCCTTCTCTCTCTCACAGAAGAACCACGGCTCCTCCACCGGCCTGTCCATGACCCCGGCTTTGGGATATTGTGTAGACGCCGCCTCTCTCCCAGGAAGAAAGAGAAAGTGCTGCGTAAACATAACACCCGAGACAGATGTGAGAGGAACCACAAGCCCCAGCCTGGGCGGGGACTTCGTCATCAAGCCTTTTCCACCACCAGAAACTCGAGGCTCCAGGAAGTGAAGGGAAATGCCTGAAGCCATCCGACTGGAAAACAGCAGAGCCTGGACGAGGACCCTGACCCCAGCTCAGCACTCTCACTGAATCCCCCCCAGGGTCCCCCACGCTCTTCCCATGAATGATAAGCAGCGTCTGCATGTACGTGTTGTCTGCACAACCAGCGGGGAGGCGGACAGGCCAGCCTTGCTACAAAACGGTCCCTATTTGCTTTAAGAGCATTGCAACCGCTGACTTTGGTTCATGAAAGAGACATGAAGAGGACCTCAAAGGGAATTTCTAAGAGACAGAAAAATCAATGGCCCTGACATCCCGGCCCCCAGAAACTGTGTGTGTGTGTGTGTGTGTGTGTCTCTGTATTACACTCACACACACACGCACACACACACACACACACACACACACACACACACACATGCACAGTCCACTATCTTCCACAGCATGTACACACACATGCTCACAAATACCCATTTTCAAGGGTATGCATGAATATATACACTCTGGCTGGATCTCCTGTGGGCAGATGTGCCCAAAAGCACACATACCGACCTGACCCGCGATGCACACACCCAAGGACATAGACAGGGACCCTCACGAGCAAGGATGGACGCACACACTTGTTTCACGTGGCACACACATTCCTTTACACGTACTGGTCCAGATGATCTAGCACATGCATGAATATGCTCTCCGCTGCACACACGTATGCTGACACAGGTCAGAGGGACAGAGGAACACACAAATACAGGGACAATAATCACATACAGTGGGCTCCAGGGTGACCTGCTCAGACAAAGGCACGTATGTGTCCCACCCCTGAAATGTACGCACCTGCTCATTATGTCCAGAAACGTTCCAGGCACACACGTGGAGGTTGGGCCAGTGGGCACACTTATGCACATACAGACACAAACACACTCCCAGCAGGCCCAGCAAACACTCACACACCCAATGGAGCTAGCGCACACTCACGTGCATGCGTGCACACACACACACACACACACACACACACACACACACACACACGCAGGCAAGCCAGGATGTTCTGCCCTGATGCACGGACGGACCCCGCATGTGTGTATGCATACCCCTCTCAGGCCTCCAGGGAGCTCCCACAGACAGACAGCTCTGACAGCAGGGTGTGGGGGGAGGGCAGCCCAGGGCTAGGGTTGCCAGGGATACGGATGTGGGGCTCCCAAAGCTGTTCGGCCGCCCAGGCAGCGCAAAAAGGCCAGCAACCACTCTTAGGTTTTTAAAATGTTGCTAAACAGATGGCAACACCTTTAAGGGAAGAAACTTGAGTCTGGTTTCCTGGAAGGAGCCAGGTAACATGAGGCTCTGGCCCCAGAATTTGCTGGGGACAGAGGGATAGAGGTGGGCAGAGCTCTGACTGGCCCCCAAGTCCTACCCAGCCCACTAGTCAGATCTACTACACAATAAGGTTATGGGGCCTCCTTGCTGTGTGGCCTGGAGTAAGTCAACTGCCCTCTCTGAACCTCACTTGCTTCCTCTATAGAAGGGGATGGTGACAACCCTAAGCATTTAGATAGTAAGTTCCAGGCCAGGATCAGCACTGACCACATGCCACCTGCTGGGTGCTGTGCCCAATACTCTCATTATCTGAGTTCTCACAGCTCGTCCATAACACTCCATTTATTGATATACCCACTTTGTAGATGAGATCAAGGCTCTGGAAAGTGAGTCACCTGTTTTGGGTCACATGGGGAGTAAATGTCGCAGCCAGTATCTGCACATAGGCAGCTGGCCCTTAACCGATGTTGCTAAACCTTCCTGGCAGGCAAGGTGGGGTCACGATTCTCATGTCACAGATGTCACAGCTGTCCTGCTGGCCTCACCAGGGGCACCATAAGGACCAGGCCGATAGAATCAGAGTGCGTTAAGAGTCATTCTGTAGACGGTGACACTGAGCCCCACAGGCAGGAGGGGAGGGAGTTGCTGTGCTAAGATCCCAGGGTAAGGAGGGCAGAGCCCAAATTTGGACCCAAGCACCCTGACTCTGTGAGCCGCTCTTGTGCTGCTCAGTAAACGTACCTTATGTGGTCAAAACGCTGCCATTCCACAAGCGCGTATTAGGCGCCTGCTGTTTGCCCAGACTTGCTTGTAACTGAGAGAGGATTATCAACCAAGCCTTACCCCCAGAGACATGTATACGCAGCCTTGCTCCCCAGGAGCTCTGCCAAGGCACTGACTGTGCCCGCCTGAGAAACATTGCTTTCTGGAGCAGGAGGACCCCCTCCATTCCCCATCTTCTTCTGTCTTCTGAGCCCTTAACTCCTCTGAACCTCTCCCAAACCCCGTGAAGCTGGGACTGCAGGCCCCATTTCACAATGAGCAAACAGTGGCTCTGACCTAGTGAGTCAGGCAGCAGGGTCAAGATCTGAACCCAAGACCAGGAAACTCGTGAGCACACGGTAGACTCCTACAAGCTCCTGGAGAGAGATGGGCTCCCCAGCAGGCTCTGTGCACCAAGTACAAACACTGTCAGGCCAGCACAGGCTGGGGAGCAGGGGCTGGAATTATGCTTAATAATGTATGAAAACAAGTAATAAGGAAACATGCTCTCTGAGACCCCCAGCTCCAAGAAGGATTTGGGATTGTATGGGAAATGCTGAGTATCAAGAATAAGGACCCTCCATCCATGCCTACAAACACCCGTCCCAACCGCAGAGAGACCTGCTGGACGCCCCGGCCATGTTGGTCCCCCCCGAGCCCACTGGAGGTGGTAGGAAGAGGCCCGGCCTCACTAAGGGTCTTTGTTGGTGTCTTCATGAACATCAAGCTTGGCAGGTATGGTCTCTGAGACTGGGGGAGTGGGGCTCTGCAATAAATCTTTATTTAGAACAGACCCTAGTACTCTAGAGACTGCAAATAGCGGTGAAGACAGAAATGCCTGTCCTCAAGGGGCACACATTCCAGCTGGGAAAGACAAGTAGTAAAGTGACAAACAAGTGAACATACAGTATGTCAGACGGTGATAAGGGTCACGGAGGGAAGGAAAGCAGGGAAGGGGACGGGATGCATGTTTCCATGTGTGTGTACCCATGTGCACTCTTTTCAAAACTGGGGCAACGGGCGGGGGGGGGGGTCTTGGTGAGAAGGTGACTTTTGGGCAGAGACCTGCAGAAGGTGAGAGGGATACCTGACAAAAGAACATTCCAGGCAGAAGAAACCACCAAGGAGACCAGCGTGTCTGGAGTGGAGGAGGCTGGGAAGAAAGACTGGTCGGAGAGAGAGAAGGGAGCGACAGGTCTGTAGGGCCTTGTGGGCCAGTTTTAGGACCTTGGCTTTTGTTCGGTGTAAGAAGAGGGGCTTCAGGGGGTTCTGAGCAGAGGATGGGGGTTGGGAGGGTTAGAGCCTGGGCATCAGGGTCCAACAGGCCTGGCTGTGGTCCCAGCTCTGACTCTTCCCAGCCATGAGCCTCGGGCAGCTCACTCTACCACCTGAGCCTTAATTTCCTCATCTGAAGAGTGGGGTAACATCCTTTTACTTCCTAGTTTGTTGAGAACCAAATGAAGTAAGAAGTGGGAGAAAATGTTACTAACAGTGAAACACTGTACAAATATTCCAGGGGGAAGAGGACAGCTTTGGATTTCATTTCCGGCGCACGATCCATTAGCTGTGTGATCCCGGGTTGGTGGTTTTAACCTCTCTGAGCCTCCACTTGCTCCTCTCTAAAATGAGAATATTACCTATAGCCAACCTCTGGGATCTATAGGATTCAGTAAAGCTGGAGTGCCTGGGTGGCTTAGTTGGTTGAGCATCTGACTCTTAATTTCGGCTCAGGTCAGGATCCTGGGGTTGTGGGATTGAGTCTCACATGGGGCTCTGCACTGGGCATGGAGCCTGCTTAAGACTCCCCACCCCCCTGCCCTGCTCTCTCTCCACCCCTCTCCCTGCTTGCTCTCTATTTCTCTCTTTGGAAAGATAGAAAGAAAGAAAGAAAGAAAGAAAGAAAGAAAGAAAGAAAGAAGAAAGAAAGAAAGAAAGAAAGAAAGAAAGGAAGGGGGAGAAGGAAGAAGAAGGAAGGAAGGAAGGAAGGAAGGATGACGGAACATGAAGGAAGGAGGAAGGATAAGAAAGAAGAAGAAAAGAAAACAAGGAAGGAAGAGAAAGAAAAGTAGTAAATGCTGTAAAAACCAAAAATGTTAAAAAAAAAAAAAACAGGATTCAGCAAAGTATTCTATACGAAGCCTAGGGCATAAGGCCTGGTGACGAGCAGGTGCTCAACCTGCCAATGTGTGTCCCTTCCTCCTTGGGCTTTTGTCTTTGTTATGTATAGCTGGGGTCTGGCAGGAGGTACAGAGAGCTGGGGTAGAATCCTGACTGAATGCTGTGTCCCTGGACAGGCCATTTCATTTGACATCTTTGGGCCTCAGTTTTCATAACCATGAAGTTGCTGATCAGTCATCTTGGGCCCTTCACTTGAGGGAGCAGAGAGGACAGGAGACAAAGTGGGCGTGCTGTTTGGACACCAGTGCAATGGGAGCGAGTGTGCGTTTGTGGGCCTGTTGGTTGGCTGGGCAGACAAGTTACCATGAGCAGGAAACAAATGCATGTGATGAAAACAATAGCACCATGCAACCTCCAGAGGACCCAGTGGGGAAAGGTTGGAAAGGCCTGAGGAAGAAGCAAAGGGCCCGAGATACCAGACAGAGGAGGAGTCCCAAGGCCGACTGACCTTCAGGGAGACGCTGGTGGGTCCCCTGGCCCTGGGTTGCTTCATCTTCAGGATTCAGGAGCCAGTTCACATCCCACCAAACTCACCTCCACGTTCCTTTTCACCCAAACCTTGCATCCGAGCTGCGAGCGACTCATCCCTGGGGTGGACCACCTCTTCCCACCCAGATGGAGACTAAGGTCCCCTGTGGAGTTTCAGGGGGGGCCCCGGGGTCTCATGCCTGCAGACACGGAGGCCAAGGGTGGAGGCTGTCTGTCTCTCCAGAGGGAGCCCATGTCATCTAGTTCCGGTTCTGGCCCAAACTGTAATGTGGCCCTGGGGAAGTCAGGTCCTCTCTTGACTTGAGTTTTCCTCGTCTCTAAAATGCCGATAATAACCCTCGCCTTGCTTCTCTCATGTGGGTATCATGCAGATCAAAGTATCTCATAGGGTGAGACCAAATGCTATACAAAAGCAGCCTCTAATCTCTTCTGGAACAAGGCAGGGTGTAAGTAAATAAATACTGTGCATATGTAAGACATTATAATTACAAATGGCATTTCCCCCCCAAGCTATGGAAAAAACCCCACCAGTTTGGTATAGTGTGAAGAATTCTCATTAGGACTTTAGGAGGCCTGGGTTCTGATTCTAGCTCTGGACCTGACAAGGTGAATGAGTCACCCCACCCCCTCTGCCCAAAGCCTTGGTAGGGCTCGAACACATGGTGGTCTCAGAGGGGCTCTGTCCGTTCTGCCGGTGAGGAATTAACAATATGATGTCCCCCAAGGAAAGCAGTCTGGGGTGGGAGAAAGAACTCGGGCTTCTCCAGGCAGGTCAATTCAAGCCTCTTACCTGCTGTGTGGCCCTGGCCGACAGGCCTGGAAATTCCCCTCTCTGGGCCTGCTCCTCCTCTGAGGTCAAAGTTCATACCTAAAGGTTCAGAGGAGGGGGGAGCAGGGAGAAGCAGCAGGATGGGGGCTGAGGACAAAGGGCCCCGGGGAGGGGGTGCCCCGCAGGGCGGGGTGGAGGCCAGAATGGGGCCTGTGGGGCCTGAGCCAGCTGCCGCAGAGCAATGAAAATCTCTTAACCACACGGAATTGTTAACGGCTCCCAAATCCTGTTGTACCACAGGCTTAGAAAGGCTTAAACTGTTAAATGCATAAACTTCCTCAATAAACGGGCCTCTCTCGCCAGATCCTGAAGCCCAGCCAGATGTAAAGGCAGTGGCTGGAGGGAGGGGAGCTTCCCCAGCTGTTTACGGTCTTGCCAGAGCGCTGTGGAGGCAGCCTGTGACCAAACCATGGGCCTTGGTGCCTTCAGGGTCCCACGCCAGTCTGGGGCCGAGAGAGGACAGCACAGGGGCTCCAGAGTCAGAGGGCCTGCGCTCCAGTCCTATCCCTCCGTAACCGTGTTACCTCAGACAAGCTGCTTGCTCTCTCTGGGCCTCAGTTTCCCCTCTGTAAAACAGAAATGATGATGCCTAACTCCCAGGGGGGACTGAGAGTCATTGAGACCCAGAGTGAGAGCTGCCTGGTCCACAGGAAGCTCCTAACAAACGCGAGCACTGGGTGCCTGCCACAAAGCCTTTTCGCCACCTCCAAGAAGTGGGAGGAATCAGAAGCGGGGGGCATGAGAATGCACACCTACCCTGCCACCTCCGAGGAGTGTGACCGTGGGCCCCAGTCTGCTTCCTAGTCCGCTGGGGACATTCAACAAGGTTACCGTGCAGTTTGAGAGACGAGGTGAGCATTCGGTAAATGCTGTGTGGGAGCAAACAGACTCTTCTGTTTGGCCAGAGGTTAGACGAGGGGTGGGTGCATGTCCCTCCTGGAGGTCTTCTGTCCCTTGAGCATGAGGAGAAGAGACCCACAAGGGCTTCTCCACCCCTGAATCTCTGCTCTGGGACAGCATTCCATTTTGCCCAGCATCTCGATATGAAAGCAACTCGTCCTTCAAGGCCCAGCCACAAGCCTCCCTCTCCTACCAGGAAGCCCTTCAGATTGTCCCACCAGGGCGGTCCCACAGTCCTGAGTGTAAGCCCTTCACCGCCACCACCTCCGGGGCCCCTCAGCAATCTGGGAGGTGGGCAGGACAGAGTATATCCAGGCCCCACCGCATTCTGGTTAATCAGTTGTTCAGCGGTTGCAGAAAGCCAAGTTCACATTCTGCCTCAGCTGCTTACTGACTGTGTGGTCTTGGGCACAAGACCTTCCCTGGACCTCAGTCTCATCATTTGTGAAATGGAGCTAATAATGATATCAACAGAAGATTCGAAAAGATCCTGGAGCGTGTAACACAGCACTGGGCACACAGGAGGGACTGCCTAGCCTTCAGGATTCCTTGCAGCCTCTGCCTCACTCAGCCCTTTGATGGCACGGAGCTAAAAAGCCTGGCAGTCCCTCCACCCTTCTCCTCTGGCCTACATTTCTCCTCTCCACACCCCCACCCCCACCCCCAGCCGGCTACACCTTGTTGGGGGCGGGGGGTGGGGGTGGGGGTGGGGAGGGGAGGTCAGCAAGAGGCCAGGGTTAAAAAAGTATCATTTCTGACCATCTTTTTCTGGACTAATTCCTGCCTTTCGTTCCTTTCAATCTCCAAAGCCCTGGAAAAACGGCTCCTCCTCCAGGGGGCCTCCCCAGCTTTCGCCAGACTCCTTCCTAAGTGCCCCAAGGCTATAGTAACAGAAGGAGCCATCTCCCCCACCCCCCGCCCCCGGAAGTTCTAGGAAGGCAAGAAGGGGCTTCATCTTCTCTACAGTCCCCACATCTGGCCCAGGGTCTGGTGCACAATAGGTGCCTGGGGAGCTGTTATGAGTACCGCAGGACAAAACTGTTCAGTATTTCCTGCCCAGACCCCCGAGGGGATATGAAGACTATATTATCCCATGCCCTGATATTCAGTTCCTTCCATATAGTTGACCCAGAGAGGAAATTGGGCTGAAGTGGCCCTCCCTTCCTTTCTAGGAATACCTACTGTAGCTGCCTCAGGGCCTTTGCACCTCCTCCTCTTCACCTCGCTAACTCCTGCTCCTCATTCGGCTTCCACTTAAACAGCTCCTCTTTCCAGAAGCCTTCCTCTGACCACCAAGGCCCTGGCTGATGCTTCCCTAGGTAGGTTGGGTGCCTTTGTCTCCTTCCACCTTCACTACCTACAGGCATGTCTGTCAACATCTCTAGACTGGGTGGTCTGTGAGGGCAGGGCCCATAACTGACCTTTCCAAAAACCCCAATGCCCAGCCCAGCACCTGGCACATGACAGGCACTCAATATGTGCTAGCCTCCTGGTGGCTTCTCTAAGAAGCAAAAAAGTCACAAGCTGGTATTCAGTGAATCTCTGATGGCTGGCTGGCTGGCTGGACAGGTGAACCAGTGTATGGACAGATGGATGGAGGGTTGTAAACAAAGATGCTTTGAGAGCACAGGGGAAGGGGAACTTCAATTTTTAAGAGCAGAGAACTGAATAGCCTGAGTGTGCTGGCCAAGGTCCCCTCCAATCCCCTTTTCAAAAGGCTGGCCTGTGTGGTCTTGGGCCTGGCCTGAGCCTGGGGGTCTGGAGGGGATGCCTATTACCCCTCCCGCTCCCCCAGCTGGGCGTCTCCACCCTGCCCTGGAAGAGATGTAGCAGAACTTTCTGTGTGGGGGTCTGGGCCTCTCCTCCCACCCAGCATTCCAACCCTCACACCCTTTCCCCAGCCAGCACAGGCCCTGCCAGCTGGAGGCCTCCCTCCTCCTCACCCCAAGACGGACCGCACCCTACCCCACAGACTCGCCAGACGCATCTGGGCCACTGGTCCAGCCCCTATGGGAAGGGCTGGAACTGAAAGCAGGGTATGAAGGAGGCCACCCTGAGGTTGGCCCAGGACCCAACCCTGAGGGCCTAGAGATAACCCCTGGCCCCTCCCTACCTTGGCTGAGGGAGCACAGGATTCTGGGAGAAAAACAGAAAACAAAGCAACAGGCGTAATATCTCCTACTGGTGAGCATGTGGGGAAACAGGCACTGTGTAAGTCTGCTGCCAGGAGGGTACCTGAACGGTCCCTCTCTGGAGGGTAACTTGGCCCTGTGTGTCAAGCTCTAAAAAGCATTTGATCCCACAATTCCACATCTGGAAACATACCTACTCAAATATCAGTAATTGTGCACTAAGAGACAGGGACAATGACTTGCATCCCAGCATTCATTAAGAGCGAAAAATGGCCAGCAATTACATGTCAAACAACAGAGGACTGGTAAATAAATTATGACACATCTTTCCTATGGAATTCCAAGAGCCTTCCAAAATGACGCCAGAGATCTAACATGACATGGGAAAGTGTCTGTAAAATATCAATCAGTCAAAAATCCTTGTGTATTTTTAGCGGGAGTCCATTTTTTCTTTAAAATTAATCAACACGGGGGGCCTCTGGGTGGCTGAGTCGGTTAAGGGTCCGACTTCGGCTCAGGTCATGGATCTGACAGTTTGTGAGTTCGAGCCCCACGTCAGGCTCTGTGCTGACAGCTCAGAACCTGGAGCCTGCTCTGGATTCTGTGTCTCCTTCTCTCTCTGCCCCTCCCCTGCTCACGTTCTCTCTTTCTCTCTCTCTCTCAAAAATAAATAAACATCAAAAAATAAATAAATAAAAAATAAGTCAATATGTGTAAATACACTTAGAAGGATCTCCACCAGCCGGTTACAGTGACTATCTCTGGGTGATTTTAATTTTCTCCTTTTTGCTTATCAGTAATTTCTAAAGATTCCACAAATGACCTACATTGCTTTTGTGATAAGGAAACGTTTTTTTTTCCTCAAAATCAAAAGCTCATCAGAGGGGGGAGGAAAACATTCACAGCAGAAGACGGTGTTCATAGAAGTCCCTGTTTTTATTTTTATAACACTTTTCTAGGTATTTTCTCATTTACTCTGCACAGCAGCCTTTCTGTTTATCCTGTTTTGCAGATGAGAAAACAAAGGCTGGGAGAGGGTCAGAGCTGGGGTTTGAAACCAGGTCTCCAGGGCCAAGGTCAAGGAGAGGTCACGGCTGGGGAGGTGGGGGGTGGGGAGGGTGGGGTGGGTGGGTAGCAGGGCTAGGAGCTGCCAAGCAGGGCAGGGTGGAGGAGAGGGAGAGGCTGGGAGAAGCCCAGCAGCTGGGAACTGGGAGTCTAAGCTGGAGCCAGAGGGTCAACATGAACGTGCAACCGCCCCCCACTCCCACCCCCTCCCCGCTGGCTCACAGCCCCTCTCCCTGTCCAAGCTAAATATTAAAAATCCCATTACACCCCGACAGTACACAGCAATCACGATCACTGTGGAACTGCCTCCAGATCCCTTATAGATGCGGGTCTGCTGCTGGGAGAGAGGAGGGCAGGGTCCCCACTAGTGGTTAGGCTGGGGATCTGATGGGCAGGGGCAAGTAGGAGCTGAGGTAGGGAAGGAGAGACCAAGAGAAACTGGGATACAGAGACAAACTTGGAGAAACTGAGGCAGGAGCACATTCACAATCAAGCCCAGGAACATCTGGAAAGAGTCAAGAAACAGACTTGGGAGCTTGGGGGGAACAGCCGCTGCAGGGAAGGAGTTCCAGGGCCCCCCTCCTGCCCCCAGCCCAACCCCGCCGGCAGATCTGCTGACGGCAAGCCCCAGTGGAGACCACGATGTTGCGGAGACTGGGGACTGGGGTAGGAGAAGGGGGCAGAGTTCTTGTGAAGGAAGTCCCCAGAGTCCCTCACCTGCCAGCTGTATGCCCAGTGCAGGTCCCGATCAGGTACCCAATAAAAAGTGCACAGAGGAATGAACAGGGAGAAGTCACACCATAGCACCTGCACCCAGTAGGGCACAGGACACCCCCCAAACACACCCTATACCATCATACCTCAGGGCCTTTATTCATGCAGTGCATTCCCTGACCTACAATTACCTCCTTCCTCTCACCCATCCAAATCCTACTCACTCTTCAGGGCCCAGTTCAAATGTCACCTCCTCCTTGAAGCCTTCTTCAGAAAAGATGCTTTCTTTCTCACATTCTCAAAGTGCTTTGACTGGATGGACCTCATTTCTGGAAAGACCGTACTCTGCCTTATTCTCCATGTGTCTGAGTCCCCTGCTCACCCAGGAGCCAGTGAGCCGAACCCTGTGTCTCAGGTGCTCTCCGCCAGCCTTCCCAGGGCGGCCCCTGTCACCTCAAGTGACACCTCTTCCAAGGAGCCTTCCCTGGCCCACCTGGCTAAAGCAAGTCTTCTTTGTTCTCTCTTGCTACAGCTTTCCCCCCCTTTCATTCATCACAGCCCATAACTATTTTATTTATTTGCTCACTAACTTTTCGCCTCCGTCTTCTCCCATCCACCCACTCAGACTAAAAACTCATTCGCTTCTGTGTTTCCCAGCATCGGTGTGGGCTTGGCTCATAGATGGTACCCGATACATACGGATCTGCCTCAACTGACGATGGGGTTACATCCTGACAGACCCACTGCAAGTCGAAAATATTGTCAGTGGAAAACTCGCTTAATGCACCCAACCTACCACACAACATTGCTTACTCTCACTTACCTTAAATGTGCTCAGTTATATCTCACGCAATTTATTGAATACTGTACTGAAAGCGGGGAAAAAATGGTTGCATGGGTACAGAATGGTTGTTCTTGCATCACTTGTCTGCCCTCATGATCGTGTGGCTGGCTGCCCAGCATAAGGAGAGAGTAGCAAACCAACTATCACCAGCCCAGAAAAAGATCAACATTCAAAATCTGAAGTACAATTTCTGCTGAATGTGTCTCACTAGAGCACCAGTGGGAAGTTGAAAAAATTGTAAGTCGGGCCACGGTAAGGCGAGCCTTCTATATTTGCTGGAGGGCTAAGCGGCACACAGAAGGTACTTAATATATGCTTGTTGAGCGGTTGACTGGCTTCTCCAGGCCCCTCCCTTCTCTACTGCGCCCTGCACACAGAAGGCACCAGAGGAGGTTGGTCAGATTGAGTCAGTTTGGCCTGCTGTTTGGTGAAACGCTCAGGGCACTGGAAACTCCCAACCTTTCGTTAACCACCACTGTCTGTCCCCCCCACCCCTTCACCCTCCCAGGATGGCTGCCACTCCCCTGAGGACTCATCTACTTACTTGTCATCTGTCAAGGAGACTTTATCCGGCCTTATCTTCTCCAATTGTATTAACAAAGCAATGGATTTTTTCCTATCAAGTTATGCCTCAATATTAAATGGATCTTCCCAAACCACACTCTCCCGTAGATTCTGCTAATGACCCCTTCCATCCCCGAGGGTGGATGTTCCCGGGCTGGGCCTGCGGTCACCGATCTGGCTTGAAGTCCTGTTTGTCTGACCAAGGGTATGTTACCACACCACGTGTCTGAGCTAATGGTCCTGTTACAGAAACATGAGGGCTGCTTGTTTAAAAATGTTGATTCTTAGGGCGCCTGGATAGCTCAATTGGTTGAGCATCCGACTCTTGATTTTGGCCCAGGTCATGGTCCCAGGGTTGTGGGATCGAGCCCTGCATCAGGCTCTGCATTGAGCGTGGACCCTGCTTAAGATTCTCTTTGTCTCTTCCTCTGCCCCTTTCCCCTGCTTGTGCTCTCTCTTTCCTCCAAATAAAAAAAAATAATAATAATACAGTAAAAATGCTGATTCTTGGCCCATCAGAGCCACAGAATCAGACCTGGGGTAGAGGTTTGCACCAGACCCAGGAATCTGCATTTTAACTAACTTCCCAGTGGATTCTGAGGCAGAGTCAAGGCCAAGAATCCCTGAATTGGAGACTGGAGACTGAGAAAGCATGTCGCCAACCACTCAGATGTGAGCTGTAGCCACCAGCCCTACACATCCCGGGCCAGTGGGACCAGTGCCTCTGGGACTTGCGCTGGAGTAGCCCCACATCTGGGTGGCCACAGCACAGGCCACGGCATCGGCTGGTGTCCTTCTGGCTTCCTGAGCTCATTAATCACACCCTGACTGGCCTCCACTCACACCCAGTGGCTGGCTGGGCTAGGCTGGGCCTGGGGCAGGCAGGCTGGCCGTAGGTCTGGGGAGGTGGGCTGGAGGGGGGCGGGGCCTACTTGCACAGAGAAGCTCGGACTTGGAGCACCTGCCTGTGCCAGGCGGCCTCTATGATGGCCTCAGTGACCCCACCTCCTGGCACTCACACCTCACGTAATTCCCTCTCCTGGAGTGTGGGCTGAACTGGGTGACTGGCTTTTAACAAAGAGAATACAGCAGAAGCAATGAGATGTCACTTCTGAGATGAGGTCATAAAAAGACTGTGGTTTCTGTTGTGGGTGCTCTCTCTAACGCTCTCAGGTCAGCCGCTCTGGGGGAAGCCATTGCCCATGTGCATCCCTGTGGCGAGGGACCAAAGCCTGCAATCAACCATGCGGGTGAATGTGGAAGCAGACCCCCCCCCCGGTGATGCCATCAGATAATACCGCAGCCCCCGGCCAAGAGCGTAGCTGCAGTTCCAGGAGAGACCTTGCACCAGAGGAAGCCCCCCGAAGCCATACCTGGATCCCTGAGCCTAAGAAACTGAGAAAAACAAATGCTTTTGTTTTCAGCTGTGACGTTCTGGGGCGACTTGTTATGCAGCAATGGGTGACTAGTGCACCTTTTCATCTGGGCACCTTCCGGTGACAGTTCTTCCTCTGTCCCTCCCCGAACCCCAGCCACAGCCAGGTCAGACGCTGTACCAGTCCCCCCTAACCCGTGGTGCTTCATGTCCCCAGATCCTTGTAGATCCATCCTCCAGAAGGCCCGGGCCACCCAGTCAACATATGCCTCTCCCAAGACTCAGCCCCGATGTCACCTCCTCTGGGAAGCCCTTCTCTTTCTGTGCCCACTGCAACCCAAGTGGTTCCAATCAAAGTAAGTCAAAGGCATGCCCTCCCTTGTTCATTTACAGTTTGCGTCCCCTGCTAGACCGTGAGCTCCTAGACGGCAGGGCCACAGCCGCATTCTTGTCTGTCTCACCCGACGCTCAGCACAAGGCCTTGACACAGAGCAGGCGCGGGCGAGGTTTGATGAGTGAATAAACAATGAGCGAGGAGTGACTGATTCTGCCCTGCGGCCCCCATGGCCCGCCACCTCCCGAGGCTGTGCACTTTCAACACTCAAGTATAGAAAGCCAGATCTGTTATCTTCCCCCAGAAACCAGCTTTTTTCCCCAAATGTCCTTTTCCAGGACTGTCACCTCCCTGCAAGCCGGACTTCACTGTTTCCTCCTTTCCTGCACATGCCATCCTTCTCACTCACCCTCCTCACACCCCTTCATTCTAGCCTGGCTCCTTCCCTGCACAGTGGATGCCCACTCCAGAGAGCCACCACCTCTTGCGAACACGGCTGCTGCTTCCGCACAGTCTCCTCTGCTGTCTCTTGCACCCCACGTGCCCTCCCAGGCACCTTTAAAATGCTGCTTCAGAGCATGGAGGGTAGGAACAGGGACAGTGGATGTGACAGCATTTTATAAAGGGGAGGGTCACTGCAGCTACCTCAGGCCACACTTTCACCGGTGCTTCAGGGACCCTGGAATAGGGTCCAGACTCTTTGCCTGGCACATGGGGGACCCCGGGACCCGACTGGGCTTTAAATCAAATAGGGCTTTAAATCACCATCACAGCTCACATTGTAGAGTACCTGCACCAGGTCGAGCTTTGTACACGTCTCGTTTAGTCAACATTTATTAAGCTCCTACTGTATACTGCAAGTCATTATAGATGCTTTACAGTCTTGACTTGTTGAGTCTTCGGAAGTACCCTATGAAAGAGGGTTTCATACTCAGCATAGGACAGACAGCTCATAACAGGGGTGGTATTCGAATGCAGGTCCGTCTACCTTCACAGCCTTCTACCATCCACCGTGCACCGCCTCTTACAAACTTCTTAGGTTTGCAAACCACCTCCACAATTCTTCACCATAATAAACACCACCCGTACCACTGCTGACTTAGAACGTTTCCTTAAGTTAACCAAAGTGGCACGGTGGCTAAGGGTGGGCCTGGAATCACACTGCCTGGGTAAGACTCCTGGCTCCCCCACTCACTCTCTGAGCCTCGATGTCTTCATATAAATGGCACTTTCTCTCACAGGGCTCTTGTGAGCATTAAAGGAGTTAGACCTAGAAGGTGCTCGGCCCACAGAAGTGGTGGTCAGGGGGCCTGGCTCACCTCCCCACCTGCGAGGATCGGAAGTAAGCGCGTGACTTGCCTTGGCCACTGAAGTGTCCAGAGGAGTGTGCACAGCCATTGAGGCAGAACTCTAGAGCCGGCACACAACCCAGCTCACACCGCTTCCTTCCGTCCTCGTGATCACAACATTGCAAATGGCGGCTCCTCCATCCAGTATGGCTCCCAGAGGGAGGAATCCTGGGGCCGACCCACGAGGGACAGGTAGCACTGGGCAAGAAATATACGTCTATTGTTTGGTCACTTCAATCTAACCTGGCCTCTACTGACCGATCCAGCCAAAGTCCAAGAAGTCTGAACTTACAACTATTACTTACTGTGACTTATTTCCGCAAAAAGGAAACCACATCACTTTCGCAGATGGAGACATACAGCACCACTTGCCACTGTTAATAGTCATGTAATAATTAAAACAAGAAACGTCTATCCTGGCACCAACGAAAAGCACCTTGCACGCTCTTGCCATTCAAGAAGCGCTCTTCAAATGTCTCCCTCCAAGACACCGAACAGTGGCTGCACGTTTGGAAACCCGGCCAAAGAGCGCCTCACGGTCGGCTCCAGGCCACTGCCCTTGCCAGCCTGGGACCCCAGGCCCAGGTCCGCAGCCAATACCAACTCCACGCGCTTGCAGGGGCACCTGCCCCACTGCGGCAGTCCTTACCTCTGCAGACCGTGCCGTTCTCCACGGCCTCGAAGCCGGCTTTGCACATGCAGCGCCCGATGGGTACGAGCCACTCGCCGTCCCCGTTACAGTACAGCTTGATGGGCACGTCCACCTCCTCGGCATTGGCGATACAGCTGCCCCGGGCAGCCACCAGCGATGTGCTCTCAGCCCCCGACAGTGTCTCCTGGAAGACGGCGCCATTCTGGATGATGCGGGGGCACTTGCGGTAGAAGACACGCACGGCAATAAGGGACATGCAGCCACCGTAGTCCTGGAAGGCCAGGTAGAAGCCGTTGCGGGACACCGGCCCGAAGCTCCGCACCTCGGTGTTGATCTTCATGACCCGGCCACCCAGGTCCACCTGGGAGAAGCTCTCGTCGGCCGCAATGGTGTCCACCTTCACCCACGGATTCTCCATCCAGTTGGGGAAGGTCTTGGTGGCCGAGTCGAAGTCGGCCTCATAGTAATAGAGGTTGAAGGTCTCCTTGCAGGAGCCGGGCACGCTGGGGATGCTGCTGCAGTCACGCACGGAGAACTTCATCTCCACGTGGATGCGGTGGGCACCACGGCGCCGGATGAACTTGGTCCGTAGCCAGTTGTTCTGGCTCGACTCAAACACATTGCACACCTGGTACGTGCGGATCGTGTTCATGTTCTCATCGTAGCCACTCACCTCTTCCCACTGCGGGTGAAACGCTAGTCAGGTGGGGGAGATGGGGCTCATCCCCAGGGATCGTCTGTCTATGGGCGAGACACAGACCCTGCCTTAGGGAACCCTTCAGTCTGCTGGGTGCAAATAGGACTCTGGCCACTGGGGGCCTCCTAGTCTAACGGGGGAGGCACAGCCTCTACCTCGGGCATCTTCTAGTCTGACGATGGAGACGTGAGTCGTACCATCAGAGAACTCCCAAGCTGAGGTGCAGACATGGACTTGGCCCCCAGGAATTCCCCACACTGTGAGGGAGACATGCCAGTCTGGTGGGAAGGGCACACACGCTGCTCTTGGTTTTCCCCTGATTTATACGGGCGATGTGACCCTCACTCCAGGGCAATAAAGGAGACATGGCCCCCGCTCCTGGGAAGCTCCCACCTGGAAGGAAAATCAGGGAGAGGCCCAGCCTGAGGGGATTCCTCTGCTGAGAGCAGACATAGCTTTGTGTCTGGGGAGTACTAGTCTGATGGGGGAGACAGAACTTCCGCCTACTGGGAGCTCCTATTCCGATCTGGGAGACACAGTCCTTACCCTAGGGGATTCCCAGGCTGACAGAAGAAGAGCTCTCACCCCCGTGATGGGGAAGACGGGCGGTCTGTTCTGGGGCCTAAAGTGGTTAAGATGGTACCTGGAGGGAGACTCACTCCCTTCCTGCCTGCGGCATGTGCTTCAGCACCTTCCCTGGACCCCAGCCTGGCCCTCGCACACCCAGCTAAGGGATTCCCGAGCCCCACTGCTGGGTGGCACCGGGCAGGGCCACGGAAAGCTGGGGATGAAGGGTGCGGGGCACACGTCTCCTCACACACCCTCACAGGCCAACCCTCACGTGCTGAGCCTTTGTTCACACTTTTGTGCCCTCCTCGAGAACCCTCTCCTCTTCTCTGCCCATCCTTCTGGAACCTCTTGTGGTGTTTGCATTCATTGGCTCTCCCTTGGGTCTTTGGGGACAACCGGCCTGGTCTGGGCGGGGGCTGAGTACTCCTGGCCCTCTCGGCCTGGTCTCCCCAGGGGGGCCGAAAGCTTACTGAGAGTAGCCACGCACCCCCCTCTTTGGCACTGGGCTGCCTTTACCTGGGGTAGACCCAAAAGAGCCCCAACAGCACAGCACCCCCTCCTAGCCATGCCAGCCTGGGGTGGGTGCTGTAAGAGGACCTCATTTCTTTGTCATTATGGTCACACATGGTGCATATTATTATCTCCATGTTACAGATGAGGGAGCAGAGACCAGGGAAGTGAGGTCATCTGACCCAAGCCACACAGACCCAGACCCATTCCTGCACTTGAGCACACAGCCTCGAAACACAAGGACCCACAAGTACCCCAGGAGTCCTGGGTTTTGCCCCTGCCCTGCTAACTTGATGTGTGGCCTGGGGCAAGTCACTTCTCCTTGCTGGGTCTTGATTTCCCCAGCTGGGTGGAGGAGGGGGAGGCAGGTGGTGGTATAGAGGTGTCACCCTGAAGTCGGTGTTCCTTGTCCTTTGGCCTCCCTCGGATATCTGGGACAAATCTGTGCGGGGCAGTGCAGTGGCCTGGGGAGGGTTGATGTTGTGAAAGGCCAGTGCCCGTGGGGAAGGCCGAGCTGGAGCCTGCTAGCCCAGACTCTATGTCAGTGGTGGCTCTGAAGCTCCCTACATTGCTTCTTTTTTTTTTTTTTTGGTGGCACCATGTGACAAAGTCAGCCCCTTGTTACAACCACTGCTCTTCTTCAGAACTTAATTAGAGCACTTAATTAGAGCACTCTGCCTTTCTCCCCTCTCTCTAATTAACATGCGGAGGCCCTGCAGCCTAAACACCCCAAATAATTGCGTCCGGGGGCCCTGCAGCCCAGCCTGGCCTCATTACTGATAGGGTGGGGCTGTGGGCCCAGCCGCCTTCGCAGATGGAAAATTGGTGACAAGAAAGAGCCACAGAAAGAGGCCTGACCCTAGGGCCCTGCCTATTGAGAACACAGGCCTGGGGTGGGGGGTTGGGGGGGATGTAGCTCCTTGGGGCAGCGGCCGAGTCCCAGTGGAGGCGCTGGGATGGCGGGGAGGGAAGAGATGGGCTGTGGGGACCCAGGGGAATGAGGAGGGAATGATATGAAAACCGGTGGCGAGGACAATGGTGATGGTGGGACTACTGTAGCTACTTATCACCGGGCACCGTGCAAGACGCCGTGCGGGAAAACCTCACACCAATCCTGCGCAGAGGACATGACCAACATCATTTTATAGATAAGGAAACTGATGCTCAGGCAGGCTAAGGAACTGGCCTCAAATCACATGGCTGGTGAGTGGCAGAGCTGGGACAGAATTTCAGGCATGTCTGACCCCACAGCCTGTATGTAAGCGCTGGGCTGGCTGGTGTGGGAAGAAAGAGGAATCTCAGATTGTGCCTGCTCTCGCTTTTGAGGGGCTCACAGCCTACATGGGCTCAAACCACTGGCCCCAGGAAAGTAGGGGGGCCATGGAAGTGGTCAGAGAGATTTTGGGGGAAGCCTTGTGTTATGGGTACGCAGAAGGCTCGGTCACAGCCCTGGACACAAACCTGAGCCCCATCACTAACTAGGTGTAACGTCCCTGGCAGGCGGCTACACCTCTCTGAGCCTCAGTTTCCTTACCTGTAAAATTGAGGTCTTTCCTCCCCTTATTATTGGAGAAGATGTGTGTAAACGTGCTTCCTTGATACAGTATATGATAAGTGGGTGCTCAGAAAATGACAGTTCACTTTCCTCATCTGTAAAATGGGGGCAATGCGAATTCCTACTTCTCAGCCTTGCCCCAAGGATGCCATGGGATAAAGGCTGAAAGCATCCAACATGTTGTCATGGTAACCGGCACTCCAACTAGTAGGGGACCAATAGGGTGGGGCAATGAGAGGCAAGCCCTGGGCCCTGAAAGAGGGAAAGGAGATGGAATTTAGGGGGCATCCAGGCCCTGCAGCAAAACCCCAGGTCTTCTGAGGGACTGGGCAGGGCTTGGGGACCACTGACTCACCCCTGATGGAGGATGCACGATCCAGCCCAGCTCTGCCGTCGCTGTGGTCGAGTCCATCAGCGTTTCTGTGAGGAAAGCAAAGGGTCAATGCCGCCCACCTACGGAGTGCTCTCAATCACCCCAAGACCCCCACCCCTCAAGGGGCCTTCTTTACAGAGCTCCACCCACTTCTATTGCGGCAATCAATCATCTGGCTGTCCCGCCCCATAATCCCACCCACTCCCATGCCCCAGCCAATCGTCTGATGCTGCTCCTCCAGGCCCCACCCCCTTAAAGACCAGCTCCAGCCCCTCTACGCAGGGTCATGCCCTTTGTGAGCCCATCGTGTCCCACCAGTCTTGCCACTGCCACTTCCCTCCCTTACTGGTGGATTAGGGTCTTAACCTGGAGTCTCCTGGGTGGGCTTCAGGGAGTCCACCAGGCAACTCTTGAAATTTCATGTAAAACTTAGGGTGTCTGCTTTTTCAGCTTGCATCAAATTCTCAAAAACTGAAATGTGGGCCTTAGAAAGGTCTCCCTTTGGTCCCAGCTGAGCCCCATTAGTTACCCTACCTTGGCTCTCTGGCCCACACTTCCAATCAGGGACACCTTCCCCCTTCTTCAGGCACCTAGAGTCCTCTAGAGTGTCTCCACACTGGGGCTCCCTCCCCTAGGCCTCGGTCAACTCTGCCCCTAGGATAGGGCCCTAGGAGTGGAGGGGTGTTGAGGGTGAGCACTGTGCCAAGTGAGTCTAGTCCATCACCTGCCCTCTGGGGATTCAGGAAACTCAAATCAGCTTCTGAACCAGCCAGGGCCCCACTCGCCCACCCTCCTCTCTCCAGCAGCTGGAAGGAAGGAGCCACATAGCCTATGACAAAGGAGACCCCCAAGGGCTAGAAAGAGCCCTATTCACCCCCAGATAAGGCTTAGGACCCTTTCCCACTCCCCCGTCCCTGCCACAAGGAATTCAAGACACTTTTGGAGCTGAACTGCAAGGCACTGAGCAGATTTAAATTGGCCCCTTTCAAGCATTCATCCAACAAATATATCCTGATGCCCCTTCTGTGCCAGGCAGTGGGTACCTTGGGAGAGAAAACGGTGAATAGCAAGACCTTACTATGGAGTTGTTCAGTCTAGTAGTGGTGACGAGCCATGTACACATAACGGCCACGAGAGAGTAGGCACAGAGACCTAGAAGCTCACAGCTGGACCTCCTTACCACCTAGCTCTGCAGGAGTAGGTAAGGTGTGCTGGCCTCTATGCTCCACTTCTGTGCCCAAGCAGACATCACTAATCAATGCCCACACTCTGTGGCCGCACGATGCTTCTCACCACAGTGTGCCACGAAGCTGACACCCACCATTTGAGATGCTATCTCTGGCCCAGCCAACTGCTTCATTTTGGACATAGGGCAACTGAGGCACAGAGAGGGGATGAGACTTCATAAAAATCACAAAGGAGTTGGTAGCAGAGTGGGAGGAGCAGATCTCCTGCCTCCGACCCTACAAACTTCTAGAGACTTAGTTGGATAACCTGGGCTGGATGAATTAGGGTGAGGATAGTTGGGGCAGGGTGCACACTGCCCAGGTCAAAGGTGTGAAGGTCGAAATGGGAGGAACAAGGTCTTGAACTACGGTGGGGTGGTGGGGATGGGAGGAAGCATTCAGCCAGAGGTGACCCCACTCAGACCCACGAGCTGACAACAGAGGATGCAGCAGTGTCCCCGTGACCGCCTGTGGCTATGTCTGCGGCCACTATGTCCCTTTGCACTGGGGGCTGGTGAGGGGAGAGGAGGGGTGCCAGGGACGGTGGAGTCCAGTGCCAAGGGTGTCTTTTTGATGGCAAATTGGAGGGAAGTTCTATTGTGCTGCTTTGGAGCTGAAAAAAGGGTTCCTTTTCACACTCCGAATGCTACAGATTTTTCTTCCTGGAGAGAACAAGGGCTGAACTTTTAACCTGTTTTCTCTCATCGGCCTCAGCCAGAGACGCGCCAAGCCGGGCTCTCTGCCTGGGCCTGAGGAACAGCTGCTGGGAGCCGCACGGAACAAGGGAGAGGAGACTCTGCTTGGGACTAGAAAGGGGTCGGGTGGGGGAGGCACGCCTGCCAAGCAGGTGGCCCCACCCCTTGGCTGGATTCTTGGGCTGACCCAGAGGCCAAGCACTAGAGGATTCCACGGCCCAGAGGAGGGGCTGTGAGCTGACATCCTCATTGTACGGGTGGAAACTCAGGCCCAGAGAGGGCAAACGACTTGCGGAAAGTCACAGACTTCAGGCTGGTGCTCAAACTCCGGGCTCCCAGGGAGCTCAGTCTGGGGTGGGTGTTCTACTGCTCCCCTCTGCCTCCCCCTACACCTAGAACTAGCGGGGGGGGGGGGAGGTGGAAGGATCCCAAAAGGCCCGCAGTCAATTTGCTGGTTGGTTCGCAGAGAGGAAGGGGCTGAGAGGGAGTGTGAAGTTTGCAGGTCTCCTGGGACGGAGGCAGGGGGCTCTCATCTCTCCATGCCTGTCCCGGCTTCACCTGGAAGCCTGCCTCTGGGAAAGCTGTTACTCCTCGGGGCTGTGGCAGGAGGTGACCCACGGGGGCTCTCCCCCCAGCGTCTCAGCCTCTTGCTCTCCAGTGTTGACATCTCCCTCCGCCCTCTGCACAAAAGGCAGGGAGGCAGAGCAGATAAACTAAGGGTCAGGAGGTCAGAGGGACTTCGATTCCAACACCTGCCCTGTCTCCCTTGCCTTGTAACCTTGGACCTGTAACCTTCCTAAGCCTCAGTTTCCATACCTGGAAAATGGCCATAGTACCTTCTGAGTGTGGCCGAGGACTGAAGGACAGAGGAGAGGGTTAACTTGGAGTCTAATACAGAGCAGAGCCTCGGTAAGTGCCAGTTAGTCTTTTTTCAGACTGAGTGTAGTGCTTTTTTGGCTGACCCAGTGCCTGCACACACGCCATTTCCTTTGGGCTCATGAGGTGGCTCCTGAAAGTGAAGGCGGGTCCGAGAGGCTCCCCCCACACTCCAGACGGTGCTTGCCAACATCTGACAGACATCAGCCTCTTGCTCCAGCACCACGGCCTCTGGGGAACCCTTCCTGGTTCGTCTGACGCTGCTTTCCTGGGATGCCCTGAGTTTCCCCTTTGTTCCTCTCAAACCAAGCACAAAAGTCACATTCAGTTCCCCGGGGAATCTGGAGTTAGTAGTTCCTGCCTCAGGAACCTGGGTGGGTTTAGGAAGCCAGGCCTATTTCTACCACCAACATTTCCTTCCTTCTCTCCCTTCCTTCTCCCTTCACCTCAGACATCTCCCCCTCTAATCCAAAAATCTGCAAAGGGAGAGAACTCATATTTACTGAGACGGAGACCTACCTGTCTGTTAGGAGCCAGAGACCCTCACCAATGTTCTTCCAACATTGCCAACACAGTTGGGAAATGCCCAACGATGCCCCACTCGCAGATGGGAAAACCGGGGCTTACAAAAGCTTAGGAACTTGCCCGAGGTCACACATCTTTCATTCACAAGCTGTGCTCCAGCTGCATAGACTGGTGTCCTCTCACCCCCCATACCCCAAACATGTGGTTCCTTCTAGTCATCTCCCCCTCCACACCTTTGCCTGTCCCCAGGAGTCAGCACAGGGCTCGGCACATAGTAGGTCGACAGCCAAAGACTGAAATCACACCCCACCCCCAGGCTAGCGTTCTGCTCCATCAGAACAACATTCATGACATCAGCCATTTCCACCTATAACATGTACTATTACTTAGTTACTATTCTTCCAGATGACTCTTATTTTTTAAGGGCATTTTTTTTTTAAGGGCATTTTAAAGAGGAAAAAGTTATTATTATAAATGGGAAACCAATATCACTTGCCATAAAAAGAAGGAAAATAAACACAGGACAATTACAATTAAAAACATTCATCTGCAAACCACCTAACATCATTTCACTTCCCACACTTTGGGGACCGCGAGACTGCACCGAACTGCCTCTAAAGTGCTAGAAATGTCCCCAGCCCATCCCCACTGTGACAATGACAATCCCTCATGCAAGGGGAGGCTGTTTTTCGCTGTACACAGATAATTAATCACCACACAATGTGACAAACATTGCAACAGGGATGTGCATGGGGTAGTGTGGGTAGGGGACCGCATGCGGAAGGAGAGGAAGAAAATGCTCAATTTCGGGACGGTTTCCTGGAGAAAGTGACTCTAGATGGAGGCTTGAAGAATGAGTTAGAAGGGAGGCAGGAGGGGTTGCATGGGAGACGGAGGGGCCAGCAGAGGCAAAGGAGGTGAGCGATATGGCATGGTCGGTGGGAATGAACGAGAATGAAGGGTGGACAGCAACAGTCAGCAGCTCTCTGAGGCCCCCTGGCTGGACCACATCCCCTGCCCACATCCTTGCCAGCCTCTCAGGTGCCACCCTCTCCCCACCCTGCCTAACACTGCCCTTTCACTCGTCTCCAGGCACTCCCATGGATATGTCTGCTTTCCAAGCCCTGAATGCATTCAGTGACCTTTTTTTTTTTTAAATTTCCGATGTTTGTTTATTTTTGAGAGAGAGACAGAGCATGAATGGGTGAGGTGCAGAGAGAGAGGGAGACACAGAATCTGAAGCAGGCTCCGGGCTCCGAGCTGCCAGCACAGAGCCCAACACGGGGCTCGAACTCACAAACCGTGAGATCATGACCTGAGCCGAAGTCAAACACCAAACCGACTGAGCCACGGAGACGCCCCGCTCAGTGACCATTTAAAAAAATCCCAATGGATAGATGAGAAGACTGAGGCTGGGTGGACAGATACAGGAGGAAGCTGGAACCAAGGCCTGCAGCCACCTACTCAGAGAGCCTTCCTCGGTGGGAAAACAGGGTTCGAGCCATGGCAGTGGCTTTGGCCCTGGCCCCACTGCGCCCACACCCCCCTCCTGGAGACTGCACAGAAGAAAGCAATCAGGAGGCCCTGACTGCACAGGCTGGGGAGGCCCGTTGGCCCCTCTGGCTATGTGTGAACGAGCAGTGTGCATTTCAGAAATATTTGAGCTAAAAGGGGAGACGCACTGAAGTCGTTAGTCTTGAGCCGACGGGAAGGTGGCTGCACGAGGCCCTGGCGGATGTTTCCACTGGCCCGTTTCAGGCTGGGGCAAGTGGCCGCCCTCTGCTCCCAACCCACCCCCGGTCAGCTCTGTCTGACCCCCCCCTTGGATAATTCTCTAGGGCCACAGACACTGTTGGTTCGTACCAATGACAATGTGTGAGAGTTCCAAAGACATGAGGAAGAACTTTCACTAGGTACCTACTGTGTGCCGGGCACTGAGATGGGCACTCTAGATACGGCTTTAGGCTCTCGACAACCTGTGGGGTATATGCTTTTAACCCCGTTTTATAGATGCAGAAACTGAGGTCAGAGAGGTGAAGCAGGCTTCACAAGGACACACAGGCAAGGCTAGCATTTGAAACCACATCTGTCTCATTCTACATCTGCATGATTTTTAAGAATGCTTCAAACACTTAAAAAAACAGACAATACACACACACACACACACACACACACACACACACACACAATTACTGGGGCTCTCTGCATGTGTTTATTCTCTCCCTCTGTGTGGGCCTGAGTGAGGATGGGAGGGGAAAAAGAAAAGGGGGTGGGGCTCAGACTGTCCAGGCTAGAACCTGGGCTCTGGCCCTCTCTAGGTTGTGACTGCAGGCAGGTCTGTGCTCCTCTCTGGCCCTCAGGCTCCCCATCTGTAAAATGGGTCATGTGCACATTAGATGACATCATGTAAGTCAATTCTGCTGATCTGCCGTCTCCCAGGGCCCCCATTCTTGGGGGAGCTCTGTGCCTGCCTCCTTCACTACTGTATCCCTAGCACTGAGAACTGTTCTGGCTCGAGGTAGATGTATTCGACCTCCACATGGCAGCTGGGTGATGTTTCTAAAGTCCATGTCTAATTATGCCTTAACTGAGCTTAATGCCCTTTGGAGTTCCCACCTGTTGGTAACAGAAAGTCCTAGCTCCTTGCCCTAAGGCACCCGCTGCTGACCAGGCCAGTTAATTACCTTCCAGCCAGGCTTTCCTCTGTCTCTAGTGTCCAGCCATCCATCAGAAGGCACTACGTTTCTGTGGTCCTGGTGCACTGACCATTCTAGGTTTTTCTGCCTGGAATGCCTGACCCTTCCAGCTTGGTTAGCCAGGCTAACTTCTCTTCCAAAACTTAACTCAAAGCCTCTTTCTTCCTGTCCCTGAATTCTTCCGGGTTAAGTAACAAGATCTTGGTCATTCCATGAATATCTACCCTATCTACTGAGTGCCAGACCCTGTGCTGGGCACTGGGGATGTTGAAACGGATCAGCAAATCCTTCTCTCAAGGATCTTCAGGATTAGTGCCTGGCACGTGAACTTTCTACAAGAAGAGGCGGGGTGAGAATGCTGGTCCCGGTTGGGGGCCAGGAAACCCAGAGGAAGATGGTGTTAGCTTTGACCAGGGAATTAGCAAAGGTGTCCCTGGGAAAGTGGCATTTGAGCTGGGAGAAGAGGGCAAGGCATGCCATGTACAGGGCACATAACAGCATCAAAGGCACAGAGGCAGGGGCAGTTTGGATAAGAGTAAAACCTGAGGACTGGTTCTCCGCGCTGAGCTCTGGGCTAAGGGTTTAGTATTCATGATCTCATTTCATTATAACTATTGGTAAAGTAGGTACTTTATTATCTCCCTTTACAGTTGGGAAAACTGAAGTTAGGAGAGATCGTTCAAGGTTTGCATGGCCAGGAAGTGGTGCATCTGTGTCTGCCTCCAATTAGTACTTAACCCTCAACCATGCTAGGGTGTCTGTCCCATGTGGTAGGAGCAAAATGCCGCATGGAAGGATATGGTAGCTTAGGATGGGGCCAGAACTCATAGGGCCTTGGATACGGGGCTAAGGAGTTTGGAGCTTGTCCCAGAGGCAATGGGGAGCGATGGAAGATTCCTGAGTAAGGTAGTGATGTGGTCTGTCCCGAAAAAATGGACATGAGAATATGGTCTATCCTGAAAACGGACAGACACCTAGTAGTTGTTCCGTGGGGTCTTTGCCCCAGACTGGCCAGTAGACCACAGCCCAGGCAGCAAATCAGCCAATCAACAGATGCTGCTCTGGACCCTTTCTGGCGGCTCCACCTGCTCCCTGTCGAGGACTAATAGGGCCGAGGTTACTCGAACACAGGCCTATCTGCCCTACCGTGGGGCCATACCCAGGCAATCAGTGGCTGGGAGTTGGAGCATTCTTTCCATGGTCCACATCCATGTTAGAAATTCTAAGAAGAGGCAACAGGCAGGAACTAAGGAATTCAAGGACTTTGACAAACTGGGTGACTTAGGAAAGTCACTTCCCCTCTCTGAGCCTCAGTTTCCTCATCCGTAAAATGGGGATCACAAAATCCTTGCTCTGTGTACCTCACAGGGTTGCTTAGAAGATTCAAGGAGGCGTTGGGTGCAAAAGGTTTTTCGAACATGCGAAGGCCAGGTCATGCAAAGGCAACAGTGAAAATTGCTAAGACTCGTGGAGGCTAACGGTGGGCAGGTGCTTCATCAATACTGTCTGGCTCACTGTTGCCCCAGAGCAACCTTATGGGGAAACCAAGGCTTGGAGAGATCAGGAACTCCCCCAGGCATGATAAGGGGCGGGGCAGGATCTGACCCCTTTGGTGTGACCCAGAAACCACCAGGCTATGCCGCCTCACAAAAGGGAGGGAAAAACCACGGGTTCATGTACGATGCCCTGGGTGCCAGACCCTGATCCCATCACTCTGTACACCCTGCAAAGCTAGCACTGTTGTGCCCATCATACGGATGCGAAAACCAAGTTCACAAAGGCTGAGAGAACTGCTCAAGGTCACATAGCCAGAAAGCAGAGCTGGATTTGAACCCAGAGCAGCCCATTGGGTTCCCCAAGACCTCTCCTCTGAAAAGCCAGTGAGGATCAGCTGCGAAGAGAGTCTCAGCCCAAAGCAAGGCGAGTGGGGTGGGGGTGGCCATGCCACAGAAGCCCTGAGCCGGTTCCAGGAAGACCGTGGACTTTCTAAGGTGAAACCTGCCAACAGGCAGCACGTTGTTTTTCCAGCTCGCCCCCCTGCTCCGCCCTCAGGCTCACGGAAAGGGGACCGAGTTAATGTAAAATCCTTCTGCCCCAGGACTCTCGCAGCACATACCCCTCCTCGTCCTCCTGCCGCTCAGAGGCCTTTCTCTGCCTCGGTTGCCTGCCTGGAGTCTGCTCTTGTTTTCTCAGGCTCAGGCGGAGGAGTCCCCGCGACGCCGGCTCCTCCACTCTGTCCCCCGCCTGCCCGCTGCTGGCCTGGGCATCCGCCAGCGCCGGCCGCCCGGCTGAAACCCAATCCTCCGGGCCAGCCGGGTTGCTCGCTAACAGCGGGCCGCATTGTGCGGCAGGGGCTTCGGGAGAGTTTGGATTCGCTGCTTGGGGACCCACTTAACCTCCGCAAAGGACAGGATGATGGATGGAGGTCTGGGAAGGGGTGGCTGGGGGTGGGGCGGGCGGTAAATGAACACCGGGGCTTGCTGGGGAAGGGGAAGAAGGGAGGCAGGGACGGGAAGGGCCCTGCACACATAAGAGCTTCATTAGTCCTCACGACAACCCTGAGGGATGCCTGTTACTGGTCCCACCAAATGCATAAGGAAACCGAAGCTCTGACAGGTTAGGTGACTTGGCCAAGGCCACACAGCAGACCAGAAATTGAATCCAAATCTATTGCCCTTGAGCCTTCCTGACACACCAGGCTGCCTCAGCATCTACCCGATGATTTACAATCTTTAAAATAAGCCCTTTTACTTAAATGAATCCACAGACCCTTCCCACCTAATAAGTAGGTAATAAAAATACAGCGATAGCAGTCGGCATTACTGAGCAACAACGGTGTGCCAGGTGCTGGGCTGAGTCCTTTTAGACTTCATTTCACGAGATCGTAACGGTCACCAATTAGTTGAGAACAACTGTCACGGCCACTTAAAAGAAGAGGCGAGAATGTCGACTAGACCTCAGTAACAAAAATTAAGAAAATAAACAAACAAAAAGAGAGGAAACTTGTCACCCTGCCCTGCGACCTTTACTCACCAGCTCAACTGGACCGTGAGCACCTTGTAGGTGAGGCTGAGTCTCGCTTGTTCTTAAAACCATCGGACCCTCTCCCTCGTCCCTACCCCCAGCCTCCCAGACATCAAATGTTCTTTCCTGCTTACACCGTGAGTCTGGGTGTCTGGATTTTTCCTCTGGGAGATAGTCGCTTGGATCAAGATAACTCCATATACTAGATCATTCCGAGTGCTTACTTAGTGCCAACCACTGTGCTGTCACTCCTCGGAGCCTCACAACAGTCCATGAGATAGAATTATTATTGTTCCCACTTGCTTGCCCACCCATCACCCATCTATCCACTCATCCATCCACCCTCTCACTTACCCTCTCTGTCTGTCTTCCATTCCACTGTCCCGATAACCCACCCACCCTTACATCTAGCATCCCACTTAGGTATCTCTTCATCATTCACACATTCCTCCATTAAACCAACTTCCCTTCCTTCCTCCCTGTATTCCTACAGAGATGGGAAAATGAGCTTCAGAGAGGTGAAGCAACTTGCCCAATGTCACACAGTCAGTCAGCAGCAGGTCTAGGAGTTGAACGCAGGTATGCTTTTAACCCCTCTGCGAGGCAGCCTCTCGCTTTCTCACTTAATTTTTAACCGTCCTACTGCATGCAGGTTGAGTATTACGTCACCTCAAATCCTTCTGGATGTGTGTGGAGTGTAAATTACAAATCAATAAGACACAGGCCACTGTAAGTCCAAGCCAGGGTCTGTCAGGTTGGAGTCAATTAGCAAGCCTGCTCCAGGACCTGCTGGGACTGGATCTATTTGCCTAATTGGCACTGGTTTCTCCCAGTGAAGGACAATTAACTCAAATCCCAGAATCCAGACCACCCCTCTGCTTCTGGGCAAGATGTCAGGCATTTAGCCACATGAAATTTTACTGTTCATTCATTTACCCACTGACCTACACACCCACTCATCCATCTTTCCAACCATCCAATCCTTGCAATCATCCATAAACTATCTTGCCATCTACTCACCCATCCACCTCATTACCCACCTGCACACCCTTATCCTTCCACCCATCCATCCACGCACTCGCTTACCCAACAATCCACCCACCCATCCATCCATCTACCTACCCATTCTATACACATCCAACCACCGAACCACCAAATCCAAGCAAATATTTATGGAATCATTCTGCCTTCTTGCCATCCACACACTCATTTGCCCGCCCATCCATCCATCCACCCACCCATTCCTCCATCCATCCATCCACCCACCCATTCCTCCATCCATCCATCCATCCATCCATCCACCCACCCACCCTCCCTCTCACCTACCCCACCCATCAGTCTATTATTCCATTCCCCAATAATCCACCATCCATTTGCTCCCCCATACATCTAGCATCCTACTTAGGTATTCACCCATCCATCTTCCCAATGAACCAACCTCCCTCCCTCTCTGCTTTTCATTTGTATATCCACCTGACTGTTCACTTACCTGTCCTTCCAATCACACCACGTATATCTCTAAAAATCTGCTACTCATCTATCTATCCACCCCTCCCTGTATTTACTGAACACCTACTACGTGTTAGGCCCATGCTAAGTACTGGAGAATTACAATCAGATACTGTCACTGACCTCAAGAAATGTTCTGATGTGAGACAAACTCACAGGAGACTTCCCAAATAGGTAACACCTGGCCTGAACCCCAAATACAGAGGAGACAGCCAGGCTAGAAGGAGGGGAAGAGAGGAGGGAGGGTGTTCCAGGCATAGTTTGTGCAAAGGTTGGGAGGACAGAATGTGCATGGCCCCTACAGGGAACCGCAAGAGGGAGTAGGAAGGCCTAGGAGAAAGAGCACTCCAGACGCCACAAAGAGCCTTGAATGCCAGGCTAAGATCATCCTGAGGGCGGCAGGGTGGCCTGATTCAGTTGTCACTGCATTCTCTTGAGTAACTGATCCATTTTATAGATGAGGAAATTGCAGCCAAGGGGTCAGAGAGATGCAGAGGACTGTCCCAGGCCACACAGCTGGTCAGGGGCAGAGTACAAATTCCACCCCGTTTTTTTTTTTGTTTTTTTTTTATTTTTTTTTTAATGTTTATTTATTTTTGAGAGAGAGACAGAGTATGAGTGGGGGAGGAGCAGAGAGAGAGAGGGAGACACGGAATCTGAAGCAGGCTCCAGGCTCCGAGCTGTGAGCATGGAGCCTGATGCGGGGCTCGAACTCATGAACCACGAAATCATGACCTGAGCCGAAGCCAGACGCTTAACTGACTGAGCCCCCCCCCCCCCCAGGCGCCCCGTCCACCCTGCTTTTGATGGCTCCAAAGCTCTTGCTCATTCTGAGAGCAGCTGCTGTCTCAGAGGAGCGGTTTCCAAAATGCCTGCATCCTTCCTGTGTTAACACTCCCCTCCAGCTCTGCTTCTGTGGCCCTGGGCAGCTCGGGTGCAGTGACAGGACCCCCAGAGCGCCATCTCTGCTCAGTGTGACTCCACTGCTCCCTCTCGGTCCCCGGGCTCACTTGCCAACCATGCCTGGCATCTCGGGCGGTTAAGCAGACATGGCTTTGCTGGGGCATTTTCTCACGGGTCAATGTTTCACAGGAGAGCCACCAACAAGTTCCTGTCATTGTCTTTGTGATCAGAGCCTCCGTGTCTTCGTCATCAGTTACTATTCATTCCCCGCGGCCTCTGACAACCCTGAGAGATGATGCCAGACAAAGAGTCAGGCCTGGGAGCTTCTGGTATGAGCTGCTGGGGCTCCTGGCATGGCTGTGCACAGAAGGACTGATGACAGAGGAAGGACCTGGAAAGGAACAGGACTTGAAATGAGGGGGTTCTTAGTGTGGAGAAGACACGGGGGGAGGGGCACCCTGGGCCAGATACAGGGAATCCCACTTCCATCACCAGCATCCCCATCACCATGGAGACCATTTACTGAGTATCTACTCTATGCCAGGCACCATGCCAAGCAATGGACTGAGTTCATCCAGGCTTCTCCAAAACCTTCAAGAAAGATATCATATCCTTATTTTGCACTGAGGCTCAGTGAGGTCAAGTTAGAGGGCCGAGATCTCCTGCAAGTCGGTGAGGAAGTGGACTGATTTCTGACCTGCATGACCCAAACTCCTTTCATGGCTCCCAGGAAACTTGGGCGAGTCTATACAGTCTCAGGTGAGGGCTGAGCAGGAGCGGGGGGTCAGGAAGTGGGGACTTCCAGGCCTGAGGGTGGTGGCATGGAATCGGGGAGTAGGCATCATCTGATCCAGAGGTGGGAAGCCTTTGCCAGGGAGGGTGAGTGGGCAGGGGACAAGGCTGCCTAACACTGTGCTCTTCCTACCACAACTCGTGGGTGCCGTTGTAGCCTGCAGAGTATGAGGTGTTGGGCTGTGACTGTCACGTCACTTGCAATGGGCTTTTCTGGGCTTCTGGTAGTGGGTGGTGGCAAAGGAGACTTCTCGTCCATGTGAGAGATCATTTCATTTCATGAAGTCATGGAAGGCTTCCAAGAGGAGTTGGCCACAATGCTGGGAGGGAAGGGCCCCTCTTCCCCACCTACGATTTTACAGGCCTCCAGGCCCATGCTGCCCTGGGAAACTGACCAGGTACTGATGGGCCAGGCAGAGAGGTTTCCACCAACTGCCCTGAAGCAGACCAGTCTGACATTCAAGGCCTTCTATGGGCTGGTCCTGGCCTCTGACCCCAGCTGCCCCTCCCTCCACCCTCCAAGGCCAGCCTGCTCACTGTCGGAGTCCAGGCCTTCAGGTCTCCCACTGCCGAGTCTTTGCTCTTGGTCATACCCCTGTCTGGAACACTTTCTCTGAAAAGATGGGGGCAGGAAGGCAGGCAGGCAGGCCGACAGCAGGAGCGAGGCCCAGGGCAGAAGAGAGGAGTTCCTTAAACATGCTAGACTCTCCTTTTCCTTCCCTCACCTGCTTAAGCCACTTCCTCTGCCTAGGATGCCCTCCTCCTTCACCTGGAAAATTCCTCTTTACCCTTGAAGACTTCTCAGGCATCTCTTCTTCCAGGAAGCCTTCCCTGACCATCCTTGACCCCTTCCCCAGTTCGGGTAACCTAGCCTTTCTCTGGGCAACAACTCACCGGAGTTTGTCTGATGCCCTTTCCTAGCTGGTTTATTCGGATGGGACAGGGATCCTGCAATGCTGGCTGCTGAGCGGAACATCGTGGTCTTTCGTGTCCGGTGTCACCAGGAGATAGCAGCTGCCCCCCGGGCACACGGAGAGGCGATGTCAGACAGTGAGCAGATGGCCCGTGCCAAGCCCACAAACACGACAGGCCAGGCCTGCCTCAGAGCTGAGCCAAGGAGCAGCCTTCCCAAGCCGCTGGCTGTGCCACCTGGCTTGGCCATCTGGGAGCAAGAAACCGCAGGTCTGCTGGCCACACTCCGGCCAGCTCCCTGCCCTGGTCGGCTCTCAATCCCCCAGGCCCACACGGGCCTCCTCCTCCCCGGGAATATCGGGGTGGCGGCAGCTCAGGGCAGAGGCGCTGAGGCTGGGAGCAGGCCTAGGAATTCCTGCTCTAAGTGAGAAATTGGATGTGGGACCTCACGTGTCTCCCCGCACCGGTGTGCACCCTGTTAGGACGGGATACTGACTGGAGCTCCTGATCCTTTCCCTGCTGGCCCACTCCTCCCCACACCCACCCCAGGTCTGCAGCCTCAGTGACCTCATCTGAGAAATGGGAGCACTGAACAAGCCTTCCTCGCAGGTATGGATGCCAAGCTCTTAGCACAAGGCCTTGTACGGTCGCCTTGGCTCGGGAGGGGTCGGTTGCAGTTTTTATCACCCCTCCTTGCCAGGGGCCAACGGCACTGAGAACAGCTCCCAGAGAAACTCTGGGTAGGGTGGGGTGGGCAGCTGCATTTGAACAGGGATAATCATCATAGTCCAGACTTCCAGCTCTTGAGTACCTACCGTGTATCAGGCACTATGCTAGCTCCTCCCCACAGGTGATGCCATTTGGTCCCCATTCAACAGATGAGGAAACTGAGGCTCAGAGAAGGGCGGTGACTCGCCTGTGGTCACTAGGGAGTTGGTGGCAGCATGGGGATTCTGAGCGCTGTCTGGGACTTCCCGCTGCCTCCCATCAACGCTCAGAGAGTCCCCCGTGCTGGGCCTGGCAGGGAGCTTTAACTTGGCCTTATTTAAAGTTGCAATTATCTGTCCCATTTCCCGCTGGTTACAGCTGAGCTCTCCAGGGAGGCGGCAAGACCCTGATGGAGGATGCCACGAACAGGGAGTTTCTCAGGAACCCTCCTCCCCTGAGCCTGTGACTAAATGAACATGGAGGACACGCATTCTCTTCCCGCTCCTGGGCCTCTCTCCCTCTCTGTCCCTTCCTCAGGGCACTGACCAGGCTAGCAGGGGGGCTGGGAGGACGGACAGATGCACCTTGTCAGTCCTGCAGAGGCTGCAAAGGGCTCACACCACAGGCTGAGGCACAAGACAGCGCCCAATGTAGAGATGGGAAGACTGAGGCTGCAGCGTGTGAGGGATACAGACCTAGAGAAGGGCCTCAGAAAGCCCATCGAGAGGTAGAAAGACGGAGCTGGGGAAGGGCCCTGAGGACTGAGTAGAGAGTCACAGGGCTCACAGCACGGATTCAGGCTTTTCAATGGGCTGGAGCCTCCTGAAGGCCTTCCAGGGGACAGAGTGCCACGGTGGCCCCATTCCACAGACAAAAAGCCTCAGAAAGAGAGGTCTGGGCCAAGGCTGCATGTTGGCCACCCAGTGGTGTGGCCAGAATCAAGCTCAGTGAGGACAAGTGAGTCTGTAGGCCAAGACCCCCTGAAAGCTGGTGAGGAAGGCAGACTTTGATTTCTGGACCGTGTGGCCCAAACTCCTTTCATGACCCCAATCCTGGATAGTCTGGGGTGACTCAGCGGGTTAAGCCTCCGACTGCGGCTCAGGTCATGATCTCGCGGTCCGTGAGTTTGAGCCCCGCGTCGGGTTCTGTGCTGACAGCTCACAGCCTGGAGCCTGCTTCGGATTCTGTGTCTCCCTCTCTCTCTGCCCTTCCCCCACTCATTCCCTCTCTCTCTCTCATTCTCTGTCTCTCTCAAAAATAAACATTAAAAAAAATTAAAAAAAAAAAGAATTATTCAGGCACACAGCCACTCCCCTTTCCCAACACCCCACCCATCTTCTCTCCTCCCATTTCAACATGGCTCCCTCCCTGAGCACCTGCTGTGTGGCCACAGCCCCTGCCTGGAGTCACCCAGACTGGCTAGAAGGGCACCTGGGCATGCAGTCCTGGTGCTTGTCATCAGGTGAGGAGCACACGCTGGGATGTGGGACCAGAGGGGCAGGAGAGTAGGCGCCTGGTGCAGAACCCAGGGGTTGGGTCCAAACCCAGGAAAGCAGCATATGTGCACATCCAGGGAGCTTCCAGCACGGACTCGGCAGTCAGTTCTACATTTGAACCCCTCTTCCTAACACAGTGACCTCAGGCAAGCCACTTCCTTCCCTCTCTGAGCTGTGGAACGGGAAGAGCGTTAACACCTTGCAGGTGGCTGTGACAATTAGTGAGATCATGCCTCACACGGGGCATGTTTAGCCCAGCGCCTGGCAATAAATACTAAGTGCTCAGTAAAATACTGGCTGCCGTTACTATAACCCCAATTTCTACACAACTTGGCACAAAGCACTCGCTCAGTAGCTTTCCTGTCAGTGATAGACAGAATTGTGGACCCCCCAAAGGTGTCTACACCCTAATCCCCAGGACCCATGACCGTTACCTCACATAGCAAAAAGGACTTTGCAAACAGGACTAAGTTGAGGATTCTGAGATGGGGAGAGTTTCCTGGATTGTCCAGGCGCCCAAGGTTCCCTGTGAGAGAGGCAGGAGGGTCATAGCTAGAGAGGTGGGAGAATATGAGCAGAGGGCGCAGTGATGCACTTTGAAGACGGAGAGAGGGGCTGTAGGCCAACGAAGGAAGTGGCCTCTAGAAGCTGGAAAAGGCAACGAAATGAATTTGCCCCCAGAACCCCTGGGGGAATGCAGCCCCACTGACACCTTGATTTCAGCCCAGTGATGCCTTCTGACTTCTGACCTCCGGCACTGTAACACAGCAAGTTGTGCTGTTTTTAGCCACGAAGCTGTGGTTGTTACAGGGACAGTAGGAAAGTATTACACCATCCTTAATGGAGAAAATGCTCATCTCCTGCACACCAGCCACTGCTCCATCCCTACTCCCACCACTGAGGAAAGGCCCAGGCCCTCTGCTGAGAGAGGGGTGGTGGGGGTGAGGGTTCCTGGCTGGTGGAGGACAGCCCTCCCTCCAGCACTCCCAGTCCTCCCTGGAGAGACCTGAGGCTGTGGCAGAGCAAATGCCGGTCCCATGTGGCTGGGCACTGGTGGGCCCGGCAAGTGTCTGTTCTGGACTAACAGGAGAGCAGGTAGGGATGGGCTATTCTCGGGGCTACTGCCTTTCCAGTACTTACCATGTGCGAAGCCCTGCCCAGGACCCAATCTTCCCAAAGCCTGGGAACTATTACCTAGCCCCGTTTTACAGATGAAGAAACTGAGGCCCAGAGGATGAAGCAACTTGCCCGAGGCCACCTGGCTTCCACAAGTACAGGCACAGGCATGGGCAGCACCGGCCTTCTCTGGATTCGCTGTCTGCACCCAGGCCGTACGGATCTGACAGTCCCACCAGGCAGCGGCCCTCTGCGGCAGGCCAGGCTGTGGAACCCGGGACAACTCCCTGCCCCAGCACCCTCTGGGCCTCCGGGGTACGGACGGTGCTTCCTTGTCTGCCTCACAGAGGTCTGCACAGTAGCTGAGGTCACAGGTGCAGGAGGACCCTCAGAGAGCGGGGCCCCTCTGGGGAGGAAGAGGCGCTCTGAGAATCGCGGAACTAGGGCTCCTGGACGCGTGCCAGCCCGTCCTCATGGTAAGCAGCTGTGGCTCGTGCAAAGCCCTCTCCCATGTGACCTCACTCAGGCTTCCTACAGCTCACCATCGCGTTCCCATTTCACAGAAAATGACAAGGACGAGAACAATACCAGTAATGGCCATTTGCGGAGCCCCTGTCCAAAGCAAGCGCCAAGCTGAGAGCTGTCCTCTTATTCTGTCTTCTGACACATCCCTTCGGAGGACACTCCTGAATCAGGCTCACTCCCAACCAGTACACTGGGCTTCAGGAGCCCCCTCCTGCACCGCTCCCGGGCCTCTGTTAGTATCCTTGCTGTGCAGAGGACAGGATGGGCCCAGAGAGGCTCCTGGCTTGCTCCAGGCCCAGAGAGTCAGTGCAGCGGCAGGGGGAAGGGGGGTGGGCGGCGAACCCAGGTCTCTGCCCCTCAGGGGAGTCCGCCTTCCTTTCAGCCACAGGGCCTCCCTCGAGGGACATCCGTGGGAGGCAGGGGGTGCCAGCTGAATGCCCCGGGGACCTGGGGGTGGATGGATCCGGAGTCTGCCCAGGGGATGGCATGTGGCTCTAAGTGCATCTTCTGCCTGCAGCAGGACCCCATGATCCTGGACGCCAGCAGCTGAGAGCTGGGAAGCTGGAACTGGGGGTCCCCAGCGACCCTCGGTACTCATGGGGACTCCGCCCGCACCCTGGCCCCTCCTAGAAGACGTTCGCCTCAGATGACTTCCCGATGCCGGTGGTGCCAGGCTGGGAGGGGGGAGGAGGCAGGCTGGGCGTCTCTGTCACAGCCTCAGAGCCCCGCTCGGAATCCCAATTGAGCTATTTTTAATGCGCTTCAATTTTCATTTTCTTTTATTGGAAAACACAGATGGTGACTTACTTGCCCCTCACGCACTGAGCAAGGCGCCGGCCGGGAGGGAGGCGTGCAGCAGGCGCGTGCACACCCCACCTCCCCACCGCGGGGGGCCTCAGTTTCCCCGGCTGTAAAGTGGGGAGGGCTGTGGCGGCTCCCAGAGCCCCTGCCGGCCCCACAGTCTACGAAGGTCTGGGCTAGAGCAGGGGAGGAGGTCCCAGCTGGACACTGGCAGCAAAGGGTGTCTGTCCAGTGTGAGGGGCACCGTTGCCAGGGAAAGAGAGGTGTAACAGACGGGCGCAGGAAGGACAATTGCTGGCCGTGGAGAATCCCCCTATCGAACACTTCCAGCCACACTTTGAGCATTTCCTATTCCCATTTTACAGATGAGGATATGGAGGCTCAGGAGATCAAGAGCCCTGCCCAAGAGCCCAGTAGCTGGGGAAGGGCAGAGCCGGCCACTGACCCAGGTCTGTGCGGGCACATCTCCGGTTCTCATTCTTGCCCCTCTCCAAACTGCTCCTGTCCAGATGCTGTTATTTATTTAACTCACTTTACAAACAATACACGCTCATTACACAGACTATTTGGAAAAGGTAGAAAAGTCAGAAGGAAATATAAAGTACAAGATCATAATCTCCCTGTGTTGTCCCTCCACCCCACCCCCACACGACCTACTGCTAACATTTGGGTATGTTCTTTCCACTCTTCGTTTTTTAACTCCCGTAATTTGTGACGCTTGTAACATCATCGGGTGGCAGCTCAGGGTAGCAGCTGGCTGTGCATCACAGTGGACTCAGGTGCCTTTTAAAAACACCAATCCTGGCTGTCCCTGACCCCATAAGATGGAACGAATTAGAATCTTGGGAGAGGCTGGCAGTTGACGGCTGGGAACCTGTGTTTTTGACCAGGCTTCTCAGGTAATGCCGAGGCAGCCAGCTGGATGAGCCCACCGGCCTGCACTTGGGAAGACGGTGGCTTCAGCTCCAGCTGTCTCCTGGAAGGCTTTGGGAAGGATGGGAAGCTGGTCCCCGAGGACAGGGATAGAGCCACCTGGAGCCAGGGAAGAGGGGCACAGGTGGGGCGGCGACCTTTGAGAAGGAAACCCATAATAGATGTTGATCAAGACCCTGCCCCTGCCTCCTCAGAGCATCCCTTCCCACAACACAACTCAGACCCTGTCACTCAAGGACTGTCAGTGGCTCCCCAGTACGATAGATGGCAGTCCAAATGAGACTGGCAGTCATTGCCATTCACTTACTGAGAACTCACTTGGTGCCAGGCTTCCAGAATGAAGCTCCTGCCATTCCCTGCCCTGCTCCTACCTGCCCCTCCTACTCCATACACCAACCCCTCCTGTCCTTAAAAAGCAGACGCGCACCGCCATGCACGGAATTGACCTTAGCTCAGCCCACCCTACCTGATCATCCTTCGGGACCTGGCTCAGAGTTCACCTCCTGGGCTCCCTCAGCCCCCTTTCTGTGTGTCCCCACCCCTGCACTCATGCTGGGTTATAATGGTTTCTGAGTGCCCCACCCCCACCAAACTGTGGGGTCTAGGAGGGCAGGGTTGGGTCAAATTCCGTTCTGTCTGAATAAACCAAGCATGAGCTTCTTCAGGTCTCAGTTTACCTAGCTGTAAAATGGGTGAATCATGCTATTTCTCTCACCTGCCTCAACTTGTTATCTATAGCAAATCAGAGGATGTGGATGCATTTTGAAAACTGTAAATAAAGCACATAAGCCTTGGGTTGATGGGCAAAGCGAATGTTGCACGGGTGGGAATTAGGGCAGGTCCTGGAAGGACATCCCCCACCACCCCCCACCCCTCTGCCCTGCTGCTGATGCACACACCCAGGCCTGCTGTCAGCTGGGCCCAAAGTCTGGCGTTGCAGGCCATGGGCTGCAGGAGCCGTCAGGCAAGTGCGGTTGTGGTGAGGGGGCCCCTCCAGAGGGTGCCACTGTCATCAAGGGAGGTGAGCTCCTAATTACTCCATGTGAGAACAGTATTCCCCACACCTCCCCTAAAGTGCTGTCACAGAACACAGCGGGGGTGGGGGTGGAAAATGCTTTGCATTCCCTGCCCAAATGCTCGGAGGCACATAGAAGGGCAGCCCCTCGAGGCAGACCCACAGAGGGTGTGTGGTTGGTGTGGCCAGGGGCCAAGACAAGACTCCTTACAGATGATGGCACAACACTTCACAGTTCACAAGGCACGTGCCCCTTCATAGTCTTGTACTTTTCTCACAACAGTCCTGCAACAGGGACGTGCGTTCATTCATCAGGTCTTCACTGAGCATCTATTATATGCCTGCTTCCTGCCGGAGGAATGTGGTCCAGCCCCTGGGGCAGTGCAGATTCTGAGGAGGTGGGGACAGGAAGAGCGTGGGGCAGACAGACCTCTGTTAGGTGCAATAAAGGATAACAGGTATCGCAACCGAGGGGTGCACGGGGGCACACGGGAAACAAGCCTCGGTGTCCTCGTCTTACAGGCGGCATAACTGATTCAGTGAGACCAAGGGTCTTGCTCAAGGCCCGTGGGGATCAGCGGTTCTGCTATGCCCTTTCAGGATGCCTTGTGGCAGGTGAGGGAGTGAGCCAGGAAAGTAACGGGAAAAAAATGTTGCAAGCAGAAGAAAGAGGAAGTGCAAAGGCCCTGAGGAGGGAATATTCATTATCTGCTTCAATTTTCTGGTGTGTCCACTGGCTACCTAGTGGGTGGGCACCATGGAGTCCTCCCTGAGGATGTCACGTACCCCCCCCCCCCCTTCGCGAGGTAGCACCCACGCAAATGAGTGCCAGCTGCCAGTGGCTACCTGGACCTGCAGGGCTCTGATCCCAGGACTGACTGCCCGGTGCTCTCACAAGGTGCAGCCAAGCTCTCTGCCCTCGTCCAGCTGCCTCAGGAAGCCCTTCCTAGAAGGAACTGCCTCCCCTGCATGTTCCTTCACACAGTCCATCCTGACCCTCTGCCTTTCCAGGTCGAGGTGCTTTCAAGCTCTGCAAGGTCATCCCCAGCCTTGGGGATCCCCAGACCTAAAAATAATAGCTTACAGGGGTGCCTGGGTGGCTCAATAAGTTAAGTGACCGACTCGGCTCAGGTCATGATCTCACAGTTCATGGGTTCAAGCCCCACGTCAGGCTGTGTGCTGACAGCTCAGAGCCTGGAGCCTGCTTTGGATTCTGTGTCTCCCTCTTTCTCTGCCCCACCCCCACTCATGCTCTCTCTCTCTCTCTCTCTCTCTCTCAAAAATAAATAAACATTAAGAAATTAAAAAAAATATATAATACCTTACACATCACGGGCACAGCCTTATTTTAGTAACACTTAGGAGAGGATCCCCATGAGACAGATGAGAAAACTGAGGCTCAGAGAGATGACAAAATGTACTCAGGGTCCCACAGCTGGTAAATAAAAGAGGAAGGGTTTGCATTCACACCTGACTCCAGACTCCACTCTGCTCCAGTCCTTCTAGAATAATACCCTTGCTCTCTTTCCCATCTAGTCAAATCTTACCATACTTCAAGGGCCACTGCCTTTGGGAGAGCCTCCTCGACTGGCCCAACTCACCTCGATGCTCCCTACAGCCTGTCTGCATGTGGGTCAGCAGGGTCTGGAGGCAGGGTGGGGGGAGGGGGTGGTGGTCAGGGGAGGGCTCTCAGCAGAGACAGGATGACCCAAACCCTGAGCACCCTCAGGCCCTGGCAGCAGCAGCCCACCCATCACCCAGAGCCTGGAGAGGGTCCTCCCCTCTCTCTCTGACATCACACCCTACCATGACTCTGAATTTTAAAACCATTTTTTAAGTGAAAGACATATATGCTTATTATAAGACACTGAAACATCATTGAAGAGTAGAAAATGGAAAGTCAAAGCTCTTTCTCCAGAGGGAGTCACAATTAGGTATCATTGAGGCATTTCCTGTGAATCAAATGTATACCGAGAGGCATAAATGCATATTTATTCCTCTGAAAGTCGCAAATGAACTCATACTCAACATACTGTTTGTAACCTGCTCTCAACGTTATCACTGACATCTTCCGACCCTGGTACAGAAGGTTCCAGCACATTCTTTCTATTGGCGACTGGTAACCTAGTGTGGGGCAGCTTCCCTAAGATTTGCATATGCAGCCCCTCCCTACTCACCTCTCAGGGTGTCTGTGAGGAGAAACTGAGGCCACAGGTGGGGGTGGGTGCGGGGGGTGGAGGAATGGTGGGTGGAACAGCATGGGGTCGTGCCCTGTGCTGGGCCAGCTGGGTTCCGAGGTGGAAGTGGGGTCAGAACACGTCCACAGACTGGAGAACATCCTCCCACTTGCCCCTCTTCCAACAGGCTTGTCTCCCGCGCCCACCACCCCCGCCCGCCCGGGCCCACTTCCCCCACACCTCATAAATCTGCAGTCAGCCAGCCCTGCTCGACCCAGCCGGGACACCCTCCAGAGACTCCCAGATAAAGCCGCAAACTGGCAAAGGGAAGGAGGGTTCGGTCTCTAGGGCCCGTTCAGCACCTCGGGCCCAGGCCCTGACCCAGCTGGGCCTTGCCCCCGGCGACCTAGGGGTCACTCTGACTAAAGGCTGCCTGTGCCTGTCTCAAGGGACCTTTCCAGTCCAGCTGCCCAGCTGAGCTTCCTGCCTCCCCTCTGGACCTTTCCACCACCCATCCATCCTGAAACCGCAGCCACATAGACCTTCCCCGAACACCCCTTTTATCATGTCACTCCCCGCTCATGGCCTGCTGGTGGCTCTCCAGGGCCTGTGGGAGAAAGTGCAAACTTCTTCCCCCAGAATTCCTGAGCCAGCCCTGGGGGCCCTTTCATCCTGCTGTCTCCCCACCCCCACCCCAGGGGCCCTCAACTCAGCTGGTTCCTCCCCCCCCCCCCGCCCCCATCCCCGCTTTCACTGCGTGTTCCCACCTCCCCATTCTGCCTAAGGCCAGGTAGTGAATACCTGTGTGCCCAGAGCCAGATGTGGGCTGCACCCCACAGTGATGTGACTGTGGTCACATCACTTATGAGGTTGGAGCCCCATCTTCTTATGGGACAAAGAGCTGCCTTTCTAGAGTTGTGTGGATTGTATCGGATGAGCTATGCAAATCATAGGCATGGTGCTTGGCCCTTCAGAAGGACTAGATGAATGTTAGTCTCCTTCCTGTCTTGCCTGTGCTGCTGGGTCACCAGCATCAGCATCACATCAGCAAACACACATAGTGCTTTGTGTTGGGACAGCTGGAAACATTTGCACGTATCACTTAATTTGATCTTAATGCTCCTATGAGACAGGCACTATCTTCTCCCCATTTTACAGTTGGGAAAACTGAGGCATGGCACAGTGAAGTAATTGTCCAAGGTCATGTCACCAATCGGGGGCAGAATGAAAACTTGAACCCAGGGCACCTAGCTCCCCCAGGAAGCCCCTCCTCCAGAAAGCGTTCTGGAAGCTTAATGAGATGGCCCCCTACTCTGTCTTGTGTCCTTTCTCTAATAGCAAGAATTCAGAGTCGCCCTGAGGACACTAAGCCTGAGTGGAGGGAGGCAGGAGGTGGGGTGTAGGGAGGGGGGACAGATGAGCCTTTCTTTCTAAGGTTCTGTCCTTTCCAGAGACCACAGCTTTGCTGAAGGCAGCCTCCTGCCTATTGAATTTTGGGGATCCCCTCTCCTGCATCCATCTAAAAATATCTCCTGTGTTTGTTTTTCAAAAAACCGTAAAAGTGAGCGACTATGAATTTGGGGCAGGCGGGTGAGTGTAGTTGAAAGGAGGACCGAGCTCCTCCAGCTTCCACGTGACTTGGACAAGCCCCCTTTTGCTCCCCTGGACCTGCTTCTCCCAGGCACAGTCTGCGAGAGGATTCAGTGGGACCCGACACTGCTTCCTGGAACGCTGCACGGTGAGAACATTTCTCCCTGTCCAGCTCTCTTCAATTCCCTGACCTCCAAGAGGAAGTCTCCACTGGGGGTTGCTGAGACTTGAACACCTCCCTGGAACACTGCTGGTCTTTTTGACAGCGAGTAGCAAGTTAGCTTCTCAGTGCCCGTCTGGTCCCCTAAACCCCGCCCCAGGCTCCCCTCCTTTCTGCCGGGGCCCAGCTAAGACAGCGAGCCCCAGACTGGAGCTGGCCCATAATCATCTTGTCCCATCTCTGCTGTATTGATAGTTAGTTACCTTCTGTTGGTGTCCAGAAATATTGGTGTTTCCTTTATCGCAGGGATATGGACTTTCCTTCTAACACATTCACTCCAGTAAACAGAGAAGCGAGTCATTTCAAGAACAGCAGTGAGAACATGGCTCGAGCGGGTAGAAATTGAGACCGACAACTGGGAACCACAGGACTAAAAAGGTATCTGAGTCCCTTCAAGCCCTCACATTCTGGTTTGGTCTGGGGACATTCCTGCTATCTTTGTGGGTTGCACAAGCTTCCCGGCTGCCCCACCTCTCTCCTGGGGTGTCCACAGTGGGCCCAACATCTCGGGGGGTGCCCCTGAGGAGCCCACTGACGCCCTGGCATACAGAGTGCTCAGGCTCCAACCTGAAATCCCCACCCTGACCCTGACCCAGTGTCTTAGGCCCGTGTAAGGATGAAGCCAAGGTCAGGGAGCAGACTTAAGTCCTTCCCTCGTCCCCCCAGCCCCAGCACCCTCTGGGCTCGAGGCAGAGATTTGGGGAAGGCCTCCTCACCACATCTGGAGCTCATTATGCCGAGAAGCTGGAGAGTCTGAGGATATAAATGGGTCCGGCAAGGGTTTAGATAAATACGGGGATGATAGATCCGCACCAGGTTATTGAGGGGAAGTAAAAGGATGTTCGAGGAAGATCCTTAACCTTGTCAAGCTCCTCGACAAACTGTCCCCGGGGGGGCCGTCTACTCAGCAGCCTTGTCTCCTGCCTCTCCCCCACACGCAGCCCAAGTGCGGCCCAAGGCAGAGGCAGCTCCCCGTCCAGACGCCAAGTGATCCCTCTGCCTGCTGTGCTCTTGCCTTCCCCCCTCACCGGGCTCCGGGAAGCCTTCCCTGGCCACCCAGGCTGGGTGTGGCGCCTGGGCTTCCTCCACCAGTGCACGGGACTGATTGACTTGTATGTCTGCCGAGCCACTTGACTCGGCCAGAGTCTAGTGGAGGGCCCAGTGTGTAGTAATTATATGACAACAAGAACGGCCACCATTTAGCGAGCATCCCCCATGGGCCAGGATGCACACCAAGCTTTCCACACGCATCGACTCATCTAATCCCCACAACGACCTGGTGAGGCAGGCCCTCTGGTCATCCCCATTTTACACACAAAGAACCTGAAGCTCAGAGAGGCAAAGCAACTTGCCCAGGGTCACACAGCCAGAAAGTTGGGCAGCTGGGATGCAAACCCAGGACAGCTGGAGTTTGGAGCTCAGCCTCCTGCTTCCACACCACTAGGTCTCACCCAAGTTGCGGGTGAACAATGACTGTGGACTGGAAAAATGAATGGGAAACCCAGTGTCGGCCCAGATCCAATCCCATTGGTCCCTTTCTGGAGACTCTTACCAAAAGAGGGGGTTTTAATTCCCTTGTATGTCCTGTCTGCACGGTAGGCATGTTGCACAGTGATTTTTCCGTCCACACAAGGCATGCAGAGTCCCTTGGGCATTACAGAGAACATTCATCACATAAGTCTCAAAATAACCCTGTGTGGTAGGTGTCATGTGACAGGTGAGGACACTGAGGCCAAGGAGGAGAAAGACCCACCCAAGGCCACGGCCGGGGTCCACAGCCTGTGAGTGGGGCCTCTGCCCACAGGGAGGCATCCAGACCCCTGCCTGATTTGGGGAGAAGCTGGCCCCCACTTGGGGCCTAGGTCTTCTCAGCTCTGTGATGGGGACAGTTAGCCTAATTCATTCCCTTCAGTGGAGCCTTATTTCCCTCAAGGACAGAGGTGGGTGGCCCTGTGGCTCAGTGACTCTGAAAGAGCTGAGCAGTGACAGCCATTCCTGCCTTTCTGTGTAGCAGGCACACTTCACCTCAGGCAATCTCCCCGCTAACTGTCCTTATCTTGTTCGTCCTCACTTTATATATGAGGATGGCACCGCCCAGGGGGGCTAAGCCTCTGCTAGAAGTGCGTCCCTCTCAGGGCCACCACTGGAACCCAGGTCGGCTATGTCTCCGCAAGGCAGAGGCTGTGGGACCTTCTGGAAAGGTATGAAGGTGGGAAGGTGACACGTAGCTGAGGACAGAGCTCCGCTCTCAGGCTGCAACGAGTTCTGGGAAAGAAGGTGGAGAATGTGATGAAAGTCAGCTCAGCGGTGGCCAAGATGCTGAAGGGGTGAGGGCCTGTCTGTGCCGGGAACAGCAGACGTGGGGATTGTGTTACCAGGACACTTCCGGGTAGGTGAGTGCACCTTGGCACTCCCGCCACCTGGTGCCCCATCAGCCCCTGTGCCTGTGTGAGGGAAGCAGGCAGGTGGGAGAGGCAGGTGAGAACCCAACCCCACCTGCCCCAGTGGCTTACAGGCTCACCTGCTGTGTGACCTTGGGCGGATCCTGTCCCCTCTCTGGGCTTCGGCTTCCCCATCCTGGTCTACGAGGGGCTTGGACTAGACCAGAGTTTCTCAAACTTTAGTCATTCCTGAACTATCTTGGGGACCTTGGCCATAGCCATGCAACCACTTGAGCTAGGCTTTATTTTGAAATTGATTCACCTATTTTTTTACTGAAAGATGTTCCTTTAGTAAAGGAAAAGGCAGGCTGCTACTGGCACTAGAAGAAAGCCAGTGCTGATTCCTACAACCAGAAGTAGTTGGCGAGGTGCTTGAAAACACGGCCTCCGCCTATTTCATCTGTAAGATGCAGATAATAATAATGTTGATCTCATAAAGTTGTTATGAGGATAAAAGGAGTTTATGTTTGCAAAGCACTGGTATTTAGTAAGTGCTGTATATGTGTCTGTTAAATAAAAAGACGTACACAAACTATGCACAGTGGTAACGAGACGACGCCCTAGCATTCCAACCCCCCAGTAGGGTCTGAGCCTGAGGCCTGCTTTTCCCTATTGAAAAGAGAGATTAGGGGCTGTCAGAGAGGTGTTAGAGACATGTTGGCAGGAAACAGAGACTTTCTCTGTGAGTAATCAGCAGGCATGGAGGAGAAAGGAAGGGGAACTTTCTTACGGTGTGATTCAGTGTCATTTAATGCCGTTTCCGTGTTCCCCTTAGAGTCTGTGCTTTTGGACACCCTGGTAAACATGGGACTAAAGCACGTCTGTCCCAAGTCCGGCTCTGATGGAGAGAAGGGTGCAAACCTCTGATGCCACACAAGGATCCGGGCCACGGCACCCCTCTCCCCTCCTTGTCCTGCCCTGCCCGCTGGAGACCCTCCCACCCCTACCGCCACCACCCGCCCTGCATTTGCCCTGCATTTTCTTGGTCGGCCCCATTTAAACTGTCCACCGCATTTCTTTTCATGGGGAGGTGGGACCCAGGAGGAGTTAAAGAGTGAGGATTCTGGACTTTGAACTTCTGACTTGCCGCAGGCTCCCTTGCATTTCTTCATCTGCCAAATAAGGATAAAACTACCTGAGAGGGTTAGTGCAGGTAGCTGAGCAACGCAGATTAGGGGATTAGCAAAGGTCCGGGCACAAAAAGAGTGCCCGGTAAATGGTAGTGACCGTTGTGACAAATAAACTCCAAGTTTGAGAAAAAAGTCCTATGTCCAACCATGTGCCTTGATTACAGCAATTAGAATGCTTCACGCATCCCCCTCCTCATACCCTTCCTTCTGTCTGTCTTTCTGAATGCTCCATGAGGGCAGGGACCCAGCTGGCTGACTAAATGTTTGTTGAATGAATGAATGAATGGCTCCAGTGGACCTAAGATGCCCCGAGGACAGAGAGGAGGTAGTGTCCTTCCTCTCTCCATCCTGGGCCCCATACCTTCCTTTCACCTTCTCTGAACAAAGAACTACGGGGACAACTTTCCTCGGTGGGAGCAGATGTCATGCCAGGATTTGTGATGTCAGACAACTAAAAATATCTTCTGTTGTCACCCACAGAATTGAACACCTTGGTTCACACCCACGTCTCTGCTGGAGGTTTGTGACATGCCCAGCCCTGGGCTCGGAAGTGTGAGGAGGCAGAACTCCAAAGAAAATGCGTGTCCCAGGCTCTGCCCTCTGTTCCTCTTTTTCCAGAGCATAAGTGCTGGTAACCAGCAGTCACAGGCCCCGACAATAAGGGACACACAGACAAGAGGCTCCATGACATGTATAGCCTAACCTATCGCGTTTTATAAAATACTATATACTCAGCTCTTTCTATAAAGAATTTGAGGGAAGTTTATAGTTGAAAAAAAAAACTATATAGGGCAGCTAAATTACATTTACGTAAAAAAAAAAAAAAAAAAGCATCCCAAACGCTTAGAGGTAAGGGCAAAAGAATCGTTCCATGAGTCTGGGATGAGATAGTGACTGTAATCAGGAAACATTGTTTGTCCTGAGCTTCCTGGCAGCCAAAGTGAGAAAGGAAGCAGGTTGAGAAGAGAAGAGGAAGGAAAATAGGAACAATAGTCAAAACTTACCGAGTAGTTACTCTGTGCCAGGCATTAAAAGCTTTATGCATGGAAACAATACAATAATATAACAAAGTGACTCAGTGAAAGAGATGAGATTATCTGCTTATTTTACAGATGGGGAGACTGAGGCAAGAAAGGATCAAGTCACTTGCTCAAGTGGCTAGCAAATTCTGGAGCAAGGATATGAACTAGGAAATTTAGCTTTGAAGTCACAACGGTAGCTAGCCACTGTGCTGCTCCCCCAGGCCTCTTACTCATGTTTTTTCACTGGCTTTGCTCAAGTCTACCAAGCAGTGTGATTATCCTCCTCTGCCGAATGATGTAACTGAAGCACAGAGAGGTGAAGTGATTTGCCCAAAGTTACACAGCAGGCCGGTGGCACAGCAGGCCCTGGCCAACCTCCCTGTCCTTCCTCTCCTGAATACTGGCTCAGCTCCACGGCACGACAGGTTTTAGAGCTCATGCCACTGACAATAGGAAGCAAAGGAGTTCATTCCAGGTGATGAGACAGGTCACATCTGACTCCCCTGGTGGCAGTGGAATCCCAGCAGCTCGCCGGCCTGCTTGCCTACGGGCCACCCCCACTGGCAGAGGTCCCTGTGACTGGCAATGCCAGTTCAGAGGCCACATGTCATCACTCTGAGGTGTTGTCTTTGCTCCCGTGGGTGGGTGAGTATTCTCAGAGCCCCTGCCCCTTGTGGGGGTGTCCGCAGATGAGATCTACAGGATCCCAAACGCCTCCCAATTTGTCCTACCAGGATCACAGAGCCTGTGGAACAGCCTGGTCAGTCCAGAGTCCACAGGCCTTGACAGAGTTTGACCTTGGGCAAGTCCCTTCATTGCTAGGGGGTAACCTCTGACTACAGTAATTCAGTAAAAGAAATTAGCACAGTGCCTGGCTCATAGAAAGTGGTTAGAACATTTTAGCTATTATTAATGCAATTAACCTGGCCCGGGCCTATCTGAGATCCACAGCTGCTCTGACCATGATGGACAGACACCAGCCGGCCTCACTGGGGCCCCGGCCCAGTGACCCAGGTCAGAGCAAAAGACAGTTCTTTCCCTCCCTACCTGCTCCACCTGTGTTCCTGGTATAGAGCAGCCGGTGCAGAAACCTGAGTCTCCATCCCAGCCCGGCCTCTAGCTGGCTCTGTGATTTGGGGCCAGCCCATCCCCCCTCTCTGGGCCTCAGTTTCCCCTTCTATAAAATAAGAGGCTTGGACTGAGGGGCTCTCTACCCACGCTGACTGCCCGTCACTTCATCCTTTATTTCATCTGACTGCACGACACCCCCAAGGAGAGGGTTGGTCCTGACCCCCCTCCAGAGAGGAGGAAAGCAAGACTGAGTGAGAAGTGAAGGGATTTACACCCTGAGGCTGTTGTACATCAGAAGGGCGCAGTGGGAAGCGTGTGGACACAGCGTCAGACAGAGCTGGGTTTGGAGCCCAGCCCCTCCACTCCCGAGCTGGACGGTGGTGAAGGAAACACGTGACGCCCTCCTGACCTGACTTCTCCATCTTAAAGGGTAGGGGTGAGACCCCCTTGCAAGAGGGAGCCAGGAATAGGAGTGTAACCACAGGGTCTAGCATGGTGCACAGCCCACACTACGTGGTCAGTCAGGAGGCCAGTTTCACCAACTCCTCTCTCTCCTGCAGAAAAGTCTGGAATGGCTTCCTGTTGTTACAAGTATGAGGATGTACAGGGTGGGGCTTGACCAAGGGCTACAAGTCTTCCTTCATCCCTTCCACTCCCCCAGGTCCTCTCGGCCACCAATAATCCACACTCCCACTGGGTCTTGACCTAAGCTCTGTCCCCTGCTTGGTGCACTCCCCTCCCGCTGAGCCAGGTCAGCTCCCGCTCATCTTTCTCCAGCACTTGTATGTCACTTCCTCCAGGAAGCCTTCCTTGGCCTCCCTGCCAGATCTAATCTTCCCTTACAACCTCTTCTGGAGTAGCTGTTTTATGTGTGGTTGTCCCCACGTCCATGAGGTTTTTTGATGACTGTCGGCTCTGCCACCTGGCTCTAAGTGGGCAGGCATCTTGCATGGTCTTTCCACCGCTGTAACTCAGCCCCTGGCTCAAGGCCAGGCCCACAGCAGATGCTCAGTCGTTACTGGATCTTGGTGAGTGCAGAACCAATCACTATGTGGCTGGGGTCCTGTTCCCCAAGCTTGGTGGCATACAGAGAGGTCAAATTGATCCCACTGTGTCCCCACTTTGTAGGTGATTGCAGGGGTGTGGAAGTGCATGGGGGGGGGGGGACATGCTTAGAAAGATAAGCTGCATATTGTCACAGAAACCAGATGAACACCAACTAGCCACACCAGTCAACATCCAGGGGCAGATGCCAGGCCCCTCCCGGGCTCACGGCTGCTGACCCATTCTGGCCCAGCCTGGGCCCCACCAAGGCCCCGTTGCTGAGCACCGCCATGGGGCAGGCCCCTGCATGGACTGTAATTATCTCATTAAATTCTCACAACCCCATCAAGTACGGATTGTCACCCTCTTTTATTTTTTTTAACGTTTTTATTTATTTTTGAGAGAGGGAGCAGGAGCAGGAGAAGGGGGGGGAGGGGTTGGGCAAAGTATCCGAGGCAAGCTCTGCTCTAACAGCAGAGAGCCAGATGCGGGCCTGGAACTCATGAACCGAGTTCACAACCTGAGCCGAAGTCGGACGCTCAACTGAGCCACCCAGGCGCCCCTGTCACCCTCTTTTAGAGACGAAGGGAATGGAGGCTCAGAGAGATGGAGTCATTTGCACAAAGTTACAATATCAGAAAGTAGAGAGGAGCATTGTTTTGATTTTTTATCTTTTAATTGAGGTATAATTTGTACACAGTAAAATGCAGATTTTACACGTACAGCTGGATGAATTTCTCAAACGTCTATACCCACATTACTGCTACCTAGAACATTCCTCACGTCCCCTTCCCCGCACTGACCCCTGCAAATAGTCACTATCCTGACTTCTATCACCATTGATTAGCTCTGCCTGTTTTTGAAGTTCCTATAAATGAATCACTCAGAGTATATTCTTCGGTGCCTTTTTTCTCAGCATAAAGATTTTAAGATTTATCCACGATGCTGTGTGTTACCAACAGTTTGTTCTTTTCTTACTGCTGTGTGGTATCCTCTTGTGTGGACACACCATGCTTTATTTACCCGGTGGATGGGCATTAGGGTCTCTTCCAGTTTGGGGCTATTATGAGCAAAACCTTCAACGAACTTTCTAGTCCAATACCTGTCTTGGTGAACACGTGCATACATTTCCTTTAGGCATACAATAGATAGGGAACAGGACTGCCAGGCCACAGGGAAGGCATGAGTCTAGCTTTATTAGAAACTGCAAAACTATTTTCCAAAGGCATATATGACTGATTTTATTCACATCATTGCCCCAGTCTGTTTCTTGGGGGAAATCATGGTGTGGAGTGACCTTGTTATTTTGGGTAAAAGTGATTTATTGGGTTAACAATCACAGGTGATTTGACTCTTCTCAATCCTACTGGTGATTTCCATTAGAAATAAACTTACAAATCAATTATAAACCCTTTGTCAGACCTCCTGTGTGCAATTTGGGGGTTCGGATAAATGTGGCTGCATTGAGAGCTGACCCGGACACCCGGTCAGGTTTTCTGACTCAGAGCTGGGGGCCCCGGTCCAGAAACAGATGAAATTGCCATTTGTAGAGGTGTAAGAAAAGGCCTACTACATGCTAGGCACTGTATGAGGGGCTTTTATTCATTTCCCTTAATCCCTACAAACGTATTGTGAGGCAGTAAGGACTACCCCATTTTACAGAGGAAGAAACTGAGGCTCAGAGAGCTGAAGTGCCTTAGCCTGTGTCTCACAGGAAAGAAATGTGTGGAAAGGGTGGCCTCCGGGTGTTGCAGGTCAGAAGCCTATCAGAACATTAGGAAGAGCCCAGGCATTACCGAGCCCTGGGTTAACATGGTCATTGACAGCCACTGCCTCCCCAAGCATGCAATGCCCAGCACAGAGTCTGTGCTCAGTAAAGGCTTCCTGGTAGCTGATAGAGCAAATGACTGTAGCTAATGTCAAGATGGAAACAGAACAAGGACTCTGGGGCAAAGTCGGGGTTTAACTTCTACTTCTCTGTCCAGACAAACAGTATCAAAGTACTTGGAATAGAGGGTCAATAAACACTGTTCCCCTTTTGCTCTGGGGGATGCCTGGGAGCTGGGGCCACTGTTCAGAGCTCCAGCTCCCAGTGTTGCCCCCGCCCCAAGCCCTTCCACTGACATTCCACCCACTACTGCTGACTGGCCCTTTGCCTACCCTGAATGCAGAAATGGCCGTCTGTCTCCAACATGTCTCGTCCCAGGTGTCCTCCTATATCAGCCAAGCAGTCTCCATGTCAGGGACTCTGGGACATGACCACACTACAAGCCCAGAGCCGTGCAAGCCAGTAGAGCCTCTGGGCTCATACAGGCCAAGAGGGTGATATGCTTGGACCCCAGGAGCAGAGGCCCTGGGTCTGGCCCTGGCGTGGCCCCCACCACCCACTCACCCGAGGGCTCTCAGCAAGTCCTCCTCTCTGAGCCTGTTTTCCCATCTGTAACGGGAGTTTTTGAGGAAAAACAGTGCAGTGGAGATAGGAGACAGTGATGACGTGCCTGGGCCATGGATGCCCACCCGGGGTGAAATCCCAACTCTACCATTTCCCTTTTGGAGCAGGTGCCTTACCCACACGGAGCTTCAACTTTCTCATCTCTAAAACTGGTAGAAAAATAGAGCCCAGCTCACAGATGGGCAAGAAAGGCAATTGCCCCGTGCATGACACATTTTAAGCGCTCGTGCAGGTTAACTATTCCTGTCGCTCTTGTCATTACTGTTATTACACCGGCTGGGGCTGACATGAGAAACTGATCAAGTTTTTTGCTGGGAAGAAAACCAGGCTGTCAGAGCAAATACATCCTGCCTTCCCTGAGGCTTTTAGATTTCATTCCAAATCTCCAAACAGGAGGCACAGATGGGCCACACGGCCCATTCACTCACTCAACAAGTATTTAAGTACCTACTACGTGCCAGGAGCTATTCCAAGTGTCAGGCAGTGAGTCCCTACCGTGTAACTGAGGTGCGGTATCTGTTGGGGAGGGGGGGAGAAGGGGGGCAGAGAGAGGGAATCCCCTTATCTCTCAAGGAGAGACAAGACGGCTTGGGATTTAGATAAGAGGGAGACTGGGGGGCGTGGACTGGGGGAGAGCAGCCAGGTGTCAGGAAGGGAGGGAAAACAGACAGCTCTAGGAAGTCAGTTTTAAGGAGTTTTACTTAGAAAGAGGATAAAGCAGAGGGGACAGACTCTCGCGGTGTCAGTTTAGGGAGACCCGTCCCAGCAGCCCCGAGGTGAGTGAGGAGACGTCTCCCAAGGCTGCTTCTGGAGGGAGAGCTTGCAGGGGGGCGGGGGGGGGTGAGGGCCGGTGGGGGTCTCTGAAGCCATCGCCAGTCCCACTGACCACCTTCAGCCCAAACCCACTGGTCCACATAGCACCCCACGCAGCCAGGCTGTTGTTGCTGGGTAGGAGGAGCCCCTGGGGGGGGACTGCCCCCTCCACCACCAAAGGGCAGGCAGGCAGCTGCGAGCTCTGTACATAAGCCGGGGTGCCAGTCCCCACCTTCAGTGAGGGAAGGTCCCGCCATGGTGGGAGTCGCTCACCCTCACCAGGTGCTTACTTGACCAGGCACCAAATTAAGAGCTTTGCACAAACCCCGCCCCACAAGCAAGGGAAGAAAGTTCTGCTCTGCTCCTCATCGGTAAGACGAGGCTCAGAGAGCTGAAGACAAAGTCAAAGGCCACACATCAGGAACAGTGGAGGAACCAGGATGCAGCTGACGGGTCTGAACAGGGGCTTCTGGGGCTAAGGAGGTGGGGCTCTGGAAGGGAATGGAGGGGGCCGGGAAGGGCATTCCAGGGGAGGGAACAGCAGGAGCAAAGGGGCAAGGCCATGTGAAAAGGCAGGCTGAGAAAAAGGAACAGCAAGACATGAAGGGGGGCAGGACACGAGGCCGTGACGAGGGCAGGGGGTCTCGACTGGGCACCGTGCCCCCCTGGTTGGCATTTAGAGACATGCAGAGGCCGTTTTGGTTTCGGTTGTTGTAAGGATGATAGGTGGGCGCCCTTGCTCTTCCTGACTCCACAGCAGGGCCACTGGCCACCGGCTAGCTTGCAGGACCCCGGGGCCACAGGGCCACCATTTAAGAACCGTGGAGGCACAAGGAGGGCTGCTATTGGCATTTACATGGGGGAGCCTGGGGTACTAAATATATCTGCAAAAGAACTGTCCTGACCAAAATATGAATAGCAACCTTGTTTAAAAAATAAAAGTAGATGAGACTAATCATGACACCTATGCCTGCCCTCTCCCCAAAAAAAACCCATACCCCAGTAACCCTATTCGAAGAGAATTATAGTGAGGCCAAATGATGGGGGCACCACCCAGATGGAAAGGACCTGGATGCATTGGTACCATTGAAAAAGATCTCAGGGTCCCTGGGGACCTCACGCTGAGTACAAGGAAACAACAAAAGGCTCAGGCAGATCGTTTGGGCCTGAGGCTTCAAAAACGGGGTTTATTTAGATAATCCCTCCCCAGGCCTCCCTGCCTCAGCGCCTGGTTTCTCTAAGGATTTATTTTGTGAAAATGTCTCTCTCAACAAGTAAGTTATCCTACCCTGAGCCGATGAGGGAATTCTTCTCTGCGTTCAAAACCACAAACCCCGGGCAGCCCTTCTGCGGCCCAGCAAACTTTCTGCAGCGTCAGGTTATGAATCACTCATCAAATCCAAGTCTGATTCCAGGCCAGGCTGGGCGTGGGGGCAGGGAGCCCGCACTCCACTCCCAGCTCTGGGGCTGGGCTGCTGTGCCGGGTGGGCTCACACAAGTCTCTCTGATGCTGACTCCCCAGGGGCCATCCATATGTGACAGCACACATGCCCAGACTGGCGTGGGTGGGACCTATGGGGCCAGGCCCTCCATCCAGATGGGCTCTTTGGGGCGTTGGAATAGCCAGGTGAGCCGGGCAGGTCAGCCCATTTCAGAAACGAGGCTTAGGGAGGGGGGTACGTAGTGAAAAGGAAAAGGTGGCAGCTAAGACTAGAAGCCATGGGGGCCGATTCCAAAACTCTGAAAATGCCTCAGGATGCCAGCCAAGACTCCCACATGTTCTCTCACTCCTGATATGTCGAGGGCATGATCCCCAAACTGTCAGACTGTGGGGACGCCTTGCCCGAGGGATTCCTCCAACAGGGCTTGAGAATACCTCTCCTCCTCTCTACCAATCACCAGGCTCCTCTAATCTCCTCTCCCCTGGAAACCTCTGCAGCAGAGCCTTGCACATAGTAGATCCTCAGTAGACATCTGTTAATGCAAGGCATGATTAAAGGATCAAGTGACTGATAACAGGGGGCAACCTGGGCGGGTACAGTTTGGTTAAGCATCCGACTTCAGCTCAGGTCATCTCGCGGTTTGTGAGTTCGAGCCTGTTATCAGTGAACTCGAGCCCCCCCCCGCCCCAATCAGGCTCCAGACTCTCTCCCTCACCCTCTGTCTCTCCCTCTCCCTCCCCCCTGCCCCTCTTGGAATTCTCTCCTCTCCCCTTCTCTCTCTGCCCTTGCTCACTCGTGCTCTCTCTTTCAAAAAAACAAACAAAAAAAGCCCCCCAAGTGATTGATGATGGCACACAGACTCCCTCAATAGCTACTGCGTTGAATAAACGCATGGGTTGGTAGCTGCAGTGTGGTCCCTGAACAGAAAAGTGCAAGGAACTCATACGGAGATTTGAACCCCAGCTCTGCACTTACTAGCTGGGCAACTTCAGCAAAATGACTTTGCTTCTGTAAACCCTGGTTTTCTCAGCCGCAATATGGGGATGATGGCAGCCCCCACTCCCAGGAGCTGCGAGGGGGGTGCAATGGGATAGGGTACCGGCAGAGCTCAGCACAGCACCTGGCACCCAGCATGCTCAGAGATGGAAACTATTACTCTAGTGACCATTATCATTATTCACCACTGATGCTTGAGGGCTTGAGACCAAGAACATTTGAGGTTTCCTGGCTTTGGAAAGATCATCGGCACAGACACATCGGATAGACAGACATATTTAGGAACAAGAAAATGATAAAGGGAAGAGAGGAAGGAAAGCTAAGACCAGACTCCCAAGTGAATAAAGCCATCTGTGCTTCTGTGAAAATCATCCCCAAAGAGGGGGCTGGGCCTGGGTGGGCTCCCAAGAAGGCCTCCAGCCCCAAAGTGGGGATTTCTCATCTCTGAGACGAGTTGTATTTTTCACCTGTAAATGGGGTTCATTAGGTCCTGCTGAAGGCAGGGCATGAACTCAAAGAGCTTTTGAAGGGCTGGGCTGAATAAAAAAAGCCACCTTGTTCTGGCCCAAAACCCAGCTCCAGTATCATTCTGGGTTCGCCTAGTTTTTGATGCATTGGGAACAGCCTGTGTATTATGATCCACTTCCTCCACTTGCAAGGTCTTGAGAGGGCGTCACGCTGAGTTGTAAAAGCTTCTAGGATAGAGGAGGAAGTTATTTTTATGGGCAGCAGTGTCTTCATTCATTCCCTCATTCATAAAGCATCAGTTTAAGAGCCCGCTGGTAACAGACCCTGTGCTGGGCATTGGCAGCCCAATGATGAAGATTGGAAAGTGTCTACATTCCAGCCTAACAGGGGAGGCCGATGTGGACACAATTAGCTACACTTTGGTGTTATAAGGTCACCTATAAAGGAGCTGTGAATAAAGAACCGAGGGTGAGTGCAAAGCAGGATATACTAAGGAGGGGACATTTGAGTTGGGCCTTGAAGGATGACTAGGAGTTTGCTAGACAGAGAAAGGCATTCATTCTAGGCAACAGCTAGGGCCTGAACAAAGGTCTAGGGGCACAGTTTATGACATATACGTATTAAACCTAGACTTTACGGATGAAAATGACATAGGACAAGCAGGGAGGTTGGCTAGAGCCAGGTCACCAAGCAGCTGGGTTAGCAAAATCAGGAGAAAGTGTTTAACTTTGCTTTTTTAGACAAGGAAGGACCCGAGGTCTGAGCAGGGGAGTGAATGGTCTGAGCTGCAGTTTTGAAGGCTCAGTGGTGATGCTCTGTGGGGTCCAGAGATCACTGACACGGTCCAGGAGAAGAAGGGTGAGCTCAGGTGGTGGCTGTAGGGATGGAGTGTCAGGGAGTGTTTGGAATGGCCAGGGAGAAAGGCAAGCACAGGTGAAAAGGACTGGCTCTGGCCTGGGTACTATCCCAAGATCCAGAAGCCAGCCAAGTAAGGAAACTGAGGCTTGCATGACCGGCCCAAGATTCCTAGTCCGGCCAAAGGCTGGATTCACAGATACCCAGAGGCCTCTAGGGGGAGTCTCCCTTAGAAAAGAACCATTGCCAAGGTGGCAGCTGACATTTCTAAGCCAACCAGACGCCCCCAGCCCCCCCTCTCCCAGCTCTGATGAGGGGCAGTGAGGGGGCAGGCTGGGTCCTGTGTCTCCATCAACGAAGTTCCATTATCCTCTGAGTCTGGGTGACCCCCTGCCGCCGCCCCACAGTGTGCTGGGAAGAAAAGCTCCTCTCTGACAAGAAAGCCCCATTCCAGGCTGGGCCCGGGGTCTGGGCAGCGCCTTTATCCACGGTGACCCTGCCACAGTGTCAGCGGCACAGACGTGTCGGGCTGCAGAGGCTGCCCCCACCCCCAAAGGGCCTTGCGCTGAAGCTGTGAAGGGGCCTCCTATGGGAACCAGACCACGGCCTGCAGGGCCCCCCTGATGCTCCCAGGCCCCGTCCCACCCCCCGGGGAATCACGCACGGTGACCAAGGCGGGTTGGTGGGGGGGGGGCACTAGACAGAGCCCCTCCTTATGCACTGGGAAGAGGGCCCCGAGGAACTCTTTGTCCAGCCTCCAGAATTATTTGGGAGGGAAGCTGAAGGGAAGAGTCTTTTGTGCCTCGGGCCCGGCCCCTGGGCCTCACTCCCCACACCAGCCAGGCAAGAGGGGCCTCCTCGTCCCCAACCCTCCGCCCTCCCCACTGGCCTGCTTGCTCCTCACTCAACCCCCTCCAGGTACAGTCTTGCCAAGGAGGAAAGGGGGGGGCCTAGCCCTGACCAGCCTCCTGCAGACACCAATCTGGCCAGTACAATCCCTTACACACACACACACACGCCCTCTGCTTATGACAACAATAATGATGACCAACTCATTAGCCTTATCGAGCACTTCCTCTGGGCCAGACATGGTGCTACGTGCCTCTCTGTGCGATATTCTCACCCTCATTTTACTGTCGGGGAACTGAGGCTCAGAGAGGGAAAGCGGCCTATCTAAGGTAACAGAGCACACGAGTGGCTGAGCCAGGATTCGAACCCGGGTCCACCAGACTCCAGAGCCCACACTCTTCACCACCACACAAGACTCCCGTGGCTGCTCTGCTAACGAGGGGCTCTGCTCTAAGTCCAGTGACCTTGTCACCTCCCTGGCCTTCAGGCAGACTCCTTTCCCAAGAGCTGTCTGAGTGCCCTGGAAGAATGAGTAGGCTGTCCCGGGGCGGGAGGGGCAGTTTCGGGGAAGACAGGCTTCCCAAATTAGATAAACCACCGTCTGGATAACTCCAAATGAGTCCAGCGTAAACTGCAGATATTCCAGTTCTATGGAACCAAGAGGGGCCATCCCCAAATCAGATCCTTTGGAAGTAGAAGAAGAGACACCATGTTGGGAGCTCCCAGGGAGGTAGAGAGGAGCCGGTCCCCAACCGAGCCCCTGTTCTCGAGTAAGCCAGCACTCGTCTGCAAAGGCAGAGGAAGCTAACCGTGAACTCTGAACTTCCTCAGAGCCTCTGGTTCCTGCCAGGAGCCTCGGGAGGGTGCCGCAGCACTGCACCCCCCAGGCCAGAGGTAAGACGGTACAACCCGCAGGATGGGGCAGAGCTGGTTCAAATCCCTGCTGCGAGTGCTACCCTCTCTGAGCCTCAGTTTCCCATCTTGCAGGGCTGTTATGAGGACCGGATGAAAAGATGGGTAGATGGGGTCAAACACTCTGCCTGTCGCGAAACAGGTACGCAGCAAAAGGACACCACCGTCATCATCATTGGCACCACAGGGCACTACAATGGAAGCTTCGCATCTGAGTTCTCTGAAGTTTTCTGGGAGGCGGGAAGTTCACAGCTGCTTAAGGCGCTTCATGACCCCAAAGAAGTTAAGACCTACAATCAAAGAACATTGATGTTTCCATTGCACCCTCCCGGGGTGCACATACATCTCCGGGCCTCAGTTTCTCTATCTGAAGACTTGGGGAGCCCTGCCCTGCTTGTCTCAAGAGGAGGTTAGGAGGGGGCACCTGGGTGGCTCAGTCGGTTAGGTATCTGACTTCAGCTCAGGTCATGATCTCACAGTTTGTGAGTTCAAGCCCCACATGGGGCTCTCTGCTGTTAGCACAGAGCCTGCTTCTGATACTCTGTCCCCCTCTTTCTCTCTGCCCCTCCTCCGCTTGCTCTCTCTCTCAGAAATAAACATTAAAAAAAATCCAAGAAAAGAGGATGCTAGGGGGCTCAGCCGAGACTGGAGGTGAAGGGACCCTGCAAACTGTTGGGGCTGCTCCCAAGCCCACACAAGAGGCCTGAGAGAGACACCAGCCCTCTGCCCCACCCCAGGCTGAACTCCAGTGGGGGGACCAGGGCACAGCTCTGTCCTTCCTACTCAGGAGCTCCTAATGGGGGTTGCCTTTTGGGTGGAGTTTTGTTTTTGGAAACCAGGAGGCCAAGAGTCCAGAGTCCTGAGTTCCCCTTTTGGCTCTGTCCCCACCAAGTCCCACCAGCCTGATATAGTAGCTTTGAGCCTGGGCTGTGGAGTCAGAAGATCATGGGTTCAAATCCCAACTCTGCTACTTACTGGCCGCGTGGCCTTGGGCAGGTACCAAAGTTACCAGAGATTCAGTTTTCTTATCTTGAAGGCAGAGGTAATAATAGTCCTGCTCACAGCTGATTCAACAAGGCAATGCACTAAGCACAGAGTGAGGCTGCACAATGTACTCAAGCCTATTAAGTGAACCCACTGTGTAAAGTCCACACCGTGTTAACACTTGCTGTCATTCCCATCATTACCCATCTCCCTGCGACCTTGCACAATAAACCCTTTGTCCTCGCTGGGTCTCGCTCTCCCCATCCGAAAACGAAGGGGCTGACTAGAAAGGCACACAGAGAAGGTGGACGGTCCTGGGTTTGAATCTGAGCAAAAATCCACTTGGGCAAGGGCTTTCACTTCTGAGCCTCAGTTTCTCCACCGGTATCATGGGCTTCATTCTTCATCTGCAATCCACAGACACTGGCTGAGTTTGAGTGTGGAATGTGCCAGGTCCAGGGCCAGACGCTGCTAGCAAAAAATGCAGATGGTGTGGCGCCCCCTCCCTCTGTGGGTCACAGTGACACCCTCCCCCACCCAGGACCGCACCCAGGGAGAGACACTCAGACAGGACCTGTGAGCACCCCTTTAAAATTGCAGAGAGCTGCAGTTGTCAGTTTTGGTTAAAGGCCCCTCAAGGGCCTCTGATTGTAAATCAGAAAATAGAGAGGAAGTCCCCTAAATATTTACCTGCTAGGCAAAACAAAAACAAAAAAAAACCAAACAAGACATACACACACACACACACACACACACACACACACACACACACACTCTAGCAGAGGCACAAAAGGCAGCTTTAACTTCTGGTCGTGTGTGTGTGTGTGTGTGTGTGTGTGTGTGTGTGTGTGTGTGTGGTGGGGGGCGTGGAATGAAATGAGGTCATATGGAAATGGACTATTTTTGTTTCAACACAGCATTTTAAAAATACTCTTAATTATATGAAGATGGGGGAAAGGTTTTCTCAAAAATTAAAGAGAACTGTTAGATCCGCCCTCTGGCTGCCCCCGAGCCCTCCCCAAGTCCTCCTGCCTCTCATCTCCAGGCATCTGCCCACCACCTTCCCCGTGCCCCCCTCACCTTTCCCAGGGCCCCGCAGCCCTCAGCTCCCACTCCTGGGAGGCAACTGGCCCACACATCTGGGCAGAAGGGAGCCAGAATGCACTGAGCCCCACCCTCTGAGCCCTTTCCAAATTTCATCCCCACAGCAACTCTGGGAGGCAGCTCTTTTTATTATCCCCACCGCACAGATGGGGACACTCATCACCCCTGGAGCTCAGAGAAGCTCTGTCCCCAGCCTGGGGTTACACAGCTGGCGAATGTCTCTCGGGCCCTGAAATGGAGCCCTTTCCTCTAGATGGCGCTGGCTCCCGGGCCACTGCCGCTGGGCTCTGCAAACCCTGAGACTATGGTGGGGCCTGAGGATCAGGCAAAATCTCCTTGGATGTGGACTGGGACCGGGCACAGCCTGGACAGAGGCATCCTCTGGCTTCTGTGTCCTGACCTCTACGCAGCGACGATGATCATTTATTGAGCACTTACTATGTGTCACAACTGAATAAGGTATGTGTAGACTCTCATTATCCCCCTTCGTCAGGCAAGGAAAGTGGGGTTCTGAGAGGCAATGCAACTTGTCCTGGGTCACATCTAATAAGAGCTGGGAGCCCCCCAGTCAGCTGCCCTCCACGGCAGCACACAGCCTGGCTTTCCTTAACCATCTAGGACCTAGGTCTATTGTTTAACTCGCTGAGACTGACCTCCCTGGGCTGGGTGGGGGTGGGGGGTGGGGTGGCGGTGCGGGCCACAAGGCTTAGTCCTCTATGTACTGCTCCAAGGATCTCAGCACATGGCAGGTGCTTAATGGGCCTCGGTCCCAGGATGCGGGCCACGCGGTCATGCTGGCCAGGGCAGAAGGTACCAAGTCACATCCTCTCATCCTAGATAGATGAGCCACGGTCCAAAGAGGCAAAGGCACCGGGCAGTCGCCCTGTGGGTCCTGATCAAGGCTGGGCCGGCACCCATGCCAGGCCTGTCCCCTGCCTTCCAGTCCCCACAAGAGCCCAGCACGTGCTGGAGTCGCCAGTGCAGCTGCCAGGGGATTGAGTTGTCAATAAATTATTAATTTGTGTTACAAACAAGAAGACAGATACTTTTGCATCACAAATGCCAATAGAGCCTCCTGGGGAGGGGGGAGGGGTAAAGGGTCAGGGCGAGAAGAGAAGAAACGTACCGTGCTTCCTCTCTTCCCCTCCCTTACCCCAAATTGAACGAAGCAGCTCAGAGAGCAAAACCAGGGGCGGTCTATCGACAAGTCCCCACCCCGCCACCTGACAGTGGCCCCTGTCCCTTCTGATGTCATCTCCTCCTACTCTCCTCCCCGGCCCCTCCCCCATCCTTCCTGTTCCAGCGCACTAGCCTCTTCACATGTTCCTGCCTCAGGGCCTTTGCGCTAACTCTCCCGTTGCCCGGAACACCCTCCTCTAGGTCTCCACAGAGCTCCATCCCTTGCTTCATTCAGGCCTCTGCTCAAACATCGCCTCCTCTGAAAGACCTCTGCTCTGCTCGAATTTTCTTCTCAGCATCCTTACCACTCATCAGCAGGACAGTCCATACTGCCTACAGGCACAGGTAAGAGGCTTCGATGTCAAGACACCAGGCGGCAGACCCTCAGAGGCCAGGGACCTATTGGCCACACCCATCCGAGTGCCAGAGAGAAGCAAGGGAAGGGTCGGCAGGCTTGATATCCACCATATCTGAATGTGCATCTGTCCCCATTTACCCACTGTATGGCCCCACCAAGTTTCTTCCCTTCTCTGAGTATCCGAAGCCTCCTCCATCCATCTAGAACAATCCCAGTGGGCTCTTCCTCCCAGGGGGCTGTGCACATCCAGTGTGTGAGCTCCTGAAGACAAGGCCCATGATGCCTGACTCACTCTGGGTCCCCCACCCCCACCCTGGGGCCTGGCCCTGTGCCAAGCCCCTGCAGACTTCAATACCAGTCTGTTCAATTAAAGAGATGACGGATGTCACAGCACTTTGCCAACTGTCACCCAAAAGAACAAACAGAAGCACATCCTCCTTTCGTTTAACCCAAGAACCGTTCGTTCATTCATTCGTTCATTCTTCCAATCAGTACATATTTACTGAGCACCTACTATGGGCCGGGCACTATGTTAGGCCTGGGGACTCTAGTGATAAAGCAATTCAATAATGGCCCCTCTCTTATGGAATTTACAGTCCGGTGGGAGAGGCAGATGAGCACAGATACACACTAATTGTTTGAAAATAATGACTTTGACAAACACTACGAAACATCAACCTGTGGAGCTATCAGGGAACTCGGGAAACTTCCCTGGAAAAGTGGAGGATGCGTGAGAATTATCCAGGTGATTAGTGAAGGGAACAGCATTCCATACAAAGGGACCAGTCACTGCAAAGGACATGCTGGAAGGGAATCTAAGGAATCAAAAAGCCAGAGTGGCTGGAACTCCTAGATGAGTGGGTGACAGAGACAAGACAGGGAACGGGCAGCAGCCAGACCAAGCAGGGCCTCTGGACCCTGGCAATGGTGGGTCTTTATCCTAAAAGAAATAGGAAGTCACAGGAATGTTTTAGAGAAACATTCTGGGATTCAAAATCCAATTCCAGGTGATATTCTCCTAACATAGGTCCATATGTTTCTGTGTCTGTGTCCCAGTGTGGCCAGGGTTGGGGGCGGGGGGGAGGGGTGTCAGACTCAGGTCCCCCAATTTGGAAACTTCCAGGAAAAATATCCTCTCCTCCCAGCATCTCAGGCAAAGGTGAGAATTCCCAGCACCCTCAGGACTGAGCCTTCCAAAGGTATCTGGGTGTCTCCTGCCCGAGGTCTACTCGCTGGCCAAGGTCTGCCCAACAGAACAGTTGTTACAGAGAATTAAAATCCGCCCAGAAACTCAGGAAACTCGGCGCGGCTCCCCCTGTGATCCTAACTGGGAGGCATTACCCCGAGTGAGCAGATTATCAGGATGTGTAATTTCTGGAATAAACACAGCTGTGTTTGTTTCTTTGAGCAGTGCTCCAGACAGAGCAGCAGCTCGGCCGCCGCGTGCAGCTGAAGCCTCGCACCTTGGGACGGACGCCATCAGGGAGAAAACGCCCCTCCCGAAGGCCACCGGGTGCTGCCATCCAGGTGGATCCGTCTAGAGGCCAACTGGGGCCCCTCAGGAAGCCAGCAGAGGTGCTTTGTTTCCATAGCTTTCCTCTTTGGATTGGGAGTTGGTCACGACCAGCAGGACAACTGGCCAGAGAGGTGTCAGCTGGGATGGTGGATGGAAGGGGAAGGTCCTCCTTGGTGTGAGAGGTCCCCGTGGAAGGACACTGAGAGGGCCAGGGTGCAGCCCCGAAGCTTTCCACATAGGACAACTGAGGTCCAGGGAAGGGTAATGAGAGAGAAGAGAGCAAGGGACACCACTCATCCAGCTCTGCTTTGTGCCAGGCCCTGAAACAGGTCCAGTGACACCATGGCGTAGGGTCACACAGAGCAGGGTTTCAATCCCAGCAATATCGCTTGGGAGCCCTGTGACCACGGGCAAGTCATACACGACCTCTCTGAGCCTCAGTTTCCTCACCTGTAAAGTGGAGATAATCATACCCACTCAGTGGGGTTGTTCTGAGATTAAGCAGGAATCTGCCCATAAAAGGCTTTGTGCAGGGTCTGGCACACTGCAAGGAGTCCATAAATGATGGCTATTTCTCATTCATTCATTCATTTGCTGATGACTGACGCTATGTCCCAGGCACCATGCTGGACACTCGTAAATAAGAGACAACAATCCTTGCCTTTGTGAAGCTTACACTCTTACAGGGAGAAAAATGACCAACCGATGCTTTGTTTTTGTTGTTGTTATTATTCCCATTTTACAGCAGGGTAAACTGAAGGTCAGAACAGTTAAGTCATTTTTTTAAATCTCCACTATTTACTTTTGTTCTACCTCATTTTCAAAACGGCTAGAGGCAGATATTAAGTAATTTATCCAAGTCTCTATGGCTAGGAAAGGTCTTAATGACTTTAAAGGTCTTAATCTCCCTCATGAAGAATTTTAGGGCTACGGACCTAGCCCCAAGTTCCAGGCCTGCAGCTGACTTTCTGTGACCTCAGGCAGGTGCTGTCTCTTTCTGGGCCTAAGTCTCCCAGCTGTAGTATTTTGAATGCTGGGTGGTTCCCAGTGTGCTGCTTGGGTTGCCTGGGCTCTATGGAAGGCCTGAGCCCCAGCAGCATGCCCACAACCCTTCCCTGGCATGGAGGGGTGAAGTGAGGGGGGCGCGGTGCGCAGGGGAAGGACAGGACTCCAAAGAGCACTCTGGGAGCTGGAGGGCTCCGGTTGAGGAAGAAGGGGCCAGGTAGCTGCCCTCCTCTGACATGCTCACTCTTTCAGGGTCCCCACCATTCTGGCCCACCTTCCCAGTACATTCTGGGCCCTCCCACAGCCACAGTAACTGGCTGCACGGGATTGCCCCGCACCCAGGGTCTGGCTTATTTGAGGGCAGACCTACGCGGCCCCTCTCAGCCTTGAGCCTGCCTCTCTTTGCTCTGGATCCTTCCCCTGATGCCAGCCTCCACAGCCATCTTCCTGAACCTTTCCCTGCCTTTGCTTTCCTTCAGTGGCTGCCTACTGCCTCCGGCACCGAGTCCAAATGCCCTAGCTTGTCACTCGAGGCCTCTCTTCCCTGGTGTAGACTTCTTCTCTTCTGCCAGCCTCACCTCCCATTTCTCTCACACACTTATGTTCACTGTGGCTTCTGCCCACCTGCGCTTTTCCAGCCTCTAGGGCTGTGCTCAGGCTGTGCCCTCTGCTAAGAATGCCCTTCATTCCATTCCTTGTGTGTCAAAAATCCTATGTAGCCAAATACCCCTTCTCCAACAGCCCAGGCTAGAAGACAGTTCCCCTTAGCGCTCAATACATTCCATCATCTCTGAACCTGCTTTTTCATCCGCAAAGCAAATGTTAGTCACTATTATGCACAGTTGTTGAGGGGATTCAGTGAGAGCACATCCGAAAAGCAGCCAGTATGGTGCCCAGCATGTAATAGGGACCCAGTAGGGAGAGTCTGCTATGATGATGCTGTTGAAGGAAGAGAAGAAAGAGAACAAGAAAGGGAAGAGAGAGAAGAGATAGAAAAGGAAGAAGAGGGAGGAGAGCTGTCCTAACCTTCTACTGGGATATAACTCATTGACATCACAGTGTCATTTCTGTTTGATTCCTTTCTGTGTCCTTTAGCATTCCATAGGCTTTCATAAACGACTGTTAAATGGATAGACGATGGATGGATGGATGGATGGATGGATGGATAGAAGGAAGGTGGAATATGGAAAAGAAGGACGTTTGTATGGACAGATGAACAGAAACAGATAAGTCTGGAGGAGACTGAGCGTGCCATCCCAGAAGCCTAGCAGCTTAGCATCCCACTGGCAGATGAGGCTTCTGGGACCAGATGCCAAATCTGTTCCCCCTGGCTCCAAGCTCCTGTGCTCCTGGCCAGTATCAGTGTTCTCTCAAGGTTGAGTGAGTGGAAGCTCAGGGCAGCTGATGCCCACGGGGGTTCCAGCTCTTCCTCCACCTGTCACCAGCCTCTGAGAGTACCAGCCCCTGACAGCAGGAACATATCTCCAAAAGTATGAGCCAAGTCAATGGGAAAATAGGATTTACTTTACAGAAATTCAGTGTGGGGGCCAACTTCTCCAGAACTCCTCCATGCAGAAAGTTTGGCAAATCCACAGTCAATGGCTCAGAAGGTTTCCTCAAACCTGGAGATTTATGCTGTTGGCCAGCTCTTTCCAGGGCCAGAAACTAGAGAATAAGGAAATATCGCAGTCCAGATACCAAAGGGCATCTAGAGAGGTGGAGAACTGAACTCTGCTTTTGGTGCTTGTTCATTCCTCCATCCATTTATTCGCCCAACTATTTAAAACACGGAACTATCCTCTGTTATCCAGCCAGCCATTCGGCTGTCCAGCCACCCAGCCATCCAACCATCCAGTCTTCAGGAAACCATCTTGTCCACCATCCATCCATCCATCCATCCATCCATCGAATCATCCAACCAACCTTCAAATTGCCCATTATTCATCCAACCATCCAATCCATGCAACTGTCCATTCATTTATCCTTTATCTATCCAGACACTCACCCATCCAACTGTCAATCACTCAAGCACTACTCCAAATGTTCAGCTGCTCTCCACTTATCCAGCTGTACACTATTCAACCAGTATGGTTGAGGACCTCCCAGTATGGTTGGGGGGAAGCCAGACATGTTGATATAGGACACAGTACTATATCATAGTACACAGTATGGTCTAATGTATGCATTATAAAATAGGTAATATGTTCAAGTTACCACCAGGGCGCCTGAGTGGCTTAGTCAGTTGGGCATCCAATTTTGGCTCAGGTCATGATCCCACAGTTCGTGAGTTTTCTCTCTCACAAATAAATAAACATTAAAAAAAATTTTTTTATTTTAAAAAGGTGCCATTGGGGCGCCTGGGTGGCTCAGTCAGTTAAGCGTCCGACTTTGGCTCAGGTCATGATCTCACAGTTTGTGAGTTCAAGCCCTGCATCAGGTTCTGTGCTGACAGCTCAGAACCTGGAGCCTGCTTCAGATTCTGTGTCTCATTCTCTCTCTGCCCCTCCCCCACTTGTTCTCTGTCTCTCTGTCTCTCAAAAATAAATAAATGTAAAAAAAAATTTTTTAAATAAAAATTAAAAAAATAAAAAATAAAAAAAGGTGCCATCAAGAACACAGAGGCCACCAAGGATAGATGGCTCAAGACTGTCCACAGAAGCAGGAGGGACCAGAGAGAGAGGTCAGGGCAAGCTTCAAACAAGAGGAAATGCTCAAGTTTGGTCTTTATAAGCAGCAGAAATTAGCCAGAGAGAAGTAATGGGGGTGCCCAGGCAAGGGGGAAACATGAAATAGCATGGTGGATTCTAGAAGTCCAAAGGCCTGAGACCTCATAACCACCTGGTTAACTGTGGACTATGCACCAGTCCCCAGTTTTTCTGAGCCCGCTGGACTCTATAATTTCCCCTTGATTTCTATAAAGAAAGGACTACGTCCCCCTGCGGGGAGCCAAGCTGCCATCTGCTGACCTGGGTTGTGTTCTGGTGGTTATAAGAGGGGTCCATCTGGAAGGGAGAAAAGTGGGCCCCCCAAAGTTTTGTGGGACAGGCTTTGCTATCAAGCAGACATAGGTATAAATCCCAACCCCATATTTTGCTGCAAGTTACTCAACCTCTGAGTCTTTCTTCCCATTCTGAAAATGATAAAGACCCTGGTAGCTCCCTCCTAGGCCCGGGAGGACTAGGACTGAATGAGGCAACCCAGGGGGAAGTATGCTTCCCAATTGCTGCCGATGTTCAACATGTGGTCTAAAAGAATGGTTAACAGTGTGGGCTTCAGACATCACTGGATCAATTCTCAGGGAACACCAGTTCTTTGTCCACGTCTATAACGTATGGTCAGACGCCCATACGTGTGTACACGTGCCCGTGCAAAAGGAGATGCAGATGTGGCAAAAACGTTCACAACTGTTGAATCTAGGTGGAGGACACACAGGTGTTTATTCTACTATACCGTCAGCTTCCCTGTATGTTTGAAATATTAAAGGGAACAAGAAAAGAAATCAGCTCTTTGTTGATCTGTCTTGAAGTCAGGCTCCCTGACTTTGGATTCTAGCTCCATTACCGACCGAATGGCTGTAGGCAAATTATTTAATGTCTCCAAGCCTTGATTTTTTTTCATCTGTAGGATACAGGTAATAATAGCACCTAAACACAGTGCCTGGTCTCTAGCAAACCCTCCATAAATGTTAGCTGCTGGTTTCATTATTATTACTATTCTCATGGAACAGCTGAGAAACTGAAGCTAGGAAAGGTTCGGTAAACGCCTACTTTTCATACATTATCTCTTTTTTTTTTTTAATTTTTTTTTTAACGTTTATTTATTTTTGAGACAGAGAGAGACAAAGCATGAATGGGGGAGGGTCAGAGAGAGGGAGACACAGAATCCGAAACAGGCTCCAGGCCCCGAGCTGTCAGCACAGAGCCCGACGCGGGGCTCGAACTCACGGACCGCGAGATCGTGACCTGAGCCGAAGTCGGCCGCTTAACCGACTGAGCCACCCAGGCGCCCCCATACATTATCTCTTTTAATTCCCCAAACGGCACCACAGGGTAGGTGCTATCGCCCTCATTGTACAGATGAGGAACCAAGGCTGACGACGATGAAGTGACTCACCCAAGGTGTCACAGCTGGCAAGTGGAGAAGCCGGGATTTGAGCAGTCTGCCTATCTCCCAAGTCTGGGATCGTCCCCCTGTGTCTCCTGCTTCTTCCACATCCCTGGACCCAGGCCAAGGGGACATCAGAACCCTTTCAGCTCCAGAAGGGAGTCCCAAGCTTTGCTGGCACGGCTGGGCTTCCGGGCCAGCTCGGGGACACCCAGCGTCAGGGCCTCCTTGGCAGCTCAGGAGCCCTTTCGGCTGTCCTCCCGAGAGCCACAGGAGCTGCCATCTGAGGCCGTGGGGAATGACAGCTGACACTGATGGGGCACGCAAGAGGACGTACCGGCCGGGGCCCTGACTCAAACAGACTCCCTGGGCCACGGTCTTTCGTGGGTTCCAGAAAGGCCCTGCGGGCTCTGGCCGAGGCTGTTCCCAGGCTCTGCCTCCCCGTGAGAGGCGGAGAAGCCCCATTCAAGCGGGACGCATCCCACTGTGCGCTAAGCCGCTTTCTCCCCACTTACACGTTTCAGATGCTTTTTGTCCTTCCGGCTTCCCATGGACTCAGGCCAAGTGACAAGTTGGTGCTGTGGACATATGTCGTCGCCATAATGGGAATGCTGACCCCACGCTCTCTCCCTGCTGCGGCCAGGCAGCTTGCACCCCGCCCCGGTGCTTGGCATGCCCTGCTCTCAGCCACACGGGACTCCCTCCAGCTCCCTGCAGCATCACACACTCAGAAGCCTCCCACCCGGACCTTTGCAGACGCCGTCCCATTGCCTGGGAAGCTTGCCTTGTCGCTTCTTTCCTGGCTCTTCCTTAAGAATCCTCTAAGAACTTTCTTCCTAGAAGACTGTCCTAGCCCCATTTCACAGAGGCTCAAAGAGGTTAAGTTAAAGGAGCCATGGTGATGCCGTGAGTCAGAGCCAAAGGTCCACCGTGGCATGGTTCTATTGTAAGACCATGTACTTTCAGTTCAGCAACTCTGCCCCAAAGAAGAAGCCCGGTGGAAGACATGCCCTCTGCCTTCGAACATGGCAGACACCTGCAAGAAGGAGCTTATGCTTCTGCATTATTCTGGAAGGCAGGAAACAGGAACTGTGGAGGGAGTTACAGGAAAAGAAATGCCCCCAATTCAAGGTTAAGAGGCATTTCCAACAACCTCACTACCTACCAGCTGTGTGACCTTGGGTAAGTCACTTCGGCTCTTAGAAACCCAGTTTCTCATCTACAGAATGGAGATAACAACGCCCTTGCTATTTCACTCTCCCCAACACACCTAACCTAGAGCTTGTAAGCTGCCCGCCAGTGAACCAGACCCAGCCAACAAACGTGGTTTGCTTTGGCCAGGACTATTATTTTAGGATAAACTGAGCAAACGTGTAAGAAACTCATTTTTCCATAAATATCAAAACTTTGAAAATCAGAAGATCTGGCAAAACTGAACCCCAATTCTGGCACAGCAACACGGTCAGGAGTGGGTAGCACCTGCCTTCTTTCGAGAGGTCGTGTGCTGTCTCTGGGGTATTACCGTCTAACACCCAGCTCACCTCACTCATTCACAACCAGGGCCAGCTTGTGAGTCTGGGGTCCTCTGGCCGCTACTCCTGGAATTTATTATCCGTATTATGTTGGGCTTGATTCTCTGTTCAGTCAGCAAAGAGAAGCCCCATTTCTTTCCTTTTCTTTTTAAGTTTATTTATTTTGAGGGGGGGGGAGCGTGCACGCAAGAGCCTGTGAGTGGGGGAGGGGCAGACAGCGAGGGAGAGAGAGAATCCCAAGCAGACTCCACGCTCCGTGCAGAGCCCTATGCGGGGCTCCATCCCACAAACCTTATGAGATCAGGACCTGAGCCGAAATCAAGGGTCGGATGGGTAACTGACCGAGCCACCCTGGTGCCCGAGGGAAGCCCCATTTCCTGCTCAATGCTTTAACACATAAAATCTGGATTCTGTGTTGCTCATTGTGTTCAGCAGGTCTTTGGAGGGGATGCTCAGAGCTCAGTGTCCCCCACCCACCCACTTCACCCCGGCACGTATCTCCAAGTGCTCTGAGCCAACCTGCGGTCCCAACTAAGGTTTGCTAGCAACAGGCCAATGCCCCTGGACTTTGTAGTTTCCTCCAATGCTTCCCTACTCCTATGGTGGCCCCCGGCCAAGGTGGGAGCGACAAACCACAGTCACACCGTTACGGGTTCTTTGGCAGTTGAATGGAGAACACGGTAGCTTCTTGCGATGGCCGTCTGAGGTGGGTGAAATCACGATCCTCAATGTATTGATGAGGAAACTGAGGCCTCAAGGGGTGATGTGTCCTGCCCTGGGCCACAGGGGCACCTTGGCCCCATTCTCCAAATTCGGTCCCACCAGACCAGGGCCTCCTTCTCTGGCCGCTAGCCTCACGCCAGATCTTGAAGAGCTATGATTTCCGGCTGCTGTTTTCAATTATTTGTAATTGACTGCATAAATATCTATTTCGTACCTATCATGAGCTTTGTGCTGGGTGTGGGATAAGGTGAAGTGGAGAGTCCTGCGCCATCTCAGGGGAGACAGGTAACACTGGAAGCCAATGCAGGGAGGCGGTGCTGGGGTGGAGAGGGAGGGAACAAGCTTTCTGGCTTCCTGTTACCCGCACCCCTGCACCAGACTATAAACTCCCTGTGGCAGATCGTCTCCAAATATGGCCACCAACAATGCCTTCCATTGCTAAACACAAAGCCGCTCCTCCCATTGAGGGGGGTCTGAACCTAAGTCTGGACCACAGGTTGGCTGAGGGCGCATGGAGACGTGTGCCGCGGTGAATAGGTGGGCGGGGGACACCGAGCTCTGAGCATCGGCTCCAAAGACGTGTTGAACACTACGAGTAGCACAGACTCAAATCTTATGTGTCAAACCTTGGCCAAGAAATGGGGCTTTCCTGGGGGTGCCCAGCTGGCTCAGTCAGTATAGCATGTGACTGTTGATCTCAGAGCGGTGAGTTCAAGCCCCACGTTGGACATAGGGCTAAAAAGAAGGAGTAAGGGAAGAAGGGAGGGAGGGGGTGGGGAGGAGGGAAGGAGTGGGGCTTTCCTTTAACGATTGAGCAGAAAATCAAGTCCAGTGTCTTTTCCTGTACAGTGAACCTGATGAGGAAGCCTGGGATGAATCCGAGATGCTTTGTGACTTTTTCGGCGGCAAGGGTGATGTTTCGTGATGTTAGAGCCCGGGTCTTTAGAAGACTGGGAAGTTTCTGCTTCTCCATCCTGGAAGCCAGCCACCAAGGAAAGCAAGCCAGTCTGGACTACTAACGGTGAGAGATCCTGAGGAATGGGGCCAGCCCCTGCCATCCCTGCCAGGGCCTCAGAGAGGGCATGTGAAGCCAGGATGGGCCTTCCCCCACAACCCAGCTGAGTGTGGGCTTGTGAGTGATCCCAGCTGACACCAATGAACGCCCAGCGGAACCCAGCCAATCCACTGAATCAGGAGAAAGAACGGATCTCTGTTTCAAGCCAGTAAGTTTTGGGGTGACTTGTTATGCAGCAAAAGATAACTGATACACTTTCCAGGAGCAAAGCCCTGTTACTTTGTATAGGTCTCCCCTCCATTGCCTGGAGCCTGGCACTGGACATTGAATCCTGGAGCTGGAAGGGCCCCCAAAACCACCGAGTCCCACCCCCTCGTTTTATGGAAGAGGCAGCTGAGGCCCAGAGAGAAGAAGGAATTTACTCCAGATCACCCAGAGAGAGGGGGGCAGATCTGGCAGGAAAACTTGCACCCACAAGGGTAAGAAGAGTCACACAAATGTGTGATGCAAGTTGGTAGCAAGTTACCCCTGGCACTCACATGTTGTCTGAAGAGGCAGCCACGATTCGGCTCCAGCCAACTGTGGCCCCGTGGGACGTGGGCCCAGCGAAGCCAGATTGTCTGACTTTTCACAGAAGCCAGAAAGAGGATTTCTCTCTAAAATCTCTTGATTTCTAAATGTTGGCCAGGAATTCAAGTTGGATGGATGATCTCTGGGCCATTGAGACTGGCCTTGGGCTTCAAGCTTGGTCTGGCCGCTGACCTTGGGCAAGTAGCGTTATCCCCTCAGGCCTCAGTTTCCTCATCTCTACAATGGGCCCCATGGCTCCTGCCCACTTACTGGGTTGCTATGAAAACCCGATGAACGAATGGATTTGGAAGTACGAGCTACAAATGGCCCTGTCGCTGTTCCATAGCCTCAGTTCTCTGTGGAGGCGCCCCTCACAATGTAACGAGTTAACACCCGATTTGTCTAAGTTAGAACAACATTATTCTGGCCATTATGACAGAGATTGCATTTTTATGGCAGGTTTGTGAGTTCCAGAACCCTCCCGCTTGCATTATCTCAGGATGTTGATGGAGTCAGAGGCTGGACGGCTGCCCTGGAGACCCTCGCCAGAGCCAAGCCCTTCCTCTGAGCCGGGAGGTACATTCCAGAAGCGGCTTGAGTGGCAGTGCAGAGCCAAGAGCTTCGGAGTCGCCCAGACCTGGGTTTGAATCCCGGACTCCCACTGCCTCGCTTTGTGTCCTTGGGCCAAAACTCTGAGCTTCGGTTTTCTCATCTGTAAAATGGGCATAATAATAAAACCGCCTGGTGGGGCTCTTGGGGCAAGTGTATCAGATGTGACATACTCGATGCCCTTAATCGAGCGTCTGGCACAAGAATTGATGGCTGATGTCATTAACACGGTATGGAAGTTGGTGCCAAGAAGGAAAGCATAGCTGTAGAAGATCTTACCCCCTTCCTAAGATTAGGGAGGCACAACTGGGCCAGGGATGGGGCCTTTGAGGAAAACCTGGATGGGTCCCAGACAGAGAGGCTGGAGGGGCCCCGCAACTATCCAGGAAGAGTCAGACCCTTGCCCTATAAGGCTCGGAACTTAACTCTGTGTCTTTGGTCTCCCCCAGAGTTGAGTGAAGAGGCGTGAGGGAAAAGCCGGAGACAGAGTCCCCCCAGTAAAACAGCACCCACATTCCCCTACTCTGAATCCAGTTTCTGGCTGGTCTCGAGTAATACCAACCAGCTCATATTTACTGAATGACCATCAACTTGAGGCATGGACTCGGCTTTATCTTTTTAGGGATCAACACATCCATTCCTCACAACCATCTCAAGAGCTGGAAACTACTGTTATCCCCATTTTAGAGATGACAGGTTAAGTAATCAGCCAGAGGACACACAGTAAAGGACAGTCTGACTCCAGAAGGCCTTCTTGTAGCCCCCAGGCTATGCTGTTTATAGAGCAAGAGAAAAAGGGGTCAGGGCTAAGCTAGAGGACTGTGGGAAGTGCTCTGGTGGGGAGCAAAGGTACTGACATTCCATAGTAATGACAACTAATGAGGATCAGTCTGGCCACGGGTCAGGTTGCACTGCTGGTCACTGTATATAGCATCTCATTTAATCCTTGCCGGCAGCTTTTGAAAAGCAGATGCATTTACATCTCCAGTCACAGATAAGGGAGTTAAGGCTCTACACATCACTTGTTCAAGGCCACGGAGCAGGGAAGGTCTCCTCCCTGAGGACACCCGCACCCCCAGGGGGCTGGAGCAAGGCGACAGATGGTTCCAGGAAGCTCACCTAGCATGGCCCAGACTAAGGTGGCCTGGGCAAGCTCCCCAGGTGACACAGGGGCGCCAAAGAGACAGGTGTCTCTTCTCCCACCCTCCAGGAGGCAGCTGCCTTAAGAGGCCCTAAAGGGCTTTCAAGCAGCCTTATCAGACTGAGCTGATCCCAATCAGGAAGCTTCCAGGTGCTGTGGCACAACGGCCCGCCCCACCCCTGGGAGCTGTGCAAACATTCTTCCCTGCCCTCCCCCAGCGCAGGCTCTCTGTTCACCAGCAGGCAGGCGGCCCGGGCAGATGCTGCTAACTCTGATTGATTTCACTTCATTTCAGTCTTTTCCAGTTTACCGCTGAGGTTTCTCTTCCTCTGTCCCAGGAGTCCTGTGTTTTATCTTAGGCCTCTGGGGGACAAATCTGCCTGCCCAATGGAAAAGACCAGGGGAGTATACTGAAGGTACAGATTCCCTGGCCTTGTTCCTGATCTATCAACTCCCCAGCTAAGTCAGGCAAGCAGGCCAGGCCCACCTCGGCCAGGATGTCCTGATCTCACCCCTCCACCCAGGGAGGGAGAAAGGGCTCCCCTGCCTTGCCCAGTCCAGGCCTCCTATCAAGCCAGCTCCATCCACACCTTTCTGCAGGGCTCTCTCTGTGTGAAGGGGTCTGACCAGTGGCCTGAGACCACAGGTGAGCCCTGGGTGGCCGAGTTGCCCAGCACAGCTGCCCAGAGAACCTCACCACACCCCTGCTCTGAGGCTGATGCAAAACCTTGATGAAGGGGTGGGGTGGGGGTGCAAAAGCCTCAGGAAGGACAACCCCTGGGAGGCACTGGGGCCACAGCAGGGCAAAAGGGCTGGCCGGGGTGGGAGCGAATCTGGAACTCCAGAGTTAGGGGTAGCCAGCCCCCCACTGTGTGCCCAGGTGTAGGCTGGCGTTTTCACCATTACTGAGAAACTTCTGAAACTAAGGCCCCTCTTCCTAGGAAAATCTGCATTAAATCCAGTGTTCAATTACAATTTCAGGGTGATCACAGATCCCCAGACCTAAGGAGGCCTCTGGACCCATGTTGAGCGCTCCCTTGGTATAAGAACCCAAGTATTTGTCCACAACAAGGCCCTGGACGGCGAGGCAGCGATGGAGCTCTGGGCCCACCCACATTTGTGCGGTTGCCATCCCAAGACTGGGGGACTTTGGGAGCCTGAGTGATGGGTTGAGAGAGACACTGAGGGTTGACTCGTTGCCTGGACAATCCAAATGCCAAAAAGGGGGCCAAATTAGGACACGGCCATCACTGACTACGCCCACGGGTGCTCTAAGGGAGGGGCACTCAAAGGGCCAAGAAGAACATCTCATGTTCATGGCTATGTGCTTGAGTGCCTGGCACTTTATGTGGGTATCCACAGAAACCCCTGGGGAAACAGAAGTCCAGGGAATCTGAGTTCTTTGCTCAGGGCACACGGCATGCTGGGATTTAAACCCAGGTCTGACTGCCCTCAAACGTTGCGTTTCTTCTCTACCCCACACTATCTATTAGTTGGCTGGCCCTGTTCCCCACCAGAGCTAGAATCCCTTCTCCCTGCCCAGCCCCTGACACGGAATAGGTGCCCGCGGATGGATGGGGGAATGAATGAATAAGTCAACTTGCTTCTGAATTCTACCGCATTTGGGTTTTAAATCTAAGCCCAGATTTCCTGGCTAAGACGGATACATGAAAGCAGCCTCCTTTAGAAATGAAAAGCAGAAGAAACAAGCATAAAAGGAAAACCAATTCCAAATTAATCCCACTGAAGGTCGCCGGGTCTTAGATAGGTAATGCTCAAGAGGTGGGCCCAGTAGAGAGCTGGGATGGGGGTGGGAGAGACAAGAAGTGTATTGGGGGGGGTGGGGGAGGGCAGGCTCGCTGCTCCACCCATTTGAATCCTCAAGTGCATCCTTGTCCCTGTTCAAGCCAGCCCGTCTGCTTCTCCCTCCAGGAAGACTTCCTTCATCTCCCTGGCCAGGCAGACACACTCCTTCACCTCTGTATCATTCTCCTGATATTTATCACATAACACAATGTGATAGATTCGTTCATACGTTCACTCAACACATATTCATTCAATGTTCCGCAGCTGACTGTGTCATTCAGTGACTGGGGACCCATGGGGCTGGGCACAGTTCTAGGCGCTGGGGACGCTGTAGCAAACGCGGCTGATAAAACCCTCACCCCTACCGGAATCTACAGTCTAGCAGGGATGGTGGACACAAACAAGGAAACTAACAAAGCTCTGATACTTTTTCGGGTGGCCATGGGTGTTATGAAGCAAAACAAAGAAGGTGGGTTAAAAAGTGGCTGAACTAAGCCTGTTTTAGATGAGGTAATCAGGGAAGGCCTCTGGGGAAGTGGCATTTGAATCGAGCTCTTTTTACCACAGCTGTGGACATAAAAATAAGCCAGGTGAGCTCCCTCAGGGAGCTGACAGTCTAGTAGGGAACAGATAAGCTGGCCTTTTAACCGTGTGGGACCAGGTTTGGCTCATCGGAACATCCCACACCCTGGAAGTCAGTGATTTTTCCAAAGGACAAATCTAGCCAGGTCCCTCAATGGCTCAAGAACCTTCAATGGCTCCCCACTGCCCTCAGCATCAAGTTCAAATTCCTCAGCCTTCCATCCCAGCCTTTCAGGACTTGCTCTGCCCTCCATTTTCAGCCTGGTCTCCCATGGCTGCCCTCAACACCGACCCCCCTCAGGTGCACCCAAGCAAGTCCCCAGTCATCATGCATCCACGTCCCTTACACAGGCTGCTTCTCTTTCCAGGTAAAACTCTCCTCATCCTCTACAGTCCCGAAGGCAACCTCCTTAACCTTTGAGAACACAGTTCTTCAGTGTGATGGGTGTCTGTGAAAGCTTCATGGCAGGGAGAAGGAAGCAGTGAGAAAATGAAGCCAAGAATAAAGCCGTAAAAGACAAAATAGCCCTCTTCCATCCTAAACCGCCTCTGCTGCCCCAGGTGGCACACAACTTCCTCCTGGCAGCACTCTGGGATGCACTTATCACATTATATAGTGCCAACTGTTTTCTCTATCGGCTTGTCCCCCTCTCCCTACTGGCCCCAGGGTCCAGCACCACACCAGCCAAAGAGGAAGCTCCATAAATATTTGGAGATCAAATGAGCAAATGCACGGAGACCGATTTTCTCTCCACTTCAACCTTTGGATTCCATCTAGTGGCTGGTCTGTCATTGGCCTCTTCTCTTGTTGGACGTGTCCCCCCAGGGCACTTCCATCCCTCTCTAAGCCCCCATTCCAGATGCTCCAGGCTTGTGTTTCCCTCTTGGGGGGTAGGGGTGTCTCGTGGTTTAGGGGGGAGATACTCAGCTCACCATACTAACCCAGGAACCCCGCAGCCCCAATTCACATATCCTCTCCCTCCCCTCTCTCATTCCAAAGGCTAGGGCTTTCCCAGTATCTTAATGCTTGGGATAGTCTTGGTACTACGGGGTATGAGGAGAAGGGGGGGGGAAGGGTACGCCAGCCACGCAGCTCAGGGGATCGGGAACTGCAGGGGCAGCCCTCAAGCGCCCCAAGCTTCAGACCTGTCTCGGCAGACTGTGCTGCTCGCAGGTGGACCCCGTCTCTTCTGGGAGGTGCCACAGTAGCACTGTCCATCCTTATGGTCCACCCCCCGAAGGCCACACACACTTCAACATGGCCTTTTCTCATCGGTTATGTCGTCTGAATGTCACAAACACCCCTGTGAGACAGGGAGGATGGGCACTATGGTAACCGTCATCTAACAATGGAGAAACCGAGGCTCAGAGACAGGAAGTGAGTGGGTGCATGTCATGGAATCCCAAGAGATCACCCAGACCATTTTACACCCAGGGAAACTGAGGCCCCTATAAGGGAAGGAGCTGGCCCAAAATCTGATGGTAAATTAGAAGAAGGGCCCTAGACCTCCACCTCATACCGTATCCCCATCCATGGGCCAACTCCTCGTTAACCCCTAACAGACTAGACGCCTTAGTGTTGGGGGGAGGGGCAAAGAAAGAGCCTGAAGCAAGGCTTCGGGTGCCCTCCTCCCACCCTGCCCCCAAGTGGCAGCCCAAGCAGCCATCTCCTCCTGTGATGTCAGCAGCTGATCAGCCCAGTGTCGGGCTCACAGTGCCACCAGGCCACAGCTCACCCGATCCCAACCATCCCCAGCCAGGGCCATGGCCGGACAGACGTGGGCCTTCCATCTACCCCACGGTAATTAAAAACACACCCAGGCCTCTTCCAACGTGAAGAGGGGCCAATTTTCTTCCCCTCCAGCACCGCTGACTGCAACCTAAATACCAATATTTATGCCAAGCTCCCCATAATACTGTAAACATCCCAATGTATAGCGGGCCAACACATGAGTCATTTCCCCAAAGCCATAGTTAGTAAGTGGTACCTCAGCCATATTCCAGGGAGCCCCCGCCAGCAGCCAGGCCCCAGGGCTGCCCTCCACACCCAGGGCCCCGTGGCACCCTCGCTGCCCCAGCGGCCCCACTCTGGGAAACCACAGGCAGCCGCCAAATCCTCCAGGAGCCGGAGGACAGCTGCCTCCGTTCAAGAAACTGGCTGCCATCTAGGGACACCCCTCCAAACTGTGGTCACTAAAGCGCTCATTTACTCAAAGAAGAACTAAAGTTACAACACAGGGTCCCCTGTCACACCGTTTGCAGAGCCCCATGCCCGGTCTGATCAGGTTTTTGTTTTGGGGTTTTTTTTGAGCTGCCTGAGAATGGGCTTCCCACCAGCCCAAAGTGGCCTGAGATGAGGAAACATACGCTTCACTCCTCAGCCTATGGTGGCAGAATCCTAGAAGGGGTCACCCTGTTGAGGGGCAAGAAAACCCAGCAGTATGAACTGAGCCCAGGCTCCGGAGACCTCAGACCTGGGTTCTATTTTTATCGCCCAATGGCCATGAGTGAGCCACTGACTTTTCTGAGCCTTGGTCTCCCTTTCTACTAAAAGGGAGTAAGAATCATACCCACCTGGCTTCGGTGGAAGACTTATTTGGGGGAATCCAACGAAATTGTGGGTGGGAAAGCACTTTGTAAAGCTCAAAGTACCTTGTCAACTGTGCAGCACGTTGTAAACCACAGAGAGCTGCCTGCAGTGCGAAGTACTTCATAAACTGTAAAGCGGTTTGGAAACTGTAAAGTGCAGTACACATGAGAACCATTATTCATGTTCGTTTCTTGCCCTACAAGCTTGGCCATTTGTGGTGGACACACCCAGACCCCTCTAACTTTCCCCGCAGAGCAAGCCGGCTCGGGGGACCTGGCAGCCACCCTGAGCCCTTGGGGGTCGGGTGGTACCAACACACGAAAGCCGTGGGGAGAGGGACCAGCGACCCTGGCCAAGGCCAACACATGGCAAGAGCATCTGGTCGGGCCCTGGCGGCAGCTGGAGAGTTCCCGGGGCTCCAGCGGCCACGCTGAGCTCTGCCGCCAGCGGGGCGGTGGCCGGCAGGGGTGCCCGGAGACCCCGCGCAGCGGAGAGATGCCCACGGACCCATCCCCCCCTCCCCGTAGTCCTCCCGGGGAGGGGACCCCATTGTACGCCGCGGGCGATGGGCAGGCACCCGCGCGGGGGGCTGGCGCGTTCACTTCCACTCTGCCAGTCCTCCGCTCTTCGGGGCGCCGGCTGCATCCCGGGGGCGCAGACCGCGCGGGCCCCCACCCCGGCCGGCCGCGGTGCCTCCCTCCCTCTGCTCCCTGCCAAACTTTCCGGCCCCGACTGCGCGCCGGGCCCCGGGGCCGGCGCCCCTCCACCCCGTGCCGAGCCAGGCCAGGCCCGCGCGAAGGGGGTGCCCGGGCCGGGGGCGGCGAACGCGCGTGGGCAGCCCCCCGGCCCTGGGCGGCGCTCGCCGGGCTGGCTACAAAGCCTCGGCAAGATGGTCCCTTCGCCTCCTCCTGGCACAGTCAATCAGCGCCCGCCGCTCTCCGGGCGCCCGCGGGGCCCGCGCCTCCCGGCGCGGCCGGACACACCTCCCCGCGGCCACCTGCGCCCGGCGCGAGCCCCCGGGCAAACTTTGCGGGCCGCGGGGCGGAGGTGGGCGCCGGCGGCCGCCCGTGCCCGGCCGCTCCCCGCCCCCATCGCCCGCCCGCCCGCCCGCTCACCTTCCACCGCGGCGAGCAGCGGCAGCAGCAGCAGCGCGGCCCCCAGCCTCCGCAGGGCCATGGCTGCGCTTCCCGGGGCCTCGGGCCGCGGCGCCGCGGGGCCCGGGCGGCAGCGCGCGCCCCGGGCTCGGGGGGCCGGGGGGAGCGGCGAGGCGCGGCGCACACACAGCCGCCGCCACCGCGCAGCCAGCAGAATGAGCCATCCAGCCCGGGCAGAACGGGGACCCGGGCTCCGCCAGCGCTGGGCACGGCCCACCTGAGCCGCGGGCGCGGGGGGAGCCCGGCCGGGCCGCCGCCCCCCGCGCGCGCCGGGGACCCCAGCCGGCCGCGCGCGACCACCGAGCCCCAGCCCCCTGCGTCCGCGGGGCCGCCCGGGGGGCGACGCGGGCGCTGATGCGCGGAGACCTCGCGCGTCCGGGCGACGGAGACCCCGAGCTCCCCCCGCGCAGCAGTGGTCTCTCCCGGCGCTGTGGCTCCTCCAGATAAAGCAGCGATTTCAGCCCAAATGTTTCTGAATTTTTATTGAATGCTGCAAAGCCGGAGAGCGTCTGGCGCGGCTGACAGGGGCAGGGAGAGGGGACTCGGGGCGGGGGGGGGGGGGGGGGGGGGGGGGGTGAGGGCGGGGAAGGGGCTGCCCAAAGCGGAGACTGGCCCTACCTGTCAGGGCCTGGAGTGCCACCCCCTTGCCTCAGCCCTGCCACCCAGGTCTCTGCGGCTCCGAAAGGGACCAAACAGCAATGAATGAAAAAAAAAAAAAAAAAAAAAAAAGAGAGAGAGGGAGAGAGGAGAGGAGAGAGAGAGAGAGAGAGAGAGGAGGGGGGGTGGAGATGGGAACAAAACAGGCGGCTTTCCCAGGCGCTGGGGCTGGGCTGGGGCCTCTGCCTGGGAGCGTGGGCCTTGGCGCTAACGCGAGGGCCTGGGGGGGTGGGGGGTGGGGGGTGGGGGGGGTCACTCCTGCAGGGGTGGGCCGGGCCTGGCAGACAGACCCCAGGCCTACCCTCCCCGCCTTGTTCTGAGCGAGCCCATGAGCCCCTCCCTGCAGACCCTTCTATCTGTACATTAGGTTTCTCTTTCTCTGTACATCTTGTTCTTAACGCAGTTTGGGGGTGGAAAAGGCAGATGGGGGTATCTGGGGAAGTCTTCTTCCCCCCATGGGATGGACCTCTCTGTGCACCGTGGTTTTGTGCATGGCTGTCCCTTCAGGGAGAATGCAACCCCTTTCCCATCCCTGTGGGCCCAGCCCTGCTCTGACAGCCTTCATCACCATCATCATTAACAGGCTTTGCAGAGGCCGGATGGTGGGCCGGCTGCAGGGGGCCTGCGGGAATCACCCAGGCAGGGCCCCTGGCCTTTGCTAGCTGCCTCCTGACAAACAAAACTTAACCAGGAGCTTCCTGCTCTGTGGAGTGGGTGTCAGTGCCCAGTAGAGGTACAGATGGTTTAAATTCAGTCTACACCACCCAGACCTCTCCTGTCCCTTTGTCCCACAAACTAGCAAAATGTCCCAGCAATCCCTTCCCTTCAGAGCCCATCCTACAGTCCATACCAAGAAAAGGGCACCACGGACTCTGAGACCCCATCTAAGGTTTGGAAAACTGGGTCATCTTTTGAAGCCTCAGGAGTCCAACTGAAAAGGGCATCATCCTGGAAGGTCACCAGGAGGAAGTGGGCCCTGAAGGCTGGGAGAGGCTGCTTGGGAAGGAGACAGAGGAAGAAGGAATTGGGGGGTGGGGATTTCCCCCTCCCAAGCCTGTAGACTCCTCCTTGACCAGGGTCAAGATCCGCTGGGGTAGGGCTGGCCTTTATTTTCAGTTCTTGCTTGGCAGACTTTCCAGGGGACCCAGGGTTTGACAGACCCTGAGCTTGGCCCATCCTGGGACAAGACTCCCTCTCCTGGGCAGAGCTGCCCCGAACTACTGCCCTCACCCATGCCAACACCCAGGTGCCCTGTCCCTTCCCAACTCAACTAATGCTTCTTGAGCACCTGTTACCTTGTGCTGGGTGGATGAAGCTCTTTTGCTGTGTCTATCCCCTGGGGGCCCTTGTCACGCCTACCCACCCCAGTGGTACCTCCCTCTTTGACCCAAAATAGGAACAGCTGTGGCATTAATTGTGACTCTGGTACCAGGCACTAGGCTAAGCTTTGTTTATACATTGTTCCCTTAATCTCTCAACCTTATGAGATAGGTGCTGACCTTTTTGGAGGATGAAACGGAGGACCAGATAACTCGTCCAAGGTCATACAGCAAGTTAGAGTGAGGATCCAACCCCAGGCTTTCTGACCCCAGCTCAGTTCCGTCTTGAGCCTTTCCTGGATGCATAGAACTCAGGGAGGCATTTATCAACTTCCCCCATCCCCTCTACATAGATAAGGAGACCGAGGCCTAAAGAGAGAAGTGACTTCTTCACCATTATGTAATTAAATACACATCAGTCCAGGGGCTTTAACTGACTACAAAGAAAAATAGCGATAATAATAAAATGAAGCTCCCTTCTCTCCCATCTTTTTCTCCCTAAACATTATCTTATTCCCCATTTGGGATCCTGGCTGGCTGGGACTCCCCTCGCCGGTCTCCAGCAACTGCCTTCAGTGGCACCTTTGTCCCAGCTGTGCACCTCCTCCACTCTAATGACTGAGATTTGACCCCACCCCACCCCCCACAGAGCTTTAATTGACCTTGGCCTCCAACCCCCTCACTGAGTGTTTGCTCTTTTCTGTTTCCTGAGGGATGATGGTCAGCCCCACGCAGCCCACAGCCCATAGCTGGTGTCTCACATTGTTTGTTTCTGATTTGCATCTTATCTCTGCAACCCCTGCAGACTGTGAGCTGCCTGAAGGCAGTGCCCGGACTCAGAACAATACACTCGCAGGGCAGGAGGCCCCAGAGAGCCTCTGACCCGATCCCCTCAGCAGCAGAGGAAGAGACGGCTTAACTTCATTTGTCTAATGACAACAGCTACTCACATTTGCAATCACGGCTTTAACAGTTTACAAAGCAGTGTTCACACCCATCAGCTCGACTGATGCTAATTCAACCAGCCTATCCTGCCAGCCAGCCTGGCAGCAGGGGAAGCTCCATTCTTCCGAAGGGGAAATTGGGGCCCAGAGAGGGAAAAAAGTACTTACCCAAGGACACACAGCAGACTTTAGGGGTGGGGGTGCCGCTGGAACTAGCCTTCGGTGACCTGATTTGTCCATGTCTCTTTCAATCAAATTTGATTAATAAACATTAATCGGGCACTTCCTATATGCCAGACATTGGGGAGGTAGGGACTGCCATGAACTTCTAGAACCTACCTTCTGATGTATAAGACATACATATGGGCAAGATAATTAAGATAATGATAAATGCCAGGAAGACACTAAACCAGGATGGGACCTCAGGTGACTGAGGGAAGGGGGCTACTCTAGCCAGGGGAATCAGAGAAGTCCTCTTTGAAGACTGAAACATAAACATGACAGCTGAAACCGGGATGATGAGGGGTCTACTAGGTGGGAACTGCACATGCAAAGGCCCTGAGGTGAGAATATACTGGGTACCTTCTAGGAAGAGTAGCTGAAGCATGGCAAGCAACTGGAGTGTGGAGGAGATTAGGTCAGGGAGAAAGAATATAGATTGTATTTTAAGCGCGATGGGGCACCATTGAGGATTATGGGGAGAGAATCTCTGTGTGACCTTGGGCAACGCACTTGCCCTCTCTGGGCCCCACTTGCCAGGAATGCAGAATGAGAGCACTGGCTGAGGTGCGTTTTCTGAGGCCACTTTCAGCTATGATCCTCCATTGTTGTGGATTGACTGTGGATTCCCTTCTCTTTAGGGAAGAGCAAGGCCTGTGTCCTCATCTCCCCGATACCAGGGGATGCCACCGAGTTCTGGGCCCCTCAGTTCTCCCTGAGGCTTTCTGAAAAGAAAATATGCTGAGTGACAGAGGTTATCTGACATTATAACTGGGTCTCTGACTCCCATCCTAATGCCCCTTCTCTGCCCAGATGCAGGACCAATGGGAGACATGGCCAGTTGTGGGTCAGACCACAGCTGGAGCGAGTGCCGGGGGGTGGGGGTGGGCAGGGAGTTCAAGTTTTGGTTCTGCCCCTAGTTTGAGACCTTGGACAGGGCCTTTCCCCTCTCTGGGCCTGAGCCGACAGAGTCACAGATCTTTCCTCATGAAACTCACAGACCAGTACAGTCCAACAGGGTATAATACAAGCCCCATATGTAATTTTTATTTGCTAGTAGACACATTAAAAAAAAAAAAGAAACAGGTGAAGTTTATTTTAATATACTTATTTAACCCAGTATATCCAAAATATTATCGTTTCAACATGCAATTAATGAACTATTTTACTTTTTTTTTCATACTTTATACTGCAGTATCTCTCAGTTTGCACCAGCCACATTTCAAATGCCCTGCTCTTAGCCACATGTGGCTAGTGGTTCGTGGTTACCATATTGAATAGCATAGATTTAGACCCTGACATCAATAATAACCCTATGGAGTAAAAAGTGCTCCTTAATACAGGCTGTCCAAACACTCAAGGGGCATAGAGGAGGAAGTCACTACCTCTTCCCAGAGGAGGAAGGCTTCCTGTAGGAGGTGCCAATTGAAAGACCAAAAAAAAAAAAAAAAAAAAAAAAAAAAAATCTTACTGATGGCTAATGTCTTTCCTCTCTCTTTTAAGAACACTTTTTCTACCTCATGATAAAAGTGGAACATACCCATTGGTAAAAATAAAGAAGACATGAAAGAGTTAAGAAGGAAAACAAAGAACCACCCATTATTTTCCCAGCCTGAGAGCCACTGATAATGTTTTCAGGCGTTTTTCTAGACACAAGTATTTTGCACATAACTATAATCTTACTGTATGCACAGTGCTGTGTCCTAATTTTTACCCACTCGGTACTGTGCAGCGAGCATTTCCCTGGGTTGTGAGAAAGGCTCATGCAACAGTATTGCTATCAGCTGTGTACTATTCCAGGGAAGGGATTGGCCATAAATCTAGCAACCTTTTGTGTCTTTCCACGTCACCTAAAGGTACCAGCAAACCCAGCTCCGCTTTGGATGCCCCTCTGAGCACAGAGGCTGCAGCTTTGTGGCGAGGAGCAACCAGGAGGGCAGGGTCCCCTGAAAGTCTCGCCGTGTTTGCCTCCTCACCGCCTGCCCAAGGGTCTTTGTGACTTGGAGCTGGAGGAGGCTGGGCTGGGCTGAGGCTCCCAGCAGCCAGTCTCTCCACTGCCACCTGGCGGCCTTGGAAGTTAATGCACCTTCCAGGAGCACCAGCAGAGGGTAGGGCCCAGGCAGGAGGTGCGGGGGTCCTGGGGGGCGTCCCCTTCTGGCTCCTGGGTCTCCACCAGACTTTGTGACCAACCTTCCACAGTACAGGTCATCTGAATATCTATTCTGGAGAAGAACCTCCGTCTTGCTCTCATTCTGAAGGGCCGTAGTTTTGGGAGAGGGACGGCCAGTGTTCGAACCCAGCTCCCCCTTTGATGAGCCCTGTGACCTTGGGCTAGCCACTCCACTTTTCTGTGCCTCAGTTTCCTCATCTGTAGCATACGCTAATAATGGTATATATCTCTTAGAGTTGTGAAATGAGACGTCACACGAAATGCCACAGAGCCTAGTCCACAGAAAGAAGTCAGTGTTTTAAATTATTTGACATCGGGGCACCTGGTGGCTCAGTCAGTTAAGCATCCGACTCTAGATTTCGGCTCAGGTCATGATCTCATGGTTCATGAGTTTGAACCCCGCACTGGGCTCTGGGCTGGCAGCATGGAGCTTGCTTGGGATTCTTTCCCTCCCTCTCTCTGCCCCTCCCCAGCTCTCTCTCTCTCTCACAGTAGATAAATAAACTAAAAAATCAATAAATAAATATTTGACATCAGAGGGAAGCTAAATGCAAAGTGTAGGGGGTGGAGCTTATTTAGCCTCATCCTCTCTCTCTAGGTCTCTGTTCATAGGCCTCCAGCCCCTGGAAGGCTTTCCTAAAACTCTAAGTTTTCAGTGGAGCCACTTTCCTGCTCAAAAGTCCTCAAAGGTTCCCCATTGCTTCCTGAAGTAAACACAAACTCTGCAGCTTGATATTTAAGGTCCCCGGGAGACAGGACCCAGCCCACCTCCCCAGTCTTGTCTCCCAGTCTTCACACAGTAGGTCAGCAGTGCTCCAGGATCACCCTCCATTTGCCCCCCTCCGGGCTCTTCTCATACACAGCTTCGCACCGGGCCACGTTCTCTCCATCCTGTCTTCCGAATCTTCGTCGTCTTCCAAAGGCCTGGTCACACACCACCTCCTCCAGGAACCCTTCCACAGGTCAACTCCCCCCCAGTGTGTGTGTTGATCGCACACACCCCAGTTTCCATTCATCCTTGCAGCCTCATGGGCTGGGAAGAGTCTGGACTTTGGAGCTGGGGGAGGTATGTGTTCAAACACTGTGTAATCTTAACCCCTTTGAGCCTCAGTATCTTTATTTGCAACGTGGGCCTAATCCTTACAGGGCTGTTATGAGGACAGAATGAGAGGGCGTAATGCAAAATGCCTGCCACTGGCAGGTACCTGTAGGACATGACTTTCCTTCCCCTGCTAATTCATACTACCTCTAGGCAGGAAGCCCCTTGGGGGTGGACTGCATTCTGTTCACCTTTGAACCCCAGAGGGCCTGGCACACGAGTACTGAGTAATTTTGCTTGCTATGGTGAGTTGAAGCTTCTCTCCCAGCAGCAGAAAGAACCTGCTTGGCCTTGGGAGCAGGTGGTAAAATGCTACTCAGTACCCACGAGCCTCAGGAGTTACTGCTTAGAGCCAGAGACATTTCATCCCGGGAGCTGGGGGGTGGGGGGGAGGAATCGCCCAGGTCATCCAGTTCATAGCCCAGGATACTGGTACGGGTGGGTGGCTATGGCTTGCAGTGGTCAGCCTGTCCCAGCAAAGCCTGTTCCCACCCATCATCTGCTTTGATCCCCACGACAATCTGGCAAGCCTGGCAGCCTTCCCCATTTCATGGTGGAGGAAACAGCAGCCAGGAGAGGAAGTGACTTAGCTACGGTCACTCAACAGATTCACGAATGCTGGGCTGTGAGCCAGGTTTCCTGACCCCCAGATTAAGGCCCTTTTGAAGCCCTTTTGAAGAGGCATCACGTTAAATATTAGGAGACCTGAGTTCAAGTCCTGGTGCCGCCGTTTACTTTCTGCATGACTTTGGGTGGTTGTCACATCCTGGGCCTCAGTGTCCTTGTGGCAGGGGCCCTGTTGGGACATAAAAGGCTCCAGGAGATGGAAACCGCCTTCACCTGGATGCCATATCCAAGCAAAAGGCTGTTACAGTTGCCCATCGTGCCTGATATAGGACGCTTTGATCTCTGCGCCACTCAAGACTACACAGGGTTTTTATCGCAGCTCACCTGGCCGGCCGTTTCCCAATTTACCTTTTTCTTAGAGTTTGAAAGGGCTGTTTGGGTGGGTGCCTGGAAACAGAGGTGCAGCAGGGTGGGGTTGCTGGGCCGGTGAGCTGGGCACTGGGCGTGGAGCCACTGAAGACCAGGAGAGCTGCTCTCCTCCGGGTAGAATCAGAAAAGACCCAGACTGGGCTGTGAGCTAGGGTTGGGGGAGCACAGAGAAGGCTCAGGCATTCTTTAAGAACCATTGTACGTGAACAGAAGAAGTCATAGAACCAGGTGTAGCCCAGCTCTCTGGAAAGGTTCCTGGGGAAGAGTAGAGCCCCAGCAGGGCAAAGATTATACTTGGTTCACAGTGAAACAGGACCAGGCACAAGGAGGTGTTATAGAAGTATTTACCAACCAAGAGAGTGGATGGATGGATGGATGGATGGATGGACGTGTGGATGGGTGGGTGGATGGGTGGGTGGCTGGCTGAAGAGGAGGGAGGATGATGACAAGCAGGTATGCTTCCAGGAGGTGGTGACGACATATGAGCTGTGACAATTCCATGGATTGCAAGAAATTGACTCAGGACACATCTGGCAATCAAAAACCAGGCATCTCTCCTCTGTGATCAGGATTTAATAGAACCTAGCAAAAGCCTCAGGAGGCCTGAACATGATTTGTGATTATTCAGAATCTAAGGCGTCTCTAACCATTGAGATGATGAGAATAACGACAATAGCTGCCAAGGGCTGTGCTGGGCATTTTGCAAATGTTATCCCATTCGCCCCTCAAAGAATTCTCTCAGGGTGCTTGCCTGAGGCTTCTGTGCCCTTCCTTCTCTCTGCAAGTTGTCCCCCTCTACACCCACCCTGACTGCCCGACTCCACGCTTCTTGGGAGAGTCTGAGATTGGCCCAGCCAGCCCTCCAGCCCAGTATGGGCAGAGTACCCATGCCACCTCACAGGCCCCTGGCCAGTTCAAAGTCCTGCTGCCCTTGGGTCTCGTGCTGTCCGGGGTCTCAGGTGGGTTGGAGCAGGGTCAGGACCAGAACTTGGATCTCCTGGTGCTTTTCTCTGAGCCCAAATAGGAACAGGCATCTGGGGCCCAAACTTCTCAGCCTTCCCAGACTTCCCATGGACAGACACTGAGACACGGTTCTCATGATGGGCCTCAGGACAAGCGGGGATGAGGATAGAACCGGAGAATTTCTTTTTTTTTTTTTTTAATTTTATTTACTTTATTTTTTGAGAGAGAGGCAGAGAGCGAGCTGGGGAGGGGTAGAGAGAGAGGGAGACACAGAATCCAAAGCAGGCTCCAGGCTCTGAGCTTTTAGCACAGAGCCTGACACAAGGCTTAGACCCCTGAGCCGTGAGATCATGACCTGGGTCAAAGTTGGACGCTTAACCAACTGAGCCACGCAAGCACCCCTAGAACTGGAGAATTTCTAAATTCAGGAGAGCCTGGCATCAGCCTCTCCACCCCTCTCATTTTATAAATGAAGGAACTGAATCTCAGAGAAGGAGAGTGATTCACTCCAGGTCACACAGCAAGTTAGTGATAAGATGTTCCCTGGGTTATGGAATAGAATTAGCAATTGGCTTCAGACTTCCAACTACGGGGCCAGGACAAGGAGCTCAAGGCGGGGGGCAGGGGGAGGGGGCGGCAAGGAGACCAGGCAGGTGGTTCTCATCTTTCTAGGACCATTGTGAAGGCTGAGTGAAGTTCAGCACTGTAACTGCCCGAGATAGCATTGGAAAGCAGCCAGCTTGTCAATTCTACCTATTAACTAATAGTCTATTATTTTCCTCTGGGATTAATTTTTAAATGCAAACGGTATGTTTTATCACACATTTGAACATTTAACATCCACCGATCGCTGATCTTTGAGCGGGGGCCAGGCCTTCCTTCCTCCGGTGGCTCCATAGACCCAAGCAGCCCCAGGGGAACACACAATTAAGGGACACATGGCTGCAGGTTCAAACCTCTTGTTCCTGAATTCCGATTCTGCACCATACCCATGGCACATTTGGGAGGGGCGAGCATAAGGGGACAATGGTTGAAAATCAGGAGCCAGTCCTCCCTGCCCAGGACATTTTCCTCCACATAATTAATATCACAAAGAGAAGCTGAGTCTGCATTGGATTGTGGGGATTATGCAAATGAGGCCATAGAAAGGGAGCTTTCTGAGCTCCTGGTGGTTCTGGCTGCAGTAAAGTCCTGTCCAGAAAACACCCAACTCAGCCACGGCTGGGACTGGGACCCTGGGGAGGCAGTTGGAGGGACCCTGACTTAACAGGGCCCAGCCAAGGGCCAGAAATTCTAGAGGGAATCTGGAGGCAGGTTTTCCCGGCAGACAGGAGTTTGGACTGATCATCCTTACAGGAGCACAGCCAGAGAACTCAGAGCTTAGTTCTTCTTCAAGCAGACAGAAGCAGAGGAGAAACGGTGAAGCCCTTGGAGTCAGAACTGGGTTCGAATCCCTGCTCTGCACCCTGCTGGCGGTGTGGCCCTGGCTGTGCCATTTCACTCCTCAAGGTCTAGCATCATCTATGCAGTGGGGGCAGGGACAGCACCATCATGGAGTTGATGTGCGCATCGGTTCTGCCTCTCCTCTTCCACCTGCTCCCTGTGGAGTGAATGCCACAATAATTCTTGTAATATAATAACAGTAGTAGTATAAATAATACAATAACATGACATCAAACTATATGCACACACATACACACACGTAACAGTGATCAATAATGTAACAGTGAACGCTTGAAGAGTACTTATAGGAGCTTGAGACTGTTCTGAGCTCTTTACGTACATTAGCTCATTTAAAGGTCATAGCAGTCCTGTGAGGTAAGTCTTAATACACCATTAGTGTATTAAGGCACCCATTTTATGGATAAGAAAACTGAGGCAAGTTAAGAAACTTGCTAAAATCACGTAGCTGGTGAGCGGCCAAACTGAAATGACCAGCAGATTTCTGAGTGTGGGCCGTGCAATCATGTTTCTCTCACCCTCCTCAGTCAAGGGAGGGGGTGGCAGATACCATGAGGTCAGGAGACCTGGGGTCTGGGCTCGGCTTTCCCTCAGAGTGCAGGGACTGGGTGTCCTAATCTGGCATCCCCAGGAGTGTATATGTAAGGAGGGACACATCTGTTATGCTCTCACCTCTGAGGAGAGCTTGGCTGGTCAGGGGCCCTCATTACCAACTGTTTAGATGCCACAGAAGGGCCCTAACATTCATCAGGTTTGAACTGCCCATTTTACAGTTGAGAAACTGAGGCCCAGGGAGAGAAAATAACCCATCCAAGGTAGCAACTGGGGTTACCAGCAGGTCTCGTGTCTGCCAGCCCAGAACTTTCTTCCCTCCCAGCCCCCACTCACACAGGGGAACATATTTCCGAACCACTAACTGCCTCACGGGCTGAGAATGTTTGCTGAGCTTGAGTCATGAGCTCCGAGCTAGACCCTGGGGTGGGGACAGGCACGAAAGCCGAACGGCCTTCACACTTGTCTGACCACGGAGAGAGGCCCAGACAGAGAGGGGAGCTCTGGGTCAGGTGCCGGGACAAGGGGTAGGCTGTTGGGGGGCTGGGGGGGTGGGGAGGGAGGCTGAATAGACCCTGGGTCCTGCCCTCCAGCAACACGTAGCCTGGGGGGATAGTCAGAACTGTGACAGTATCCCCGCCACCACCACAGTGGCATTTATCAAAAGCTTACCCTGTAGCGTGCATTGTGCTACAGGCTTTATGCTCTTCAACAGTCTTCCCAACAATCACTGGCTGGTGTAATAATAATACCTAAAATAATGATATAATAATAATGTAATAGTATCACATATAGAATATAATATCACCCATGTAATAATATCACATATAGAATATCACCGCCGTTTTACAGATGAAGGCATTGAGGCCCAGAGAGACTGAATTGCTTGCCCAAGGTCACCCAGCACTGCAGCAGATGCTTCTGCAGGTCCCCAGGGCCTGTGTGCTCCTACTACTTTGTCCAATGTGGTGGCCACAGGCCACATGAACTATTTTTGCAAAATTTCTTTTAATGTTTATTTATTTTTGAGAGAGAGAGACAGAGAGAGAGAGAGAGAGAGCATGTGCATGCAAGCCGGGGAGGGGCAGAGAGAAGGAGACACAGAATCCGAAGCAGGCTCCAGGCTCTGAGCCATCAGCACAGAGCCCAACGCAGGGCTCGAACCCACGAACCGCGAGATCCTGACCTGAGCCGAAGTCACACGCTTAACCGACTGAGCCCCCCAGGTGACCCGAGCTATTGAGCAATCGATATGTGGCTGGTATGAATTGAGATAGGCCATAAAGGTAAATATACACTGAATCTCAAAGAGTTGGTAAGGAAGAAAGAATGTAAGATACCTCATTGAGGGGCGCCTGGGTGGCGCAGTCGGTTAAGCGTCCGACTTCAGCCAGGTCACGATCTCGCGGTCCGTGAGTTCGAGCCCCGCGTCGGGCTCTGGGCTGATGGCTCGGAGCCTGGAGCCTGCTTCCGATTCTGTGTCTCCCTCTCTCTCTGCTCCTCTCCCGTTCATGCTCTGTCTCTCTCTGTCCCAAAAATAAATAAAAACGTTGAAAAAAATAAATAAATAAATTTAAAAAAAAAAGATACCTCATTGATTAATAGTTTTTTAAAATTTTGGTGACATGTTGCAATAATATTCAAGATATACTGGTTTAAATAAAATGTTATTAGAATTCCGTTTCACCTGCTTGAACTTTTTTTTTAACGTGGCCACCAGAAAATTTAAAATCACATACGTGGCGTGGACACTGATGCTCTAGACCTATCCCGATAGAACTTTCTGTAGTAACGAAAATGTCCCGTTCTGCACGGTCCAGTATGGTACTACTAAGTCACATGTGGCTATCAAGAGTTTGAAGTAGGACGATTGCGACGGAGAAAGTGAATTTTTAATTTTGTTTCACCGAATCTATATTTGAATTTATTTATTTATTTATTTTTTAACGTTTATTTATTTTTGAGACAGAGAGAGACAGAGCGTGAACAGGGGAGGGGCAGAGAAAGAGGGAGACACAGAATCGGAAACAGGCTCCAGGCTCTGAGCCATCAGCCCAGAGCCTGACGCGGGGCTTGAACTCCCGGACCGTGAGATCATGACCTGAGCCGAAGTCGGATGCTTAACCGACTGAGCCACCCAGGCGCCCCTATATTTGAATTTAAGTAGCCCTATGTGGCTAGTAGCTACCTACAGACAGCGCGGCTCCAGACAATTAGGCTTTCCCGCCCCGTGAAAGCAAGCATCGCAGTGTGTTACAGGCTTCCTGATAGATGTGTTTATTCTGGGGATGGGGCACCAGGAGGGGCTCAGGGGATGTCACTGTCTCCGCGTAGTTGTGGAAATGGAGTCTCAGGGAGGTTTAGAGGTTGCCCAAGGGCACACAGCTCCCGTGAGCCTCACTCCAAGCCCCAGGCTTGTCCTCAAGGTCTGTCCCCTCCTTTGCTGGGAGGACTGTCTCCTAGGGCAGTGGCCTGGACCGCCCCACCCCAGAGCCTGCCCAGCCTCCCCTCAGCCTGCTGCAAACCCTCACGTGTGATCACTTGCATCCGTCTGCCCTCAAGTGCTGCTGACACCTGCCAAGACCTCTCTTGGTCACCCCTTCCCGCCCGCATCCCTCAGCACCTCATGCTCTAATGGCAGCTTCTCTGTGCCAGCCACACCCTGTCTCGTCCTGTTCCTCCTGCGTGCTCACCAGACCCTTTCCATCCTGTGCCATCCTCTTCTCCTTGGAAGAGTCGCTGCCTTGCCCGCAGCTGGCCAGATTTCTGTGGCTTCTCAAACATCCCCACATACTTCAGAATACAGACCTCGAACTCTGTCCTGTGGCGAAGCAGTAACGGAAGCAGCAGCCGGGCTTGCTGCTGTCCTCCCAGGCTGACCGTGGGCTGGGTTCCAACCCCAGCTCTGCCGCAGAAGTCTGTGTGGCTCTAGGCAAATCACGTCTCTCTGAGCCTCGGTTTCCTCACCTGTAAAATGGAAATAATGGCACCAAAGGTTCTTCTGAACATTAACTATCGTAAGCGATGCGAGGAACCCTGTTGTTAACTGTAAAATGAAATATAAACACGGCAAAGGATTATGGCATTCACGGCGAACAGAACTCACAGATCCCCCGCTAAGCATTTTCACGCTGTTGTGGTTTAGAAATATGTCCCCAGATTCTTAGGTCTTCCTCCCTTCAGGAGGTGGAGGCTAATTCCCTCCCCTTGAGGGTGGTTTAGGACTTAGCGATCTGCTTCTAACTCCTAGAGCAAAGCAGAAGTGATGCCCGGTGACTCTGGAGACTGGGTCATTGGCTTTCTCCTCCTGCTCGGATCACTCATTCTGGGGGAAGGTAGCTGCCATGTCTGAGGACACTCAGGTACATATCAGGGACCCGGGTGGTGAGGAACTGAGGGTCCAGCCATCGGCCACCTGAGGGAGGCATCTGGTGATACCACCCGCGCTGCCGATGTTCTGACCTTGACCTGGTGAGACCCTGAGATGGAACCACACAGCGAAACCACTCCTGAGTTCCTGACCCACAGAAACTGCCATATATTAACTGTTTGTTATCTTCAGCCATGAAGATTGGGGGATAATTTGTCACACAGTAATAATGAAAACACACATAGAATCTCATCTAACTTTTGTAACTTAAGGATGTAGGTGTCATTATCCCCATTTTACAGAGGAGAGAACCAAAGCCCAGAGAGGAGGAGACGCTGGCCTAAGGCCACTCAGCAAGGAGGTGATGGACGTGACCTCAGCCCCGGTCCATTTGAATGAAAATCTGCTGTGTGTGGAACCATATGCCATATATCTCCTACAGGTGCTCCAATGACTGAACGCAGGTCCTTCTGGGCTCCACAATAGGCCACTGTACTCCCGAGAACAGGGGCTAGAACCTGTACACCTTGGCCTAATCACCCTACCTAGCAACAAGCAGGTGCTCATTAAATGCACGTTTGAGTGAGAGACGAGGCATTTGGCTCATGTGTGGGCCAGACCCTTCCCTTGGCTGAACTCATCCAGACATTCGCGGGGTCCAGGGCAAGATACCAGTGGAGTTCCTCCTACCATATATCTGAACATTGAAAAGCTGGAAATCAAACCAATCAACTGTAAATGAGTTATGACAAATATACCTTCATTACAACAAAATATAAAATACGTGTAAAGCTATATGACTGAAAGTCAGCAAAATCTCAAAGATTACTGGACCGACTTATGACCGCACATGTCTGGGCTGTCTCTCGAGGAGGGGCTGATGATATTTGAATGAGTGATAACAAAAAAAAAAATACATGATTCATAAATTATATATTTATTCTATCAGTTTTGCTTTTCTTGCCTTTATTTCAGAAAAGTCAGTAACTGTGTTGTTATAATCAAGATTTTCACATGATTTCTGTTCTGTCGATAGTCCTGTGAAATTAGACAACTTTTCTCAAGTCATTGTCTTTCTTAGATGGTTTTTAATTAATTTCAGTTGGGAAACACTTGCTCCGTTGAGAAGGTAGCAACGAATTGTCATAGTCAATACTATTCTTGAAGCAATATTTAGATTAGGAAATGAGCCGTGAGTTTTGCATGGCAAGCTTAAATGTTGTAATGGGCTTGCCTAAGTTATGATTATTGTGGAAAATATTACAAACAGTTGAAGTTCTTCATATAAATCCTATCAAGTGTATCCTGATTTTTACTCTCTGTCAAAGCAACATCTAGACCCAATAATCATGTAAGGCAATTGGTGTCATGCTTTAAGCATGTTACATCTGGACCTGCAGATATCCAAATTTAAGAGTATCATGAATCGGGGCGCCTGAGCGGCTCAGTCGGTTAAGCGTCCGGCTTCGGCTCAGGTCATGATCTCACGGCTCGTGAGTCTGAGCCCCGCATCCGGCTCTGTGCTGACAGCTCGGAGCCTGGAGCCTGCTTCGGATTCTGTGTCTCCTTCTCTCCCTCTTTGTCCCTCTCCTGCTCACTCTCTGTCTCGCTCTCAAAAATAAACATTAAAAAAAAGAGTATTAGGAATTACTTAATATTGTGATATTGTAAAATGTTCTTCAGCTGCCCTGTGCAACTCTGGCCGATACCGGGCCCCTTCTTGACTACCTCTCGAACCACAAATGGGAACACGAAGAGAAGCAAGGAAATCACGCTTGGTCCCACTGAAAGTTGATGGCATCTGTGCTAAGAGGAAGGACTTAACGAGTTAATTGTTTGATCTTTTCTCTTCCCTAAGAGCAAAGGCTTTCCTCACACTGCCGAAAGCCTCCCTGCTTCTCCACCGCAGCGTCCCCCTGCAGCGTCGGCCGCCCCACAACCCACAAGCGTTGGTCGCATCTGGATGCCGCCATCCTGTGTGTCGAGGACACAGAGCGAGAGACAAGCAGAGAGCGTTTCTCTCACCTCCCTGGGGCCTGAGCAGCATCAGTCACCAGAGCGGATGTGGATGGCGATGGGGGGCGCTGAGTGCCAAGTGACTCAGGCTGCACGTGCTCCTTAATCAATCGTTTGCATTTGTGACATAGGGGACTCTGTGCTACTCCCGTGTGGTCTGGTAGACTGTGTGGCTGGTGCAGGCGCCGGGCAGGAGCCCGGACTGTTTAAAAACTTCCCTAGCCATGTAGCAGGGGTGCTCCCTCCAAGTTCACGTTGATGGTTCTACTAATCCCTCTTCTTATAATTATTTTATAAAATGTTCCAAGACAGATATGTTTCTTTCATTTCTTGCCCAATTTTAGTGCCATAGCTTTGTGAAGCATTGACTGTCATTTCTTTTTTTTTTTTAATTTTTAAAAAATGTTTATTTGTTTTTGAGAGAGAGAGAGAGAGTGTGTGTGTGTAAGCAGGGGAAGCACAGAGGGAGAGGGAGACACAGAATCTGAAGCAGGTTCCAGGCTCTGAATGTCAGCACAGAGCCCGATGTGGGGATCAAGCCCATGAACTGCAAGATCATGACCTGAACTGACGGTGGATGCTTAACCGACTGAGCCACCCAGGCTCCCCTTGTCATTTCAAAAGAGCACTTTATATATCTATATAAAGTACATCTATATCATTGCGATTTATAAAACATTTTTTTGTGTGTGGTAGAAAACACATAACATAAAATTGACCATCTTGGGGCGCATGGGTGGCTCAGTCAGTTTTGCATCTGACTCTTGATCTCGGCTCAGATCATGATCTCACGATGAGTTCCAGCCCCACATCAGGCTCTGTGCTGACAGTGCAGAGCCTGCTTGGGATTCTCTCTCTCTCCCTCTCTCTCTGCCCCTCCCCTGCCCCTGCTTGTGCTCTCTCTCTCTCTCTCTCTCTCGAAATAAATAAAATTTTAAAAAATATTAAAAGAATCATTAAAAAGCAAAACAGTCCTTTGTAATAGTAGTTTGAGAAACACTGCTCACAGGGTGTAGGACGGGGCCCTTCGCGCCCAGGCAGGTCGAAAGGTATCTCAGACTTACTTTACTGCACCTCGGTTTCCCGAGTGCAAAAAATGGGTGCTGAACAGCAGTGCTCTGAAGCCCTTACAGCCAAATCACCCTAGGATGCTCCCGACTTGGAATTCCCCCTCTCGGACCGGCTGACTAGATGGGCGGCCCCCCTCCGATCCCTCCCCGTGGGCTTTGCTCCAAGTCCCATTTCGCTCACTGAAGACTCCTTTGTCTCCGCTGACACCTGGTTTCCTGCCTCTGGCGTCACAGAAGGGCCTTCTCATATATGACACACACCACAGCCTCCACTGTTCACGTCCAGGCCAAAGGTTCACAGCACTCCCCCCACCAAATCCACATTCCTCTTTGGTCGACTATGACTTCTGTTGGCCTGATTCGCAGGAGGGCTGGAAGGGAGGAGTTGAGGTTAATGAGGGTGCAGCCAAGGAGGGGCCCCCATCCTAGAATTTCGGAGGTGAAAGGGACGCGATTCTATTTTTTCTCTTATTTCACAACTAATACACGACCACTGCAAAACAACTCCGAAAGACAGTATATGTATACATATATTTTTTAAAAAATAATTATTTATTTATTTGAGAGGAAGAGCATGTGTGCATGTGTGAGAGGGAGAGGGACAGAGAAAAGGAGAGAGAGAGAGAATCCCAAGCAGGCTCTGAGCTGTCAGCGCAGAGCCCGACGTGGGGCTTGAACTCACAAACTGAGATCATGACCTGAGCCATCAAGAGCAGACACTTAACTGACTGAGCCACCCACGTGCCCCCCAGTATACATATATTTTTAAAAACCACCCGTACTCCCAGAATCCAATGATAACCACCTTTAACATTTTAGTGAATATTTTGCCTGTTGTTTTCAAACATACATTTTAAAACAACAACATTAACAGCAACGTGTTGCCTGTGTTGTTTATAATCTGTTTTTTCCATTCGACATTTTTTCTACATCCATATATGCATTGCTACATCATCAGTGCAAGTGGCTGGAGAGTATTCCATGGTGTATATGTTTGGCGATTGACAGGACCAATGTCCTTTGATTGGACACTTATTCTCTCTCTCTTATTTGCCGCCTCACCGTTATAAACAATAAACAACATTCTTGAAGTCAATTTTTTCATTATTTCCTCAGAATAGCCTTCAAGAAGTGAAGTCTCGAGGCCAAAGGATATGCATACCATATTTAAAAGACTATGGCTACAGGATTCGACGGTATTGACGAACACCACTTTCAAAATATCAAGAGTGCCAATTTCAGCTCATGCCTGCCAACACTGGGTATTACTGCTTTTTGTTTCATTGTTGTTTTACTTTGTATCTCTTTATAGGATGTTGGACATGTTATTAGGCTTATTGGTCAGTTCTACTGGAAAATATTTTGGAGCTTATCTATCTAGCCCTTTATTGTGCACAGAGGTGGGGAGCTTCTTCCCCAAGCAAGTTAGGGACAGCCAAGAATGGACACCAAGTTTTCTGATGTTCAAGTGAGGGGGGTTTCCCATGATCCTGGGGTCCCCTGAGTCGACAGAGAGAGATGCAGCGTTATGAGTCAAGAATAAAAAGGCTCCTTGTGTTTCATGCCACCATGTGACACGAAGTAAGTAACTCCTCCTGTCTGAACCTCAGTTTCTCACCTGTAAAATGGGGAGGCTGGATGAGTCAGTTATGAAGCTCTTCTCAGCTCTGAGATTAAGTCTATCCTATCATCTCCACGTTCCTTCCCATTGCTAATAGTTATAATGACTTTACAGGTTTAGAAAATCTGAATCCACCAATATCTATCCACCTGACTCTGCTATTCATTCAGCTGCAGGATTCACCGAGAACCCACTGAGTGCCAGGCCCAGTGCCAGGGGTTAGGGGTACAGAGATGAGCAAGGAGCTCGTAATCTGGGGAGCGAGACTGCACTGAAACAGACCCTTTCTTTTTCTTTTTTTTTTTAATGTTTACTTATTTATTTTGAGAGACAGGGAGAGAGAGGGAGAGAAGGGGCAGAGAGAGAGGGAGAAAGAGAATCCCAAGCAGGCTCTACGCTCAGCCCAGAGCCCGACTCGGGCCTTGATCCCACCACCATGAGATCACAACCGGAGCCAAAATCGAGAGTTGGACACTCAACTGACTGAGCCACCCAGGTGCCCCCAAAACAGACCCTTTCAATAAAGGGTGACAGGTACCTTGAAAGAAGGCAGCGTGATGGGAATGCAAGCTGGTGCAGCCACTCTGGAAAACAGTCTGGAGGTTCCTCAAAAAACTACAAATAGAACTACCCTACGACCCAGCAATTGCACTACTAGGCATTTACCCACGGGATACAGGTGTGCTGTTTCGAAGGGGCACATGCACCCCCATGTTTATAGCCGCACTATCAACAATAGCCAAAGTTCGGAAAGAGCCCAAATGTCCACCGATGGATGAATGGATAAAGAAGATGTGGTATCTGTATACAATGGAGTATTACTCGGCAATCAAAAAGAATGAAATTTTGCCATTTGCAACTACGTGGATGGAACTGGAGGGCATTATGCTAAGTAAAATTAGTCAGAGAAAGACAAATATCATACGACTTCACTCATAAGAGGACTTTAAGAGACAAAACAGATGAACATAAGGGAAGGGAAACAAAAATAATATAAAAACAGGGAGGGGGACAAAACAAGAGAGACTCATAAATATGGAGGACAAACAGGGTTGCTGGAGGGGATGTGGGAGGGGGGATGGGCTAAATGGTTAAGGGGAACTAAGGAATCTATTCCCGAAATCATTGTTGCACTATATGCTAACTCATTTGGATGTAAATTTTAAAAAATAAAAAAGAAAATTAAAAAAGAAAAAGAAAAAGAAAAAAAAGAAAGAAGGCAGCGTGAGGGTAGTGGAAGCCCACCAGCGGAGATGAGCGATATCAGGGCAGCCTTCCTGGAGGAAGTGATGCCTGACTCTAATCTTGAAGAGGGAGTAGGTGATAGCCAGATGAAAGACAAAGAGGGTACTGGGGGCAGAGAGAATAGTGTGGGCAGAGATCGAAAGACAAAAGAGGGAATGGTACCTTTGAGGAATTTTAAAAAGGTCAGGGGGCTTGGGTCAATCTAGTAACTGAGAAAACTTAGAAATATTTACTTATTCATCCACTTCAAAGTAGCAATTACAAACCCATTACACATTAAAATAAATAATATATATATTTAAGGTTTCTTTATTTGGGGGGGGGGCAGAGAGAAAGGGGGAGAGAATCCCAAGCAGGTTCCGTGCTGAGAGTGCAGAGCCTTGACGTGGGGCTTGAACCCACGAACCGTGAGATCACGACCTGAGCCGAAACCAAGAGCCAGACACTTAACCCACTGAGCCACCCAGGAGTCCCAATAATATATATATTTTAATTAAAAGTAACTGTCCTTTCCAATATAAAAGTATTTAGTGGGCAGAGCGGCATTGTTTTACATTCTTGCGGATCTCTTTGATGTCTGGCTTATTATCATGAAAAGCTTTTGATCTCACAAACTCCCTGAAGGGGTCTTGGGGATCCACACTCTGAGGCAGATGAATGGATGAGGGCATCCTGGAGGCAGAGGGGCCAGTGAGGAGGCGGCTTTTGTATCCCATCCCCCCACTCCCGGGAGCTGAGGCAGAGCAGTGGCTGAGGGCCCCGGGGGACAGGGAGGAAGAGGGGGTGCCGACAGGTGTTCCTGGGGCCGGCATGCATAGTCTGGGCACCTGCTTAGGTGCTGGGGTGCTGGCTGCTGAGCCGGGCTCTGGTGGACAAGCAAGTTTGGGGAGGAGATGATAAATCGTGTTTGGAACTTTTGGGGTTCCGAGTGTGGTTCCCCACGTGCAGTATCCACAGACTGGCGCCTGGGCCTTGGAGGGGATGGGTTTGTGTGGGAGCAAAAGCGTCACCGAGGACCAGGGGGACGGTCTCCAAGCTGGGATGCACCCACCGCTGTTTTGGAACCAAGGGGAGGGGGTGGTAAGGGGGGTGTGGCCTGCATCCTGTTCCCCAGTCTGCCAGCACCACCACGGGGGGTGGCTGTGGGGGTCTGTCTCCTCCCAGCTTTGCTGAGCAAGCAATGCATAATCCAAACCAACTCCACCGCGGGACAGCCAAGGAGAGGCTTAGTGAGGGCTCAGAGGGGACACAGTGAGTGGTGAGCTGGGGGCCCAGAAGCTGGGTGGGGGTTCTGAGGGGGTGCCCGATGTGTCCAGGGGTGGGGGAGATTCAGGAGAGGAGCACGTTCAGGCCTTCGGTGATGAAGAGACTAGAGATGGTTCTCCTCATCTTTGAATCGCTGCTGTGTTTTGAGAATGTGGACACCTTGCCAGGTGGAGGCAGGAGCTGGGCCAGCTACCCCCAGCGTGGGCCCTCCCAGCATGAAGCTGTGCGCCTGACCTCAGCTCTCCGCTCGGATACTGTTCTGTGGGGTCTCTTATGGTTGCGTTGGCTCATAAGAATGCCAACCCCAGGCTGCCCTGGTCCTTCCTCAGGCAACGGGGCACACTCTGCCCGTGTGCTAGCCCCACGCTGACGCAGCTGGACCCAGGCCCTCACGTGACGTCAGCAGCCACCTTGCCTCAATTTTCCTCCCCGAGGGCTTTGTCCTCACACAGTGTCTTCCCATGTGCTGGCATGATGGCGTCCTCCCTAGTGAGCCAAGTGAAAAGAGGACTCCCTTTTCTCAATATTTGTGCACAAAACTCTGGACAGACTGTTGTTGTCGCCTTGACATGAGTCAAGTCTTGAACAGGAGAGCATGGCCCAAGATGCGCGCTCAGTCTTGGAGCGGGAGGGGGGATGGGTGGGGGCAGCAATGTCAGCCCCTCCCAAACTACATGGACTGCCAGTAGGGACAGGAGTTCCCCCAAGGAAAACCCGGAGGCTGCTGCCAGGAGAAGGGGCTAGACCCCAGGCGGGTGACAGCCATTACCTCAGGCTGAAGCCCGTGGAGCCCAAGGCCTTCCCCGCCCGGAGGTAACAAATGTCCATCCCCCCTGACACGCAGGGTAGAGCCGGGGTACCCACGTTGCACTTGGGGATCCCTCGGACTTGGCTTCCACCTTGGCCCCAATCTCCTGGCTGTGTGACCCGGAGTGAGTCATTTCTTCTCTCTGAGCCTCAGTTTCCTCCTCTGTGAAAGGGAGTGAATCTTTATAAGAAGAGGCGAGGACACCGAGAAGAGGCCGTGCGAAGACAGAGGCGGACGTTTGAGGGATGGCCTGGAGAGAGATGAAGGGATTGGCTGTCACAAGCCAAGAAAGGCCAGGAGCCTTCCACAAGCTGGAAGGGGCAAGGAGGGGTTCCTCCCTGGTCTTCAGAGGGAGCGCGACCCGCCACACTTCAGTTCCAGACTCTGGGCCTTGGGGACCGGGGGTTGATGTGCCCTGGCTGTTCAAAGTCACCCCGTCAGCAGCAGTTTGTTGCGGCAGCTCTAGGAGATCAATACAGTATCTGAAGTGATTTTACTTATTTGTGTGTTCATTCTCCCTGCTTCTCTCCAAGGGGTCAGCTCCGTGAGGCCAGGCATCATCTGTTTTTGTCACTGCTGTGTCCCTAGGATCTGGAACAGTGCCTGTTGCATACTAGATGCTCATGAAACATTTGGTCAAATCAAAGAACGGGTGAATGCACAAATCCCCCACCTGGCATTCTCGGAGAACATTTTCTCAGCCTGGCACCAACCTGCCATTCCAGCCAGGCCCTTCCCAGGCATTTTGCGTTGACAAATTGCTGTGGTGACAGGCCATGTTCCCATCCCCTTCTCATCCTTAGATGCACCCATTATGCCTACACGGGCAGCACAGTCTAGTGGTGACAGCTCAAAAGTGTGGGGGACCCCAGACCTGTTTTAAAGTCTGGCCCTGGCTTGCCCAATGATGTCACTCAGACTAATCCCTCAGCTCTCAGTGCTTTCCTCTGGAAATGTGGATAGGCCCCACATCCTTTCAGTGCTTAGAACACAGTCGGTGTTCAATAAACGGTGGCTCTAGTCACCTCTTCTCATACATCCTATTTTCCCCATGAGGCTGGCCTGAGTCTTTTCCTCCTGCAGGAAGCCCTCCCAGACCACCCCCACCCTGACCCTGGCTCTCCGCAGCTCAGACTCTCTGAATGGCTCCCTTGCCGCTCAGCACGGGCTGCCTGGGATCATTAATTCTCTTTTTGTGCATACGTGGCCCGTCTCCCTGGCTGCCTCAGCCGTTGGCCATGTTTTAATGAGGATTTCTCTTTGTGAATAAAGAAGTAGGCCTTTGATCTCCCTTCTGGAATTGGCTGTCTTTGATAGTCTGCACTGAGTAACTGCTAAGAGCCAGGCCAGGATTCAAGTCTGGGCACTGCTGTTGCTCGCTGTTGGACCCTTGGCAGGTGGCCTTCCTTCTCCCGGCCTCAGTTTCTCCATAAGTATAAAGGGTTCATGCTAAGCAGACACTCTGTTGTATGTAAATTAGCGAATCCATGGAGTCACCGAAGTGTCCCCTTAGCCCCAGCTTCTTTTGTAATATCTGCTCCTTAAATTTCAGCTACAAATCAGCAATTATCCCCAGCTTACTGAGGAGGAACACTGAGGCCAGGAGACTGAAGTATCTTGTCTCATCCCCTTAACCAGGTATGGGATAGAGGCGGGCTTTGAACCTCGGTTGCTTAATTCTTAGTCTCCCTTATTCCCGTGACCCCCAAGGCCAAGGTTAACGGAGAATGCTGTGGTCAGCTGGTGACATCTTGGGGTGAATCAGAGTGAGGACCCAAAGGCTCACCGTACTCTGGGAAGGGGAAGTCTGAGAGCTTTGGGCAGGAGGTCAGGTTGGGTAAGTGAGATGGGCATTCCTGGGGGCACAGGGCATAGGATGTTTGTCCAGAGAGGGCTGGAAGAGACACCAGGATTTGGAGGAAGAACCATTGCCAAGGGTGAATAGAGCTCTTATCCAACGTCTCAAATGACTCAGTGGCCCCGGTTGTTGGGGACAAAATGTTTGCGAGGCCACGCACTCCAGCTGGGTGCTCAGAGGAAGAGAGCCTATGAGAAGAGCAAAGAGCTGCCTGGGGCTGGTGGCAGGCTGGAACTGGCCTCAAACCATGACCCAGAGGGACACGACCAGTCTGGGGAGCTCTCAGGAGAGCCCCTGGTGCAGGGAAAGGGACACACAGCCAGGTTCCCTGGGGAAAGTGTGCCATGGGTAGGCGTGGGGCAGGGCGAGAAAGAGAGAGGACAACAGCGTGAGAGACAGGAGAGATGGTGTGCGAGAGGAGAAAGAGAAGTGGAAAGCAAGCCTCAAAATGGTAGGAAAGAAGGGGTGCTTGGGTGGCTGACTCGGTTGAGCGTCTGACTTCGGCTCAGGTCATGACCTCACAGTCCGTGAGTTCGAGCCCCGCGTCAGGCTCTGTGCTGACAGCTCAGAGCCCGGAGCCTGCTTTGGATTCTGTGTCTCCTTCTCTCTCTGCCCCTCCCCCACTTGTGCTCTGTCTCTCTCTCTCTCTCTCAAAAATAAATAAATGTAAAAAATTTAAAAAAAAATGGTAGGAAAGAAAGCAGGAGGGGAGGCAGAGAGGAGAGAGAGAGGAGAGAACCATGGACTCAGTTCCATCCTCTAGCAGAGCCCATTTCTGGAGCTGGAGAGTGGACAGGCTGGGACAGCATACTCAGCCAGTTTCAACCGGAGCCCCGGGTGGCTCCCCAGTGGGCAAGGCATGGAGGGAGGCTTGCGGATCCAGAGCCAGATCCCCTCTGGGAGGGGAGAGGCTGGCTGGAGGCCTGGGCTGTGCTCAGGAGCTGCGTGATCTTCCAAGAGGCATGGCCCCTTCCCTGAGCCTCAGTTTTAGCATCTGTAAAACGGTCAGAGTGGGGCTGGGGCTGTGTGTTTGTGTAGAGGATAGCATCTGGCCTCTGATATCCTGGAGTCCACTGCTTCTGGGCTCAGGGCCTCACCCGGGTGGGAAGTGGGACGTGGGGGCATCTGGTCCACAGGCCCCCCCCCGGAAGGGATTCAGTCTGGGCCTCAGCGGCTGCCTCCTTCCCCCTCGCCCGGCTCCGCCCTCACTGCCGCAGACAAATCCCAACCGTGGGAAAGATGAATGTTTGGGGCCAGCCATCAACAGGCAGAAGCTTCTTTTCTTTTCTTCCCATTCTGGGATCCATCCTGCTCTGGGCCGTTTAATACCCACAGCGGCTGCCAGTATTGAGCACCTACTGTGTGCCAGGCCTGGAACTAAAGTCTTGAAGACACCGTCTCACCGAGCCCTCAGAACGACCCTGTCCGCAGGTGCCCACTTCACGTTTGAGGAGAGCGGGGCTGGCGGAGTGCAGCGACCAGCCTGAGGATGTAAGCCAGAGACAGCAGGGCCGGGCCGAGTCTGAAGCCGGGGCTCCCCCCAGCACCACCCAACTCTGGGACTACGGGGGTTCTGCACAAGCAGCCAGAGAGGTGACCTCGGGTCCAGGTTTTGTTCCTATGCTCAAGTTCATCCCCCTCCCCCTCTGAACCTCAACTGCCTCATCAACAAAACGGGGCAAATAATAACAGCTGTCCATTCCTCAAAACTGTTGCGAACACAACCAATAATAGCTAACACTGTGGGACACTTAAACGTGAACCAGACACCATCCTAAGCGACTGTAACTAACGGTTTAATTAATTTAAGGCTCGAAACAGCCCTATGAGGCGGTTAACCCTATCCCCACTTTATGGGTAAGGCTCATAGATGCCAACTTGCCCAAGGTTGCACATGGAGTTATGGGGGCTGAGACCAGAGGGCAGGGCAGAGCCAGGACTTCATCAGGTCTGTTGACGCTGGGCAAATCACCTTCCTCCCCTGGGCCTCAGTTTCCCCGTCTGTCTAAGGGTTGCCGTGAGAACCGGAGGTGGTTGGAGAGCTCTGGCTGAGCCCCTGTTGGAGAGCCCGTATAACTGCAGTTACATGACGAGCGAATTTAGAATCAGCCCCGAGCTGAGATCCCAGCTCCGGCCGCCCGCGTAGCAGCCGGGTGACGTGGGGCAAGCGCAGCCTTGCTGAGGCCAGGGTGCTGCAAGGACAACGCGAGGGATGCGTTTAAAGGCCCCCACTGGGAGCCTGGCACGGGAGGGAGGACCTCGGATCGCAGCCCCTCCCCCCACCCCTGTCCCTGGCCGCAGCGCGGTGCGCGGGTGTGGGAAGGGAAGGCACAGGGCAGGCGGGGATTAGCCCGGGGTCCCCCTCCTGGGGCGGTGCTTTTAAGCACGTTCTCCTCTCGGCTCGGCCCTGCCCCCTCCCAGGCCCCGGGCCAGGCCTGTGTTTGCCGTGGGGATCTGGGCCGCCCAGGCCCGTCTTTCATTCCTGGGCAGCTTTTGCTTGCTTTCTGCCGTGGGGCCGGCAGGCTCTGCCCGGCTCCCCGGGAGCAGATGGGCCGCAGTGGGAAAGCGCAGCGCCGGCCTTAAGAGGATTGGCGTCTTTCTTCCCACCCTTTGTGCGGCTCCCTGCGACCGCCCGCGCCCGGACCACAAAGGCCGCTTGTTTGACTGCCTCTCGGGGCGCAGGGGTCACAGCTGACAGCGGCGCCCTTGGAGACGGCGGCGGCACCCCATGTGCGCCGGAGCACCCAGGCTCTGGGAAGGACCAGAAGTCCTGGGCTACACCCCGCGGTTAGCGGAAAGCACTCTCCCACGCAGGGAGTACGGGGATGCCTAGGGCAGGTCCAGAGAGGGCCCGCGTCCCCTCTCGTCCCCTCGCTGAGAGTTTGAGGCCCGGAGGGGTTAGGACTTAGCCAAGTCTCGCAGCAAGCCAGTGCCCTACCGGTTCTTGCTCCCAGGGCCCCCAGCACCCAGCAAAGCTCCCTTCTGTCACGGAAATGGGCTCTCCCTTTTCCGCGGGCTCATTCCTCCTGGGTGTGGAGATCAGGGGAACCTCAGAAAAGAAAGATTGGGGCCAGCAGAGGCTGGAGGCACTTGGGAAGCTGAAGCCTGGAGACCAGGGAGGGGCCCCAGAAAGGGGCATCTGACCACCGCGTTTGAGACCAGGCTCCACGCGAGAGGTGGCAGCTGGGGAGAGGAAAGGGACAGGAAGTATCTCACTGAGGAGAGAATGTATTTAAAATTTTTATTTAAGAAAGTTGTTGAGCCCCTACTTTCTGGTGGATGCTGAGGAAACAGAGAAAATAAGATCAGATTCCCCCTCAAGGGCCCTCCGTGTGCAAGGGGGACAGACTGGAATGTAACAGGCTCCAGACTAGAGTTTCTCAGTCTCAACACTACTGACGCTTTGGGGCAGATAATGCCTTGTTGTGGAGGCCGTCCTGTGCATTGTGGGAGGACTACCCATATCCTTGGCCTCTCCCCACTAGATCTCAGCAGCGCCCGCCGCCCCCAACTGCTGTGACAAAAGGGTCTCCAGACATTGCCAAATGGCCCCTTGGGGGGCAAAATCACCTCAGTTGAAAATCATTGGTCTAGACTATAATCCTGTCATTTGTCTGGTCGTTTGTTTGACATAAGTTTCCTGAGCCCCAAGTGTGTGCCTGGCAGTCTTCTAGGGCCTGGGGGTTCAGCTGTGGAGTTATAGGTGTTGAGTTCATGCCTATTGCCTCTGCCTGCTGGAGGAGGGAGTAAAATATTCCACGCGGGGATAAAATTGTGGACCAGGGTTACCAAAAGGCTCCGGGAGGTGACGTTCAGCCAGGCCCGGGGGGATGAACGGAAGGTACTAGGACAGAGAAAATGGGAAAGAGGACATTTTAGGTTGAATAGGATGGGTTGGCCATCCTGGGTTTGTTCCCCCGAGGTTCACGGAGGGCCTGCTGTGTGCAGGGCATGTCCGAGGGTACAGATGGACCAAGACGGGCCCTTTCTGGCAGGCAGACAGGTCAGGACAGGCAAAGAAGGGTCTTTACCCTGTCTGGAGGCTGCAGAGGGATCAGGAAAGACTGCCCAGAGAAGCAGAGAGAGGAGCCAGGTCTCGAAGTTGAGCGAGCAGGGGAGAGAGAGAGGAGATGGGGGAAGAGGGAGCCGTGCCCGCATAGGCTGCAGAGCTGGAGAGAGCCTGAGGCTTTGGGAGACTGAAAGGAGGCTGCTGGAGCAGGAGCACAGCAAAGGGAGGCAGATGAGGCTGGAATGGGAAGGGGAATAGAGCGACACTTAGCTACAGAGCCTGGACTTTTATTCTTGAGGTGCTGGGGAGCCATGCAGGGTATTTGAGCAGGGGAGTACTTTTATTTTAGAAAAATCACTGTGGCCACAGTGAGGAGGTAGGGTTCTGCACGGAGCAGGGCGGGAGGCAGGGGGTGGTGGCAGAGGTTCGGGAGTGAAATTAGAGTGTCAGTGAGTCTGGAGTGGACAGGCCGGGTCTCACAGACACTTAGGAGGTGAAAGCATTAGGCTATGGTCTTGAATGTGGGGCTGAGCCAGCTGGAGGCAGGATCCAGGCAGAGTGTGGACGCCTGGGAGTGCCGCCCTGCAACAAATCACCAGATAAAAGACCGAATAGAGAACGATATGCCTGTGAATCTCAGAATACAAATTATTTTTGAAACTTTGCTCTCGTGCATCATCTTTAAATATTAATAGCCAACGTTTTTTTAAGAGTTTAATGCGGTGCCAGGCACCGTTCTAAGCACTTCGTGCATTAACTTGTTAAGTCCTCACAACAACCCTATGAGGGAGATACTTTTTGTCATCTGCATTTTGCAGAGAAAGACGCTGAGGCACAGAGAGAGTAAGCAACTTGCCCAAGCACACAGCTAGCAAGTGGCTGAGCCAGGGTTGGAAGTCAGGCAGTCTGGTTCCTGAGTCTGTGCTCTCTGCTGTTAAATGCCAAAATGTAGTTTGTTTAAAGTCTGCTTCACTTCGGCTACTTATAAAATCCTGTAACCTTAATATAAAGGTTAAAAAAAAAGCAACAGCATTATATTTTATAGGTTGCGGTGGAGGAATATAAACTGGAAAATCACCTTCTGGAATCCCAGGGAAACCTTACACCTCGGCAGTGACTACTGCCACCTGGTGGCGGTGTACCCCGAAACGAGGAGCTGTGATACAGGCCAAAGCCCAATTTTATTTGGGTGTCAAATTTATGAAACCCTAAGCCGGGGTGATGAGAGCTTGCTGATACAGGTGCTACTATTACGAAAATATGTCTTCCGCTGGACAGGAAGAAAGAGGTGAGGCTCCCAATGGCCAGGCCGCAGGGTGTGTGCTCTACGGGACTATGACTGTGGTACTTGGGATGGGGTTGCCAGGCCCCATCCACGCCCCTTCGCCAGTTCCCTAGACAACCAGCATCAGGCATTTCTGAAACAGCTGGTGGGAGCTAGGGGTGGGGTGGGGTGTTACTTTGCAAACATGGGCTGTACCCATGACCCCGACCTTCTAATCCCAGGGCTTAACTGACTTCATTAACTCCAGGGGGCTCGAAAGAGACCCCCCAAATCATTCTCTGTCAAACCACATTCATAAAAGTCCCATTCCTGAGGGCTGTGCAGGAAAACCTCCCGCCTAAAGGCAGAGGACTGGAGGTGGTGACCCTGGGATGTGAACCCTCCGTAGGCTGGTGACAGGGCAGGATTGACCCCACCCCCCTGCCTGCCGAAGGGCAGCGAGGGAGAAAACTGGGTGAAAGCAGAGCATGCTGGGTAGCCTGGCCAGGAGATGAGCGGTCCAGCCTCCCACCCCCCACGGTGGTTGCCATGACAACCGAGTGGGGGAGGGAGGAGAAGAGGCGAGACCACTTGCCCCTCAGACAATGGGAGCCTATTCTAGGTCACCCTTGGCCTTGCCTTGAGGGACTTGGGGTGGTCAGGAGTTCGGGGTTCTTCATACCCTTCAGTATGAGGATTTGGGGGAGCGGCCTGTTCAGGCCAGGCCTGGGGAACCCAGAATGAGGGTCACAGACGAGATTCCAGCCCCTGAAAATACCCAGCCCTGCCAGAGCCTCCTCCCTCCTGGGCTCCCCAATTTCCCAGCATAGACTGATTCTGCATGACGTTCGGTTCATATTCTGAGCCTCCTCCCCACACTGAAGAACTTGACCTGGTCGGATCGGGGAGGGGGGGGTGGTGAGTGGCAGGCGCAGGGAGGAGGCAGCAGCCACTTTGGGGACAGGCCAAATATTTTATGAGTAATTTAATATCTGGAGCGCGAACCACTGAGCGGAGAACCCATCAGCTGCCGGGAGCAAGGAGCTGGTCTGGTCCTCATAACGCAGGGGGAGAGGACGGGTCTGACAGGGATGATGAGGGGCTGTAGGGAAGTTAACCCTTTGACGGCCCTGGGAGAGAGCCAGAAGGGGGCAGGATGGGCTCCCACGTTGTGGGGTACTGGCCATGCCCCAGATTCTTTGCGCTTTTGATGAACACTTGAACTTGGGAGGGAAGATTTGCCCTGTTGAAACACACTGGCTTTGTGACACAGGGACCTGAGTTTGCTTTCTGCTAAGTGTGTGCCCCTGGACTAATGACTCCACCTACACCTCAGTTTTCTTACCCATAAAATGGGGATGATAATACATCACAGATAAGAACTCAGTGACAACAAATACAAAGAATGTAGTGTGATCCCAGGACACAGCAGGCACTCAATGAAGACACCTGCCATCATGACTCTGATGCTGTGTGAACCTCACAGAAGCTCTTCAAAGTTCCCAACTTCCTTTGTGGGGGTCTCCCCATCACCTGGCTGTGCCCTGGGCCCCTCCTCTCTGGCCCTGGGGTAAGGCTTGAAGGGCGTTCATCACATTCTACACAGCCATGGCTGTGTCTCTCCTGATACCTGCTTTAGCACCCCCTCAGGCTTTCTGGGGAGGCGTCTTGTCCAGCCTGGTGGCGTAGAAGGGGCACAGGCCCTGGACACAAACAGATCTGGGTCAGAATCCCGGTTCAGCCACATTCCAGCTTGTTGATGAGGGGCAGACACTTCATCGCTCTCGGCCTTCATTTCCTCGTCGGCAAAATTTGATTAACGGAACGCCACCTTCATAAGGATGCTCTTACAATTACAATGACTAGAGATCGTTCTATGACGATGGATATTTAGAGCCTGTTACACAGTAGGTGCTCATTAAATGATTCATCATCAATACTTCTGGAGAGCAGCTCAGGGGCCACACTGTTTTAGTCCATGTCGCAGCTCTGCCATGTACTAGCTATGAGGTCCTGGCCCAGTCACATAGCCTCCCTCTACCTCAGTTTCCATAGCTGCGAAATGGACACAATACCAGTGAGTGCCGCATGGGAATTAAATAAGCAAAGATATAGAAAGTGTTGAAAACAGAGCCTGGAACAAAGGAGGAGCCAGACAATGCTAGCTGTCTCTTCTGAAATTAAGAAGCAGTCTGTGAATGGAATCTTCACTCCCCTCCCCTCCCCTCATCCCGCCATTCCTGGGTCTGGGATACAGGTTTCTTCTTTCATCTGGAGCTTTTTTCCTCCTTTATCTGGAACTTGGGCTTGTACCACAGGGAGCTCACTCCTTGCTCTGGGTGTGTCTTTCAGCGCTGCTGGGGGAACTCCAAACACATCCAGGGGCTTCTCCTGCCACGCATTTCTGCCCTTTGGTTAATCATTAAACTGCCTTTTCCCCATAGCCCGATCCCAACCATAATTTCACGTCCTGGAAGAAATTTGATGTGCCCGAGCTCAGGTGACCTAGAGATCATCTGGGCTAGCCTCCTTGTGCTGCAGATAGGGAAACTGGGGCTCGAGAGGGGAAGGGTGGTTCACAAAGCCACATGCCAAGTAGATGCCCAGGTCAGAACTTGAACCCAGGTCTCTGACTGCCATTCCAGTGCTCTTTTTCTACACCAGGCTGTCTCTGGGGGCCTGGCAATGTCTAAATGCCCAGTCCTGCTGATGCAAATATGGAGGCCCAGAGATGTGAGGGGACTGGCTCATAGTCCCGTGGCCCATGGAAGGGGGTCAGGATTCAAACCCAGACCTGGGGAGCACCAAAATCCAAGCACGCTCTATGCCCTGTTCATCAGGGCCAGGAAGGACCTGGCAGGCCAGTCTTTGGCTTAATCACAGTGCTCCAAAAGAGTCCAGTAGGCCAGGGATAAGCCCCCCATTTTACAGATGAGGAAGCTGAGTCCCAGAGGGTAGAGTCACTTACCAGAGGTCACACAGCAAGTCAATGACTCTGGGACCAGTGCTTCTGAACCTTATCTGCCCCCATTACCTGTTTTCTTTTTTTCACTTTATTTATTTATTTATTTTGAGAGAGAGAGAGAGAGAGAGAGAGAGAGAGAGAGAGAGTGTGAGCAGGGGAGGAACAGAGAAAAGGGAGAGAGAGAATCCCAAGCAGGCTCCATGCTGTCAGCACAGAGCCCAACTCAGGGCTCAATCTCACAAACCATGAGATCATGACCTGAGCCTAAATCCAGAGTCCGATGCTCGACCATCTGAGCCACCCAGGAGCCCCCTCCCTCCCATGACTTGTTTTTTTTTTAATTTTTTTTTCAACGTTTTTTATTTATTTTTGGGACAGAGAGAGACAGAGCATGAACGGGGGAGGGGCAGAGAGAGAGGGAGACACAGAATCGGAAACAGGCTCCAGGCTCTGAGCAGTCAGCCCAGAGCCCGACGCGGGGCTCGAACTCACGGACCGCGAGATCGTGACCCGGGCTGAAGTCGGACGCTTAACCGACTGCGCCACCCAGGCGCCCCCCATGACTTGTTTTTAATGTCATTTCATGAGGATCTCAAAGTCCTTACTAGTTTGGATCCAATTAAACGGATATTCACTGAGCACCTCTGCATACAAAGCGTGCAGCTTGATTTCCCAGCGTCCGTGTTTTTGTTTTCCTGATTTGCAGTGAGCCCTTCCTTTGTGCCAGGCACTACCCTGGGTACCTTATAACCGTGATTTTTATCTTCTTAATTTCTTTTATCTTTTTAATTGTCCCCATCTGAGCGATGAGGACATAGGCTCTAAGGGGAGAGGTGACTCCAACTCACGCTATTACCTCCTGGCTGGAGGCAGACTGCCCTGCTCGCTGCTCCTCACAGGCTCTGCACCAGCTCCTCTCCCTACAAACCGCTGTGTACGGGCTGTCCACGGCTTAAGCCATGACGGACTTAGGAACGAAGACCTATTTTTCGGGTCTCCTTCCCCGGGAAACCAGCTGGGGTGGGTCCCGGCAGAGCTGACATTTATGTACCATCTTTAGTCACATTAGCAGCCGTGTTCCTGACAAGGTGTGCAGACTCCTTTTTAACAAGGGCCCAGCTGTTCCTCTCAGGGACACCCGGGCCTGTAGGGAGAGTGGCCCCAGAGGTGCTGACTCAGGAACCAAAGCCCACAGACAGGCCTGCACCACGGCAGGTGCAGCCCACACTCCCTAGCCACCGGCCGACTCAGAACCTTCCCGTTTGTGGAGCTTTCTGTTTCTTGCAGCTCACCCACAGGAACCTCACAAAAACCACCAGTCTCACTTTACAGGTGACCGTGCTAACGTTTGTTGAGGACCTACTATGTATTCGGTGTGCCACGTGGTTCTTTGTCACAGCCTCTCTTGGCTGTGTGCCTACTATGGGCCAGGTAGGCACTTTACAAACGTTGGCTCATTAGTGCTCGCACCAATATTAGCTAATCCGGCTCCATTTTACAGCTGAGGAAGCAACAACTCGGAGCTCGGGTAACTTCCGTGCCCAAGGTCCATCAGCAAGGCTGGGTTTGAACCTGGTGGGGCCCCCGTGAGAAGCCAGTGAGGGAAGGTGCACAGAGCACAGGGCCCGGGGCCCGGCACATGGCAGGTGCTTTGGTTCTTCTGCCCTCATTCTGCCGTCAGTCTGTTTACGTCCCTCCTGCTCCCCAGATGCTGTGAGAGTTCACAGGGGCCAACACAGACAGGATGGCACGGAGGAGGAGACTCTGGGACAGAGAGCGGGAACACAAGGTGGGGGAGGCAGGAAGGTCAAGAACGGAAGCGAGGAAGGAGGCTCTCAGGAAACTGTGTTCCATACAGACCTGCATGCCTGCGGCGGGTGCATCCCTCTGGAGGTTTCTCAAGCCTCAGTTTGCTGCCTCGGGGTTGGGGAATAAGCCGTAGTCCCCTTGTCTCTGAATGGGGGCAACGGCACCCATGTCGGGGTGGGGGTTGTTGTGAGAATTTAATGGGCCCGTTCATGACCTCGGTTACTTTTCTCCCTGCCTGCCTTTGTTTCCCCTGGAGATGCCAAGCCTTCCCATCCAAATAGTGCCAAGGGCCCACGAAACATTATTACATGGCCTCTCCTTCCAGGCAGGACAAAATTTTGACATTCCTCCCATTTTGCCTTTCTTCCTTCCACTGAACTATTTACTGAACATATATTATGTATATCTGTCTTCGAGTCTTGTATGCTCTGGGGTAAGAAAAATGCATCAATCAATTAATGAATCCATACGCCCATGCTTTTCATTCATCCATCCAATAAACATGAATCTTCTGGGCTCTCTGGGCTGTGACATGTCCCTGTCTGGCCTCCTCTGTTCCCTCCTGTGTCCTCGCTGTGTTCTGCATAGGTGGGGCTGTCGGATAAGTGAGGTGTGTTGGGGGACGTGGCCCCAGCTTCCTCCCTGGGCGTGACCCTGTCAGAGCTCTTCCCCCTTTTCCTAAGGGTATCACGAGCTCCGCTAGGTTTCTGATCAATAGGCTTGGGGCGGGGGGCCTGAGAAGCTGTGTTGTCTCAAGCGAGCCTAATGCTGCTGATCTAGTTCCACCTCCTCTTCTGTGGGGAAGTCTGAGCCTCAGAGAGGGGTAGCAGCTCATCTGAGGTCACACAGTAAGTCAGGTTCTGAGGCCAGCCCAGAAGTGGGAGCTCTTGACTAGCCATCCGGGATGCTTGCAGCTCTACCGGGTCCCCTTGCTGTGGGTGTCCCTCTGTGGGTGGGCCCTGCTGGATTTCTTGAACAAACACCCCCCTTTTCTCTTGCATCTGGCCAACAGGGTTGTCTCTGAGAACGCCTCCTGGCTACGTGCAAAAATAAACGCAGCTTGCAGCTTGCTCTATAAGGAGGGCATGTGTTTGTGTGTGCGTTGGGTGAGGGGTGGTTTAAGGCAGGGCACCTGGTGCCCTGTTGCCAGCAGGAGACCAGAGAGGCGAGGACGTGGAGGAGAAACGGGGCGAGGCCCGCAGCGCTCGGCGACTGCCCGCCCTTTGTCCTTTCCTTTGTCTGCCTGTGAACTCGCTCACCATCACCATCAGAACATAATCACCACGACCACAGTGGCAGCAATAACCGTAAGAGGTTAATCACCAAGGGGTTGCCCATGTGTGAAAGAATTCCAGTTTGTGGCTATCAGCAAGCTGAACCAGTGTTCCGAGCCCTGGCCACTTCCAGAGTGCTCCCAGGACTCCCGAATTCGAATACGCGTTTTACCGCCTCCAGGTGCGCATTAAAGTTTGAGGAACCCTGCCCCTTCCAGCACCTCAGTTCCCATCACAACCCACCAGGAGCTAATACTTGTGCAGGACCTCCTGTGTGCCGTGGGCTTTGCACATAGAATCCCATTTCAACCCTTATCAGCTTTTTGGGGTGGAAATGATGATCACCCCCATGTTACAGATGAGGAAACTGTACCCAGAAAGGTTAAGTAATTCGCTGGAGAACAGGGGTTTGCAATGCACATTTTACAGACAAGGACAAGAAGACCCAGAGAGTTTTTCTGTCAATGTCGCAAGGCTGGAATTCTACAGACTAGCCTCATGGAAGGTGCACCGGCTTGGGAGTCAGGGAGTTGTGGGTTCGAGTTTCTGTTCCTCCTCTTCTAAGCCTAGAATCATACCTAGGTCTAGAGCAGGTTGGCAAATCTAGCCCACAGACTGTGTGCAATTTGCTACCGAAGAATGGCTTTTGCATCCCTAAATGGATGAAGAGAAATCAGAAGATCGTGACATGTGAAAATAATGTGAAATTCTAATGCCAGTGTATGTAACGATTTATTGGAACGTAGCCGCCCTCATTTGTTTATGTGTTATCTGTGGCCGTTTCCAGGCAGAAGCAGGGCTGAGTAGTTGCAACAGAGACTATACGGCCCACAACGCTTGGGATAGTGCCTGTGCGACTCTTTACAGAAAAAGTTTGGCCACCCCTGGTCTGCAGCAGTAATTCTCACGCTTTAGCGCCATCAAGATCACCTGGAGGGCTGTGGAAACACAGACGGCAAGCCACATCCCCGGAGTTTCCGAGTCAGCCGGCTTGGGGCTCGGGAATCTGCATTTCTCACAAGCCCCCAGCTGACGCTGATGCTGGAACCACTTTGAGGACACGGGTCTTCAAAGCCGACCTTCTGCCCCACCTTGGAAACCCATAGCCCAGGCTGAGAGCGGGGTGCACCTGTCCTCTTCCAGGCTGCCCCTCTCTCGATGTCTGCTCCCCCCTGGTGGCAGCAGGCCTGAAGCCGGCCTGGCATGTTCAGCCTTAACTGCCTGCCCGTCCCTCCATTTGGAAACACATTTCAAAGCTTTCAAGTTTGCACAGCCTTGCCCTTAGGGAGTCCACTTCTAGGAATTTAATCTGAGAAAAGAATCAGGGATGCGTGTGAGGATGCTCTTGGCCACATTGTTTGTTTGTAAGAGCGTAAAATAGGAAACTGGGGCAATCACTTGGCGGGGTCACCTAGCTGTAAGCCCAGGCGGGACTTGAACTTGCGTCTGTCTGATTCAAGAGCTGGCGCTCCTGCTATTCTACACAACCCGCCAGGATGCTTCCCACCTGCTGCGACAGAGCAGCGACCGAGACCGTGGTCTCTGGGGCTGAATTGCCCTGCATTGAATCCTGGTTCTATCACTTACTAGCTGTGCCATGTGGGGAAAGTCACTTACCTGCTGTGTGTGTCAGTGTTCTTATCTGTGAAAGGGGAACATAACTGTAAAGGTTACAAGAGTTAACATGAGTGTGCCGCGTGGGCGGTGATTACTGTTGCTCGCAAAGCCCCCACCTTCCTTCTTCTTTGCCCGTTACCCCCTCCCCCTTTCCTCTTAGCCGGCTCAGAGCATTGTGGCTCACGTTTGGGTGAAGTAAGGTATGGCTGGCTAACATGTCCTTGGCTGGATTTGCAGGAGCCCTGGATTTCTGGCAGATCTGGGAGCAGGAGGGCACAAAAGGGGCCCCTGTTAAAAGGGTCCTGCCTGGGGAGGGGGTGGCTCCGGTGGGGGAAGTGCGGCAGCGTCAGGAGTCAGAGGAGAGTAGGTGCTGCAGGAGGGCCAGCTGGCTTGAGGCACCACTGGAGACAGACGCTTATTTCTTGGCCAAGGCCGGCTTTGCCTGGGTCCCTGCAGCAAGATGGGGTGTCCTGCGTGTGCTTGACCAGCAGGCAGGTCCGCCCGTGGGGTGAAGCAAGGGCCGTACAGACAGAGCCAACTGCCAAGGCTCGGGAATCCCTAAGGTCCGATGGGTTTGGGCGAGGGCCTTGGGGGACTGCGGAGGAGGCTTCACTCCGTGAAGGGGATCCCAACAGCTGCGGGTCGCCAAGGAGGCCGGGGGTCTACAGGTCCAGCAGGAGCTTTGAGACAAACAGAAGCAGACTCCGATCCCCGCTGTGTACCTGCAGCTACTGACCCTGAGCAAGTCACTTGCTCTGTCTGTGAAATTCCCACCTGTGAAATGGGGACAATATTTTGTACCTCCTAGGGTTTGCGGCGGAAACTGGATGAATTGATGTACGCGACGCAGCAGGGCACGGTTACTCGGCTGCGGTGTGGTTATTATAGAGTCGAGTCAGAGGCCAAGATGATGGTGTGTACTGAAAGGATTGAACAGCAGAAAGAAGGCCCAGGCCCTGGAGTAGAGGCTCCTGGTCCCTGTTGGAGAGTCTGGGGTTGGAACGAGTCATCAAGGCCAGGCCTGAGGCCCAGGAGATGGGCTGGAGCTGCACCCAGTGATCGGAGTCCTGAGAAACAGGCCAGCCTCCGAGCCGGCCGGTTGCCATGACCCTGTGTGATAGGCCAGGGTGCCTTAAATCCCTCCTACCCCAGGTCAGGATTGGTCTTGGAGGATTGGGGCTAGTAGGAGGGGCTGCAGCGAGCAGGTGGGGGGTGGAACTCTGGAGCGGCCCCTGCCCATGTACTTGGCCAACGAGGCACCGCTTCTTTATGGAGTGGCCGCTGTGCACATCGGGCTCTGTGAGGTTGAGAGGTGGACAGGGTGAGGAGCCTCCCGCCTAGCTGGGCAGAAGGCGTGGGCACGCGTGAAAACCAGACACAGGCCGTATGTGCTCAGACCTGCACACATAAGGAATGGGGTTGGGTGAGGTCAGAGGAGAGATAAGAGTGAGGGCGGGGATGGCCCGGCTTCAGGGAGATGATGTGGCTTGAGTGAGACTGTGGAGGACGGTAAGATAGGCAGAGGAGAATGGAACCGTGGAGTGTAAGGGCACTGAGGTGGGACGACTTTCCTGGGAGACAGAGGGCCCAGGGGTCCGGAGTCAGATTGTCCGGGAGAGGGAATGAGACTGGAAAGCCAGTCCGTGGAGAGCCTCGAAGGCCAGGCTCA